>NC_134228.1:5499695-6124695 GCF_965140235.1 Caretta caretta
CCTGGACCAGTCCACACAATACACTACTAATAACACGTGCTAATAAGCAACGGTCACATAAACACCACCCTATACAGGAAACCTACTGGCTGCTATACTTACCTACATGCCTCCAGCTTCCATCCTGACCACATCACATGATCCATTGTCTACAGCCAAGCTCTAAGATACAACCACATTTGCTCCAATCCCTCAGACAGAGACAAATGCCTACAAGATCTCTATCAAGCATTCTTAAAACTACAATACCCACCTCCTGAAGTGAAGAAACAGATTGACAGAGCAAGAAGAGTACCCAGAAGTCACCTACTCCAGGACAGGCCCAAGAAAGAAAGTAACAGAACGCCACTAGCCGTCACCTTCAGCCCCTAACTAAAACCTCTCCAGAACATCATCAAGGACCTACAACTTATTCTGAAGGACGATCCCTCACTCTCACAGATCTTGGGAGACAGGCCAGTCCTCGCTTACAGACAGCCCCCCAACCTGAAGCAAATACTCACCAGCAACCACACACCACACAACAGAACCAATAACCCAGGAACCTATCCTTGCAACAAAGCCTATTGCCAACTGTGTCCACATATCTATTCAAGGGACACCATCATAGGACCTAATCACATCAGCCACACCATAAGAGGCTCGTTCACCTGCACATCTACCAATGTGATATATGCCATCATGTGCCAACAATGCCCCTCTGCCGTGTAATTGGCCAGACTGGACAATCTCTAGGCAAAAGAATAAATGGACACAAATCAGACCTCAAGAATTATAACATTCAAAAACCAGTCGGAGAACACTTCAGTCTCCCAATTTCAGACCTAAAAGTCGCAATTCTCCAACAAAAAAATTCAAAAACGGACTCCAACGAGAAACTGCAGAATTGGAATAAATTTGCAAACTGGACACCATTGAATTAGGCCTGAATAAAGACTTGGAGTGGATGGGTCATGACACAAAATAAAAACTATTTCCCCATGTTATTTTTCCCCCTACTGTTACTCACCTTCTTGTCAACTGTTTGAAATGGGCCATCCTGATTATCACTACAAAAGTTTTTTTCTCCTGCTGATAATAGCTCACCTTAATTGATTGGTTTGGTCTTGTTACAGTTGGTGTGGCAACACCCATTTTTTCATGTTCTCTGTGTATATATATCTTCCTACTGTATTTTCCACTGCAGCATCTGATGAAGTGGGTTTTAGCCCACGAAAGCTTATGCTCAGATAAATTTGTTAGTCTCTAAGGTGCCACAAGGACTCCTCGTTGTTAGGGCTAAGACAGACTAACACAGCTACCCCTCTGAAACCTATTACCTCACTGGTTACTCAGAAGTCCAAACAACACAGTTCCCTTAAAGTGATCCAGACTCAGGCCTCCACCCAGACACACATGCCAGATATGATGATGATTGCTGAAAATCTTATCTCATCATATAAAAGAAAAGGTTCTTCCAACCCCAAAGGATCAGCCACACACCCAGGTCCAATTATAACTTAGATCTTACTCAAAATACACGCTTATGGTCAATTCTTGTTAAGTAAACTAAAATTTATTAAAAACAAAAAGAGAGAGATAAACAGATTCGCATTCAATTCTTGAGGTTCAGATACATAGCAGAGATGAGTTGTAGTTGCCAAAAACTCCAGTCAGTGACTGGGGATCTCAATCCTTATGGCTAAAGGAGATCTGAGATGAAGAAGGATCGTGTCCCAGGGTTTTTATCCATTTCCAGCAGCCTTTTGGCCTGAGAAAACAATAGGCTTAACTTTCCTCCTCCTAAACATCATGGCAATTAGCATAGGGTAATTTATCCATTAACAGTTCAGACACCGGTTACCACAACCTTCAAAGAGACACATAGCCCAGAGGTGGGCAAACTACGGCCTGCGGACCACATCCGGCCTGCGGGACCCTCCTGCCCGGCCCCTGAGCTGCTGGCCGGGCGGCTAGCTCCCGGCCCCTCTCCTGCTGTTCCCCCTTCCCCCGCAGCCTCAGCTCACTGCACTGCTGTTGCAACGCTCTGGGTGGGGAGGCTGCAGGCTCCTGGGGCAGGGCAGCTGCAGTGCCCGGCCTGACCCGGTGCTCTGTGCTGCATGGTGGTGCAGCAGGGAGCAGGGGGGTTGGATAGAGGGCAGGGGAGTTCAGGGGGGTGGTCAGGGGGCGGGGATGTGGATAGGGGTTGGGGCGGTCAGAGGGCGGGGAACAGGGGGGTTGAATGGGGGCAGGGGTCCCGGGGTCCTGGGGAGCCAGTCAGGAAGGGGGAGGGGGTTGGATGGGGAGGCAGGGAACGGTCAGGGGCAGGGGTTCTGGCGGCAGTCAGGGGACAGGGAGAAGGGGTGGTTGGATGGGCAGGGGTCCTGGGGGGGCCAGTCAGGAAGGAGAGGGTGGGTTGGATAGGGCAGTCAGGGGCAGGGGTTCTGGGGGGAGTCAGGGGACAGGGAAAAGGGGTTGTTGGATGGGGCAGGGATCCCGGGGGGGGGCGGTCAGGAATGAGAGGAGGGGTTGGATGGGGCAGCAGGGGGCAGTCAGGGGTGGGGATTCCGGGGGCGGTCAAGGGACAGGGAGTAGGTTGGGTGGATGGGGCAGGGTCCTGGGGGGCCATCTGGGAACAGAGGGGGTTGGATGGGGCAGGAGTCCCGGGGGGGTGTCACGGGGCGAGAAGCAGGGCCGGGGGGTGAATGGGGGGGGCATGCCTCACTGTTTGGGGAGGCACTGCCTCCCATAACTGGCCCTCCATACGATTTCCTAAACCTGATGCAGACCTCAAGCCAAAAAGTTTGCCCGCCCCTGATATAGTCAATAATACTCTTTCACTCAAGTATCTTCCTATATATTAATACCCCTTTTTTGATCTTTGAATCAAAGCTATAGCCATAGACGAGACTTGTTTGCTGACATCACAAGACCTGAGCAAACATCTCCCCTTCCATCTCTAACAATGCAGGCTGGCATTTCAAAGCTCTATTCATTTACAGATCTTCCTAACAAGTCTTTAAAGTTTGGCCATGGGTTATGCCAGTCTGTGAGTTAATTAACTCTTTCTGGCCCTATGTCACCTTTCAATGAGATATTATATTACACTTGTCAAGGTTCCTTCCCCACTTTGAACTCTAGGGTACAGATGTGGGGACCTGCATGAAAACCTCCTAAGCTTATTTTTACCAGCTTAGGTTAAAACCTCCCCAAGGTACAAACTATTTTCCTTTTTCCCTCAGACTTTATCGCTGCCACCACCAAGTGTCTAACAGATATATAACCGGGAAAGAGCCCACTTGGAAACATCTTTCCCCCAAAAATCCTCCCCAAACCCTACACCCCCTTTCCTGGGGAAGGCTTGATAAAAATCCTCACCAATTCGCATAGGTGAACACAGATCCAAACCCTTGGATCTTAAGAACAATGAAAAAACAATCAGGTTCTTAAAAGGAGAATTTTAATAGAAGAAAAAGTAAAAGAATCACCTCTGTAAAATCAGGATGGTAAATACCTTACAGGGTAATCAGATTCAAAACATAGAGAATCCCTCTAGGCAAAACCTTAAGTTACAAAAAGACACAAAAACAGGAATTTACATTCCATTCAGCACAGCTTATTTTCTCAGCCATTTAAAGAAAACAGAATCTAACACATCTCTAGCTAGATTACTTACTAAGTTCTAAGACTCCATTCCTGTTCTGTCCCCGGCAAAAGCATCACACAGACAAAGAGAGAGTTTGTTTCTCCCCCCCTCCAGTTTTGAAAGTATCTTGTCTCCTCATTGGTCATTTTTGGTCAGGTGCCAGCGAGGTTACCTTTAGCTTCTTAACCCTTTACAGGTGAAAGGGTTTTTCCTCTGGCCAGGAGGGATTTTAAAGGTGTTTACCCTTCCCTTTATATTTATGACAACACTATGATAATATCACAGCATACTTTGCTTAACAGCCTTTGGTAAGCAACCTTGTCAATGGCTTTCTGAAAATCTAAGTACACTATATCCACTGGTCCCCCTTGTCCACATGCTTGTTGACTCCCTCAGAGAATTCTAGTAGATTGGTGAGGCATGATTTCCCTTTATAAAAAGCCATGTTGACTCTTCCCTAACAAATTGTGTTCATCTATGTGTCTAATAATTCTTTTCTTTACTATAGTTTCAACCAGTCTGCCCAGGACTGAAGTCAGGCTTGCCAGACTGCAATTGCTGGGATCACCTCTGGAGCCCTTTTTAAAAATTGCAGTCACATTAGCTGTCTTCCAGTCGTCTGGTACAGAAGCTGATTTAAATGATTGGTTACAGACGACAGTTAGTAGTCCTGCAATTTCACATTTGACTTCCTTCAGAACTCTTGGGCGAATCCCACATGGTCCTGGTGACTTATTACTGTTTCATTTACCAATTTGTTCCCAAACCTCCTCAATCTGGGACAGCTCCTCAGATTTGTCACCTGAAAAGAATGGCTCAGGTGTGGGAATCTCCCTCACATCCTCAGCCGTGAAGACCGATGCACACGATTCTCTGCAATCTTGTCTTCCCTGAGTGCTTCTTTGCCATCTCGATCATCCCACTGGTTGTTTAGCAGCCTTCCTGCTTCTGATGTACTTAAAATTGTTTTGCTGTTACTTTTTGAGTCCTTGGCTAGCTGTTCTTCACATTCTTTTCTGGCCTTCCTAATTATATGTTTACACTTCACTTGCCAGAGTTTATGCTGCTTTGTGTTTTCCTCACTAGGATTTAGCTTCTACTTTTTAAAGGATGCCATTTTGCCTTTCGCTGCTTCTTTTACTTTGTTGTTTAGCCATGGTGGCTCTTTTTTGTTCCTCTTACTATGTTTTTTTTAATTTGGGGTATAAATACATTTGGGGTGTTCGCCTCTATTACGGTGTCTTTAAAAAGTTTCCACGCAGCTTGCAGGGATTTCACTTTTGGCGCTGTACTCTTTCATTTCTGTTTAAGTAATGTCCTCGTTTTTGTGCAGTTTCCCTTTCTGAAATTAAATGCTACTCTGCTGGGCTGCTGTGGTGTTTTCCCCACCACAGGGATGTTAAATTTTATTATGTTATGGTTACTATTACCAGCTATATTCACCTCTTGGACAGGATCCTGTGCTCCACTTAGGACTAAATCAAGAATTTCCTCTCCTCTGGTGAGTTCCAGGACTCCAAGAAGCAGTCATTAATGGTGTCTAGAAATTTTATCTCAGCATCCTGTCCTGGGGTGACATGTGCCCGGTCAGTATGGGGATAATTGAAATCCACCATTAATAATGAGTTTTTTATTTTTATAGCCTCTCTAATCTCCCTGAGCATTTCACAGTCACTATCACCGTCCCGGTCAGGTGGTGGGTAATATATCCCTACTGCTATTCTTATTATTAGAGCATGGAATTACTATCCATAGAGATTCTTTGGTACAGTTTGGTTCATTTAAGATTTTCACTTCATTTGATTCTCCGCTTTCTTTCACATACAATGCCACTGCCCCACCAGCACGACCTGTTCTGTCCTTCCGGTATATTTTGTACCCTGGTATCACTGTGTCCCATTAATTTTCCTCATTCCATCAAGTTTCTGTGATACCTATTATACCAATATCTTCATTTAAGGCGGGGCACTCTAGTTTGCCCATCTTATTATTTAGACTTCTAGCATTTGTATATAAGCACGTGTCACTTTTAAGCAGGGTGGATACAAATCAATGATTTTTTTTATCGGATTTTTTTTACTTAAATCAGATTTTTTTGATAAAATGTTTTTTGAGGAAAAAAACCCATCTAAAGATAGTTTTAATTTTGATGATGATGGGTGATCACTCATTACTGGGTATGATCAACTTCCATGGGAGTTATGGTTCCTCAGGTGGCTAATAAGGCCAATCCTTGAACCACAAGTTCTATTACAACGAGGGGAGATGTTTTCAGACTCAGCAGGAGGCTGTTGACAATGACTGGAGACCAATCTCTCCTTCCTGCTGCGCCTCTTGTCCTCTTCAGCTTGTCGGCGAGCAAGTTCAAAATGCAGGGGACCCTCACGTAGGACTTCACTCCATTTTAAGCGATCTTAGGCAAGTGTCTCCCAAGTGTCAATGTTGATATTACATTTTTTTTAGGTTGTCCTTCAGCAAGCCCTTATAAAGCTTCCATTGTCCACCCACGTTACGGTACCCTTCTTTCAGCTGAGAGAACAGGACCAGTTTTGGGAGGTGATGGTCTGGCAGCCGGACAACATGACCAGTCCAGCGGAATTGCAAACGGAGGATCGTTGCCTCGTACTGGTGGTCTTTGCCTTTCCCAGAACACTGATATTGGTGCCCCTTCCTTCCCATTTGATCTTCCGAATCTTAAAAAGGCAGCGTTGATGGTGCCTCCAAGGACTTTCAAGTGGTGTCTACAGATTGTCCAAGTTTTGGACCCATACAGCAGTGTTGGGAGAATGACGGCTTGATAAACAAGAAGCTTGGTGTCTGTTCGAATGGCGTGATCTAGAGTTTAGGAAGGGGTTTGAGCAGATTATGGAGCAAAGACATGAGGTATCTGAAGGGAAAAGCTCAGACTTGCAGATGGAAGCAGGACTAGGGAATTCTGAGGGGAGACTGGGTGAGGAAAGTGGTCAGTGGAAGCATGTGACTAAAAGAACTAGGCAGAGGAAAAGACGGGCTAGTGAAGGAGAAATAGAGCTTCAGAATAGGTTTGCAGAGTTGGAAAATGATGAAGGGGCTCAGCAGGTAGTCACTGAAGGTGACAGGGCAAGGAAAAAGAGAAGAGCGGTTAGTCCTATAGGAAAAGGGGAAGAGTTAATGGAGATTACACCAAATATGAGCCCCAGGAGGATACAGGATGGGTTAAAAAGGATTACAAGGGAGAATGGGAATGGAAAGAACTTGCAGCCAGAGGGAACAGGGGATAGACTGGAGAATAGCACCGTCACTAGGAAAAGGCAGGTCTATGTGATTGGGGACTCTTTACTGAGAAGAATAGATAGGCCTGTAACCAGAGCTGATCCAGAAAATAGGAGGGTGTGCTGTCTTCCAGGTGCTAAGATACGGGATGTAGACCTGAGGTTGAAAAGGATTCTAAAGGGAGCGGGAAAGAATCCCCTAATTATCCTTCATGTGGGAACAAATGATACGGCTAGATTCTCGCTGGAAAGTATTAAGGGAGACTATGCTAGGCTGGGGAGGACGCTTAAGGAAATTGAGGCTCAGGTGATCTTTAGTGGGATTCTGCCTGTTCCTAGAGAAGGGCAACAAAGGTGTGACAAGATTATGACTATCAATAGATGGCTTAGGCAGTGGTGCTATAAGGAGGGCTTTGGGATGTATGGTCATTGGGAGGCATTCATGGATAGAGGACAGTTCTCTCGGGATGGACTTCATCTGAGTAGGGAAGGAAATAGACTTCTAGGATGGAGGCTGGCACAACTGATTAAGAGAGCTTTAAACTAGGAATTTGGGGGAGATGGTTGGGAGATGTCCAGGTAATCTCCACGCCAGAATTTAGCATAGAGTGGAAAGAAAATGAAGTAAGAGTGGATACAGCTGTAGGTAGGAGGAAGGGCAGTGTAGATACAAGTCTAATAGGTTATACTGGTAGTAAAATAACCGTGCCTAATAGGGTACAGAATGTGAGTGAGGCCAAACAGCAAAAATTAAGATGTTTGTACACTAATGCAAGGAGCCTAGGTAATAAAATGGAGGAACTAGAGTTACTGGTGCAGGAAGTGAAACCAGATATTATAGGTATAACAGAGACCTGGTGGAATAGTAGTCATGACTGGGCTACAGGTATTGAAGGGTATGTGCTGTTTAGGAAAGACCGAAGTAAAGGTAAAGGTGGTGGAGTAGCACTGTATATCAATGATGAGATAGAATGTAAAGAAATAAGAAGCGATGAAATGGATATGACTGAGTCTGTCTGGGCAACAATTAAATTGGGGAAGAAAACTATTAGAGCCTCCCCTGGGATAGTGCTTGGGGTGTGCTATAGACCGCCGGGATCTAATTTGGATATGGATAGAGCCCTTTTTAATGTTTTTAATAAAGTAAATACTAATGGAAACTGTGTGATCATGGGAGACTTTAACTTCCCAGATATAGACTGGAGGACGAGTGCTAGTAATAATAATAGGGCTCAGATTTTCCTAGATGCGATAGCTGATGGATTCCTTCAGCAAGTAGTTGCTGAACCGACTAGAGGGGATGCCATTTTAGATTTGGTCTTGGTGAGTAATGAGGACCTCATAGAGGAAATGGTTGTAGGGGATAATCTTGGCTCAAGTGATCATGAGCTAATTCAGTTCAAACTGAATGGAAGGATTAACAAAAATAAATCTGCAACTAGGGTTTTTGATTTCAAAAGGGCAGACTTTCAAAAATTAAGGAAATTTGTTAGGGAAGTGGATTGGACTGAAGAATTTATGGGTTTAAAGGTAGAGGAGGCCTGGGATTATTTTAAATTAAAGCTGCAGAAGCTATCGGAAGCCTGCATCCCAAGAAAGGGGAAAAAATTCATAGGCAGGAGTTGTAGACCAAGCTGGATGAGCAAGCATCTTAGAGAGGTAATTAAGAAAAAGCAGAAAGCATATAGGGAGTGGAAGAAGGGAGGGATCAGTAAGGAAAGCTACCTTATTGAGGTCAGAATATGTAGGGATAAAGTGAGACAGGCTAAAAGTCAAGTAGAGTTGGACCTTGCAAAGGGAATTAAAACCAATAGTAAAAGGTTCTATAGTCATATAAATAGGAAGAAAACAAAGAAAGAAGAAGTGGGACCGCTAAAAACTGAGGATGGAGTGGAGGTCAAGGATAATCTAGGAATGGGCCAATATCTAAACAAATACTTTGCCTCAGTCTTTAATAAGACTAAAGAGGATCTTAGGGATAATGGTAGCATGATAAATGGGAATGAGGATATGGAGGTAGACATCACCATATCTGAGGTAGAAGCGAAACTCAAACAGCTTAATGGGACTAAATCGGGGGGCCCAGATAATCTTCATCCAAGAATATTAAAAGAATTGGCACAAGAAATTGCAAGCCCATTAGCAAGAATTTTTAATGAATCTGTAAACTCAGGGGTTGTACCGTATGATTGGAGAATTGCTAACATAGTTCCTATTTTTAAGAAAGGGAAACAAAGTGATCCAAGTAATTATAGGCCTGTTAGTTTGACATCTGTAGTATGCAAGGTCTTGGAAAAAATTTTGAAGGAGAAGGTAGTTAAGGACATTGAAGTCAATGGTAAATGGGACAAAATACAACATGGTTTTACAAAAGGTAGATCGTGCCAAACCAACCTGATCTCCTTCTTTGAGAGAGTAACAGATTTTTTAGATAAAGGAAACGCAGTGGATCTAATTTACTTAGATTTTAGTAAGGCGTTTGATACTGTGCCACATGGGGAATTATTAGTTAAATTGGATAAGATGGGCATCAATAGGAAAATTGAAAGGTGGATAGGGAATTGGTTAAAGGGGAGACTACAACGGGTCCTACTGAAAGGTGAACTGTCAAGTTGGAGGGAGGTTACCAGTGGAGTTCCTCAAGGATCAGTTTTGGGACCAATCTTATTTAATCTTTTTATTACTGACCTGGGCACAAAAAGTGGGAGTGTGCTAATAAAGTTTGCAGATGATACAAAGCTGGGAGGTATTGCTAATTTAGAGAAGGACAGGGATACCCTACAGGAGGATCTGGATGACCTTGTAAACTGGAGTAATAGGAATAGGATGAAATTTAATAGTGAGAAGTGTAAGGTCATGCATTTAGGGATTAATAACAAGAATTTTAGTTATAAGCTAGGGACACATCAACTAGAAGTAACGGAGGAGGAAAAGGACCTTGGAGTATTGGTTGATCATAGGATGACTATGAGCTGCCAATGTGATATGGCTGTGAAAAAAGCTAATGTCATCTTGGGATGCATCAGGAGAGGTATTTCCAGTAGGGATAAGGAGGTTTTAGTACCGTTATATAAGGCACTGGTGAGACCTCACCTGGAATACTGTGTGCAGTTCTGGTCTCCCATGTTTAAGAAGGATGAATTCAAACTGGAACAGGTACAGAGAAGGGCTACTGGGATGATCCGAGGAATGGAAAACTTGTCTTATGAAAGGAGACTCAGGGAGCTTGGCTTGTTTAGCCTAACTAAAAGAAGGTTGAGGGGAGATATGATTGCTCTCTATAAATATATCAGAGGGATAAATACCAGAGAGGGAGAGGAATTATTTAAACTCAGTACCAATGTGGACACAAGAACAAATGGATATAAACTGGCCACTAGGAAATTTAGAGTAGAAATTAGACGAAGGTTTCTAACCATCAGAGGAGTGAAGTTTTGGAATAGCCTTCCGAGGGAAGTAGTGGGGGCAAAAGATCTATCTTGCTTTAAGATTAAACTCGATAAGTTTATGGAGGAGATGGTATGATGGGATAACATGGTTTTGGTAATTAAATGTTCATGGTAAATAGGCCCAATGGCCTGTGATGGGTTTTTAGATGGGGTAAGATCCAAGTTACCCGGGAAAGAATTTTCTGTAGTATCTGGCTGATGAATCTTGCCCATATGCTCAGGGTTTAGCTGATCGCCATATTTGGGGTCGGGAAGGAATTTTCCTCCAGGGCAGATTGGAAGGCCCTGGAGGTTTTTCGCCTTCCTCTGTAGCATGGGGCACGGGTCACTTGCTGGAGGATTCTCTGCTCCTTGAGGTCTTCAAACTACAATTTGAGGACTTCAATAGCACAGATATAGGTGTGAGGTCTTTTTTAGGAGTGGTGGGTGAAATTCTGTGGCCTGCATTGTGCAGGAGGTCAGACTAGATGATCATAATGGTCCCTTCTGGCCTAAATATCTATGAATCTATGAATCTTCAAAGACACTGTGTCACAAACGGGAAAAAACGACCCTGGCACAGCTCCGGCGATGTTGAATTTCTGCATCAACATCTGCCTTGGATGAAAGGTGTCTTCCAAGGTAGAGGAAACGATCGGCATTCTCCAGTGCCACGCCACTGATTCTGATAGATGGGGCATGCAATACCTCCTTTGGAGAGGGCTGATAGAGCACTTTAGTCTTCTTGATATGAAGAGTGAGACCAAGACATGCATAAGCATCGGCAAACACATTCAAGATAGTTTGAAGATCTGTCTCAGAGTGGGCAAAGACTGCGTTGTCATCAGCATACTGGAGTGCCACAAGAGATGGTGTGGAAGTCTTACTCTTGGCTTTCAGCCGGCTAAATCTGAACAGCTTTCCATCCATTCTGCAAGTGATTTCAACGCCAGCTGAAAACTTCCCAGCAATTAGGTGAAGAATGACAGCAATAAAACATGGTTGGAGTGACGATACAGCCCTCTTTGACTCCTGTTTGTACTTTGAAAGGTTCACTCTGGGAGCCAGTGCTGCTCAGAACAGTCGCTTTCATGTTATCATGAAGCAATTTTAGGACATTGACGTATTTATCAGGACATCCAATCTTTGAAAGTACAGTCCGGAGGGCACGGTGACTCACTGAGTCAAAGGCTTTAGTTAGATCAATAAAAGCCATGTACCGTGGTTGGTTTTGCTCCCGACACATTTCTTGCAGCTGCCATGCTGTGAAGATCATATCCGCAGTTCCACGACATGGTCAGAAACTACTCTGTGACTCCGGTAAAATTTCTTCTGACAGGGGCAGAAGGCAGGTTGCAAGGATCCGCACCAGAACTTTACCTGCAGTGGCTAGGAGGGAGATACCATGATAATTTCCACAATCCACTTTATCCCCTTTCTTGAAGAGGGTGACAATCAAGGCATCCTTCGTTTCACTGGGTATCTCCTCCTTTATCCAGATTTTAAGGATAAGCAGGTAAAGCTGCTGAATTAGCTCTGGTTCACCGTTTTTGAAGATTTCAGCAGGGATCCCATCTAGACCTGCTGCCTTGTTGTTCTTCATCTGCATGGTGGCATTGTGTACCTCATACAAATTGGGAGGGTCTCCGAGCTCTTCCCTAAATGGTCGTTGAGGGATTTGCTCAAGAACTTCATCTACAACCACAGAATTATGGTTAAGGAGATCTTCAAAATGTTCTTTCCAGAGATAATTGATAGCTTCGTTGTCCTTCAGAAATGTGGTTCCGTAATTAAGATACATTATAGCTCAAAGATATCTCATCATGGAATAGGGATTATAAATTCTGATTCTATAGTATGAGACAATATATTCATGTAATGTTTAAGAAGAGTTTTGTAAAGGAGTTCCAATAATTCATGGATTAGGGACCCAATCTTATGGGGTTCCACAGGCTTCTGTATAGATTATTTAGGTTAATCTTTCTATCTACCCAATGGGACTCAGTGCTCCGTCTAGAAGATACCATCAGAGATGCTTAGTTTTGTAGTTCTCAAACTGTGGGGTTCTGTCTCCAGAGATAACATGCTTGTTAACAGCAAAAATGTTTTAAAATAAATAAATAATATATAGAGGTGAGAAATAACAGACCTCAACCCTATTGTCCCTCTGCAAATTTGTGTACACAGGGTCAACCCCTTACCTCTCTCTAAAAGTGCAAAGTTTCAAAAAGTTCAACGAATAGAAGATTGTTGGGGGCGGAATAGATCTGGACAAGGAGAAGAAGTCTGGAAATAAATGTGAGAAATGAGGGACATATGCTTGTTTTGTTAAAATATTATATGTTTTCTGTTGAGGAAAAAAATCCAGAATACTTAATGTTGTTGTTTTAGTTAAATAAGACAGTTTAAATGTCTGTCTGGTGAGATTCTCCTCCTAATACAGCCTGGCAAGAAAATCCTCCAAATATTAATGATTAACCTGTTGAATTGGAGATAGTTGCCCTCCCAGTGACTTCATAAATATCTGCTTCAATTACCTTTGGTAAATGAAATAACCAAACCATCGTTCATTTTCTGATATAACTGTAAAACTCATCTGAAAAGTTTTCAAAATAAATCACTTTAAAAATGCACCTTCTAAAAATGAAACCTACATCTGAGTTGTGAAGAATATGTATTAAGCTTATAACCAACAAGAATGCACTTTTATGTAGAAATCCATGATTAAATCGAGTTTTCCTCACTCGTGATTTAAATCACATCCACCCTGCTTTTTAGCTGTCTCCCATTACACGATGTAATTAAATGGGCCTCTTTTTCATTTGACTGTTTCTCATCAGATCCTACCAGTATTTTATCGTCTTCCAGCCTCTCCTCCTTACTAGGACATAGAGAATCTCCATTAATAAATCCTCCCCTAGGGGATGTAGCTGTATCAACCACGTGCTTCTCTGCATCGTTGGCTTTCCCCAAGTCCTTAGTTTTAAAACTGTTTCTGCAAACTTTTTAATTGTACGTGCCAGCAACCTGGTTCCATTTTGGTTGAGGTGGAGCCCATCTTTTCTGCATAGGCTCCCCCTTTCCCAAAAGGTTCCCCCAGTTCCTAATAAATCTAAACCCCTCCTCCCAACACCACTGTCTCCTCCAGGCATTGAGACCCTGCAGTTCTGCCTGTCTAATCGGCCCTGCGTGAGGACCTGGGAGCATTTTAGTGAATGCTCCCATGGAGGTCCTGGACTTCAATCTCTTACATGGGCAGTGGGGTGCTCGAGACAATCCTCTTCAAATCAAAAGAGCAGCAGATGCTCTCATGTGAGGGCTGGGTGCAAAGGGGCTGATGACAGGCTGAAGGGGAAGCATATCCTGCCATTGCAAGGGCTGCTGGTGGGTTAAATTTAGGGCAGCATCAAAAGCAGGAATGTTCCCAGGGTTTTGTTTCTTTCTCGCTTTGTTTTCCTTTTTTCCCACTCAGAACAGGTTAGTTGTTTTTTTTCCCTTCCTCCCTCCTTTATGGGAATTCACTTTCCTCCTTGCTGCAGCTGGAATGGCAAACATCTGGCCGGCTCGGGAAAGTGGCGAACGAACGGGATGTCAAGCAGCCGGTTTTCATCATCCCCCCCAAGGGAGGAGTGGATCTTCCTCTCCAGCGCAGTGGATTTATGCACCACTTAACCTGAGAAGGAAATCCATATTATCGTTCCGGGCTCTGCACAGACCCCAACCATGAGCAGGGCCAGGGGAGGTGCAGCCTTCCCAAAAGTGGGGGGCCAGGGGCCCTGCCCCCTCCATGGCCCGCTCCTGCCCCCTCCTCTTCCACCCAAAGCCCTGCCAAGCTGGAAGCTGGAGCAGGCCAGGAGCAGCAGACCCTCCACCTGCCCAGGGTGGAGGGGTCCGAGAGCAGCCCCCGGCCCTTATCCCTGTCCTATGGGCCCCATGCCTTGGGCAGGCGGAGGGTTTTGCGCTCCCCACAGCTGCCCACGCAGTTCTTACCTTGGAGCCGCAGCCTGGCCATGGTAAGAGCCACCCAAGCAGCTGCAGACCCTCCATTTTCCCGAGGGGGCCTGCAGGGCAGGAACACGAGCCTGGGGTTGCTCTCAGCCCCGCAACCTGGGCAGGTGGAAGGTCTGCGGCTCCCCACAGCTGCCCGGGCTCCCCAGCCAGGCTCCTGCTGCCGGCTGGGCCATGGGGGGGAGGGGGAAGAGGAGGAGTGGGGGCAGGGCCCATGGTGAAAAGTGGACAGGACAGGCCCATCCACTTTCAAAAAGTGGGAGGGCCATTGGCCCCCCCACCCTATTCCGGGTCAGGGCCCCCATTGTGCCAGGGGACCCTGACCCAGATCAAGGCCCTGTGATGGGGTGTCCACCCCACACAGGGCTGGAAGGGGTTAAGATGGCCAGGCCAACCGATTAGCTCCAGGGGCTGCACCCGGAGGAGAAGCCAGGGAGCAGGGACCTAATTGGAAGCAGGCTCAGCTGGGCAGGAACAAGGGGGGCCTGTATAAAGCCAGGTAGCTGGCAACAGAACCGCGGCTGCAGGGAAGTAGGCTGCAGTCACTCCCTGGGAGGAGGGAGTGGGGAGGCTGGCAAACCCAGAGAGGGGGGAAGCCAGGAAAGTAGGGGAAGGCTCAGGGGAATAGCAGTGCAGACCCTGAGCTGGAACCCGGAGGAGAGGGCGGCCCTGGGTGCCCCTACCAGCCACTGGGGACGTGGCACAAACCAGGCAGAGGACAGCAGACTGCCTAGGAGGCCCGGAAAGGGGGAGTACGTTGGGTGACCTGGCCGGAGGGCCGAGCCATGAAGAGGAGGCTGGGGTGAGAGGGGTCCACAGAGTGGGAGAGATCCTGCCGGAGGGGTGGGGGGGCGCAATGGTTGGCCAGGGCTAATCCCCAGGGTGGCCAGTAGCAGGGAGTGCACCCTGAGGCCAGGGCACCGTGCTGGGCACGGGGCTCCCGCCCGAGACCAAGGGGCCCCAGCTGTACTGGGCACGGGGCTCCCGCTGACCCAGGATGTGAGACAGTCCCGGCCCCAAAGAGCTTCCAGTTCAAGTAAGCAGGCAAGACAGAAGTACTATCCCCATTTCACCGCTGGGTGAACTGACGCCCGGAGAAGGGGAGGGACGTGCCGGGCCGCACAAGGCATTCGTGGTAGAGGTCAGCCTTGAACCTACGGCTCCTGAGCACCAGCCTTGGGGCTTCCAGGCCTCATGGGACGGCACTGCCTCTTGTTGCTCCTTCCACCTGGCGCAGCTGCTCCACAGATGGGGTCAGTGAGTGTGGGGCAGGTGATCACTCGGGGGGCCCACTGCTGATTCTAACGCCCCCGTGGTTGGCCCCTGGGAGGAGAGGGGGGCTGGTGAGGCCAGGAGTAAAGAGGGCACGTGCAGTGATGGGCTGCCAAAATCTGAAGAACCGGTGCCTTCAGTCGCTCCAGGTCTTCGGCGGCACTGAGGGACCCGCCGCCGAAGACCCGAAGCACCGCCGGGTGAGTGAAAAGGGATTTGGGGGGAGGGATAGCTCAGTGGTTTGAGCATTGGCCTGCTAAAACCAGGGTTGTGAGTTCAATCCTTGAGGGGGCAATTTAGGGATCTGGGGCAAAAATTGGGGATTAGTCCTGCTTTGAGCAGGGGGGTTGGACTAGATGACCTCCTGAGGTCCCTTCCAACCCTGATATTCTATGATTCTGTGATTCTCAAGGGGAGCCTCCCCAGCCGGGAGCTCAGGCGGGCCAGACAGGACGGTCCTGCGGGCCAGATGTGGCCTGCGGGTCGGAGTTTGCCCAACCCTTTGACAACCGGTTCTAAACTGGCTTCCAAATTTAACAATTTCATGCGAACCGGCTCCAGCTCACCCCTGGGCACGTGTGAAAGGGACCCACTCAGGTCAGGAGCAGGCAAGTTCCTCTCCTCAGCTGCTGGCCATAGGGCTTCGGCTTTAACACGGGATTCTTTTTTAGCCCAGCTGCGTCCCGTTAAGGCCAGGGTCTGTGCCAGCAACGCCACCCCAAGCCACCCGGCTCTCTGTCTCCTGCAGCCAGACGCTGCCTCTGGATTTACTCCCAGCACCTCCGACAGCAGAGCTGAGTCACTCCAGCGTCAGTGAAAGGTCTGGAGTTGGCGAGCCTGTCCTCGCCTGGGAGCAGACGAACCGAGCCAGGAGGTCTGGGTCTCATCTGGCACAGCTTGTGCATCTCTAGTGACTTCAAGGAACTCACTCCGATGCCTTCAGTGGGTTCCTACTAGTTTGTACGTGTGTATTTTACTAAATAACCGAGGATCAGAGCAGCAATGCTGTGGTGTCTAGCGGTTAGAGCAAAGAATTGCTTTTCCTGTTCCCGGTTTTGGGCCAGAAGGGGAGTGGGGTGGAGTGGTTTAGAGTGCGGGAGAAGGCTGGGAATCAGGACTCCTGGGTTCTATTCCTGGCTTGCTTTGTGGCCACGGCCGAGTCATTTCCCCACCTGTAAAGCCGCGCTAATGGTCTTGCCCCTCTGTTTTCAAGCGTGTCACATCCTCGCCAGCCAGCAGCAGTCAGGGAACATGCTGCACGCGCTTTGCCACATCTGCTACAAGCCTGGGGGAAGCCCTGCTCCTAATCCACCACTAAGCTCCATTCCTGGGAACCAAATTCCCAGCTCCCACATGCAGCCGGGGCTACAGCTGGGCTGCTCCTCAAGGCACTCAGATGCAATAGCCCATGTGCGGGAGCCACATGTGAAGACCTCTTTGGTTCTCAGGAATTGGCTTCTGTCAGTTACGAATGTCCTTTCACTTTCATGTGCTGAGGGTGCCTCTGGCACTGATGCATTTAGGGTCATAATTTTCTAAAAGGGCTCCTGATTTCGGGGGCCCAACCGAAGACCCCCTTAAAGGGGCCTGATTTTTAGATATTCAGAATAACCCCTAGCTCTCGGAATCGGCTCATCTCGAGGAGGGAGAGATTTAGAGATGCTGTGGAGAGAAGGACAAGTTAGTTCTCACGGGGGAGAACCTGGAGCACGAACGGGATGACTTCGCGGTCCCAGCTCCGGGCATAGGCGCCAACTTCGTGGGTGCTCCAGGGCATGGAAAAAAATTAATGAGTGCTGAGCACCCACCAGCAGGCCCCTCCTCCCCTGCCTGAGAGAGCCCGGCGGGGGAGGTGACTCCCGCTTCCTGCCCGGGCTCGGGTGCTGGGGTCCACGGTGGCCCAGCCAGGCAGGGAGCAGAAGCCACTTCCTCCCCAGCCAGGCTCGCCCAGGCAGCTCCTGGCGAACATGGAGATCAGCAGAACATGCCAGGACGGCAGGCGCCGCGGGAGGACAAAGCGTCTGTCCCTGTCCCCTCTGTCATTCAGTCCCAGCTTCTGGCAGTCAGCGGTTTAGGGACACCCAGAGCATGGGGTTGAGTCCCTGAGCATCTTGGCCAACAGCCACTGATGAACCTGTCCTCCAGGAACTTACCCAGTTCTTTTTTGAACCCAGTGATACTTTTGGCCTTCACAGCATCCCTTGGCAAGGAGTTCCACAGGTGGACTGTGCGCTGGGTGAAGAAATAGTTCCGTTTGGTTTAAACCTGCTGCCTATTAATTTCATTGGCTGACCTCTGGTTCTGGTGTTATGCGAAGGGATAAATAACACTTCCCCAGTTACTTTCTCCACTCCGGCCCCAATTCTGTAGGCCTCTGGCCTACCCCCTTTGTCATCTTTTTTCCAAGCTGAACAGTGCCAGGCTTTTAAATCTCTCTGCTTATGGAAGCTGTTCCCTACCCATCTGCAAAAATAACCCTTCATACTATAGTGCTACTATAACTTAGCTGGTCCGCTCTTTTGGGACATCTTTCTACTCTGTCTTTGTACAGCACCTGGCACAATGGGGGCTAGGCCATGACTGAGGCTTCTCGGTGCTATCCCAAAATTAAGAATAAGCATCAGGAAAAGGAATATATCCCAGATGTCCTGAACACCTGTCCTCTCCTCTAACCTCTAGTCTCCATTCCCTTCCAGCCCCAGGATGGGAACCCAGGCATCCTGCGTGCCAGCCGCCTCCTCTCATTGCTTGTTCTCGCCTGTTGAGTCCCTTCTTGCTGCCCAGCTCCAGGCTGGCCGGCCATCCAGCCGAGCGACCAGGCTGCAGCGTTTCCTGATGGCTTCACGCGCCCCAGGGACAGAGCGAGTGGGAAAGCGTGACCGGCTGAGCCTGGTTTGTAGCTTGCCTGTGATCTCAACCTGCTGACAGACCCATGGCGGTATCTCTGTGTGTGCGTCCCTCACAAAGGCGAGGTCGAAACGGTTCAGCCAACCTCATTCATAGACCTAAGGGGCTTTGATAAGCTCGGGGGACTTCCTAGCTTAATGACCTCCTAATCAAAGCCTGGGCAAATGGCTAAAAGCCAAGGAAACCTACAGGAAACTGACCCCGAAGAGTTCGTTAGACTGAGCCGTGGCTGCTAGGGGTTAAGAGGCAGCGGGACTGCACTGAGAATTCGAAGTGGGCTGAAAACCCCCATCCACCCACCCACCCACAAGGCGGTCAACAGAAACAAATATTTTTTGAACAAGCTTCTCAGACTCCCCAAATGTTCTTTTTGCGGCAGCCAAAAGCCGACATTTTTTCAGTGTAAAACAGATACCGAAAACTCAGCTCTGTTCAATAATACTATGAAGAAACTGAGGGTGGGGGGAGTGGCTTGCCCAAGGTCAGCCGATGGCAGACCCTGGACTAGAACCCTGGGTTCTTGAGTCTCAGGCCACTAGGCCACACTGCCTCTAAAACAGCATGTGATAAAGACGGCTCCCAATGATGCACACAAGGGGGGGCAGCATTAAGGTTATGGGGACATCCTTAAACCTGGTGCTTGGTAACAGCTGCGTGCTTGTCTTTGCAAGCTCCATAAGGTTCTTTTAGTGTCACTTTTGGGGGATGTGATTAACTACAACAAAAGGAAAGGAGGGGAGGGACTAAGACTCCCCCACCTGCCAAGCAGGAGATACCCAAGAGGCAGGTTAGTGGGTAAGGTGGCCATATTTGTTCTGGGCATGGGGTTCTGAAGCTAGGAGCTAGGTGGGGAGAAGGTTAGAGGATGAGGCAGCCATGTTTGTTGTGGGCATGGGGCTCTGAAGCCAGGAGCTAGGTGGGGAGAAGGTTCGAGGCTAAGACAGCCATGTTTTTTGTGGGCGAGGGGTTCTGAAGCCAGGAGCCAGCTGTTTTCCAAAGCAGATATGCTGAGGAACTAAAGGCAAAGGCCATTTTCATGGCAGCACCAGAGTATGGATCTGGGGGACCAGGCCACTGAGTCTAGAGCTGGGCAAACAGATTTTTTTTCAGCCCACTGGCAATTTCAAAAAGTCCGGGGGCGGGGACAGAATCATTTGGAGTCAAATCAAAAATGAAAATTTGCGACCAATTGAAAAGTTGGGGAGAAAACGAGGGTTGGGTCAAATGCCCCGTTTCACGACATTTACATTTTTCACAAAATGTACTTTTTGCCAAAATTTTTGGCCAGCTCTGACCAGGTCCCCATTGCACGGAGCCCAGCTAGAGTCTCTTCAGAGGTGCCTTTGCATCCTGTTCTGTTGTCTCCAAGCCCCTTCGCCAACACGAATGCCAGCAGCAGTTGTGTGATCAGTAGCTGGCTGATGATATCCAGGGCAGGGACGGGGTGTCAGCTCTGGGCTGAACCGCAAACCCGCCCCCAGCAAGGAAAAAGCTCCATTCCCCTGATCCACCCAGTCCCTTTCATAGCAGCTGATTACGAGCCCGTAGCACCATCACCCCACGGCTCCTCCAGTGCAGGGCTTGAGGAGACAGAGGAGGTGAGCGTTGACTCGAGGGAGACACACAAGGTTCATGCACTTTGCTGTGAAGGAACTGATGCACCAGCTGACAGTATCAAACCAACTCCTTCCCGGGGAAACCTCTTGCAGCAGGGTGGAAACTGAACGCCCAGCGTGAAGGGAGATGATCTCTGACCACCACACGGTTGACCAGTGACTCTTGATTCCAAAGCTGCAGCATCCTGTTCCAGCAGGTCACAGGGTTCCCGGGATCCTCTGGGACACTCAGCAGGTTGAAATATTTGGAGAAGGGGAAGCAGCAGGGGATGGAGTGCTCTGGGATGCACGCAGGAGGAATACAGAGCACGAGTGGCTTCTGCCCATGGTGAGTGACAGGGGTTGGGAGGGAACGCCGGGCCCCCGACCACCAGCAGAGCAGGATTATTGTAACCAGGCGCCCGCAGCCAACCTGACACTTCTCCATGCGCTTTCTGCAGCCTGGGACAGGCCGGATGGGCCCACTGCGCTGGCGGGCATTGAGTCATGGGAAGGCAGGACACCTGGGTTCTATAGCCCTGGATAAGCGATCTAAGGGCTTGGGGAAGAGTCCTTCTGCTCGAGCTCCACAGATCAATTTCCCTGTGTAGACGGGGGGGCTTTGGCAGCCCAGGCCTGTCCCACTCGGCGGTGCAGGGGGGAGGACTTGGCAAGGTCTGAGAAGCACTCGAGAGGCCCTCGGGGATGGGACAAAGTGTTAGCTCAAGGAGCAGATGGAAGCAGCATCATGCAATGCTTGAACACAGCACTGGGACCCAGGCGACCTGCGTTCCTGTCCCAGCTCTGCCTCTGCGTGGGAGGCCATAGGCGCGCTCCTTTCCCGTCTCCGTGCCTCGGTTTCTCTTGCTGTAAAAGAGAGAGGAGGCTGCCCCGAGGTCTACGGCTGGCAAACACAAAGCACCGTTCATAAGGCTCGGTGACAGAGCAGGCTAAAGGCTGAGCTGATGCTTCAGATCCATCTGTGGTGGGGGACGACAGAGCTGGCAGGAAAACAGGAGGGGGAGTTATGGCCTCTCGGGGCAAGCGATCTGCTGGGGGGCAGGAGGAGGAGGGCAGGGCCGGGACACAGGAGTGGCCAGCTAGCCCGCAAGGCTTATAATAATTACTTTATTTTAACATCTTTAATTACAGACAGTAAAATAGCTCGAGAGGTGGTGGTGGAGGGTGGGCTCCTGGATCCGGTGGTGTGCACGGAGACACCCAGGGGCATTGGAGGCATCTGCTGTTGGCTTGCGCACATGGCACAAAAGGCTCTACCTCGAGGAGGTGCCCGACGCTCCCCAGGCTGAGAGAAGGGGGCAACGGTGGGGGGGAGGGGCAAGTGGGGTAAAGCACCCCAAGAAATCCAGTCTGCTGCCCCCCCTCCCACTGCCCCTGCCACACACACATCCTCCCCCCCCCACTCCTGGCATGAGTTGGAGGCTGGGCCTCTGCCAGCCCAACACCCACACCCCTATTGCTTATTTGTAAGGCTAAGATTAGGCTGCGGATTCCAGCACTTCCCAAGACGTCCGTGACATTTTCCGCTTCAGCCCTTGGGCGGTGGGACTTCAGCTGTCAGCCAGCAGGGGGCCCCCTGGAGCGCCAAGCTGCCATGGGGGGTCCCACATCTCCCAGCCGCCGTGGACCTCCCCGCTTACCTTCCCCGCCGCAGGGCTCAGGCTCTCATCATCCATCCCCCCCGCCCCTCCCCCCCCGGGTCAGCCCCATTTTGTCAGCGTTCTGTTGAGCGAAAGCCAGGGACGGGGCACTGGCTTCTGTGAATTTCTGTTTATTGCCTGTGACCCGTCCCTGGCTTTTACTGAACAAACCATGACAAAATCTTAACCCTACTTCTTTCTTTGTGGACCGGCTGGAGGCAGACGCCCGGGGACACAGCACGTCTCATGGGGAGGGAGGGGCGTATGCTGCCCCTGTCCTCTGCAGCAGGGAGCTACAAGCTCACAGGGGATCTAGAAGAGGGGCACCCCAGGGTGAGAGAGCTCCTGTGAGACGGATAGCTGGGGGTCCTGGGACCCAGATCCCAGCAGCCAGGGATCCCAGGCCCAGATTCCAGCAGCCAGGGGTCCTGGGAGACAGATCCCAGTATTTGAGAGCTCCCAACAGACTGGCAGGCAGAGGTCCCGGGGCCCAGATCCCAGCAGCCAGGGGTCCCAGGGCCCAGATCCCAGTATTAGAGAGGTCCTGTGCGACTGGTAGCCAGGGGTCCCAGGGCCCACATCCCAGTATTAGA
Organism: Caretta caretta; assembly: GCF_965140235.1. Classification (NCBI taxonomy): domain Eukaryota; kingdom Metazoa; phylum Chordata; order Testudines; family Cheloniidae; genus Caretta; species Caretta caretta. The sequence goes on from NC_134228.1 coordinate 5,522,036, forward strand.
GAGGTCCTGTGCAACAGGTAGCCAGGGGTCCCGGGTCCCAGATCCCAGCAGCCAGGGGTCCCGAGGCCCAAGTCTCAGTATTAGAGACCTCGTCAGACTGGCAGCTGGGGATCCCAGGCTCAGATCCATCGACCATAGAATGCCTCCAGGGATGTGATCAGGGATCCCTACTGGGCCGAGCTCTCACCCCACCTCTCTGAGCTGTGCCAGCGAGTGCCTCCAAAGCTGGTGAAAGCAGAGCCCTGCCTGCCCACCCTGGGTTTCTGATGCAGAGGAAGAGGACGACTAGGGATGGGACCCACCCCCCGCCTGACACCTTGCTTCTGCTTGTGACCTGATCCTAACCTCTGACCCCACCTAGCCCCCTCGCCGCTCCTGAAACCCCCAAGCCCAGAGACCACTGGCGGAGACACGCCTCAAAGCCAGAGCACTTGGGGAAGGGAGGGGAGGCCTCCACGCTCCACCCTGCAAGCCAATACCGTCTGCTGGGAGAGATCGGGCCGCGGACAGAGCCGGCTTGGGCCCAGCGGCCTCTCTGCTCCAGGCCGGAGTCTGAGCGAGGCCTGGGAATAAATACAATCTTTCCAATATATTAAAAAAAAAAATACTCCTTGCTAATGCTCTGCCTCTCAGCTGTGCAGCACCAGCTCACGGCAACACTACAAATGGGCTCGGTGGGGGGGGGGGGGAAGAGAACCACGGCAACACCCCCCCTCCCCCGGCCCTCGTGATGGACGCTCCGGCGCCTGGCCAGCCCGGGCTGATGGCGGAAGAAAGTAAAAAGGCCGAGGGGCCGTCTCTGCCTAGCATGGGGGGCCTCCAGGTGGGGGCGGCGGTGACAGGGGAGGTTACATCATCCCCAGCTGGAGGAGGGTGTTGGCGTAGGCCATCGGTTTGACGTTCGGGTGAGGCTGAAAGAGAAGAGGTGGCCAGGTTAGGGCCCGGCGGGGCTCTGGGGGCAGCACTGTACTCCCTCCCATGGTATCTGCAGAGCCCCCTGCCCATTCGGGGAGCAGAATCACACACCAAGAGGCTGTGGGGAGACTGCGACGGTAACCAAGGTGCTGGCTAGGGGGCGCTGTCCTCTCTCAAGCAATGTCCCAGGGTGGCAGTAAGAGGCGCCACACTGCAGGGAGCAGGGTGGGGGACGCTCTCCCCCGGCAGTCAGTGCTGGCCCCAATCCCCCAGAGCAGCAGTAGGGGGCACTGTGCTACAGGGAGTGTTTTTTGGGGGTAATAGGTAACATCAAGGTCTTGATTCCTTGTGGTTGTCAGAGGTGAAATGGGATCTCCCCTCCACCCACGAGCTAGGGCATTTGCCTCTTCCCAGATAAATTCCAGTTGGATAAATACGCTCTGCGTCCTTGTGTCAGGCCCACAGTTTCTGTTCACTTCCAGCCCTGAACGGGTGTGGTTTGGCTGACAGCTGTTGGCAAACTTCTGCGCTTTTACCTCAACACAGCTGTGCTTCTGCGCTGGGGGAAGTGACGGACGCATGCTGAGCGCCTAAGCACTTTGGGATCTCAGACACTCCAGATGGCTAGTAAATTAACTATTACAGGGGCTCACGTGCAGAGCAAGGGGGGCTGGGCAGATCCCAATGCCCAGGCCGGGTGTCAGGAGGTACTGGGGGGGGAAGGATTGCCCACACAGCTGGTAAAAATGTAACATGGGGCGCCACCATAGACACGTGGCTCTCGACTGGGGATTAGAGCCAGGTGACAAATTGATTTTTCCGGTCAGCGGCTGAACCAAAAAAAATCCCAAACCACTTCGGTTCAGGTTGACCAAAACCAAAAAAACGGGGGAGGGGGGGGAATTCCACGTTGGGTGGAATTAAAGGACCCGTTTTCGAGTGAGTTAATGGGTGTTTTCACTCTGCGTTTCTAAACTATTCCATTGTGTTGTTATTTTTTCCGGACGAAGTTATTAGCCAAATTTGACCTCAATTCGCACACAGTTTCGCTCCATTTGAAATGGTCGTTTTCAGCAAATGAACTTCTCCCCCGCCCTAGAACTGCCCATCTCTATGGCTCCTGCCCCTTCTCGAAATCAGACCCTTTGGGAGTCTCAAATTGGGCCTTGAATCACTAGGCACCTTGGCAAACATAACCCCTAAGGGCCTGTTCCCCCCACAGTTACAGGGCACTTGTCTCTCCCCTTGCCCTTTGACGAGGCAGAGGCTGCCCAGCTGTTCTGAGAATCAGGCCCTGTCCCTTTAAGATTCCTCAGACTCCACTGCCCCACAGGAGGGGTTTAATAGCTTCCCAGCCTTTGTATCCCATGGTTCATTCCCCTCAGGAGCCTTGTTGCCAATGGCTGACTCCCCCTTCAACACATGACTGTAGGCCTCTAGCCAGCAGGGCTGGAAAACCCCCTCAAGCCCAGAGGTCCTGTGGCTGAGATAAGGGGACCCCACCCCAATGCAGATGACTTCACTGCATCTAGGCAGCCAGGAGCAGAGACAGGCAAAGGGTAAACATCCCCTCACAGCCAAGGCCTGATGAAACTTCAGTGAAATTCCTTCTCCCAGGGAGGAGGATTAACACTGCAGCTCCCAAGCAGCTGGTGCCCGGCTGCTGATCAGCCTGTGGCCAAAGCATCCGAGGGAGGCTGACCCCGTCAGCTGGGAGATTTGGAGGGGCACACGGTGGACACGTTTTTCCAGGATCCCGCCTCGTTCCAGTGGCATTGGGCCCCATTCCCAGCTCCCCTGTCCCTGTCATTGGGGAGAGGGACAGGGGATGGCTTTAAGCCCCCTCTGCGCTCCCCATATTCTGGGACCCTGGTGTAAGAACAGCCTTGAAGCTGCTGTAATTAACTCACGTTCTCTGCCCCATGGTCCCTGGGGGGCAGAAAATAGTCACAGCATAGTGTGCTCTAAGCACAAGCCTGATCTTTCTCTTCCACACTCCACACCTGCTGGGGAGGCCCCTTGTGCGGGGGATGTGGTGGGCGTTTCTGCCCCCCTCAAAGGCCTCTTCATGTTGCCAGAGTGGCCTATAGGGCCCCTTTATCTGCACACAGGAGCACAGGGCAGGATGGTGCGGGACAGGACAAGCACCTCCCATAGCCCAGGACAAGCTCAGAGATTTCACAACTGGCCCGCCCAGGTCTGGTTACCCGATGCTTGGAGCTGGGTTTGGACGGGCAGGGAACCCCAAGAGGCAGGCGGAAAGAGCAGGGGAAGGACTGGGATTGTCTGCCTAGCCATGGAAACAGGCCGTGCCAACGAAACCGCACCCCTAGGCAGTGCGACAGCCAGAGGGGGTTGCCCCAGGCAGGCAGGCCCACAGGGGCAGGTGCAGTCAGCGCCCAGAGGCCCCAACGGGACAATCAAATCACTCACCACAGCTGTGAACTGGTGGAATTCGGGGCGTAGGTCTGACCCCCGCAGGTGGATGTATGAACCTTTATTCCCCATCTGGTCGCTGGGGAGAGAATGCATGGGGGGTGGTTACGTCCAGCAAAGGAAGGGGATTCCCATCCCCTGTCCACAGAGACCTCCCTGACTTTTACCCAGTGGGCCTGGACCGCCCCTGACTATACTGCTGCATGGGAGAAAACAACCAGACCTGTCTGCTGCACGTGCTTCAGGGAGGCAGCTCCAAGGAGGAGGGCGAGCAGCGCTCAGTACTTCCACTGAAACCTCAGACGCTTCACCAGCAGGGCTGGGACCCCATTTCACAGATGGGGAAACCGAGGCACAGAGCAGTAACGCGCCCAAGACTTGCTGAGTTGGGGATAGAACCCCTGAGTCTGACTCCCAGCCTCCTCCCCTGATCTAACCACTAGACCCCACGGCCCTCTCAGCTCTAATCACTAGTCAACGCTATCTTTTACAACATGCGCACACAGCCTGTTAGCTGCTTGCCGGCCACACTGCGTCCCTTTCCCAGGCAATCCGCCCTCCCCGGTGGTGGAGGCAGGAAATGTAGATGCTAACCAAGCTGGCTTTGCTCCTGCCCAGAAAAGACCAGCCTGGAGCCCTGTGCTGTCATCCCACTCAATCTCACCCGCGAAGATGGGCTAGGTCAGTACTGTACCATGACTTGAGACCTCCTGGAGAAACCCAGAAACTGTCGGGAGCGGAACAGAAGGCTCAGCAGGGGGCACTCTCCCCTGGCAGTCAGTGCTGGCCCCGATGCCTCTGTGCAGCACTAGGGGGCACTGTGATTCAGGGGGGCGGGGACTCAGCAGGGGGTGCACTCCCCTCGCACTCAGTGCTGGCCACAATGTCCCAGCACGGTGCTAGAGGGCACCGTGCTGCAGGAAGCAGGGTAGGGGCTCGGCAGGGGGCGCTCTCCCATGGCAATCAGCGCTGGCCCCAATGCCCCAGCGCAGTGCTAGGGGGTGTAGGAAGCGTGGACAAGATTTAAGCCTGAGATCCTGACCTCCTGGGGGTTGTTAAGAATCGACAGCTCTTCTCACAGGAGGAGCACGAAGCTCGGCTTCCTGGGAACATCTAGCGAATTCCCCCTGGCCGCAGGATTCTTGACTTCCTGCGCTAACCTTGTAACCAACTAACCAACTGCCACGCCCCAGAAGTGGCTGCATCTCAGCAGCAGGTGAGCCATCCCAGTACAAGCAGTGGCCATGTTCCACCTCAGAGGTGGCTGCATCTCAGTGGAGTGGGGGAGGGAGGAAGGGTGCAGTGATCCCTGGGGTTGAGATTTCATGATCTGAATGCAGCAGGCTGGAAAAGCAGCAGGGGCCCCTACAGGCCAGGCCCTGGAAAAAACAGAGACACTCCCAGCTTGTTGCATGGCATGGCCACCCAGGGGGCCCCAGGGCACGGCCCGGAGCACTCACCAGTAGTTGGGTGCCGAGAAGACGGTGATGCACTTGCCCTCGTGTGTCACCTCATAGCCTTCGGACTTGACTTCGTGGCTCCGGATGATGTAATCTAGCTGGTTCCGCTCCAGGAAGCTTTTGGTGACATCAGGCCCGAACTGACAGCTCACACCGCGCTTGCTGACCGACCGGCCGTTCTGGAAAGGCGGGGCGAGGGGATCCCGATGGAGTTACTGAACATGTCCTGACAGGGCTGAGTGGGGTGAGGGGTCTGCACGTGGTGGGGGGAGCAGAGATCCCACAGACCAAGGCTCACAATGCAGTGTGGACGCCCCTGCCGACTCTTTTGTGATCTCCCAGATGCAGCTTTCCTCCCTCCTGCCTGCCAGACCTTTGGGCTGGCACCAGGTGCTACAGACAGCCCTGGGCAATCTCCGCCCCCGATAAACCTCTAGGAGGCGATGGGGATTCAGTCTCCATGGCCCAACAGTCCCTCAGCCTCACAGCAAACAAGCTTGTGCCAGCGGAGACGGGAAAGCCCCTGCCAAGCATCTGAGCTGAGCCCAAACTTACCCCACCCCAGCCACTGTCTGAGGGTGGGGCTGACCCTGGGCTAGCACCAAGCAGAGCAGCAGATGGTCCCTCCCTCCCTCCCCCCCCCCAGCAGTGAGCTGTCAGCTGGGGTGGAGAACCAGCATCAGCTGCCAGGCAGTGGGGGGATGCCCACAGCTCCCGGGATGCCCCACCCCGGTGAGAGCCAGCAGAGGCCGCTCTGAGTCAGCCCACCCACATCCTCTACCCTGAGCAGTGACCCACTCGGCCTGTGATCGGCGCTTCTGTGCAGAAGTGGGGGTGGAGGACAACAGCCCGGCGCACAGCCCGCACCGGGAGCAGAACTAGTCGCGCGCACACGATGTGGGGGATTTCACTGGCACACTCACCTGAGGCTGCGGGTCGGACCACAGCAAGTCGCACATGGGACCTGCCAAGGAGGAGAGAGGACATGTCACTCCACGCGGGGTGTGCTGGGGGAGCGCCGCCCTCACGGCCAATCCTACACCAGCTATGGGCTGTGACTGAGTGAGCCTTCCTCCCCCCACCCTCCCCGGCTCAGTCCCCTGGGCCCCTCCAGCCCAGAGCTGACCCCCACCCTCCCCAGCTCAGTCATAGATTCATAGATATTAAGATCAGAAGGGACCATTATGATCATCTAGTCTGACCTCCTGCACAACGCAGGCCACAGAATCTCACCCACCCACTCCTGCGATAAACCTCTCACCTATGGCTGCACTACTGAAGTCCTCAAATCATGGTTCAAAGACTTCAAGGAGCAGAGAATCCTCCAGCAAGTGACCCGGGCCCCATGCTACAGAGGAAGGCGAAAAACCTCCAGGGCCTCTTCCAATCTGCCCTGGAGGAAAATTCCTTCCCAACCCCAAATCTGGCGATCAGCTAAACGCTGAGCATATGGGCAAGATTCACCAATCAGATACCCAGGAAAGAATTCTCTGTAGTAACTCAGATCCCACCCCATCTAATATCCCATCACAGGCTATTGGGCCTATTTACCATGAATATTTAATTACCAAAACCCATGTTATCCCATCATACCATCTGCTTCATAAACTTATCGAGTTTAATCTTAAAGCCAGATAGATCTTTTGCCCCCACTGCTTCCCTTGGAAGGCTATTCCAAAACTTCACTCCTCTGATGGTTAGAAACCTTCGTCTAATTTCAAGTCTAAACGTCCTGGTGGCCAGTTTATATCCATTTGTTCTTGTGTCCACATTGGTACTGAGCTTAAATAATTCCTCTCCTTCTCCAGTATTTATCCCTCTGATATATTTATAGAGAGCAATCATATCTCCCCTCAACCTTCTTTTGGTTAGGCTAAACAAGCCAAGCTCCTTGAGTCTCCTTTCATAAGACAGGTTTTCCATTCCTCGGATCATCCTAGTAGCCCTTCTCTGTACCTGTTCCTGTTTGAATTCATCCTTCTTAAACATGGGAGACCAGAACTGCACACAGTATTCCAGATGAGATCTCACCAGTGCCTTGTACAACAGTACTAAAACCTCCTGATCTCTACTGGAAATACCTCGCCTGATGCATCCCAAGACCGCATTAGCTTTTTTCACAGCCATATCACATTGGCGGCTCATAGTCATCCTGTGATCAACCAATACTCCAAGGTCCTTCTCCTCCTCCGTTACTTCTAATTGATGCGTCCCCAGCTTATAACTAACATTCTTGTTATTAATCCCTAAATGCATGACCTTACACTTCTCACTATTAAATTTCATCCTATTACTATTACTCCAGTTTACAAGGTCATCCAGATCCTCCTGTATCCCGGTCCTTCTCTAAATTGGCAATACCTCCCAGCTTTGTATCATCCGCAAACTTTATTAGCACACTCCCACTTTTTGTGCTGAGGTCAGTAATAAAAAGATTAAATAAGATTGGTCCAAAAACCGATCCTTGAGGAACTCCACTGGTAACCTCCCTCCAGCCTGACAGTTTACCTTTCAGTAGGACCCCTTGTAGTCTCCCTTTTAACCAATTCCTTATCCACCTTTCAATTTTCCTATTGATCCCCATCTTACCCAATTTAACTAATAATTCCCCATGTGGCACGGTATCAAACGCCTTACTGAAATCTAGGTAAATTAGATCCACTGTGTTTCCTTTGTCTAAAAAATCTGTTACTTTCTCAAAGAAGGAGATCAGGTTGGTTTGGCACGATCTACCTTTTGTAAAACCATGTTGTATTTTGTCCCATTTACCATTGACCTCAATGTCCTTAACTACTTTCTCCTTCAAAATTTTTTCCAAGACCTTGCATACTACATATGTCAAACTAACAGGCCTGTAGTTACCCGGATCACTTTTTTTCCCCTTTCTTAAAAATAGGAACTATGTTAGCAATTCTCCAATCATACGGTACAACCCCTGAGTTTACAGATTCATTAAAAATTCTTGCTAATGGGCTTGCAATTTCATGTGCCAATTCCTTTAATATTCTTGGATGAAGATTATCTGGGCCCCCTGATTTAGTCCCATTAAGCTGTTCGAGTTTCGCTTCTACCTCAGATATGGTAATATCTACCTCCAGATCCTCATTCCCATTTGTCATGCTACCATTACCCCTAAGATCCTCTTTAGCCTTATTAAAGGCTGAGGCAAAGTATTTGTTTAGATATTGGCCCATTCCTAGATTATTCTTAACCTCCACTCCATCCTCAGTGTTTAGCGGTCCCACTTCTTCTTTCTTTGTTTTTTTCTTATTTATATGGCTATAGAACCTTTTACTATTGGTTTTAATTCCATTTGCAAGGTCCAACTCTACTTGACTTTTAGTCTGTCTCACTTTATCCCTAGATGTTCTGACCTCAATAAGGTAGCTTTCCTTGCTGATCTCTCCCATCTTCCACTCCCTGTATGCTTTCCCCTGGTCCCCTCCAGCCCGGACCCTCCCCGGCTCAGTCCCCTGGGCCCCTCCAGCCCGGACCCTCCCCGGCTCAGTCCCCTGGGCCCCTCCAGCCCGGACCCTCCAGCATCCTCCCCAGCTCAGTCCCCTGGGCCCCTCCAGCCCAGACCCTCCCTCCACCCTCCCCGGCTCAGTCCCCTGGGCCCCTCCAGCCCCCTCCCCTAGGGGAGGATTTATTAAAGTGGACACTCTAGATCAATGGTTCTCAACCTTTCCATACTGCTGTACCCCCTTCAGGAGTCTGGTTTGTCTGGCGTGCCCCAAGTTTCACCTCACTTACAAACTACTTGCTTACAAAACCGGACATCAAAACACAAAGGTGTCACAGCCACACAGTTACTGAACAATTGCAGACTCTCTCATTTTTACTATCTAATTATAAACAAAGGCGATTGGACTATGAATACGGTACTTTCATTTCAGTGTGATACCCGAGCCCTGGTTTCCACTCCTGAGCCTGGTCACGCCAGGAGGAGGTGGAGCGACACCAACAATTCGGTTTTTCTCCACACTGAGTCTCTTATTCCTGTTCTTTGGCTGGCTGGCAGTCTTAGCAGAACATGAGACTTCCCAGAGATGTTAACCCAGCAAAGCCTGGTTCCCAAGGTTAGCATCCTCTCTCTGTACTAAACACCACAACTGGGCTGCTGCGGAGTCATTAAACGCCATTCGCAGACCCCGGTCTGAGGATAGCTCAAGAAGATTTTCTTTCCGGCTGGCAGAGAGCTAACATCTGACAAAACAAATGGGTTTTTTACCAACTTGAGTGGAGTTGTGTTAAACGTTGGGGAAATTACTTGAACTCAGATGTCAAGCGGGCCAAATGATCTACTGTTATTTCTTTAATTTTGCTCTGCTCAAATTTCCCCTGTGCAGACATCAGTGATGTATGCAGGAAGCAGCGGAAAACAGGTACAGCCTCTGTCTCTGCATCTGGACTTTCAGAATTCCTTGGTAAATGCATTTTGCCATAGAGATTCTGAATGTTAGTGTCATGGCCTAGCGTGGAAAAATTTAGATCATTCAGCTTGCTAAATATATCTGCGAGGCTGGCAAGTTGAGCTAACCACACGTTGTCAAACACAGAAGCAAGAGGGGATGAATGATCAGAAAGAAACGTGAGCTTCCGTGCCTAATTCAAACACTCTGGTAAGTACTTTCCCTCTTGAAAGCCAGTAAACCTCTGTGTGAAGCAACAGTTGCTGATGTTCAGACTCCACCTCTTTGCAAAGAACGGGAAACAGGCGAGCATTGAGTGGCCTAGACAGGAGAAAGTTGACAGTTTTGGCAGACTCATTTAAAACTTCATACAGCTCAGAACGCATCTCTTTTGAGGCAAGTAGATAGCATAGTGCAGGTGCTGCAAGGAAGGGTTTTCTGTCCTGATCATAACTATAAGTCTGTTCACTCTCCGGGTCATTGCAGCAGCCCCGTCAGGGCAGATGAAGTCAATTAAACATGTCCTCTCCAGTTGAGCTGGCCATGGGAGGCGTGTGAACTCCCCCACTTTTGGGGAGGCTAGCCCCCCAGCCTTGCCCCTTTTGCCTAAGGCCCCGCTCCCCCTCGCCTGCCGAAGCCCCAAGTCCCTCCTTCCCATGGCTGGAGGAGCCTGGCCAGCAGGCCTGAGCACTGGCCTGACCCCTGGCCTGCTGGCCAGCCCAACCAACCCCTAGCAGCTCTGGGCCGCCAGCCGGCCTGAGCCCTGAGCTCCAGGTTGCTGGCTGGAGCTGAGCCCCCGCCGGCTTCAGGGGAGAGGGGGAGCATGGGCGGGGCCTTGGGGCAGAGCGTGGGTGGGACCACAGCCTGGGTTAGAGGAGGCTTAGCTTCCCCTGGCCTCTGACACCCACCGCCGCCCATGGAGTTGGCCTTTATCCTTTTGGAAAACACTATGTGTTCATTGATATCAGTGGCTTCGGGTATCGACTGTAAGCAGCTGAGCTTCTCCACTGATATCAGCGGACTCATCAAACTGAAGAGCAAATGTTTTTGCCATTTTAAGTTTCCCTATAAGCTGAGAGACAGTATCCTCAGCCATTTGTTCACTTCTACAGCACACGCTGTCACTTCATCAGGGTACTTCCGGGTGCGTATCAGCTACATTTTTTATCAAGCAGGCGCCACAGCGGCAAGCAGAATCAGATTTCCTGCAATTGCGTGCATCTTCTTTGATTCTGCTACAAGAAGGGAGACCGCAGATGAAGTTTTGAGTGCATCTGTAGAAGCAGTCGACGCTTTTTTCATTTTAAGCTGGTAAGTCTGGACCTCAGAAAGCTTTCTTTGAAAAAATTCTACTGGCTTACCCGCATGCACAGGGTATATCTTCACGTCATTGCAAATGCACTGGCTTCATACGGCTATTCGATAGTTTCTCCGCAAAGGAAACACAAAGCTTGAGGTGGATCGTTCTGTGTAGATGTGCATCCAAAAGCAATACACGCCTCGCAGATCTGATGATGAGGCTTTTCCAGTCATTTTCAATTTCCTGCCATTTTCACCATGGCCACTTCCAGCTCCTCGTATTAAAAAAATCTATCCCCTTTTACGTCAAGGCCACATACACACCATGACAACTTCAACCTCATTAGCATGCCTGAATGCTTCAGTGATATCGAACGCATATCTAATACAGTGTGTCTACGCACGCTATGTCACCGCATAATAGTATAAAGAGCAGTATAAACAAATCATTGTCTGTATGAAGTTTTAGTTTGCACTGACTTTGCTAGGGCTTTTTTTGTAGCCTGTTGGAAAACTAGGCAAATATCTACAGGAGTTTACGTAACCCCTGGAAGACCCCCTACATACCCCCAGGGGTACATGTAGCCCTGGTTGAGGCTACATGCTCTGAATCCTAATAAAGAGGAGAGGGTAGAAGTTGGTAAAGTACAGGTAAGAGAAACAATAGAACAATCAAATGAAAGAGTTCCATTCAATTACATCAGAAGAAGGCAGACAATTATATACTGACAAATTGTATAAGTAATTGTATACCTGTGCTAGAAGTCTAAACACTAAGATGGGTGAACTAGAGTGCCTGGCATTAAATGAGGATATTGCTGTAATGGGCACCACAGAAACTTGGTGGAACAATGATAACCAATGGGACACAGGCAGAGCAGGGTACAAAATACAGAGGAATGACGAAGTAAGTCGCGCTGGTGGGTGAGTGGCACTGTGTGGGAAAGGAAGCAGAGTCCAACATAGTAAAAATCTTCAATGAATCAGACTGTGCCACAGAATTTCTACAGACAGAAATTCCATGCTTGAACAATAAGAACATAGCTGCAGGAATATACACCGAGCACCCGACCAGGATGGTGATGGTGTTTGTGAAATGCTCAGGTAGATTAGAGAAGCAACAAAAACAACAAATAAGGGGGGATTCCAATAATCCCCATACAGACTGGGTACATGTCACTTCAGGACAAGATCCTGAGATAAAATATCTAGACGCTGTTAATAACGGCTTCTTGGAGCACCTAGTCCTGGAACCCACAAGGGGAGAGGCAATTCCTGATTTAGTCCTAAACAGAGCACAAGATCCAAAAGATTAGCAGAACCATCCAGCAACAGCAACCATAAAATTATTATATAAACATCCTTCTGGAGGGAAATACCAAAAAACCCCACATCTCAGTAGCATTCAATTTCAAAGAGGGGAACTAAACAAAAATGAGAAAGTTAGTTAAATGGAAATTGAGAGAGAGAAATGCCAGCAAGTTGCAAGGAAACTATTTAAAAACACCATAATAGAGGCTCAAACTAAATGTAAACCCCAAATAAATAAATAAAAACAGTAAATGGAGCAAAAAAAGGCCACCATGGCTAACCAGAGAAGTAAAACGGGCCATTAGAAGCAAAAGGGCATCATGTTTGGAAGTCAAATCCTAGTGAGAAAAATAGAAAGGAGCATAAACTCTGGCAAGCCAAGAAAGAATTTGAAGAGCAAATAGCAAAAGGCACAAAAACTAGCAGCAAGTTTTAAGTACATCAGAAGCAGGAAGTGGGCCGATCAGTGGGGCCACTGGACAATTAAGATGCTAAAGGAGCACTCATGGAAGAGGAGGCCGTTGCGGAGAAGCTAGATGGATCCTTGGCATCGGTCTTCACCGCAGAAGATTTGAGGGAGATTCCTACACCTGAGACATTCTTTTTAGGTGACAAATCTGAGGAACTGTCCCAGATGGAGGTGTCGATAGAGGAGGTTTTGGAACCAGTGGATAAATTAAGCAGTAATAAGTCATCAGGACCAGGTGATTTTTACCCAAGAGTTCTGAAGGAACTCAAATATGAAATGGCAGAACTATTAGCTGTGGTATTTAACCTATCGCTTATATCAGCCTCTGGATCAGATGACCGGAGGGGAGCTAATGTAATGCCAATTTTTTAACAAGGCTCCAGAAACAATCCTGGCAATTACAGGCCAGTAAGCCTGACTACAAGACAAATTTCCTAATTTTTCTGGCAAATTGGTTGAAACTATAGTAAAGGGCAGAATTATCAGACACACGGATGAACATGATATGTTAGGAAGAGTCAACATGGCTTTCGCAAAGGGAAATCATGCTTCAATCTAGGAGAATTCTTTGAGGGTGTTAACAAGCATATGGACAAGGGTGATAGAGTGAATATAATGTACTTAGACTTTCAGAAAGCCTTTGACAAGGTCTCTCCCCAGAGGTTCTTCAGCAAAGTAAGCAGTCATGGGATAAGAGGGAAGGGCCTTTCATGGATCAGTAACTGGTTAAAAGACAGGAAACAAAGAGTAGGACTAAATGGTCAGTTTTTCACAGAGAAGTGAGGTAAACAGCCAGGTCCCCCAAAGATCTGTATGGGACCAGTGCTGTTCAATATGTTCATACATGATCTGGAAAAGGGGATAAATATTGAGGTGGGAAAGTTTGCAGATGATACTAAGTTACTCAAGACAGTCAAGTCCAAAGTAGGCCATGAAGAGTTACAAAGGGATCTGGGTGACCAGGCACAAAATGGCAGATGAAATGCAATGTTGATAAATGCCAAGTAATGAACATTGAAAAAAAATAATCCCAACTATACATACAAAATGATGTGGTCTAAATTAACTGTTATCACGTAAGGAGAGAGATCTTGGAATCACCGTGATTAGTTCTCGGAAAACATCTGCTCAACACGCAGCTGCAGTCAAAAAAGCGAACAGAATGTTAAGAACCATTAGGAAAGGATAGATAAGAAGACAGTAAATATCATAACGCCACCATATAAATCCATGGTACACCCACACCCTGAATACTGCGGGCATTTCTGGTCATCCCACCTCAAAAAAGATTTATTAGACCTGGCAAAGGTACAGAGAAGGGCAACAAAAATGATGAGGGGGGATGGACCAGCTTCCAAATGAGGAGAGATTAAAAAACCTGGGACCGTCCAGCTTAGAAAAGAGACGACTGAGGAGGGGTGGATATGAGAGTGGTCTATAAAATCATGACTGGGGTGGAAAAAATTAATAAGGACGTGTGATTTACCCCCTCACATAACATAAGAACCCGGGGAGCTGGTTTAAAACAAACATAAGGAGGTACTTTACATAGAGCACAGTCAACCTGTGAAACTCACTGCCAGGGGAGGTTGTGAGGGCCAAATGTATAACTGGGTTCAAAAAAGAATGAGATAAGTTCCTGGGGGACAGGTCCATCAATGGCTATTAGCCAAGATGGCCAGGGACGCAGCCCCATGCTCTGGGTGTCCTTAAACTTCTGATTGCTAGAAGCTGGGACTGGATGACAGGGGATGGAACGCTCAATAATTGCCCTGGTTGTGTTCATCTGGCACCAGCTACTATTGGAAGATAGGGTACTGGGCTGGACAAACCACTGGTCTGCCCCAATATCGCCACTCTTATGTTCATTCCCCCCCAAAAATATTGGGATTTCATCAAAAAGACAAAAGCTTTTTGGTTTCCCAATGAAGAACAGAAGATTTCCCAAGTCACTTCACCTCTCCTGGTACATAAGAATGGCCACAGTGGGTCAGACCAATGGTCCATTCAGCCCAGTGTCCCGTCTTCTGGGGTGTACAAAGAACTGGACAGCTGGAGTGATGCACCCGTCTATCCCCTCCCACCCTCCGGCAGCTGGCAGTCAGAGGTTTAGGGTTTTGCTCCTGACCATCTTGGTGGAGAGGAAGGAGGGCCCAGTGGTTAGAGCACTAACCCAGTACTTGGGCTACGTGGCCAATTCATTGTCTACGCACCTTATCGCCATCTGTAAAACCGGATTACAGCACTGCCCTGCCTCTCTGGAGGGTTATGAGGATAAATATGGTAAATATTGTGTGGTGATGAGAGCCAGACAAAAACCTGAACGAGGCAAAGTGACTCCCTGGTACTTAGGATCACAGAGAGATGTAGTGCTTTAGAGACACGCCTGAGCATTGAGGCCTTTTCAGGCGGTGAAACTACAGGAGGGAGAAGGATCCAAGTGGGCACCCAAACGTGCTTTTAAAGCGTGATGCCACTGGAAGGAAAAGTTAACAAAAAGAAACAAAGCTTTTGGGGGGCGGTGGCATGGGACACCAGGCACAGGGAGCATGTTCTAAGCACACCCAGCCACTGGGGGATATAGGGTGACCAGATGTCCTGATTTTATAGAGACAGTCCCGATATTTGGGGCACCGATTACCCCCCACCCCCCGTCCCGATTTTTCACATTTGCCATCTGGTCACCCAAGGGGGATACGAACAGCTAAGGATCTGTCCCTCAGCACGGAAAGCCACCAACTCGGGGAGGGGGCGGGGGGAGCGACTGTGTAACCGTGCACTGGAACAGTGGAGCTAATTGAAACCGCTGGTGGAACTGTTACCAGAGCTGGATCTGAGCCAGGACACCCCCGGTTACATAGGCCGGTCTGGGAAAAGCAGGCAGTGACTGGCTAGTTTGGTCCTTCAAGCAGCATTTCCTGCAGGACGGCCCCCCCTAAGGCACTGCTCCCATACTGATTTACAGGGGCAGCCCCCTAGCACCCAGCCCCACTTCCTGCAGCACGGCACCCCCTAGGGCACTGCTCCTGTATTGACTTACAGGGAAGGTTACTTACCACCAGCCCCACTTCCTGCAGCCCAGCAGGGGTCCCTTTCCCTGGTCTCCCATCCAAGCACTGGCATGTCCTGGCTCTCCTCAGCTGGGGGTGGGGTGAAATCAGATTGCAGCATGTGGCATAAATCCACACTGCCGGCTCCCTGACACTTTGCTCTGACGTTTCTATCCAACTGAAATTGTACAGCCCTCTGGACTCCCACGCAGGCACCGTGGTCACAAGCACCGTGGCCTGGAGGCAGCCACGGGCGACTTTACCGAAGCTGGTGGGTTGACAGCAGCGATCGATTTGGCCCGGTGCGTGACTACAGAGCTGAACATTAACTCACTCCAGTTTCCAAAGGAAAACACTCCACTCTGCAAGCCAAGCAGTCCCTCGTGGAAATGAGCAATGGAAAGTCCGCATCATAGATGATCGCTTTCCTTTCAGGGCAGAGTCATTCCCTAGCCTGTGTTTTCAAATATGTTATTTAGCCTTGTTTCAAAGACCCCAGCGGCCAGGTTTTCCTCAGCTCCCTTGGAAGGGGGCCAGGTTATCTGGCGAAAACTTAATTCCTTTACATTCCTCAACATTCCTCAGTCCTGCCTCTTTAAACAGCACATGTTACTTCCTCCAGATTTATACCCTTCGACTGGCTTCCAGGTAACTGATCCAGGGGATCCCTCAGTGGTTTCCACACCATGCTGCAGCGCCTGACACCAGCACGCCGCGGATAGGCCCAGTCCCATGGGGCGTAAAACGCAGCAAGGAAGGAGGATCTGGTGTGAGCTGGCCAAGCTGGGGACAGGGGTGCGGTCATGCACAGCCCCAGAGCGTTATGCGGGCCAGCTCCCCACTGATGTAAACCAGCACAGAGCCGTTGTAGTCACTAGGGCGACACGGATTAGCACCAGCGGAGGTGCCCACAGAATACAGGGACCGGTGCTTCACAAAAGCGGGCAGCTGCCGACGACTCCGCTGTACAGTATGATCCAAGGAAACCAAAAGGGCTCTCCCTGTCTCTCTCCGTGGGCCAGGATCGGTGCACGCAGGGGACTGTCCCACCCCACCAGTGCAATCCCTTGCAGCGGGAAAGGCCCGGCCATATACAACACCCCACCCCATGCAGGGCGCGCCTTCCTGTCCTGACCTGAATCCGGAGGCTGCCGATTCCTCTCAATCTTCCGGATGTCGTCCAACGTGACCCCATCTTCGCTGAAGAGCCCGCCGTGCATTATCTGGCAGGAGCACAGCACAGGTCATGGGTGGGGAGAGGGTGCTCAGATAGGTCAGGCCACAGCAACGAGCTTGCCTTAGCCTTCCGCCCCCCCCCCCCCCCCCATGGGGGGCGGGCAGGAACAGCTGGGAAGGGGAGTACATGGCAAGGGGACATGTCAGACCCCTGCTCTGACTGGGGTTTAACACACACAGTGCCCTCCCAGACCAGCTCCGAGGGAGGTAACAGTCGGGCTAGAGGTAGATCCAAGCCATGGAGATGCTCAGGATTACACACCGGGCCTTGGGCTACTCTCCATGCCCACTGCCGGTCCGGATGCGTGTCCCCCCGCCACCCCGCAGTGCTGTATTCCGCTCTCACCAATACTTTGCCATTGATGCATTGCGCCAGGGGCAGCCACTCAAAGACCTCGCTGAAAAGCGCAAACATCTGGGCTGTGTATTTGGCTTTCACCTCCCCCTCGAACCCGTAGATCTGGTTCATGTTGTCCGTCTCGTGATTCCCTGGGGGCCAAAGAGGTGTGGGAAAAAACATCAACCAACCAACGGGGGTCCAGCTGGAGAGAGGAGAGCTGCCCAGCTCTGGCCAACAGACAGCCAAGACTGGCTGTCGTCCCTTCCCCAGGGCAGAGGGAGGGATGGGGTTGAGCAATTCACTGCAGCACAGAGCCACCAGAATAGTAGCGAAAGGTTTAATGCATTAATAAAGGTCAGTGTGGCTGCTCCCCAAGGAAGCCCCCATCATTGGGCTGATTTGACAGCCAGCATTAACAAGGGGGATGGGGGGAGTTTTACTGCTTTAGAGATTCACTGATTCCAAGGCCAGAAGAGAGCATCTAGTCTGACTCCTGTATAGCACAGGCCAGAGAACTGCCCCCAAACAATTCCTAAGGCAGATCAAGGATAGTTTAGCCATTTCATCTGGGCTCACTGGCTGGACAGCCCTTTGGGTTAGCGCTGTCCACACGGAGCAGAACGTGGCGGGGGTCACCTCATTAACCCTGAGCTACCTGGCTCCCTCATGCATTTCTGAGCAAAATTCAAGCAGTGGCTTTTAACTTGAAGTTAAACCTGGCCTCCCTCACTCTGGTATCTGAGCATCTCCTAATCCTTAATGCATTTATCCTCCCAGCTCTGCGATGAGGCAAGGCAGGACTAATATCCCCATTCAAAAAATGGGGAAATGGAGGCGCAGAAAGACTAGGGAACTTGCCCCAGGTCACACAGGGAGTCTGTTGCAGAGCTGGGACTTAAACCCAAGTCTGCCAACAGTTAGGCTTGTGCCCTAACCACTGGTCCATCCTTCCTTCCTCCCTCTCTGGAGGCTCTACCGAGCCCCAACTGGCTTGTGAGCTGGGATGCTTTCCTGTGTTCACACCGTGATCAACCAGGATTGGAAAGCATGCCTGACAGGGATCAGCTCCCACACCTCCACCTGTTTAGCTGAAAGAGAAGGTGAAGGGGTAACTTGAACACAATCTGGAAGTAACAAATATGGGATCATGGGCTCTTAGATCTGACAAAAGTCTAACAAGAGCCAATGGCTGGGAGATGAAGCGAGACAAATTCCGACCAAAAATAAGGTGCTAATTTTTAACAGTGAAGAGAATCAGCCAATTGCACCAGTTCATCAAGGGCTGTGGTGGATTCTCCATCAGTGGCCATTTTAAAATCAAGACTGATGGTTTTTCTAAGATACCGGCTCTGACAGGAATTGCTTCAGGGCAGCTCTCTGGCCCATGCTATACAGGGGGGCAGACCAGATCATCGCAGTGGGCCCCTCTGGCCTTGCAGGAAGTGATCAGTGAAACAAAGCACTCTGGGACTGGCAGGCCTTAAATGTGGATCTCGTGGCTGCTGCTCACTGGAGGGCCTCCAGGTGGGGTAACCGCTCCCCTCACAAGAGTCATCTAGAGCCTGGGCTGGTTGGCAAAGCTCAGCTTCTCAAGCATGCGGAAGGCTGTGAATGGTGGCACCTTTCTCTCCTTCCTGGCAGGGAAGAGGTTAATATTGCTGCCAAGCGGGAGTGGTGACAGCTGCTATACAGGAGCGATCGCCCTGAGCAACTTGGTTCTTTTGTGGACGGGGGCATCACTTTCGGTGGGTTTAACTCATTCCCCACCGTGGGCACGCAGACTCTGTGATAGGGCTGGTGAATTTTCATGCCCGCTTGGTTCGGCTAAGTTAGCTTTAGGGGAGGGATGCACCCAGGTCTTTTCAGACGCTCAGGCTAGATATAACCATAAAATATCAATGACTCGGAGACTGTGACCCACCCAGAGACCAACTGAAAAGGCATGAGAGAGCTGGGAAAGGGTAGGAAAGGAGCGAAAGCCAGAGCATCCAGGGAATTCCACATTTCCATGATGATCCCCATGATCCTTTGCAGCTGGGGAATCTCAGAGACAGCAGGTGGATTTGGAGAAGCCAGCTTTGCTAAGAAGGAGAACTCCAACTCTGGGTCTCTGCTGCAGCTTGGGGAAGCACCAGGAAAACAGCCAGCGAAGGGGACAGTTTGGGGAGCTCTTGCCCCGACTTGAGTACAAAGCAGAGCTCTCCAGTGGCTTATTCCCGCTGCTCCCTCCCACCCCAAGGTGGGATGGGACTGCACTTACCACGGAGTAAGTGGAAATGATCCGGATACAGCAGCTTAAAACCGAACAGCGTTAATATCACTTCCACGGAGAAGGAGCCGCGGTCAACGAAATCCCCGTTGAATATCTGCCGAGGTGGCTGCGCTCAGGAAAACGGGCCCAGGCGTCACTCTGGGATGAAGAACACTGTGATCCACCTTAGGTACTTGTATGGCCCCCCCGACACCACCACAGTACTGGAGCAAGCAACCCTGGGATTTGCCATTTTACAGACCAAAGCACAGAGAGGCTAATGGATTGGCTCAAGACCACACAGGGACTTAAACCCTGGTCTCCAAGCCCTAGGCTGGCAGCCCTAGCCACTGGGCCAGCCTTCCTTCCCTCCCTTTCAGCACCTTTCCTCTCCCCAACGCCGCTTTTCTGGAGCCTCTTTCCCAGTCCCACCCAAAGGCCTGACAGATGGTGTGTGACCCCCCCCCCGGCTTCTCTCCCCGGAAAGCATCTTAGAGACCCCCCTAGGACACCCTAGCTCCAGTGTTCCCTCTAATTTTTCCCACGCATGTGAGGAATGAATTTTGTTATGTGCACCAATATGGAGGTGATGTGTGACACATCACCTCCAAACTGGTGCACATAACAAAATTCATGTGGAGGGGGTGGGGCCGAAGGGTTTGGCGTGTGGGAGGGGGCTCGGGCAGAGGGCTGGGGCGCTGAGGACTCCGGCTGGGGGTGCGGGCTCTGGGGTGGGACCAGGGATGAGGGTTTGGGGTGCAGGCTCCCCCGGGGCTACAGCGGGGAGAGCGGACTCCCCCTCAGCAACACCTGGGCTGCGTGGGGAGAGGTGCTTCTCCCCTGGCCGCGGCAGGTCCAGGCCAGGGTTGGGTTGGGGGTCAGTGGAAGGGCTCCTCTCCCCACAGCCACAGCAGGTCTGGGGCCGGGGCTGGGTTGAGGCACCTCTCCCGCTGGCCGCGGCAGGTCCGGGGCTGGGCTGGGGTCAGGGCGCCTCTCCCCCAGCCGTGGCAGGTCGGGGGCTGGGCTGCGGCCAGCAGGGAGCGGCGCCTCTCCCCACCACAGCAGGGCTGGGGGAGAAGCATCTCTCCCCACCGCAGCCCTGAGCGCCTGCATGGCACTGCTGAGCAGCTGGGCAGTTTAGAGAGAATTTAGCCCAGCACCACCAAGGTGTAGCTTTAACTCATTCCCCAAGCCCTCCGACTCAGGACTCATGCTCTGCTGTCAGGCTCAACAAAGCACGGCAGTCAGGAACAGGTCACTGTGGGAGTATAATCTCTATGCCGGGGCTGGCAAACTTTTTGGCCTGAGGGCCGCATCGGGTTTTGGAAATTGTATGGAGGGCCGGCGGGGGGGGGCTGTGCCTCCCCAAACAGCTAGGCGTGGCCCGGCCTCCCGCCCCCTATTCCCCCCCACACACACACACACTTCTCGCCCCCTGACTGTCCTCCCAGGGATTCCTGCCCCATCCAACCCCCTCTGTTCCCTGTTGGCCCCCCTGGGACCCTTGCCCCCATTCAGCCCCCCTGTTCCCCGCCCTCTGACCGCCCCAACCCCTATCCACACTTCCGCCCCCTGACCACCACCCCAAACTCCCCTGCCCTCTATTCAACCCCCGCTGCTCCCTGCCCCCTTACCGTGCTGCCTGGAGCATCGGTGGCTGGCGGCATTACCGCCGTGCCACCCAGCTGGAGCCAGCCACGCCACCACGCAGCACAGAGCACCGGGTCAGGCCGGGCACTGCAGCTGCCCTGCCCCAGGAGCCTGCAACCCCACCGCCCAGAGCACTGCGCCAGCTGAGGCTGCTGGGGAAGGGGGAACAGCAGGGGAGGGCCAGGGGCTAGCCTCCCGGGCCAGGAGCTCAGGGGCCGGGCAGGAGGGTCCTGCAGGCCGGATGGGGCCTGCGGGCCATAGTTTGCCCACCTCTGCTCTATGCCGAGATCTCAGTGGCAGTCAGGACCATTTCCCGCACAGTACAAATGGGGAAACCAAGGCATGGGGAGGGGAAACAATACATCCGAGCGCTGGAACAGAACCCAGGTCTGTCTCCTAGCCCTGTCACCTCCTGTTCCTAGAGAGCACACATCACATGCTAGATCAAAGGGGGAACCAGCAAAGGATACATATGGGTTCGTTTCAGACGGCAGCCCATTCAGTTCAAATATATTCAGCAAGTCGTAATACTGCCCGTGGGTGTCTCCGCACACCGTGACCTTCTCTGTCTGGGAGAGGCCAAGAGAGGAGAAGAGAAAAAGGAGAAGGAGACAGAAGAAAAGTAAAACCCAAGCCAGACAGAGCACCTCTCCCCATGCAGGATCCCAAAGCACTTTGCAAGAGTGGCTTCAGCCCACTGTGGATACACAGCCATCTCTGAGGTGGGACATGGCATCTGTTTATACTGGGATCCCTCACCCAGCACAGAAACTCAGCCACGTCTGGGGTGGAGCGTGGCAGCTGTTCATACAGTGATCATTTCCCCACACACGTCTGGAGGGGGCATGCCAGGTGTTTAAACAGGGACTGCTCACTGGTCTAATAATTGGGCCTACACATTTACCCTAATTGCAAGCTTAACTTTAAAAAGTGAGTATACGTTTAATAAACTATAACGACTGCTGATGGGAAAACGTGCCAAAGGGAGACAAAAGGACTGAATCGGTCTAAACCAAAATGCCTACTGATATAATTCAACAATTGTGTTAAGATCGTGCCTGGTAAACAAGTGTGGGACTGGAAATCAACAAACCAAAATTGGTGTGTCAGAAAACAGGCTGAATTGGATAAAATGATGAAAGGACGGACTATCCCACCCATCAAGCCCTTCCGGGATCCTCCAAAAGAGACTTCGGGGGAGGAGAAAGCTGGCAGCATGGGAACTATTTACCAAGGGTCATGGTGGATTCTCCATCACCAAGTTTTAAATCCAGAGCGGCTGGTTTCTCAAAGGATCTGCTCGAGGAATGACTGTGGGGAAGTTCACTGGTGTGGGTTATGCAAGAGGTCGGACTAGATGATCAAAATGGTCCCTTCTGGCCTTGGAATCTATGAAACCGTGAGGCTGGCTGACTCAGACACATGCTTCACCATCATGGCTGCTACACCCACCATCTCCTTGGACCCTGGACTGTCTTCATCCCAATCCTGAGACATATCCTGACCTGACCAGACCAGACCAGACGGAGGGAGCCAGATGATATCGTCACCTCCAGTAGCTCCAGCTAAATTCTGAATACTACCTGGGACATGAGACTTTGTCTCCTTCCTCCAATGTGCCCTTTTCCTTCCCTACCTTATTTCTTCTCTTTCCTGTCTCTCTCCATTTTCCTTCGGTCTAATAAGAGTCTGGCTTAGCTGGCCAACACTGTTGTAAGCCTGGGACCAGAAGGAGGCAGCCCAGAGGAAGGCCCTAAACAGCCCGATGCTGGTACAAGTTTGCCAGGTCTCAGAGTGGCTGATCAGACCGGGGGCTGGGCCTGAGTTTTTCCAGCAGTGAGGCTGCAAGTAAAAGTCAACCACAGACAGAAGCTGTCTTTTCTGTCTTTCCTCTTGTGGCTGTTTGTCTGGTCTCCTCTCATCTTTCAGACTTTAATAGCAGCCGCTCAAGCACATTTCAACTAACTTTGTCTCTCTTCCCCCAAACGTATAGTAACTACCATCTTTAGTGCCAGTCTTTTAGATGTCAGAGACGGGGAGTTTCTTTCTAAAATCCGTCCAGCTAAAGGAAAAGGGAACAAGTGAGGCTGTTAAAATGAAAGCCTGACTTAATATTTTACATTTCAACCTCTTTTTCCTTATTTTCTGTATCCTGAATAAAAGACTAAAATGACGTTTAACAATGCGCTTGCCATGGTGCTAAGCAGGCTGAGGTCCCCACAAGTTGTTTAACTCTGTTTAATGTTGGACAGCTGCAGGGCCAGGTTAACGCTTTTGACTCATTGGGCTCATATGTTCCATCTAAATTAATACATCCGTGGTGAAATGCAACCACCTCTGGGGTTGGACATGGCAGCTGATTAACAGGGCACAGTAACACTGCTCGCACTGAGGACACAAGGAGAATACTGGGTCCATTTTGACCAGCAGGAATTTACGGAGACTGGATGGCTGAGGTAATAATCTTTTATTGGACCCCCTCATCTCTCGAATATCCTGGGACCAACACGGCTAGAACTACATTGAATCCAGGAATTTAGGGAGGCAGGTTGGAATTGCATGCCTGAATCTGTCCCAGACAACAACGATAACGACCCTAACTCTGGTGAAAAGGATCATGGGATCCCTCATCACGAGCCCAGCACATCACCATGCTGGGACAAGGAGGGAAGTATGTAACTCAAGGGGAAGAAAACGGCCTATTTCAAGCAACCCGGCCCCTTTGAGGGCTCTGACTCTGGTTACGACAGCAATGGGTGGATCAAAGAACAGACATGTCAGAGCCTCCCACTCCAATCCCAAAAGCCGTTGGACAGCTGCAAATGCTCTCAGATAAGGGCTGGACACGCAGTAAGGGATTCCCCCTCCCACTCCACTGCCTCATGCTGCAACAAGAGGCCATCCCAGCGGCTTAGCCAGCCAGGGATGGATCTCCGCTGGTCCAGAGTCCCATACAGGTTAGCTTGGCAAGTCCCAAGTTAGGTGAGGTCAGAGGTGGGAGGAGACATGGCATGGATTGAACAGCTGCTCATAGGCAGTGCTGGCAAGCCATGGTTCGAATTACACCACAGACTGTTTTGGCCCCCAAGCAGCCTGAGGGGGGAGGGGAGATATGAAGCCACCGGAGCTTCTGCTCACCCAGTACTGCGGGTTTGGGATCCCAGGACCTGCCACCCCAAGGCTGCAGAGAAGGATACCCACCTCTTTTAACGTGGTTTCTACTAGAGTGGGGAGTTTGACAAGCACCTCCTTCACCTGCACCAAGATCTGCCCAAGGGAGAAAAGGAAGAGTTAGCAAAGGCAGGATGGGGCGGGAAATGAAGGACACAGCCCTGTCTCCAGATGCAACAGGTCCCCGCCCTTTGCCAGCATCTTGCTGGGCAAGTCCCTGGCCTTGCAAACAGGGGGCCCCCCAACACACAGGGTGGAGAGTTCAGCTCCCAGCATGCAATGTGCCATCTTGATGACACGGAAGCACTGCAAGCTGGGACATGTAGTCTTTATGGCTCCCTCTATGTTACAAAGTGACACTGGCTGCAAGCTGGCTCCATTTTACACCCTGGACTCCTGTCGACCTGCCGCAGCAGTCTTTGCCACCCACAGCTGGGAAAGAGGATGCCAGCTCCTTCCGAAGAAAGGGCGAAGGATTCCACGCATAAGCCTCCCGCCCTATAGCAGGGCAGGCAGGCAATTACCTGATAGGCACATTTTCTGTGGAGTTTCTTTTGATCCTTGTACCATTGCATTAACTCCTTCATGAACGCTAGCGTCACCTTCCCGTTGTCCAGCTTGGGGCCGCTGTACTCGTCCTCGATGGCTGGCAGAAGCCGAGATGGGAGGAGAGCAGAAGCACTCATTAGCAACAGGATGGCACCCAATAATCCAGAGCCCTGCGGGCACTGCCTACCCGCCTCCGCTGCTTACATGGGCTGCCCGCTTCCACCCAGCTGCACCCTACACATCCACAGCTGTACATGAATCCTCTCCTTCGTGCATGAGCTCCAAGTGCTTGGAGCCAAGACGTCCAAAGGCAGTGTCGTTAGGGCCTGATCCTGCCAGAGGCAGAGTCCCCTTGATTCCCACTCCAGGGGGTGCTTGACACATCACGGGATGAAGCCCCATCGGCTCAAACAGGCCCTGGAACCAAAGACATTCATCTGACAGAGGGACAAGCCACTGACCAAAAAACCTCCATGAATTGTCCAGGGAAGCCTGGCAGAGGAGACTGAGCTGGGACAGGCAGAGAAGCGGATTAGGTGCGTGTTTTGGGCACTGGCGCTGCTCTCAGGTAGGAAGAGCCGCAAGCACGAAGTTCTGCTGAGCTGAAATCAATACGTGGGCAGATGGGCCTGTAGCCATTTGCTTGGTAACGGCCGGCACATGGAATTTGTAAGCACTCCTCTCCCCTTTTCCCAAACGTTGAACAGCAGGGGGAATTAACCACTGGAACCAACTCCTGAGAGAAGGGGTGGATTCTCCATCTCGCAATAGCTTCAGGTCAAGACCGGATGTCTCTCCAGAAGGGTCGCTTAGCCTATCACAGGTTAAGGGGCTCAGCACAGGGGTAGTGGGATGGATGCTATACAGTAGCTCAGACTAGATGCCCTAACAATCCCTCCTGGCAATAAAATCGAGGAATCTGTGCACCCAAATGGTCGGAATTTCAAGAGATCTCAGCACCCAGTAGTATGAGCTCTTCAGAAAATCTGGTTTAGGTGATGTTTTGCTACGATTCTTGAGTCATAAAATCATGTTTCCGTGTAATTTTTCAGCTGGAGGGTTATTTATAGACGCCCTGGAATCATTGCTTTAACAGCTCATCTTTTCCGAACGGCTGCCTCCTAGCTACTTATTGGCCTTTCCCCATGTTATTATTTGTCCGACTGTAGCACCTTGGAACCTCCTCCATTCACTCACTACAACAAGACAGGAATGCCGGTCCGATTCCAAACAGCATGTGCTGGATTTAAGCGAGCAGTGACTTTTTATTGTCCCGCATGACAATGTTCATTTATGGGTGAGGGATGTTAACCGCAGTTTGTGGAGTCAGCTCTGACTCAGAGAACCAAAAAGTCAACAGGCCAAGAGCCCCAATAAACCAGAGCTAATCCAGTGGCTCCCAGCCAGGAACAGCCGCCAGCAATACACGACAACACATCTAGTATCTACCGCAGACACCCTTGAAAGCAAAGAAGTGAAAAGGGGTGAAACCATCAGCTGTGTCCGGCCCCTTTATGCAGAAGAGACAAGGTGGTGTAAAGGGGCCTAAACCCCCCCCAGATCCAGCCAGGCCAGGATTCTCCCTGGTGCAGGCACTGTGGAAGACAGCTGTAAGGCTGTCCGCAGAGGACCCTCTCACAAGCACTGGCATAAGGGGTGTGTTGGGGTCAGGACACAACCTATAGTGCTGTGACTTAGGCCCCCAGGACTATCTAAGATATGCTGGAGGGGCCTCTCCAGCCCCTGGAGCACCCCAAAATCGGGAGAGCAAAATGTGGCTTAAAGCCACCTTAGCGTCCCCCTACTCTCAGCTGTACCCTAGCGCTCAGCAGACCCCCACAAAGGCACCCCGAGTTTGTATCTTCTACTCCTCCAGCCAGACACCACCCACCACAGCCAATACACCACAGCCTTCGCGGTCATGTCTCACCCTCATCCCCCTAAACGCACCCTATGAAGGACACAGTCAAGTCACGGATTGTAGAAATCTGGCGCGCTCTGGTTGGAAGAGGACACACATTCCCCTCTTGCCATGCCGACTGACTGGGTTGACACAGGGCCAGGTTGACAAATCTAAGACCCTAGAATGTCTGTACATAGCCTGGAAGCCAGGAGGCTACGAGGAAAAATGATTTGAGGGATTCATCAGAAAAAAGGGAAGAGCAAAGCCTAGCCACCTCACCTGTGTGGTGTGTGAAATAGATAGCTTTGATCCTAGAGCCTGGTTCCCCGAGCCACCAGGCTACCTGGGACTCTTCCTGAAACATCTGAAACATCAAGGGGAAGAGGGAGCCTTTTGCTCTTATAAATGAAGCAAATTTGATCTAAGTCGCTGACGGAAAACAGCCCACAATGCTCTTCTGACAGAACCCCTTTTTAAAAGCCTGGCATGGCACAGACTCCAAGGGGCTAACCAGCTTCCATCAGAGTTGGGAAGCCTGCATCCCTGCCACAGATGACACAGGCCCCTCTGATACTAGCAGGAGAACGGGGAAGAGGGTTACAGCCCCCTGACTGGGACTTGGCAGAGCTGAGTTTAGTTCCTGCCTCCGCCACGAACTCGCCATGTAGTCTGAGGCAAGAATTTTCAGAAGTGACTAAGCAGGTTTTGATTAAATCAATAGGAGCTGGGTGGCTGGGTCCCTTAGGGCTGGGTTTTCAAAGATGTATAGGAGCCTAAAGATGCAGCTAGGTGCTTAACAAAGGTGGGATTTTCCACAGTGCCTGGGCAGGTGAGGTGCCAAAACCCCCACTGATTTCACCTGCTTAGGTGCCTCTGAAAATCCCACTAGGTGCCAATCTGCCTCTTTAGGTGCTTAAATCCCTTTGAAAACCCGCCCTAAGGGCTGAGGCTCTCGAGTCTCGATGACTTTGGATCTTTTAAAAATGGGATTATGGGGCTTTTGAAAGATTTATCCCTAATCTTTCTGGGCCTCAGCTCTTCATCTGTAAAACAGGGATAGCAATTCTTCCTTTTCCCCCACCTTATTTATTCAGATTGCAAGCTCTGGGAGGCAGGGACTGACTCACTGTGTACGTGCACTGCCTGGCAGAATGGGGGCGCTGATCCCCGGCACATGTTACTGTATAGATAGATTCAAAAACAACCGGGATCTCCCAGCTTCCAATCCTGGGTTTTAGTCATGAATCAGCACCCTTTGTGGTCAGGATAACACCACCCCAGGACAAACCTGCCCCAATCCTCTGCCAGGATGCCAGAAGCACAGGGGAGAGCTCGGCTTTGTCGGAATCACACACACATATTCCTCTCCAGCAATGTCCTTGTAGTCTCACGCTGATCACATACACAAGGTGTGTCGCGTGAGATCATAGATTAAAACTACACAGAGCAGACAGGACACAGAAGCCAACTAGCTATTATACTAGGCCCAGAGCCCCACCTTTTGGTAGCTGTGTTCATGAGACGTGCATCATTGCATGAGGCAGTTATAGCAAGATATCCATGCAATAGGAAGCACGACCAGACCATAGTCTCCTCTGACCTCCTGTACACCACAGGCCAGAGTACTTCCCCCGTACTGAGCCTAATCACTTGCGTGTGACTGAGGCGTCTTCCAGCAAGGCATCTGGGCTGGACTGGGAGACATCAAGGGCTGGAGAACCCACCACTTCCCTGAGCTGATTGTTCCAGCGGTTAATCACCCGCACTGGTAAGCACTTGGCTCTGACTTTCAGCTGGAATTTCTCCGGCTTCCCCTGCCAGCCATCAGTCCCTGTTCTGCCTTTCTCCGCAGACATCTGAGCCCTTCATTTCGCTGGTTCTCCCCTGGAAGGAGCTTAGAGACTGTAATCAAGTCACCTCTCAATCTTCTCTTGGATCAGCTACCCAGATCAAGCTCTGTCAGTCCCTGTCAGGCATTTCTCCAGCCCTCAGATTGGTTTCCTGGCTCTTTTCTGCACCCTTGACAATTCTGCAAAGTCCTTTTTAAAATGCAGGCCCCAGAGCTGGACGCAGGATCCAGCGTCGGCTCGCCAAGGCCGGGTACAGAGGGAAAAGCACCTCCCCACCCCCACTCACTATCCCCATTTCAACATCCAAGGGTCCCATTAGCTCTCTGGGCCCCAGCGCTGCTCTGGGAGCTCGTGGTCACTGCCCCTCCCTCGAGCTAGCCAGTTCTCCCCCAGCACCCCTGTGGGATCCATGTGACCAGAGAAGCCAGGCCCAGAGCCCCGCAGCCCAACTCACTCATGCTCTCTATGTCCAGGGAGTCAACCACGGAGCGTTTGTGCTCATCACTGGCAATGGCGCGCTCGAACGCCTTCTGCTTCACAATCTTGTTGCACTCCTGATACTTCATCTTGGCATCTTTGTCGTTTGGCTTCACCTTCACCACCTGGAAGGGAGAGAGCAGAGCACAGAGCCCATCACAGGCCAGTGTCAGGCAGGAAGGAGAAATGGAGGGAAAGGCAGACAAAAGGGCATGACAAGGAGAGGCCCGGGGAAGTGCGAGACTTGGCATTAGGCTGGGAGGCAGGACTCCTGGGTCCTATCCCCAGCTCTGGGAGGGGAGTGGGGCCTAATGCTTAGAGCAGGGCAGGCTGGGAGTCAGGACTCCTGGGTTCCCCTAGCTCTGTAATGCTGGGCACATCACTTAGTCTCCCCCATTGAAAACACAGTGACCTTAATAGGCACCGTCATTACTGTTTGAGGGAGGTGGGGCCTGTGCCCTACCTAGTGGCACTATAAAGCTACTGGGTGGGGTCATGGAGGGATCTCCATCAGAGTAAGCCCGGTGCCCATTCTGTGAAGGAGAAGCAGAGATCCATGGTATTTAGGAAGCACCAGGCACATGCTACCAATGCCCACAGGGTACAGTTAGCCAAGCCATCACTATGTGGTAATCCTGCTCCCGCCATGGGCCACCGGCCCAACATCCCTCCGGGAGATCTCACAGACACCCGCGAGCCCACGTCTCCTGCATGGCAATGCAGCCAGTGCCAGGATCTGTTGCATCCTTTCTAAACCAGCCCCCAGACACAGTACGGCAGGAGCGGGTCCCCTGACAAAGTCCACAGCTATTCGGGCTGTCCCAGTGGAGCCTGGGCTCAGGGTGTCATTGATCTAGAACTTTGAAAGCACAGCAATAATGGGACTGAAATGAACCGTAATGGCTTGGACAGGAGTTTACATCCCACGATGGCTGATTCCAGATTCCCAACTCCGGTCGCCAAAGGGAGAGGGGGAAAATGCGATTCCAGCCAGCTGGACGGGAGCATCATAGCGGCGTCTTACTGCAGCCCACCGCCCTGCAGTGAGCAGGGCTGGCTGAGAGCGCTGCAGGCGGTGAAAAACAGCCCCAAGCTCCACATTATGCAGCACCAAGCCCAGCCAGAAGCTAAGACAGGGAGCGTGGCCGTGGGCACAGCATTCTACGCGGGGCCCTGCTTTCAGCTGCATGGGCTAGCAGGGGTGAAACTTGAGTAGGTGGAACCTGGACACACATGGGGCGGAAGCTAGGGGGCTGTTTTTATGGATATCACCACACCTTTGTGTCCCAAACGATGGGATCTCTACTTTTCCCCAGGAAGACAGTTCTACAGTCTAGCCGGCCTGACCGATGTGAAACATTCCCCAGGACAGGAGCTAAAGATCCCTTTGTTCAGTTCATCCTAGTCCTACCTGTCTCCTGCCCTGTTTCGACCCATCACCCTCCTGGGTGCAGACGCCCTCTGCTCTCAGCTGGACCCAGGTGAGCTCACCAACCAAATGTTGGCAAAGGCAGAACTCAAGCCAGAGTGTTGCAAAGCCGGAGAGGACCACGGCGCTGCCGCTGGATTCCCCGCAGAGTGTCCCGCTCGCACTCACCGTCTCGTAGTCGCGCAGGGCGGCCTTGAACTTGCCCAGGGCCATGTTGCTGGTAGCCCGCCGGTAGTATCCTTTGATGTACTTCTTGTCCAGCTCGATGGCCTTGGTGGCGTCGGCCAGTGCGTAGCCATAGCACTCTGTCCGCAGGTAGGCCAGGCTGCGGTTGCCGTAGTAGATGGCATTGGCGGGGTTCAGGTCGATGGCCTCGCTGTAATATTTCACAGCATTCTCGTAGTTCTTGCCTGGGGGAAGCAGAGCAGAGATGGGAGGTCAGCAGGCTCCGGGATGTCCAGGACCGAGCAGCACTAGGGGACCCAGGAGCATTTTGAGGGGGTAACAGATGCATTCGGGGCAGCAACAGCAGCAGGAGGCAGCCTACAGCTCTGGGCTGTTCCCGAGCTCTCTCTGACGCGCCAGTCAGGATCGAGGGCACGAGTCAGCAGAACTGAGGTTCCCCTCACCTCCCCCAGCTTAGCAGTGACAGTGCAGGGTACTCTCCCCCTACTCTCCACAGGGCACTGCCAGCTACCTCCCCAGCAGTGCCAGCCAGGCCTTCCAGAGGGGGTGAGCCTGCCCCAGCCATGGTAAGCCAGCAGGGCCCCTTTCCCACTCCTGCAGCGCCTCCCCATGTGGCACCTAGGGGTCCAACGTAAGCCCCAGCGCACATGACAGCCCTCAGGCACCATGGGCTCCCCTGCACCTCTACAGAGCTCAAGCTGTCCCCCTAGAGGCTGGTCCCCAACCCCCAGCAATTTTGCCAGAATGTGGCCAGGGGCCTCTCCCCGCCTTGAAGCGGAGCCGCACTCAGCAGCAGGTTGGGATTGGCCTAGCCCCACAGTGCTACATCAAAGGCCCAGAGAGGAAGGCAGAGCCTATAAAGCCTTCATCCGCCCCCAGCCCCCTCAGAGAGGCGTTCTGAGGTACAGTGGAGTAGAGAGAGAGAGCCTGGAGCACGGGGCCTGGGGCAAGATCTAAGGCATGAACCACAGTCAGCAAAGCCAGGCCGTGCTAGAAGCCAAAGGCAGAACCTGTTATAGAGCAAACGCTTGCTTACAAGTTCACCGTCCGGTACCTGAACTTGGCAAAGGCACAGCTAGCATGGCTGAGAGCCAGGTGCTCCTCAGTACTAGGCCCTGGGTGTTCGTGTAAACACATCCCAGAAGGCCCTAGCCCAGGTCCACCCCAATGGAGCATAAGATAAGATGGTTTAACAGAAGCAATGAATAGGGATGTTTTGTCCGAGACATCAGCAGCAAGGTACAAGGGGAGGTAACAAACAGATGTCAGGAAGCAAGGAAGGTGGTATGGAAGAAATGGTTTGTTTTCCGTACAAATATCAATGTACCAACCCCGGATTCTGTGTGCTGGCTTAGGGGACAACTTGACGTTGAATGTGCTGGTACCTTGTCACGAGCATACAAGCAGTGCACCCAGAGAACAACTGGGTTTTAGTAATTCCACAGCAACGACGACATTTATTGGTGAGCTGGATATGTGACTCTCTTGTAGGGGGACACCCCAAGTTAGAATCATAGAATATCAGGGTTGGAAGGGACCTCAGGAGGTCATCTAGTACAACCCCCTGCTCAAAGCAGGACCAATTAAATCATCCCAGCCAGGGCTTTGTCAAGCCTGACCTTAAAAACTTCTAAGGAAGGAGATTCTACCACCTCCCTAGGTAAAGCAGTCCAGTGTTTCACCACCCTCCTAGTGAAAAAGTTTTTCCTAATATCCAACCTAAACCTCCCCCACTGCAACTTGAGACCATTACTCCTTGTCCTGTCCTCTTCTACCACTGAGAACAGTCTAGAACCATCCTCTCTGGAACCACCTCTCAGGTAGTTGAAAGCAGCTATCAAATCCCCCCTCATTCTTCTCTTCTGCAGACTAAACAATCCCAGTTCCCTCAGCCTCTCCTCATAAGTCATGTGTTCCAGACCCCTAATCATTTTTGTTGCCCTTTGCTGGACTCTTTCCAATTTATCCACATCCTTCTTGTAGCGTGGGGCCCAAAACTGGACACAATACTCCAGATGAGGCCTCACCAACGTCGAATAGAGGGGGACGATCACGTCCCTCGATCTGCTCGCTATGCCCCTACTTATACATCCCAAAATGCCATTGGCCTTCTGGGCAATAAGGGCACACTGCTGACTCATACCCAGCTTCTCGTCCACTGTCACCCCTAGGTCCTTTTCCGCAGAACTGCTGCCTAGCCATTCGGTCCCTAGTCTGTAGCTGTGCATTGGGTTCTTCCATCCTAAGTGCAGGACCCTGCACTTATCCTTATTGAACCTCATCAGATTTCTTTTGGCCCAATCCTCCAATTTGTCTAGGTCCTTCTGTATCCTATCCCTCCCCTCCAGCGTATCTACCACTCCTCCCAGTTTAGTATCATCCGCAAATTTGCTGAGAGTGCAATCCACACCATCCTCCAGATCATTTATGAAGATATTGAACAAAACCGGCCCCAGGACCGACCCCTGGGGCACTCCACTTGACACCGGCTGCCAACTAGACATGGAGCCATTGATCACTACCCGTTGAGCCCGACAATCTAGCCAACTTTCTACCCACCTTATAGTGCATTCATCCAGCCCATACTTCTTTAACTTGCTGACAAGAATACTGTGGGAGACCGTGTCAAAAGATTTGCTAAAGTCAAGAAACAATACATCCACTGCTTTCCCTTCATCCACAGAACCAGTAATCTCATCATAGAAGGCGATTAGTCAGGCATGACCTTCCCTTGGTGAATCCATGCTGACTGTTCCTGATCACTTTCCTCTCATGTAAGTGCTTCAGGATTGATTCTTGGAGGACCTGCTCCATGGTTTTTCCGGTGACTGAGGTGAGGCTGACTGGCCTGTAGTTCCCAGGATCCTCCTTCTTCCCTTTTTTAAAGATTGGCACTACATTAGCCTTTTTCCAGTCATCCGGGACTTCCCCCGTTCGCCACGAGTTTTCAAAGATAATGGCCAATGGCTCTGCAATCACAGCCGCCAATTCCTTCAGCACTCTCGGATGCAACTCGTCCGGCCCTATGGACCTGTGCACGTCCAGCTTTTCTAAATAGTCCCTAACCACCTCTTTCTCCACAGAGGGCTGGCCATCTATTCCCCATGTTGTGATGCCCAGCGCAGCAGTCTGGGAGCTGACCTTGTTAGTGAAGACAGAGGCAAAAAAAGCATTGAGTACATTAGCTTTTTCCACATCCTCTGTCACTAGGTTGCCTCCCTCATTCATTAAGGGGTCCACACTTTCCTTGGCTTTCTTCTTGTTGCCAACATACCTGAAGAAACCCTTCTTGTTACTCTTGACATCTCTCGCTAGCTGCAGCTCCAGGTGCGATTTGGCCCTCCTGATTTCATTCCTACATTCCTACAAGTTAGAAGAGGCTATAGAAAAACTTTAAAAGGTAGGCTGGTGGCCAAGGATAAGGGAAGACATGAAAATGCACACACACCACTGCTTAACATGTGCAAAACAAGATCCTGCACAACGAAAAAGAAGAGGTGAGCTAATGCATCAGGCTTCGAAAGGGCTGTTCCAAAGCCTGCAGGTGAATTTTGTAGGGCCACTGCCTATAACGTCTAGGAAGAACTGATTTTGTTTATTATTGTGGATAGTTTCAGTTAGTGGGCGGAGGCATTCCCCGCAAGAGAGGAAGGTAGCCATGTCACTGCAAAGCCTTAATGAGAGAAGTATTTCCTAGATGGGGTTTACCTCACTGACTATTCTATATAATTCTAATAATGGGCCAGCATTTATTGGATATGTGTACCAAAGCATGGGCGTTCAGGCAGGTATTCCCTTACCATTGCATATCACCCTCAGGCCAGACGACAAGTAGAAAGAATGAATAAATCTCTTAAAATTGAGTTATCTAAGGTACGTAATGAACTAGGCACAAATTGGGATCCGGATTTCACATGGGTGCTCATGAGAATCTGTAGTCGTCCAAACCATATGACTGGGCTTAGCCCACATAAAATACTGTTTGGAAGGCCTAGGCCTGGATGGGAAAATCTATTATATCCCCCAGATTGGGAAGCCATAGCAGCACTGGCCACAAAAACCTGGATAAATAGTCTTAAATATTGACTGGGCACGGTCCAGGGGTCAGCCACAAAAAGTGAACCAAGCCTTTGATGAAAGCAGTGGCAAACAGGGGATCAACTAATGGTTAAAACTGTCCCACCACCCAAAAAGAAATTGAATAGCACGGTCCACATCAGACTATAAATAAACTGGGACCATTGCCGTACCTGGTCGAAAGAGAGAACCAACCTTGGTAGAAATACGCCACGCAGATAAAGGAGTTCAGGGCCTAAACTGTATGTTACATCTCTTAGTCTGTAAAAAAAGCACATCTCAAAAGATAACTGTCTATAAGTGTAACGGAATCTTTTCAAATTGGCATGGAGTTTTATTAAATTTGGACATACGGGCCGTATCGGTGCCCCAGGCATTAACACAAGTAACCTGGAATCAAATGACAACCTTTGAATTAAGTAGGCCTTATCCTGTCAAACAGTTAACTGGAAAAGAATGAATACAGTGGAAAATAGACAAGTACTAACTATTTGGTGAAACAATAGATACACATCAATATGGAAAATGGACCATAACAGGGTTCAAAAAAGAATTAGATAAAATTCATGGAGGATAGGTCCATCAATGGCTATTAGCCAGGATGGGCAGGGATGGTGACTCTGGCCTCTGTTTGCCAGAAGCTGGGAATGGGTAACAGGGGATGGATCACTTGATGATGACCTGTTCTGTTCATTCCCTCTGGGGCACCTGGCACTAGCCACTGTCGGAAGGCAGGATACTGGGCTAGATGGACCTTTGTTCTGACCCAGTAGGGACATTCTTATGTTCCTATGGAACAGGAAGGAAAGAAAATACTCTGGATGCTGGGCCCAAAGGTTCGATGGACAAGTGCGGGGCCTATAATCCAACCATATCCTAGATTTATTTTATTTTTTTTTTAATTGAAAATCCCATGACAAAGGATGAAATTTTGTTTGAATTGCATGTGGACTGCTGGCAGGAGAATGGCCTTTGCAATAAAACCAGTGGTGCCCTTTCCAATGTACCTCAGTCAAATAAGGTTTACAATACATACAATTATGCTGCTTAAAAAAAACAACCCAAAAAGTGATTGTTTTTGTTTTCACAGGTCATGAAATTAATCTGGATACGAGGACTGCTGAGTGTAGTGGTAGTGATCCAATGTGCAGAGGGACTGGCTAACACCCAAAGACTAAACCAGACATGTTTTGTGACAAAAGGATTTGAATGGAAATTTCAAATAATCCCATTGTACTGGAAGCGGCCAGCCAAGCTCATCCTGCAGGAACTGTTCTAAATGTAGTATGTGAAACAGAAAGAAGACTGTAGTCGGGCTACATCGTCGAAGAGCAGCCGTGGGGCCGGCAGCCAGGACCCCAAGCGCGGGGCTGGCAGCAGAGCCCCACACCCAGGCCAGCAGCCAAGTTCCGGGTGTGGGGCGGTAGCGGGGAGCCTGGGCCTGGGGTGGAAGCTGGGATGCCGGGCGTGGGTGGCAGTGGAGCCCCGCGTAAAACGTGGGGGTGCTGCAGCACACCCCCCCGCATCCTTAATTCCCTGCCTCTGTGAACTCCTTAACAGTTAACGTTTAACCAAGAGAATTTTAATAGGTTCAACTGTTACTATTTTTAAACCCTATTTACATCCCTAGCCATTATCCGTACTTTAGCTCCCAACACTGACTCAGCTGTTACAGAAAACGCTGACACACCTGCAATTAATATCCCCATTGTACCTGAATCCCCACTAGCTAAGGAAAAGGAAGTAGGAATTCAGGAGAGGGAACAAGTCTCAGTTACAACACATCAAAGAGTGGAACGTTCGATTACAGAAAAAGTAGAGGATAACCTTACTTTGCCACATAATATTAAATCATACCCACATGAGAAGGCTGATGTAGCAGTTGATTGCTTTAAAACAGTCAACCCAGTAACGAACCACGTGGAAAGAATCATTAAAACATACAGGGCCTTGGCAGACAGAGTAACTATTATCAACGTAGAGGATAAGTGTAGTGCATCCATTCGTATTAATTATCTCCAGGCTTTATACACAAGAACTTGGGTAACATCTCCAGGTATTAGCAAATGTATTTATCATGTGTGGCCATTAACTGTGGTACTGTGGTACCAATCTTATCCCCGCAACTTAGCCTACCACTATCACTGCTCCATCAGTGGAAGGCCCACATTTGCAACCATGGCCAGAATCGGGCATCTTCCTACATCCTATCACTGAGTACCTGGTGGAAGATGTGGGATAGATGGATGTGCCACTCAAATTAAATTTCACCAGTATGGCTATGCACATGCAATGTCCCCACTAACATGACTGGTTTGATACAGAGATTAGGGTACAGTTACAATATTGGAAAGGTTTTCAAAATCCTTTAATGAAGCAACAAGGATGGGAAAAGAGAAGTGTCATAGACACAGTGTTGGGAGGCTCAAGCCTCGGCATGTCTGTATGGAATACAGGAGATACTGAAAACCTAAATCTAAAAGTGAACAGCATCATCAATGGGGTAGGAGGAAAGGCAGTAAAAACTGGGCGACATATTCGCCTATTGCCTAATCAACACGCAATAACCATTGATAACATACATTTGATTGCTCAAAGGTTTGAATACCTCAACACCACTATCCTTTCAATGACTTATTCCTGGGGGAATTCTGCACCAAAAAAATAAAAATTCTGCACACAATATTTTTAAATTCTGCATATTCTTTTTCAAATTAACGCAATATAATCAAGCTGGTTTCAATTATTTTGGTAATTTATTTAAACTATAGTACAATGGATGGAGAATGGGAGTGGGGAGCACTGGAAGAAATCTCCAAATCCCCTGTGTCTAACAGTAATATAGCTAGTACTGACAATTTACTTCTAGTTATTAGTCAACAAATACATGCAGCCATATGCTCAGTGTTACATCACAGGAAACTGAAGAGCAAGTGAGGGCTGGGGACTCAAACTCACCATTTATACTGGCTACTGACCATCTCCAAAAAGGTCAGTAGCAAACAGTTCACAGAGCACATTTTGATAGGAATTTTTTTCAGTCCAAAAATGTAGACCAGTTCTAATCACTGAAGCACCACAAGCATTTAAAAGGCCATACTCTGGCAATGTAAAGAAGCCTTAAAATGTTTACACCTGTTTATACTCCTGGGGGAATTCACTAAGAACAATGGAAACAATTCACTAAACAGGCAGGCTGCTACATTCTGCTCTGCCTGAGAGAACAGAGCCTGCCTACCCCATGCTTACCTCTTCAGAACCACCCCCAAAGCCCTGCCGTTCCATGCCAAGCGTGCTGCAATAGCAAGCGAGAGGGACAGTGTCTCTTTCTCTCTCTCACCCACGCATGACTGCCCAGCCTCCCCCCTCACCTGGTGGTGATTTACATTTCGACCAGCTGCTCTGGGTACCCAAACCGACCTACCTGCACTGCCGGGGAGGGAGCACATGACCACTCTTGCAGCTTCCCTTTGCTTCCCCATCAGAAGTCATTTTTCTGCGGGGAAGCAAAGAAATCTTCAGGACCATGAATTCTGTATGCATGCAGTGACGCAAAATTCCCCCAGGAATAAATGATCAATAGTTTGGAAAATAATTATGTTTCATTGGCAGTGGCTTGGGTAACCTATGGAGACAGTGTAATTGAAATAATCAAACATGGGTTGTTACATATAAGGCTACAAAAATGGCCCCGCTTATTAAATGGCACAGCTTTTATAAAACAGATACAGGAACAAGAAAAAGAATATTACCCCAGATTTCTTACAATTTGCTAAATCTGATAGAGTAGATTCCTAGACAGTCGTAAGAAGAGTAAAAATATTCAAATTATGATGGCTATTCCAAGGTGGACCCACGCTCCAGTAAAGGTACCTTACGCGAACAGTGTAGGAACCTTACTAAACAACACTTATGTGCAATCCTATCGTAGTGTGCCAGGGTGGATTTGATTTAAATCAAACTGATTTAAATTATGATTTAAATCACCAGTCAGAAAGACTCAATTTAATCATGCATTTCTACATACAAGTGCATTTTCGTTGGTTGTTATAACCTTAATACATATTCTTCACAGACAGGAACTTCATTAAAATATTCCCAGACTGGGTCTCTTTTACGGCCTGCTGCCATTATAGGTTTTCCCTTCTAGTGAGAGAATGGTATGGTAGATCTCAAATCAATGAAGGCTACACTCAGAAAGACCTCAAGACTTCTGGATTATGCTGCTCAAACAGTTTCATTTTCGTTTCTACTGCCTGTCCCTCCCTTCTCACATTTATCTCCAGACTTCTTCT
The DNA here is from genome assembly GCF_965140235.1 of Caretta caretta. Lineage (NCBI taxonomy): Eukaryota > Metazoa > Chordata > Testudines > Cheloniidae > Caretta > Caretta caretta. The sequence goes on from NC_134228.1 coordinate 5,560,802, forward strand.
CCTTGTCCAGATCTATTCCGCCCCCAACAATCTTCTATCCATTGAACTTTTTGAAACTTTGCACTTTTAGAGAGAGATTGACTCTGTGTACATAAATCTGCAGAGAGACAATAGGGTTGAGGTCTGTTATTTCTCACCTCTATATTATTTATTTTAAAACATTTTTGCTGTTAACAAGCATGTTATCTGTGGAGACGCAACCCCACAGTTTGAGAACAGCAAAACTAAGCATCTCTGATGGTAGCTTGAGAAGCACTGATCTAGAAGATATCTGATGTGGAGGACTGGCAATTTTTTTTTTCCAATGTGCGCGCAGACCAGCAGCCGATGGCTCGCAGACCAGCACCGGTCCGCGAACCACCACTTTGAGTAACACTGTTCTAGACGGAGCACTGAGTCCCATTGGGTAGATAGAAAGATTAATCTAAATAATCTATACAGAAGCCCCTGAAACCCCAGAAGATTGGGTCTCTAATCCATGAACTATTGGAACTCCTTTACAAAACTTTTCTTAAACATTACACGAATATATTGTCTCATGCTACAGAATTAGAATTTATAATCCCTATTCCATGATGAGACATCTTTGGGCTATAATATATCTTAATTAAAACTATCTTTAGATAGGTTTTTTCCTCAAAAAGCATTTTATCAAAAAAAATCCGATTTAAATAAAAAAATCTGATTTTTTAATTTTTTTAAATAATTGATTTTTATCCACCCTGGTGTGCACCTGGTGACAGAAATAGATTCTGAAATCAACCAGGCTGGCTGCACAAAGCTGGAGGTAGCTGTGTGAATGCTACACGACTATTGACATTAACAGTACAAAAAATGGCTGGCCTTAACTGGCACAGAAAGAATTGGTCAAGGATTTGGTTTGTGCATTGGGAGTCTAATTTCACAAAGTATGAACAAACCTGTCCTGGATTCTGCGTAAAGGTCACAAACACAATCCAAATCGGAATTCATTCTTTCTGGCCAACCAGTGGCATGAACACCATCACTGAACTCATCACTCTTCCCAATAACATAAATGATCTAGCAACCAGGTTATTTCCCACCACTATGCAATTACATTTAAATACACAGGACTCAGAAGCACAAACCAAGGAAGCTTTGGTACCCATAGCTAATCTAATTCAACAACAATTAGAGGAGATAGGGTACAAGAGGAGGTGGAAACACCTTGGTGGGCCCTGCCATGTCCCTTCACATCCTATAGTCAGAACACGGTCTAAATCTTATGATTGTGCAGGCAGTAGCACTAATTGCCCTAAGTGGACTGTGCTATTGTATCCATTACCAAATGAAAAAGGTAAAATTACAGCAGCAGATTGGAAAAGGATTGGCTTGGCTTGGCTTGGCTATTAAAGTCATGGTAATGGATGAGGGTTAGATACTTATAATCACACGACCATGGAGGATCACTAGGTATCCTTATGTTATTCAATATGTTATTTTATAATCAACTATGAGCATTATATGCGGTGTTACTTATTTCAGAGCAACAGCCATGTTAGTCTCTATTCGCAAAAAGAAAAGGAGGACTTGTGGCACCTTCGAGAATAAATTGGTTAGTCTCTAAGGTGTTACTTATATCACACATAAATTACGCATATATTATTTATATATAAACTATTATTTTAGGTACAGGAACTCCTCACTTAACGTTGTAGTTATGTTCCTGAAAAATGCGACTTTAAGTGAAACGATGTTAAGTGAATCCAATTTCCCCATAAGAATTAATGTAAATGCGAGGGGGGAAGGAGGAGGTTCCAGGGAAATTTTTTTCACCAGACAAAAGACTATATTATATTACACACACACACAGAGTATAAGTTTTAAACAAACAATTTAATACTGGTACACAGCAGTGATGATTGTGAAGCTTGGTTGAGCTGGTGAAGTCAGAGGGTGGGATATTTCCCAGGGAATGCCTTACTGCAAAATGGTGAACTAGCCCTCAAGGGTTAACTCGGTGTTAATGTAGCCTGGCACTCTACAAGGTAGAAGGAATGAAGGGAGGGGAGACAGCATAGCAGACAGAAACACACACAGTGTGTGTGTGTGTGAGAGAGATGTGCATTTCCCCTTTAACTATGTTGATCCCTGTCTTAAGTACACTGCCTTGTTAATTAGATCAGCAAGCTGAGACCCACCTCAGCTGCTGCATCCATCATGTGTCCCCCTGCTCTATGGCAGATGGGGTAAGCGGGGTGCAGGAGCAGGGGGTAGGGAGACACCCTGACATTAGCCCCCTCTTCCTCCCCTGTGCCCCCCTCACCCCCCGCACAGCAAGCAGGAGGCTGCACAGCAACAGGAGGCTCAGGGAGCAGCTCCAAGGCAGAGGGCAGGAGCAGCACATGACAGTGGGGGAGGGACAGCTGAATTTCTGGCAATTGATAGCCTGCTGGGCAGCAGCTGCACAGGAAACTTAGGGAGCGGGGAGCTGATAGGGGGAGCTGCTACAGGGGCTGCTGGTCCACCCTAGTTCCAAGCCCCCCACCAGTTAGCTCCACCGGGCTGCTCTTCCTGCAAGCAGTGGACAAAGCAGGTGGCTGCCAAACAAGTTAGAAGGGAGCATTGCGCAACTTTAAACGAGCATGTTCCCTAATTGATCAGCAACTTAACAAGGAAACAACCTTAACCGGGACGACTTTAAGTGAAAAAAGAAAAGGAGGACTTGTGGCACCTTAGAGACTAACCAATTTATTTGAGCATAAGCTTTCATGAGCTACAGCTCACTTCATCAGATGCAAGCAGTAGAAAATACAGTGGGGAGATTTTATATATGCAGATACAGACTAATACGGCTACTACTTTGAAACCTGACTTTAAGTGAGGAGTTTCTGTACATGGAAGCATCTCCCAAAGCTCAATCATAAAACTACAGCCTTCAATCAAAGTCCCAGACCTAACATTCCCAGGCCCACCATAAGGGACTAAGAAAAAATTGGAAACGAAAAATCTGTCTACCAGTTGTATGTGGGAATGTGCAGACCAAAGGACAGATGGGGCATGAATATGTGGATGGGAACGTAAGGTATAGCCATATAACAGTGTTTAGCCCACTGGCTCATCTTCAGTCCACGCATTATGCTTTTCTGGGATGATGAGTACACATCCTCCCCATAGAAAGACAAAAAGCAGGGGAATGTAATAGAGAGAGCCTGGAGCATGGGGCCTGGGGCAAGACCTAAGGCATGAACCACAGTCAGCAAAGCCAGGCCATGCTAGGAGCCAAAGTCAGGCCCTGTCATCACAGAGACACTTGCTTACAAGTTCACCGTTTGGCACATGAACTTGGCAAAGGCACAGCTAGCGTGGCTAAGACACAGGCACTCCTAAGAACTAGGCACTGGATGTTCATGTACACACATCCCAGAAGTGAAGACTCACTCAGGTCCGCCCCAACCGAGCACAAGATAAGATGGTTTGACAGAAGTGATGAATAGGGATGTTTTGTCCGAGGCATCAGCAGCAATGTACAAGGGGAGGTAACAAACAGATGTGAGGAAGAATGGAAGGTGGTATGTAAGAAGTTGTTTGTTTCATCACATAAAGATCGAGGTACCACCCCTTGATTCTTTGTACTGGCTTAAGGGATGACTTGACGTTGAATGTGCTGGTACCTTGTCACAAGCATACATGCAGTGCACCCGTGCAGCGTATGGGATGCTGATAACATGCTTTAAGACAATAAACTTAGCCGAGTCTTTCTGCCACTGACACGAGCCTGCAGTCTTTCAGGGTACCACTGTTGAGGTCTGCTGAATCAATTATCTACGCAGGGCTGGGACGGCCTATGGAGAAAACTCACATGTTCACCAACTGACAACATACAGAGCCCCTCACATGCTGACCGCTTCGGCCCAGAGAGATCAGGCTGAAGTCACTGAACAGGCCCCCCAAAATACTCTGCAGAGCCTGGACAGCCCAGAGTTGGACTCAAAGCCTGGAGATTGTCCCCCTTGCTGAGGACTAGGCACCCAGCTCCTTCTCCCCCAATAGAGCCCTGGCTGACTGCTGCTTTCCCACAGGACACAGCAGCTGCTGTATTTGGAACATTCGCTCACTGGCTGGCACCGTGTTCTACATGGAGCAATCCGGCATGGACAGATCCCCTGCCTCCACACCCATCACCTTTTAAATGAGGTCACTGATCAACACAGAGGTCACTGAAATCAGGGAAGGGCACAAGCTGCTAGATCCCACTGAATCCAGCACAGAGCTCCGGCCCAGACTGTCCCTTCACTACGGTGATTCCCCCAGGGTTTTGTCCAGTCCTGATATAATTTCCTAGCCTTCCTGGGGTTGAGATCCAGGAAACTTCTCCCTGATATTCACCCCTTGCTTTGCTTCATCCCCTTGTATTGCAGTAACGTTCTCTGCAACTGATGCGACTAGGTCATTATGTATCGCCCCCCACCTGTCGTCATTTGGCCAAACTAGGCAAGTTTCTCTCTCTCGGCCTTTCCCTATAAATCCGTTCCCTCCAGCCCATGACCATTTGTTTGCTTTTCTCTGAAATCACTGCAATCTTATTGACACCCTCTTAGCACTGACGCCCCCAGAAATTAATACCGTATATTTTAAAGGGCTGTGAAGGAAGCCCCCTAGTGGCTGATTCATTGCAAGTCACAAACCGGAAGTTTTATCAAACCAAAAATAGGAACCTGGATAAGATGCTATATCCCTTCAGGACTAAAAATAAATTACCTCATTACATTTTAAACATAAAATGAATTATTCCCCTCCCCCCCGCCCAAAACAGTACTTGAAACACTAGACAATACAGCCGTCACTTGGAAGGCTAGGGCTCTGATCTTCTCAGCATTTGTGATATAGCTTGACTTATATATATAATATATATATATATATATATATTGACTTTAGCAAAGCTTTTGATATGGTCTGCTACAGTATTCTTGCCAGCAAGTTAAAGAAGTATGGATTGGATGAATGGACTATAAGGTGGATAGAAAGCTGGCTAGATTGTCGGGCTCAATGGGTAGTGATCATTGGCTCGATGTCTAGCTGGCAGCCGGTATCAAGCGGAGTGCCCCAGGGGTCGGTCCTGGGGCCGGTTTTGTTCAACATCTTTATTAATCTTGGATGATGGGATGTATTGCACCCTCAGCAAGTTTGCAGATGACACTAAGATGGGAGAGAGGTAGGTAAGCTGGAGGGTAGGGATAGGGTCCAGAGTGACCGAGACAAATTGGAGGATTGGGCCAAAAGAAATAGGATGAGGTTCAACAAGGACAAGTGCAGAGTCCTGAACTTAGGAAGAATCCCAGGCACCGCTACAGGCTGGGGACCGACTGGCTAAGCAGCAGTTCTGCAGAAAAGGACCTGGGGATTACAGTGGACGAGAAGCTGGATATGAGTCAGCAGTGTGCCCTTGTTGCCAAGGCCAACGGCATATTGGGCTGTATTAGTAGGAGCATTGCCAACAGATCGAGGGAAGTGATTATTCCCCCCTATTCAGCACTGGTGAGGCCACACCTGGAGTATTGTGTCCAGTTTTGTTCCCCCCACTACAGAAGGGATGTGGACAAATTGGAGAGAGTCCAGCAGAGGGCAATGAAAATGATTAGGGGGCTGGAGCACACGATTTATGAGGAGAGGCTGAGGGAACTGGGGTGATTTAGTCTGCAGAAGAGAAGAGTGAGGGGGGATTTGATAGCAGCCTTCAACTACCTGAAGGGGGGCTCCAAAGGGGATGGCGCAAGCCTGTGCTAAGTGGTGGCAGATGACAGAACAAGGAGCAATAGTCTCAAGTTGCAGTGGAGGAGGTCCACGTTGGATATTAGGAAACACTATTTCACTAGGAGGGTGGTGAAGCACTGGAATGGGTTACCTATGGAAGTGGTGGAATCTCCAACCTTCGAGGTTTTTAAGGCCTGGCTTGACAAAGCCCTGGCTGGGATGATTTAGTTGGGGTTGGTCCTGCTTTGAGCAGGGGGTTGGACTCCTGCGGTCTCTTCCAATCCTAATATTCTATGATTCTATAATACCTCTCTCTTGCACAGCACTTTTTATCCCTAGATCTCAAAGCGCTTCCCTCCTTAGTGTACATACTCCCACCACACCCCAATGAGGCACAGAAGTGCTGTTATCCCCACTGGCCCAGAGAGGCATAGTGACTTTCCAAGGTTACACAGGAAGTCTGTGGCAGCGCAGGGAAGTAGGCCTGCATCTCTACAGTCCTAAACTAGAGTGTCATGATCACTGGGCCATCCTTCCTCTACAGATGTTTAACTTCAACGATTAGAGCAACTCCATGGAACTCAAGGGGACCAGTCACACCCCGTGGAACTTTGTGTGCGCAGTACAGGGGCTTCAACGCTAGTAAAGAGTTACCTGATCATGTGATCTCACCAGACACTAAGCCAGGTGACACCTTCTAGATAGATATACTTCCCTATTTCTGCTCTCCTTACTTTGATTAGACACAAGATAGCATTTTTAGAAGTGCTATCAGCAAGAGCCAATCACTGACTGATGGGGAAGAACCTTCAGCTCTGATCAGGTAATTCCACCATTGCACCTTCCTCTGAAGCAGCTGGTGCTGAGCACTGGGTAAAGATGGGAAACTGGAACTATCCCCCATCAGGTCTAATCCAGTTTGGCACGTCCTAGAGTCGGTGACAGGGTCTGTTTAAGTCCCAGGACAGGAAGTGCAGACTTCCTCATAGTCCTCCATCCTGCCCTGGAGGGATCATATCTAGAGGTAAGAGTGGTGCCTGGGGTTGGGGACATGACTTCCAGCCTCCCCTGAAGGGCTGCCTGCAGAGAGGAGGGTTAAAGTAATAAAGAAATGACTGACAAAGAGCAAGGAAGAAAGGAGGCTATCTCCTGGTGGAAAGCTCTCAAACCTGGGGAGATGGGGTCTCTTTAGGACAAGGCCCAGCCAGACACTTCCATGGACAGAAATTCAGGCCTAAGAACAAGCGGCCTTAACGAGCTCGCACACATGGCCTCTTCCAAGAGAGCCATGTTTGCTCTCGGACCGGACATTAACCCCTCATAATATGGAAGGAGGGAAGTTAAGCAAAGCAACAATCCAGTTAAAGTATTTCTTCAGGTGGCTCCCGGCTGGCAGTCTCTCCCTGTTTATGCCAAAGAAACAGGCCAGGCTGCTTCTGAAGCATTCAGAAGCTAGCCACAAGGTGGGAACCTATGGGAACCACTGCCCTATTTGCGATGCCCATCCGCAATGTCTTCCCTCTCCTGCCAATCGCTTGCTCCAATCATTTATTTCATCTCACTATTAAGCTCGGCTCCACAAATCCTCCCCTGAGGGAATATGCCCTCTGTTGCATCAGACAGTCCTTCCCTCACCTCAGGACTTGTCTACGCATGAAAGTCACTCTGGAATTAGGTAGGGTGTGAATTTAAAGCAGAACATCCATTTAGGAATAACTCCATGTGTGCACACACTTATCCAAGAACAAGAGGGCCTTGCTCTGGTTTGGCTTAATTTGGAAAAAGGAACTCTTATTCCAGAATAAGAACCTGTCTACACAAGATACTTCGGAATAAGGTAGGACATGAATTTAAAACAGAATAGCTACTCCAGAATAACAGTGCGTGTGGATGGTCTTATTCTGGAATAAGGATTTATCTATACAAAAATGTTGCACTGGTTTAATTTACATCGGATTTTAAGCCAATTTAGTTAAACCAGTGCATGCTGCCGTGTGGATGTTTGATTTAAGAGGGGCTTACTTCTGGTTAATTTAAACTGATTCTTAACCAATTTAAGATCAACTGAAGTAAGCCTGGTTTAAATGGAAATAAGAGTATCCACACATGGGTTTTTCACTGGTTTTATTTTAAACTGATTCAACCATGGAGTTATTCCAGAATAGCACCATATGTAGACAAACCCCCTGACACATCAACGTCTCCTCTAACACTAACCCCATCAACAGATCAGATTATGCTAGTCACTTCAACTGAACACCTTCTCCCCCTCACCCCCACACATCCTGAGGCCCTTTGCTAGCTCAGCCTCTCTTACTCTGATTTAATACTCCAGTGATGGGCATCAGGGAACATCTATACCTCAAAACTGAATCAGTAAGTGTACCAGCACAGTTACAGCAGTACAACCCTATTGTGTGGACACGCAGCAGTATAAATGTGCTTAGACCAATATAGTTTATTACCCTAAGTGATCCCCATGTAACTGCCTCTACATTAGGGCTTGTACTGGTGTAACTATTTCAGTTTAAAAAAAATCACTTCCTGAGTCACAATAATTAAACCCATAAAACTTGCACGTGTAGAGCAGGCCTCAGCAGCTAGAAAAGGGAACTTGGAGCCAGAACTCCTGGGTTCTACTCTCAGCTCTGCTACAGACTGCCTGGGTGACCCTGAACAAGTCACCTCCCCTGCCCTATGATTCAGTTTCCCCAGCTGTGAAATTAGGATGCCCAGGGGGATGTAGTGGCAAATTAACAAATCCTTGCAAACTGCTTGGAGATCGTGGATAAAGAGCAACAGAAGGGGAAAGCATTCACTCTGAAACCATAAGGAAACCATAACCTTCTGTTGGCACCCCTGTAAACGGAGCTGAGTGTGTAGGGCAGCGTGCTTCCACTGCTGGCATGAGGCCTTTGCCCTGAACGTAACAAATAATAGCAATGGTGATAATCCTGAGCTCTTCTCCAGCACTTTTCAGCAGTAGTTCTCAGCACACTATACAGAACAGATCAATACCATTATCTCCATTTTACAGATAGGGAAACCGAGACTCTAAGCAGGACGCATCCCTGAGCAGCTCCCACCCCTGTGCCTGCTCCCGTGTGACCGGGTTGCTCACCACACACGTCACTGGCAGAGCCAGGAACACAAACCAGGAGTCAGTCCCCTGCTCTAATGACTAGACCCCATAACCCCCCCACGTCCATCCATCCCACATAAGGCATACATTTTTAACGGTGAGAGTAACCCACCTTTGGAACAAGTTACCATGGGTCATGGTGGATTCTCCGTCACCAACCATGTTTAAATCAAAATGGGATGGGTTTAGGTAAGAATGGCCACACGGGGTCAGACCAAAGGTCCATCTAGGCCAGTAGCCTGTCTTCCAACAGCGGCCAATACCACGTTTCTAAGAGATCTGTTCTGGGAATTATTTGGGGCAGTTCTCTGGCCTGTGCTCTACGAGAGATCAGACTAGATGACCTGGTCCCTGCTGGCCTTGGAATCCATGACTAGAAGGCAGGAGCCCCCACTCCCACTCCCCTGCTCTAGCCACTAGACTAGGCTGCCTCTGGCGCCCTACCACCGTCTCTGCTCCCCACCTAGGACTCACTCTCTGGTAGCCCCTCCCTGCTGGCAGGACCCTCACACCATCATCCCTCCCACACTCGCCCCCTGGTTCCCCATCTAGCTGCCCCTTCCCTACAACAGCTCCCTGTGTGCCAGCCCACTATGGCTCCCCATCTGGCAGCTCCTTCCCCCCCCCCCGAATCCCCTTCAGGCTCCATATCTCGCAGCCCCTCCCCCCTCGATTTCCCCCACTAGCTCCATATCTCGCAGCCCCTCCCCCCTCCACTTCCCCCAGCAGCTCCATATCTGGCAGCCCCTCCCCCCCCCCAGTAGCTCCATATCTCGCAGCGCCTTCCCCCCGGCTTCCCCCTGTGGCTCCATATCTGGCAGCCCCGCCCGGCTTCCCCCTTTGGCTCCATATCTGGCCGCTCCCCCCCGCTACCTTTGAAGTACTCGTTGGCCTGGCTCTTGAGGGCCTCCGCCCTCTCCAGCGCCCCCGCCTCCCCCACCAGGGGGGGCCGCCCGAGGCCGCCGCTCTGCTCCGTCCGCTCGCCCTCCGCCATCGCCGGGCCGTAAAGCGACCCTAGCAACCGCGCGCACCCAACCGCCCCGCCGAGCGCTGCCGCAAACAGCAAGGGGGAGGGGTCGCGAGGAGGTCGCAAACGCGCGCACGCGCGCTGAGGCGCCGGGCCCCTCCGGCAGCGAGGGGCGGGGCTCGGGGCTCAGCCATAGAGAGGCGGGGGAGCGAGGGAAGGGCGACTGCGCATCATAGAGTCCGGGGAAGGGGGGCTAGAGTGGCCATGCCCCGAGGCTTCATTGGGCAGTGCCCGGTGGGACCTGATTGGGCATCACCTGGTCTGAGGGGAGGGGCGTGATTGGATGGCATCAAGGTGGAGGCACGGGATTGGGCAGCATTGGGGGACTAGGCCAGGACCCGCCATGGTTATGACTGGGCGGCACCAAGGGAAAATCTCTGAGCCCACATGTGGGGTGCCCGCGCTCACAGAGTCCTGCCCTGGGGCGCGTGGCCATGGGGCCACAGGACCTCAGCAGATGCAGAGAGATCCGGCGGGCGGCCCCATCCCAGAGCACCTGGCTTTGATGAGTGCCATGGGCTCTGAGCCGACGCAGAGTGGGGCTTGGGGCTGTCGTCCCCGCAATGAGCCCCCCAGCCTGAGAGCTCCGGTGGGGACGGGTGGCTCCAGGCCATGCTAGGCCACGCTGCTAGACATCACTGGAGCTGCCCCTGGGGCTCTGGGAGGTCACCTAACCGCAGGCGTTAGGCTCTTTCCATGATCATCTAGACCCAATTGTTGGGTGCTCAGCATGATGAAGTGAGCTGTAGCTCACGAAAGCTCATGCTCAAATAAATTGGTTAGTCTCTAAGGTGCCACAAGTCCTCCTTTTCTTTTCGCGAATACAGACTAACACGGCTGCTACTCTGAAACCAGAATAAACATGCATCTTTACCCACCTCCCCAGGAAGTTCTCCAAGGGCAGCGTTTTCAGCAGCTTGGGTCATTTGGGAACCATCTAGGGAGCTGGTGGTTAGCCACGGTCATGTTGTGTGGGGACTCAAGAGAGAGATGCAGGGTCTGTGCAATGGGTGCAGGGTAAGCAGGTCTGGCAGCTGCTCTTAATAGCTTCTCTGTGGCTCATGCATCCTGAAAACAGTGCACAGAGCAAGGGTCCTTTATGCTCATTTGAGGGTAGCAGGATTTACAGAGGTCTGGTCTACACCACAGAGTTAGGTCAATGACCTAACTATGGAAGTGTCTATACTAAAATTTTGCTCCCTCCGATGTTACTACCCCACCACGCCGACTTAATAACTCCACGGGTGATGTAACGAGAGGTCGATGCAGTGTCAGTATAAAGGGAAAGCGAAGAGGGGGACGGAGTGGAGAGGAGCAAGCAGGGGGCAGGGCTTTGGGGGAACGGGCGGCATGAGGGTGGGGCTCGGGGAGAAGGGGTGGGGCCTTGGGAGAAGGGGCAGTGCAGGGGGTGAGGCCACAGTTCGGGCACCGGTGGCCCCTCACTTTTAGGAAGCTTCCACCACTCCTGGTACAGCTGTGTCATGGTAGCCCTTCAGTGTAGACACTACCTACACCAATGTTCTCCCAATCAGCATAGGTAATCCATCTCCCCGAGAGGTGGTAGCTAGGTTGATGGAAGAATTCTTCTGTCAATGTAGTGCTGCCTGCTCCAGGGGGTTCGGTTGGCATAGCTGCGTCTCTTGAGTGTGGATTTTTCACCCCACGAGAGACATAGCTAGTCCGAGATACATTTCTAGTGTAGACGGGGCCAGATTCCCAGCTACATTGCTGTTAAGGGAACACAAAGCATTTCTGGGGAGAAGCTGATAAGCATGGTTTCTTTCACAGTGCGAACATGCCGAATCTGAAAATGATGTGTGCCACATTGAATGGAAACCGCAAATTGGCTACCATTTGGAAAATGAACAGCAAGTGAAGGGGAGGTACTCAGTGTGGAACAGGTTCCCGAGTTGGAATGCTGCACTATCAGAAAGCACAGGGTGTGGTCTCTGTTGAAGATCATTCTCATGTCTTTCTCTTCCTGCCTGTTTGGCCACACCACCAGACTGGCCACAAGCGGCCAGCAGGCTGGCTCTTAAGCCAGTAGCTGCAGCAGCCTCTTGGTGGCTTCTCAGTGCTCCTGCCCACCCCTGTGCCTGCTCCTGTGTGACCGGGTTGCTCCTGCCCCGGCCTTGCATCCAGCCTGGCCTCTGTCCTGCCCCTGCCTTGAACCCGTCGTTGCCTGCTACCCTGCTCGCTCCAGTTCCTGCCCTCTGGTTCGACCCGTTGATCTGGCTCTGGGATAGTGACTCTGGCTCTGGCCTCAACCCCAGAGAAAGAGAATTCAGTGCTGGGGCTGGGCAGGGCCCCGGGGGATTCTGGGTAACTGGGAATGGGGCACTGGGGACAGGCAGGGCCCCAGGGGATTCTGGATAACAGGGAATGGGGCACAGGGGCTGGGCAGGGCTCGGGAGGATTCTGGGTAATGGGGCCCTGGGAATAAGCAGAACACCAGGAGATTCTGGGTAACCAGGAATGGGGCACTGAGGATGCACAAGTTCCTGGGGAATGGGAAAGGGGCACTGGGGATGGGCAGGGCTCCGAGGGATTCTGGGTAACAGGGAATGGGGTGCAGGGGCTGGGCAGGGCCCCAGGGGATTCTGGGTAATCGGGAATGGGGCGCTGGGGACGGGGAGAACACCAGGGGATTCTGGGTAACAGGGAATGGGGCACAGAGGCTGGGCAGGGTCCCGGGGGATTCTGGGTAACAGGGAATGGGGCACAGGGGCTGGGCAGGGTCCCGGGGGATTCTGGGTAACAGGGAATGGGGCGCTGGGCCTTGGCAGGGGTGGGACCTAGCATGAGTCTGTCTCAGAGCTGTGATTGGAACCCAGGAGTTCGGGTGCTCGCACCACTGCCCTGTGCTTTCCTGATGCTGCCCACAGACTCCTCTGCAGACCGTGCGGGCTCTACTCTGCCCAGGGGCCCCATCGTTGTCCCCAGTATCCTCAACACAACGCCCCCACCCCGGGCCAGGCGGGCACCTGTGCCCTGTGACGGGATGTCAGCGTGGTGTCCCGCCTGTCCTGGCCCCACAGCATTCTGGCACGGCCCAGAACCAGGGCCTGGGGACGGGTGTGTTTGTACGAACCCACTTGGAGAAGCCAGCGCTAAGGGGGTGAAAGGGAAGAAGTGGTACAGGGAGAGAGATGTGGGGCGGGAGGAGAGGCATTTTCAGCAGCTGTTGCTGGATGTGAACACTAGGTGCCGCTAAGTGTCCGCCAGCCAGGGCTCAGGGTTTCCTTAGGGTCCAGCAGAAGCCACTTCTGCCAGAGGGCGTCTGTGCCCGGGGTGGGCAGGGCACAGCTGGGCCCAGGGGGTGCTGGCTGCGCTGGGCGTGGGGTGGGGGCATGACCAGTGGCACATGTGTGTGATAAGGCATATGTGACTGCGCGTGATAAGAGCATGTGTATCGGTCATAGTGTGAGCATGGGCGTGATGGAGTGAGAATGTGATCGTGTGTGTGTGTGTGTGAGAGTGTGCGCGGGATTGTGCATGAAGGAGCATGTGATTGCGTGTGAGAGTTTGTGTGTCTGTGCGATGGAGTGTGATTGTGGGTGTGAGATACAGCAGGAGCATGATTGAGCGTGTGCGTGTGTGCTTGTGTGTGAGAGCGTGTGGGTGTGATTGTGTGTGACAGTTTGTGTGTCTGTGTGATGGAGTGTGATTGTGGGTGTGAGATACAGCTGGAGCGTGATCGAGCGTGTGTGATTGTGCGTGAAAGAGCATGGGTGTGATTGTGTGTCACAGTTTGTGTGTCTGTGCGATGGAGTGTGATTGTGGGTGTGAGATACAGCAGGCGCGTGATCGAGCGTGTGCGTGTGTGCTTGTGTGTGAGAGAGCATGGGTGTGATTGCATGTGACAGTTTGTGTGTCTGTGCGATGGAGTGTGATTGTGGGTGTGAGATACAGCAGGAGCGTGATCGAGCGTGTGCGCGTGAAAGAGCGTTGGTGTGATTGCATGTGACCGTTTGTGTGTCTGTGATGGAGTCTGATCTTGTATGTGTGTAATACGGCAGATGCGTGATCGAGCGTGTGCGTGTGTGCTTGTGCGTGAGAGAGAATGGGTGTGATTGTGTGTGACAGTTTGTGTGTGTATGTGATGGAGTGTGAGATACAGCAGGAGCGCGATTGAGCGTGTGAGTGTGTGTTTGTGTGTGAGAGAGCATGGGTGTGATTGTGTGTGACAGTTTGTGTGTCTATGTGATGGAGTCTGATCTTGTATGTGTGTGATACACCAGATGTGTGATCAAGCGTGTGCTTGTGTGTGAGAGCGTGTGGGTGTGATTGCATGTGACAGTTTGTGTGTCTGTGTGATGGAGTGTGATTGTGGGTGTGAGATACAGCAGGAGCGTGATCGAGTGTGTGCGTGTGTGACTGTGCGTGAAAGAGCATGGGTGTGATTGCATGTGACAGTTTGTGTGTCTGTGCGATGGAGTGTAATTGTGTGTGTGAGATACAGCAGGAGCGTGATCGAGTGTGTGCGTGTGTGCTTGTGCGTCAGAGAGCATGGGTGTGATTGTGTGTGACAGTTTATGTGTCTATGTGATGGAGTCTGATCTTGTATGTGTGTGATACACCAGATGTGTGATCAAGCGTGTGCTTGTGTGTGAGAGCGTGTGGGTGTGATTGCATGTGACAGTTTGTGTGTCTGTGCGATGGAGTGTGATTGTGGGTGTGAGATACAGCAGGAGCGTGATTGAGCGTGTGCGTGTGTGCTTGTGTGTGAGCGTGTGGGTGTGATTGCGTGTGACAGTTTGTGTGTCTGTGCGATGGACTGTGATTGTGGGTGTGAGATACAGCTGGAGCGTGATCAAGCGTGTGTGTGTGTGCTTGTGCGTGAGAGAGCATGGGTGTGATTGTGTGTGACAGTTTGTGTGTCTGTGCGATGGAGTGTGATTGTGGGTGTGGGATACAGCTGGAGCGTGATCGAGCGTGTGTGATTGTGCGTGAAAGAGCATGGGTGCGTGAGCATGTGTGGCAGAGCACATGTATGTGACCATGGGTATGTGTCTACAACAGACCACGTCAGGTGTCTGTAGTGATGTGGCTAAACAAAATGTGACTGACTTGCACCTTCACGTGCACCCTCCCAGAGCAGCTCTTGGGCACTGGCGGGGGGGTCCCTAGATATCTGTATAGCTCTGTCTGTGGGTGGGTGTGTATCCATGTGTGTCGAGATATCCATGTCTGTGTGTATCTTAGTGTGTAGATCTAGATATTTTTGTAGCTCTGTCTGTGTGTATCCCTATCTGTGTGTATCTCTGTGTGTCTAGATATCTGTGTATCTGTGTATCCATGTGTGTCTAGATATCTGTGTGTATCTCTGTGTGCGTATCTCTGTATCTGTGTCTAGAGATCTGTGTAGCTCTGTGTGTATCACTGTGTCTGTGTGTATCTCTGTGCGGGTCACTAGACATCTGTGTCGCTGTGTCTTTGTGTATCTGTGTGTGTGTCACTAGACATCTGGGGTCTGTGTGTGTCGGTGGGGGGGGGGTGTCTGTGTGTATTTGGGTGTGTGTGTGTCCCTGTGTGTATCTGGGTGGGTGTCTGTGTGTAACTGGGTGTGTGGGGGGGTGTCCCTGTGTTTATCTGAGTGTGGGAGGGGGTCGGGAGGGTCCCTGTGTGTATCTGGGTGGGTGGGTGTCCCTGTGTGTGGGGGGGAGTCTGGGTGAGTGTGTTCTTGTGTGTATCTGGGGGGGAGGTCTGGGTGGGGTCCCTGTGTGTATCTGGGTGTGGGGGGGTCTGGGTGTGTGTCCCCCTGTGTGTATCTGGGGGGGAGGTCTGGGTGGGGTCCCTGTGTGTATCTGGGTGTGGGGGGGTCTGGGTGGGTGTGTCCCTGTGTGTATCTGGGGGGGAGGTCTGGGTGGGGTCCCTGTGTGTATCTGGGTGTGGGGGGGTCTGGGTGTGTGTCCCCCTGTGTGTATCTGGGGGGGAGGTCTGGGTGGGGTCCCTGTGTGTATCTGGGTGTGGGGGGGTCTGGGTGTGTGTCCCCCTGTGTGTATCTGGGGGGGAGGTCTGGGTGGGGTCCCTGTGTGTATCTGGGTGTGGGGGGGTCTGGGTGGGTGTGTCCCTGTGTGTATCTGGGGGGGAGGTCTGGGTGGGGTCCCTGTGTGTATCTGGGTGTGGGGGGGTCTGGGTGTGTGTCCCCCTGTGTGTATCTGGGGGGGAGGTCTGGGTGGGGTCCCTGTGTGTATCTGGGTGTGGGGGGGTCTGGGTGTGTGTCCCCCTGTGTGTATCTGGGGGGGAGGTCTGGGTGGGGTCCCTGTGTGTATCTGGGGGGGTGGGGTGAGGTCTGGGGGGGGGGGGCTGGCACCACATGGCAACTAGGCCAGTGTTATGGGAAAGCCCAAGGAATGCTTTGCAGCTGAACCAGCAGGGGGCGCGCTCCCCTTGCTGGCGCCAATGCCCCACTGCAGCACTAGGGGGCGCTGTGCTGCAAGGAGCGGGGCTGGGGGTCAGTAGCCGGCGCCCTCCTCTCACTCTCCCAATGCAGTTCTGGGGGTGATTCAACAGGGGGTGCCTGTCACTCGGTTTAGCACCTGGACTCTGCCCCATCCCCGGGCGCTCCTAGGGACCGGGACCAGGACTCCCCCCGGACCCCACCTGCCCCCGTGCAGAGCTCTAATGCCCTCTAGTGGCCGAGAGGTTGATGGGATGGCTCCAGCTGGCTCTTGCAGCGCCCGGCGCGACCGGGCCCCGATCTCGGTCACCGCGTGTCTGGGCAGCGCCCGGCCCGACGGGGCCCCGATCTCGGTCACTGCGTGTCTGGGCAGCGCCCGGCGCGACGGGGCCCCGATCTCGGTCACCGCGTGTCTGGGCAGCGCCCGGCCCGACGGGGCCCCGATCTCGGTCACTGTGTGTCTGGGCAGCGCCCGGCGCGACGGGGCCCCAATCTCAGTCACCGCGTGTCTGGGCAGCGCCCGGCCCGACGGGGCCCCGATCTCGGTCACCGCGTGTCTGGGCAGCGCCCGGCCTGACGGGGCCCCGATCTCGGTCACTGTGGGCGCGGCGGGGCCCTGATCTCAGTTAGCATGTCATTCTGCCCTCCTCCAGCAGGGGGCACGACAGCCCAGGTCCCAGTACCGTGAGGTCCTGTGCCCACCTCCAACCCAATACACCAACCCCATGGTGGGGTTTTCAGTGGCTTCCTAGGCTGTTGAGTTGGGACAATGACCAGGGAGCTGCCAAAGGCCCCGGCTGGCACATGTCCTGGCCCAACGCTCCCCTACGCCCAGACAGGCCCAGTGCCCTGCTACGGGGCAAGGAATGCGTGGGTCTTGCCCACTGCCCTGGCTAGGCAGGAAATGGGCACAATATCTTATTCCTCACCATGCCATGATCCGGGGGGCGCAGGAGCCTGCCCCACCAGCACAGCAGACCCCTAGCCGTGGGGTGGGGTGGGGCTATGCTTGGCTGGCCCTTCACCACACCTCCCCGCAGTGCCCCCTATCAGCACCGTGTCCCTCACCCCTGGGGTAAGACTGCACCAGTGCATCTCCGGCCCCCTGGGCCACCGCCTTGGCCCCAGAGCCCATGGCATACATAGGGGGCTATATGTTAAGGGGCGGGGACCCTCTGGGAGAAGCAGGGATTTGGCCCCTGCCGGCAGCACTTTGGCAGGCAAAGGCAGCCAGCTCCAGGTTCCCCCCTGTGCCCCCTGGGTACGCGCCCGCAGTGCACCAGACGCTCAGCGAGGGCATTCACCCAGAGACCGCACAGCTGCCTCCCCAGGCCAGCGAAGCAGCTTCCCACCCTCCTCCCAGGAGGCAGGTCAGATGTACCCAGGGCATTGGGCAGGTGGGGGGGGAAACTGAGGCACTGAGAGGGGAGGAGACCAACTGCAGGTCACACAGCAGGACAGTGACAGAGCTCCCCAGTGCCTTAGCTCTGGTCCCAAACCACGCCCCCAACCCCCCACCCCCGAGGGGCTCTTTGTCCAGACCGCGACTTCTGTCAGAATGTTAGTGAGTTAGAGCAGGGGGGCTGGGAGTCAGGACTCCTGGGTTCTCTCCCCAGCACTGGGAGGGCAGTGGGGTCTAGTGGTTAGAGCAGGGTTTGGGGATGAGGGCCTGGAGGCTAGGACTCCTGGGTTCTAGCCCCAGCTCTGGGACTGGGGTCTAGTGGTTAGAGCAGTGGGATTGGGAGCCAGGACTCCTGGGTTCTATCCCCAGCTCTGGAAGGGGAGTGGAGTCGAGTGGTTAGAGCCAGAGAAATGAGCCACCTCCAGGTGCCAAGTTCTCACCGGACTGATTTTGTCAGAAAGCCAACCCAGCACACAGAGGCGTCTGGCAGCCTCAGAGCATAGGCTCCTAGAGCTCTCCTTTTCTGGTGGGCTTGGCCCAGGGGGGTTCTTCTCATCCCCAGGTCACAGACCCCCCCTACCCCCTCCCAGCTTGGTCCCCGCAGCCAATGACAAGGTGAGCCAAGGTTTGTTACCAGACGTGTTTATGTCCAGAGGGTGCCAGAAGAGAGTCCGGCCCCGAAAGAAACCGGACGCACACGGGGAGAGGAGACAATAGAAAAAATACACATGCCCCAAAGCCTGGCACCAACCCACCCCACCTGGCTGCCCCCCTCACCTCCTTCGCCAGAAATCCCTCTTCTGGGGGACCCGATCCTGATCTTCCAGCAGGGCCAGGTGGCTTCACCCCACTGGAGTCACTCCTGATTAACACCCATAGACTTTAGTGAGGTCTCTCCTGATTCCCAGGGTGTCAGCAAGGTCAGAATCAGGCCCCTCCAGACCTTACCCCCGCTCCAGGGTGTTAGATCCTGGGCTTCCTGGCCCGGGAGGGGGGACAAAGGTTGGGGGGGGGGCTGCAAGGAGCCAAGATACACAAGGCCAAGAGTCCCTCCCCTGCAAATTGCTCTGCTCAAATGCAAAACAATGGGGGAGGCTCCAAGTTCTACTGGAGTATCCCCCCTGCTCCACCATCTCCCACAGATTCCCCCCCGCCCCATATTACAGGCAGGAAAGAGGGAATCCAAGTATATCCAACTCACAGTGTTTCTAACCCCCCCCTCATTAAAAACAGGGTGCTCCTAAAAGAGGGTTGCCCCGGTGTGAAGTAGCTGCCATGGGGTAGGGTAAACACCCCAGGGATTTGGGGGGGCTAACTTGGATCCCCATTGCCACGTACCAGGCAGGTTGCTAATGCGGGAGCAATCGGAGGGTCCACACCACATCGGAAGAGAGGTGGGTGGGAAAGGGGCATCAGACACTCCCAATGGTAGGGCTGGCTGGGGGGGAGGGGCGCCAGGCTTTGGGGGGGGCATGTGCGCGTAACAACCCGACAACAAGGAAAACGCTAACCCTACAATAATAACGACGACAAGAAGAAAAAAAGAGCAGCACACTCTCCGAAAGTGAAATCAACAAAACAAAACCAAGAACGCCGGGAGGGCGGGGCAGGGCCGCGGCCAGAGAAAGGGGCGCGGCGGCCCTGCCTCCCCAACCCTGGGCGCGGCCTTCTCCAGGCTGGGAGAAGGCCGTCGGTCTGTGCGTGTGGCCATGTGCGGCTCTGAACAGCTGCCTGGAGGGGCGGTGCCCGTCTACAGATTGTGCGCGTGTGTGGGTGGGTGTGTTGCATTCGCAACGCAATTAACAGTCGGCGTTGAAACACGGCGCCCCACGCGGAGCTCAGCTCAGCCCCCTCTCTCCCCTCCCTCACCCCACTTCCCGCTAGGGTTGCCCACCGCCTGGGATGGTCCTGGGGTCTCCAGGAATTCAAGATGAATCTTTAATTAAAGATTATGTCACGTGATCAAACCTCCAGAAACACGTCCCATCAAAATTGGCAACCCTACTTCCCGGCAACTGGCATGGGGGAAGATAACGCCGGGGGCCAAGCCCCGCAGGGAAATACGGTAGGAAGGGGGAGGTAGAGGAGGCAGGTCCATCATTGCTTAAAGGGAACATCTGGGGGAAAAGAAAAAGAAAAACCCACTGGCAGTAAGGAGAAAAAAAAAACGGGGCTTGAATCGCACCTCGTGCAACCATCGACCCCCGTGCCCAGCGAGCGTGACACACCCCCGTGCCCAGCTGGAAGCGTAGGCTCTGCACAAGAGCAAGTGATGGCGCAAGGAACCGGGGCGGAAGCGTCGTCCCCTGTCCCACCCCTGCCACCATTCCTGTAAATCCGATTTAACACCAAACGAGAGATTTTCCCACTGCAGCAAGTCCCCACATCTTGGTTTGGTAAAGAAAAAAAAACCCAACAAACCCCCCACCCCCAACTTTCGTTCAAAGAATTCAAATCACGGTGAAACTTTCCCGCTAAGGGGATCAGTGAAAAAAGGGATTTTAAAAATCCATCGAGTTCAATTTTCCTCCCATGGCGAGCCAAGGGCTGGAGAAGTGGAACGGATTAGGTGGGAAAACAGAGGTTTATGTCACACAATAATTGCTCTGCCTTAACTGCACCGGGGTAATTCATGCAGTACAACACCCCCTAGGGGGGACTCAATTGTCCTGGGATAAAGGGGCTTATCCTGGGATAGCTTATTCCTGTATAGGAAGGGGAATATGCAACATGGGTCTAACTTAATCCAAGTGTAATTGCATCCACACTCGAGATTGGACTAGTAGAAGGCTACCAGTAAAAACACAACAGACTCTAAGAACATTTCGAATGGAGGTGCAGGCCCCTCTGAGAATCAGGCTGTGGACCCCAAGGGGCGTGCAGCCCATGGGTTGAAAACCACCGCTCTAGACCGATCAATTAAGCCCTGTTTGAACGAGAGCAGAGCCTTTAGGAAAACATCCAATCGTGACTGAACAATTGTTCAAAGCGGGCAGGGGAGAAAGGTCTTGTCCCGGCCAAGTGGAAGGAAAGCTGGGGGTAGAGGAAGGAAAGAAACACAGTGGGAAGGGGGTCCAGAGCGGGTTTGAAACCCTGCTGTGGGATTTCACCGGGATCGGGACAGGATAATTTCCCCTGCCTACATCCCTCAACGTACTCGACTTTATGGACCCGATTCTGTCCCGATCCTGCAGCCCCTCGCCCCGTCGCGCCCGGTTCACCATCACCCACCCCGCTCATGCAGAGCCCAGTGCCGAGCGGCTGGGAGAATGAGCCATCGTGAGCTGGCAGCTTGCGGTGCCGGGGGACGGGAAGCTGGCACTGCTCCGGGGCGCGTGGTATCTGCAGGGTGGGGGCGCTCGACTGGCGCTGCTCCCCCTTCCAGCCTCAGCGTGAGCAGAATTGGACCCGAGGCTGGACTCTGACGCTAGAGGGCGGCGGGAGATTCCCTTGCTCCCAAACCAACCAGAAACAAAGCTTAAAAATAATCCATTTTAAAAGGGAATTCTCTGCCCCCCTATGAAATGACACCCCCGCCCCTTGCCAGAACATCCTGGAAAGCCAAAGAAACCCACGGGGTGCACGATGGATCGTCCCCATTCCAGGATCTCCCTGGAAAATGGGGTCCCCTCTTAGGCAGAGCGAGGGGGCCGTGGCTACAGACTGTTGGAGCTGCCAGCTGGAAAAGGACCGTTTGGGGCCACGAGGCTCAGACGGGGCAACTGATTTGGAAACACAATCCCAAGTGGCTGAAAGACCGGGGGGCGGGGGGTGTCCCTGCTTAATTGGCCTCTGCAGCATTTGCACTGCGGCTACCAAAGTCACCATTTTGGCCACAAAAAAAATGGAGAGATTTGGGGTCCTAGGGCCAAATTCTGCCAGGGGGAAATAGCTGCCAGTTGGCAATTGATGGGGTGTCATCCCTCGGCCCCCACACTGTGCTTCCTCTCCCCCCCGGGGGGCAAGAGGAGATGGCACTGCTGAGGTAAATGTGGCAAGAGGCACCAGGAAGATTCTGGGTAAGGACAGGGGGTTGGAGGGGGGTGGGGGAGTATGAGCAACCCCAACCCCCCAGGGTGGTCCCAGCAAGGACAGGGAAAGAAGGGAGGGTCCGGTGGGGTGGGGTGAGCGGAACATAGGGAGAGCCAATCCCGACCCCCCCAACCACATTGGGGGAAGGGACCCCACCCTGCACCGGAAGGACGAAGGAGACTGTCCGTACCCCATCACCAACCCCGCCAACATCCCCCAGCTATCAGGATCCGCCCCAATTGGGGCCAAGATCCAGCCAGCACGACAGCCTGGCTCTCTGATCCAGACACGGCTCCAGAGCATGGGGCAAGAGGGGGGAGGAATTGGGGGACTGCCCCCTGCCCCATTTGGTTGGCTTCTATTGCAATCCCCAGTGTCACCCCTAGGGGGCAGATTTCCCCCAGCACCATTAAGGGGTGGACAGCATGAAAGGGAGATTCGCCCCTCCCCACACCCCAGGGCAGGGCTGGTCAACTCCCCTCCCTCATGCACCCCAATATTTTTTTGGAGGGGAAGAGGCTTAAGGAACAGAAGGCCCGGTCTGGGGGGCAGGGCTGAGGTAGGTAGCATTCTCTGGGCCCCGGAGGGGAAGGCGAGCAGGTGAGTGTTGCTGGTGTGGGGGATGGCGGGGAGAGGCAGATTCCTCCCCCCGGAACGGGCTGGGGTTGGGTTTGGTTCTGTTTGTCCCATCTATGGAGTGGGAGCGTCGGGTGGGGGCCCGACCCATCAGGTGGCCTGGTCCAGCTCCCCCAGGAGCTCTTCGCCCGGCTGGAAGTGCCCGCCACTCTGCTCCAAGGCCTCATCCTCACCGTCGTACAGGGCCAGCTGGGAGAGCGCTGGACCATCCACCACGAAGGGCAGCATGTCGCCCAGCAGGGCTGAAGGGGGTGGGATGCAGGGTGTGAAAGGTAATGGGATGGGGGTGGTTAGGAGAGGACAGAAAAAAAAGAGGGGGTGGGGATTAATCTCATGTGGCAGGGAGTTCCACTGGTTAACAAGGCAGGCAAAACAAAGAGTCACAGCCAAAGCGTGCAAGGAGCTAGCCAGTAAGTGTGCTGCTGCCATCTGCTGGATGCAGCCAGAACTGCTCGATTGTGCATGCCCTGCACAATCGTTACGGTTGATTCTCCCATAGCCCCAGAGGCAGGGGGCCAGGCTGGTCCCCCGTGGGAGCAGCATCTGCCGTGACTTTAGCTAGGGCAGCAGGTCCCTACCCTCCCGCATCGGGGCAGCAGTGGCTCCCCGGTGGGGGCTCAGGAAGGAAATCCATCCTGGGGGAGAATCTGCAGCGAGGTGCCTCCTGGGGGGGACAAGATGGGCTGTGGGTGGTCGGATCTGCTGCCCTGCCCCCCGGGGATGCCCCAGCCTCCCCCACTATGACTCAGACTGAGCCCCACCCCCACGCCGTGCGGCACTCACCCATTGGTTCCTCCAGGGCCAGCAGCTTCCGTCCTAGCACCATGCTGCCCCGGGGGCCCCCGGCGTTCAGCCCCTCCTCCACACTCAGCAGGAAACCCTGGGGGGTGGGGGGGTGCAGCTGAGAGGACAGGAGATCACCCAACCCCGTCCCCCCAATTCCCATAGGCTGCCCCCCACCCAGCCTAACCCCAATCTACTCCCTCCCATCCCATTCCCCCACCCGGCCCCCTTCCCAAGCACTCCAACCTGACCCCTTACTCCATCCTTTCCCTGATACCCCTGGCCTGCCTCCCACCCACTCTGCCCCATGTCCCTGAATCTCTCAGGCCAGTTGTTGTCCTCCACCCCAGTGCCAGGGCACCAGACGTACCAGGTTAAGGGAAGGCAGCAGGAAGCTGTCGGGCTCGGAGCCATGGGCACGTTTTAGGGGCGCCGCCTCCAGGAAGTCAGCCCCTTCCTCCTCCAGGTTTAGCTCCAAGGCCCTGGAATGTGTGGGGGGAAAGTGGGGCATGTAAGAAGTTGGCTGGCACTGAGCTGGCTGGATGGACCCTCCCTGCTCACCTCACTCCTGGTGCAAGAATAAGGGCAGGGCAGCTACAAGGAGACAAACCTCACAGGGACCAAAGGAAGCAAAGAATTTACCTGTGGGACTCCTTGCTGCAGGAATTTACTATAGTTAAAATATGGATGGGGGGGTGCCAGGCTACATGGGCGCATGGGTCTGATCTGGGGTGGCAGAGATGGGGAGATGGGGGGATACCAGGTTCATGGCCCCTGTGGTTCATTCCCCACCCCATCCCCTTTGCCCCACCCTCTCACCTCTTCCTAGCCCCCAGGTGTGAGGCTGGGTGATCCCTGTGGTTGACCCCTAGGGGCGCTGTCGGTGGCGACGCAGGCCCTTCCAGCTCCATGGGCTCCTCCTCTGGGGGCTGGAGGGACCGGGGTTGGCTCAGGCTGGTCTCGCTGCCCCAGCGGGGCAGGCCGGGTAGGTCAGGTTCACGAGCAGACACCCCATGGAAGCTGCTGGAGCGAGGACGCAATGGGGGCGAGGCAGGTGGTGGCGGGGGACCTGTTCCCCTGGTCGCAGCAGGATCACCCCGTTTCTCGGCCAGCCATGGGGGCTGGTCGGTGCTGCTGAGCTGGAAATCGTCGTCCATCGAGATGTACGGAGCCAGCATCTCCAGGTCGAACCCTTCGTAATCCTGCAGGGGGAGTGTGGCATTAGCAGCCCAGCACCAAGATGCAGCCACCTCTGGGGTGAGGGCATATCAGCTGTTTATAAAGGGATCCTCCACCCAGCACCAAGATGCAGCCACCTCTAGGCCAAGGCACAGGGGCTGCTTATATAAGGACTGGGGTGGGATCACGTGAGGATCCAGGAGTCAGTAAAGGTTTGAATCTCAGGGGTGACTCCCTGGCTGTGTCCAGCGGGGCAACCGTCTGCCTGGGGGGCAGGGGAGCGGGGCCTGGGAGCCCCAGGGGGACAAAGTCCCTGGCAATAGGGGTGGCTGCCCCCTTCCCGCCCCCAGTACCTGCAGTGCCGTCTCCACGGCCTCCTGGGTGGAGGCGAAGAGCTTCTGAACGTTCTCCACGTCAAAGAGCAGCTCGGCCTTGGGGGAGAAGGGGAACAGGGCTGGAGGGCGGGGAGCCAACTGGGAGCCCCCTCTTCATGGCACCTGGCCCCCGTTCATGCCACCCCGGTCCTTGTCCCGCACTCCCCCAGCCCCATTCCCTTTCCTGCAGCCCTCTCAGCCCTTCCCCCTACAGACACAGCCCCACAGCTCCCCAGCGGTGCAGCCCCACCCCCACTCCACTCCCCTGATAGACCCCCTGCAGCCCCCATGGACACAGCTCCCTGCCCCCCATTCCCCCCCGGACGCAGCCCCCCCCACTTCCCCTGCTACTCCCCCACTGACACAGTCCCCCTACAGCCCCCTTTGCCCCTTGCTGTCCCCGTCACCCCCCATTCCTGCAAACTCCACCCCCATCACCCCTGCTGCCCCCTAGAAGCACAGCCAGCCCCCCATTCCCTCACTAACCCCAGACACATCCTCTGCCCCCCCAAATGTGATGCAGCCCTTCCCCCCATTCATAAGCCCTCCCCCTTTTCTCCCCTACTAGCCCAGCCCCCTTGTTGCCCCACAGCAGGCTTCTTACCGGGGCGGCACTCTTGGCAGAGTCCTGGGGCGGCAAGCCGGCCTCGGGCGGGCGGGGGGAGGACTGTGCCCGCGGGGCCCCCTCCCCGTTGGCGCGGGCTCCAGGCGGGTCGAAGATGGGCCCCAGCAGCCGGTGCAAGTCGGGGCTGCAGAACCGGCGCGGGTCACGCTGCAGCTCCCCCTCGCTCACGTGGGCCGGGCGCAGGAAGGCCAGGAGCCGGGGGCCGTGCCGCTCTGGGGGGAGCGGAGGGTCACGGGGGCGACTGGCACCCGGCTCTCTGAGCAGTGCCCCTCACACCCCCCGGCCCCCCCAAACCGCGCCCCACCTGTCACCCCGCCCTCGACACCCTACCCCTCGCCCCACCTCTGCCGGCCCTCCCACCCCCCACTTGCCCGGCACCCAGAGACCCCCAAACACCGCGCACCACCTCTGCCAGCCCTCCTGCCCCCCCAGCCCCCTTCACTTTGCCCCAGCACCCGGAGACCCCCAAACACTGCGCACAGCACCCCACCTCTGCCACCCTACATGCCACTACCCCAACACCATACCCCACCCCTACTAAATCCCAATATCCTGCCCCATACCCCACCTCTGCCCCCTGCCCACCTCTGATGCCCCACCCCCACCACTCCAACACCCCACCCTGCCCCACTACCCTAGACACCCTGCCCCGTGCCCCACCTCTGCCAGCCCTGGCCCCCTCCTTCCTACCCCAGAACCCGGAGACCCCCAAACACTACACCCCATCTGTCACCCCGCATCCCACCGCCTCAACACAATGCCCTGCGCCCCACATACCCCCTGCCCCGGAGACCCCCCAAACACCCCGCCCTGCCCCTACTACCCCTGATGCCCTGCCCCGTGCCCCACCTCTGCCCCCCTAATCCCCACCTCTGCTGCCCGACCCCCACTACTGCCCCAATGCCCTGTCTCATGCCCCGTCTCTGCCACCCGCCCTCCACCTCCAACATCCCACTCCCCACCGCCCCGAAACCTCGCCCTGCACCCCATCTCTGCTGCTACAAACCCCACTGACACCCCATCCCATACCCGACCAACCCCCCCCCACCCCCACCACTCCACCTGGCTCACTCCCCCGGCCTCCTGGAGAACCAGCACACCCACCCCATACCCCACTCCCCTCAGGAACTAACTGGAGCGCGATGGGCTCCCCTTTCCCATGCTCTGTACCGAAGCTGAGGTTGAGGATGGTCTCCCCGGTGTCTGGCTCTGGTTCCTCGGGGCTCCCATTGGCCTGGCGGGCAGGGTCGGGCTCCGGGGGCAGGCGCCGCCCCTCACCCTGGCGTTCGGTCTGCTCCAGCGACAGAACCACGCCCGTCTCCTCCACCTGGCTGTAAGGGAAACAGAGTGGCGGGGGGAAGGCAAAGGGCGCTGTTTCCATAGGTGTCAGGGGCCAGCAGCTCACACCAGCTCCAGCGCTGCAGGACGCAGTCGGGGGCACTCTGCTGTGTCTCATGGCCCCTATACTGCCGGAATCTGATGGGGATTCTCTTTCAGCTCCGCTGGCGCAAGGCAATCTGGGTTCTGTCTGGGGGAGGCCAAGTGGCCAGAAAGTACCCAACCGCAGGAGGGCCAGGAAGCCGCTGGTTTGCTACAGCTCAGCTCCTACCAGCACAAGTAGGGGATATGGACCGAGCTGGGCCCAGTGTCACCTTCATCCCAGCTGAGTCGAGCACCCCCCTACCCTGAGCTGGCTCCTGCATCACCCTCCCCGGCTGAGCTCCCACTGAGACAAGTCCAGCTGGTCCTTGGAGTCAGCCCCCGAGCCCCTCCATCCCAGCATCAGCCCGCCCATCTCAGCTGGTCCCAATATCGCCCCCGACCCTGGGCTGAGCCAGCGGGGGCCATACTGAGCAAGAGTGGCCAGGTGCTGGGTGGTCCATGACCCCGCTCTCCTCAGAGCTGCTGCACGTCTCTGGGGGGCCCCGGGACACGACTCCACCCGCATCCAACAGACGGGCCCCTTTCCCCCCCGGCCCAACATCCCGGCCCCTCCCACCTGAGGACGAAGTGGACGCAGACGACACTCTCGGGCTGGGAGTTCTTGCTGTTGGAGATAACAGTGGCCTGCGTCTGGGCCCACAGGTAGCCCCCGCTCTTGGCCAGGAAGCGGTACTGGCCCGTCACCACCTGCCCTTTGCTCAGCACTGCGGGGAGGAGCGGAGGGGTCAGAGCCGCCCACGGGGAGGGACTGGACAGAGAGACAGACGGAGAGAGAGATGGGACAGGAGGGGATGGGACAGGACAGAGAAATGGGATGAGACAGGAGAGAGACTGACTGGGACAAGGCAGGACAGGATGGGAGACACAGGCGGAACGGGACGGGGCAGGATGGGACAGGACAAGACGGGAGAGACAGGACAGGACATGGGACGGGACAGGACAGGACAGGACTGGGCGGGAGAGAGAGGGAGAGACAGGACGGGACGAACACAGAGAGAGAGAGGATGGACAGACAGATTGAGAGAGACGGCATGGACGGACGGATGGCGAGAGATGGGGGGCTGCAGGGAAGGAGGCTCTTGCACTGACGGGGGGGAGGGGGGGCGAATACCAGGCTGGATGGGCCATGGTCTGACTGAGGGGTGTGTGCCCCAAGCTAGATGGGCCCATTGGTCGGATCTGGCACACCATCTCCCATATAATAGAACGCACTGGCTCGGAGGTGCTCTTTCGCCCCCTGCTGGATGCATTGGGAACTGCTCAGCCGTGCGTCATAGCCCCAGGACTGCTCACAGCTAATGGGGAGTCTCCTTTAGCTGCAGCGGAGGAGGGGGGCATTCGGAGCAGGAGGCTCCGGGGCTCCCTCTGCCGTTGCAGGGGCCGCAGAGGACGGGGGCGGGGGGGAGGCTGGAGGTCACTTACGGGTGTGGATGCTTTTGCTGACGGCATCGGAGTCCAGGGCGTGGATGTACTCATAGATGGAGCAGCCCAGTAACTCGTCGGGCGTGTACCCCGCCACCTCCGCGATCCTGCCCGGGAGACCGGGGGGGGTGTGTGTGTTTCCAATCAGCAAGACACCCCTCCCCCCATCCCGGCTGGATCCCACGTAGCTCTGCGTAATCCCCCGCCCCCAACCCAAAGCAACATCAGGCCAGGGGTTCCCCCGGCACAGGGGTGGTGCCCCAGTACCCCAGAACAGTTGCCACCCACAGAGCCATTGTAGCATCAGAGCGCTGGGGGAGGGGGGACTTCAAGTGGGGGGCTGCGAGAGGGAGAAAGGTGGGGGAGAGGATGGACAGAGAGGAGCAGAGGGGACCCTTGGGTGGGCCAAAGAGCAGCATGAGAGTGAAGAGAGGGGACCCCAAGAAAGAACCCCCTCCCTCCAGGAGAGCAAGGTGGGGGAGGGGGAAGCAGTGGGGGTGGATCAGGGCCTCCCAAGGCCAGAGTTGTGTCCTCGTGGGGGTGGGGAAGGAGCTTCTTGTGGGGTCAAGGTGGGGAAAGGAAGGGGTCCCTGGGGCAGGGCTGAGCCCTCAGAGGTGGGGATGGGGAGGGGGAAAGGTGGGGGAGGAGAAAGCATGGGGGGGAGGGGCCCCTCATGGGGATGGGGACCCCTATGGGGCAAGGATGGGGGCAGGACCTCTCATGGGGGCAAGGATGGGATGGGACCGCGTGAGAGCCGGCTCCCTCATGGGGCGGGGGAGGGAAGTGTGAAGGCAGAGCCCCCAGGAGGGGCGGGGCGAGGGCGGGGCCCCCGGCGGCCACGCCCCCTCACCTCTCGTCACAGTAGGTGAATTTCATGTCCATGCTGTGCTGGCTGAGGAAGGTGCTGCTGTCCAAGGGGGTTTCGATGTTGGCGGGGTGGGGGATGGCCTCGCAGATCAGCACCAGGCAGCGCAGGGGGGGCTCCGCGTACCCCTCCTCTCCCTCCTCCGGGCCCTCCCGCACCGGGGTGTAGGACCGCAAGTGGCCAGCACAATGCAGCACCTGGGGGGAAGGATGGGGGGGTGGCCAATCAGAGCCCTCTTGCTCCAAGCTCCACCCCCAACACTCACAAGGCTCCGCCTTGGGACACCAAGCTGGGGGGGGGGTCTAGAATCCTGTCTCCATGGCGATCCGCCCACCGCTGTTCCAAAACCACCATCCCCCAGTAACTCTCCTGCTGCTGCTCTAGAACTCTGTTGTCGTAGCAACCCCCGGTTTCTCTTCTAGAACCCTGTTTCCATAGTGACCCACCTGCAGTTGCTCCGGAAACCTGTATCCATGCCAACTTCCTCCACCCTATTCTAGAACTCCGTTTCCGCATTCCTCTGCTGATCTAGAACCCTGTGTTCATTGCAACCTGTCTACTACTGTTCTAGAACCCCATTGATGCAGTAGTTCCTGCCGCTCTAGAACCCTGTTTCCATAGAAGCCCACCTACAACTGTTCCAGAAGTCCGTATCCACGTCAACAGCCCCCACCCCATTTCAGAACTACCTTCCCATAGTGCCCCCAGCAAGTCCTCTAGAACCCTGTTTCTGCAGTGGCCCATCCCCCACTGCTCCAGAAACCTGTATCCATGCCCACCTCCTCGGTCCCCATTCTCATCTCACCCAGTGTGGCTCTAGAACCCCGTTTCTACAGCTCTAGGCCGGTCGCTGTTCTGGAACCCTGTTTCCACAGTGACCGACCACTGTCCCAGAACCATATATCCATGCCGACCCCCCACCCCGTT
Organism: Caretta caretta; assembly: GCF_965140235.1. NCBI lineage: Eukaryota > Metazoa > Chordata > Testudines > Cheloniidae > Caretta > Caretta caretta. Next base: position 5,590,777 of record NC_134228.1, read on the forward strand.
CTAGAACCCCATTTCCATAAGACCCTGGTACTGTCCTAGAACCCTGTTCTCACAGCTGCTTCAATACTGTTTCCATAGCAACCCTTCCACTACTGTTCTAGAGCTGATTTCCATGGAGCCATGGAATGCTCCAGAACCCAATTCCATCCCCCCATCCCCCAGCTGTTCTAGATCCCCCCCCCCGCATCCCTCACCTTCCAGGTGGCCGACTTGAGGTTGACAGTGCGCCCCCTGCTGGTCAGGGTGCTCTTCATGCGCAGGGAGAAGCTGCGCTCGGTCTTCACGTCCTTCTTCTTAGAGAAGCCTGCGGCAGGGGAGAGGGCAGGGCAGTGTTAGGCGGTGGCGGAGGCTGGTGCCCGTGGGGGGGGGCAACTGGGGGGCAGGGACGGGCAGTGGAGGCTGTGGGACTGGGGGTAATCACAAGAGTGGGGTGAGTGTGGGGGCGGTTACAGGGGCCGTGTGTGACAGTGGGGGTGAGAGGTCAGGTGTTGGTGACTGGGGCTCCAGGATGGGGAGGGGGCAACTACAAAGGGGAGCTGATTGGACAGGGTGCATATGGGATAGTGGGGGGCTGGGGGAGAGCACTCACCCTGCCGGGGGCTCAGCACATCCTGCAGCTCCTCCTGGTCACAGGGGTGGATGAAATCGAAGACGCTGTGTCCAATCAGCTCCAGCTGGGGGGGGGGTCAGGGGAAAATCACAGCCAGTGTTGGAAGGGGGGGGGGGTCACCCTATGCCAGACCTGCCCCCTGGCCCCGGCTACACACTCAGCGCCTCCCCCGCGGGCCCCTGCATACCCAAGCAGGGCGATGGATTAACACTCCCCCCGCCCCCACCCCCCTTTCCCACCCCATCCCCAGCGGCCGCGAAGGGGATCCCAGAGCGGGGATGGGGATGGAGCCCCCAGCCCTGCTCCCTGCCGATGGCGGGCGGTGCCGGCTAAAACCCACCCACCCACCCACACTCACCTGGGTCAGCCCCAGGTGCTTGCTGACGTTCTCCGACAGGTAAGCCATGTCGCCCTCCTCCGTCAGCACCATGACGAAACCGTCCAGGGCCTTCAGGTAACAGGCGTCCACCTGCTCCGGCTGCCCTCGCCACTCCTCTGCCGGCCGCAAGCACAGGGGTCAGGGCGGGCCCCCCGCCCCGGGGCAGCCGGGGCGGCAGGGCAGGTTCCAGTCTGCCCCACAACGCTCCCCCAGTGATAAGAGGCCCCTGCTGCCCTACATCAGGGGCCCATCCAGCCTGGTATCTCTCTCCATCCCCGGACCCCTGGGCCCCTCCAGCCCAGGCCCAGTAATGGCCAATCCCGGACACCTCCGCACCAGCCGAGTCTCCCCCACGATGCCCGGAGGGGACGGGATCCCCTTCCTGACCCCGACCCCACCGGCGCCCTGAAGCCTGCGGTCCCATCGAGCCCACCCGGCTGCGTGGGAGCGGGCAGAGCTGTCCGCTGAGCCGGGAACGTCCCGGCACCCAAAGGTGGGGAGGGGGCTCACCCGAGGTGATGAGCTTGTGCATCCGCAGGTAGCTGATGGTGAGGCGCATGATGGAGGCCTTGTCCAGGTGGGCACTGACCCCCCGGGCGAAGGGCAGGGTGTGGGCAAGCTGGTAGAACACTTCGGTCTCCTTGCTCCTCCGGCATCGCGCCGCGTCCCGCGACTTCTCCTTGCGCAGCTCCGTCGCAGACCGGCTGCTGAGGGGGGGGGACGGGGGGGGGGACGACAGGCCGCCAGGTCAGGGCACCTGCTCCGTGGGGATGCACGTCCCCCCCCCCCCCCCACGCCACCCACATGCAGGCCACACACACCCCAGGCCCCAGAGCGAAGCAGGACGCCTGGGTTCTACCCCGGCTCTGGGAGGGGAGTGGGGTCCAGTGGTTAGAGCAGAGGGCTGGGCACCAGGACTCCTGGGTTCTATTTCCAGCTGTAGGGCTGACTGGTTTGACTTTGGGAGGGGCAGGAAGGCGCCATGCTCTGATCCCACTAGCCCCCCCCCCCAACCCCCACGCCAGACGCAGCTCCCCTCACCCATGATTGTACTCAGCCAAACAGGGTCACCCAAAATCCCATTCACCCAGCTCCTCCCAGGGCCCCTCAGAATATCCTTGTGGGAGAGGGGGGACAGAGCGGGGGGCCAGGGCAGCCCTCAGCACAGAGACACCCCCCAGAGCCCCTGCAACCAGGAAGCCCCCAACACACACCACCCCCCAGCAGCTGCAGGGTTGCTCAGAACCAGGTCCCGCATGGGGTTAATATTAGGAGTGGGGATCAGAGGAGGGGGCAAAGGGAGATGTGGGGGAACCTCGAGGGGAGGGGGGCAGTGTGTGGGGAGGGGAGGGGAGGAGAGGGGAGAGGAGTCTAAGCCAACTATGCATAGGAAAGAGACTAGGACCATTCCCCCCCACCACACACACACACAATATCCCAGTGCCCCTGCCCACTCCCCACACTGTGCCCACCCAAATATCCCACCACCCCCTTCCCACTCCTAACCTGAGCGCCCCCAATATTCCACAGCCCCATTCTTACTCCCCACCCCAGCACCTCCCAATATCCCAGTGCCCCCTGCCCACTCCCCATCCTGTGCCCCCCAATATCCCACCACCCCTTCCCACTCCCAACCCCAGCATCCCCAATATTCCACAGCCCCTTCCTACTCCCCACCCCAGTGCTCCCCAATATCCTAATGCCCCCTGCCCACTCCCCACCTCTGTACCCCCAATATCCCAGTGCCCCCACCCACGCCTCACCCCAGCACCCCCAATATCCCACAGCCCCCTTCCCACGCCCAACCCCAGCACCCCCCAATAGCCCACAGCCCCCTTCCTGTTCCCCACCCCAGCACCCCCCAATAGCCCACAGCCCCCTTCCCACGCCCAACCCCAGCACCCCCCAATAGCCCACAGCCCACTTCCTGTTCCCCACCCCAGCACCCCCTGCAATATCCCACAGCCCCCTTCCCACGCCCAACCCCAGCACCCCCTGCAATATCCCACAGCCCCCTTCCCACGCCCAACCCCAGCACCCCCCCAATAGCCCACAGCCCCCTTCCCATGCCCAACCCCAGCACCCCCCCAATAGCCCACAGCCCCCTTCCCACGCCCAACCCCATATTCCCAAATATCATGGTACCTGCTGCCCACCCCTATATCCCAGTACCAGTCCACTCTCCCCAGCTCCTACCCAAACCATCCCCCGTCTCTGTGCCCCCGGCATCATTGGTGCAACTCCAGCCTGGCACCCCCTCCTGCCTGGCACCCCCTCCTCTGGCCGGACCCTCCCACAATCCCCGGACCCTCCCACAATCCGCGGGGCCCAGCTGCCGAGCCCGCCCCCTCTCTGTCGGCCCGTGAGAGAACAGCCTGTTCTGCCTCTGTCCTTGGCCCTTTGCCCACTTCCCACCCCACCCTGGGAGCCGGGCGCCCGGGGAGAACGCAGGGCTTTGCCAGAGGTATCAGCATCTTAGCCGCCAGCGACGTGCCACGGGGTGGGGGGGAGTGGGGGGACATGTTCGGGGCCTGGCTCGGAGCCAGCTGTGGGCACAGGTGGGAACCTGGTACAAGGGGGCGGCACAAGCTAGCCCCCCAGCTGGGGATGCTCCAGTGGGGAAAGGTCTAAGCCACGGAAGGGGGCTAGAATCTGGGGGGGGCAGTGTGGGGCAGGAGGGCACCGAGCCCTGCCATCGGGGGGAGCCGCTCACTCATGTCCCGAGTTGCAGAGTTCTCTGTCCGACGGGTACCGCGGGGCCCTGGGAGGGCAGTTGCAGGAGTGGGGGCTCATTGGGGAGGGAGGCATGGCTGCAAGCTTCCTCACAGCAGTGCCCTGATGCCTGTCCCAGAGCAAGCGTGTGCAGGGGGGGGAGGGGGGATTGAGATGTGTGGCTGTGAGCTTCCCCACAGCAGTGCCCTGACACCTGCCCCAGATGAAGCTTGTGTGAGGGAGGGAGCATTCCACCCAGCCCATGTTATGTTCTGGCAGCTGTGAGTTACCGCACTGGGCACGTGACAGCAGGTGGCCCAGCCCCAGGAACACACAGCTCAGAGGCCGGGACACTCGCCCTCAAATGTGTGTGCCCCTCGATTTCACACCCTCACTGCAGGCCAGGGCTCAGCAGGGAGCTTTGCTTCTCAGCATGGGCTCAATGCTGGAGCTGTGAGCTTCCCCGGAGCAGTGCCCTGCCCAGCACCCAGTGTGGGACCCCAGAGCTATGAGCCTCCCCAGAGCAGTGCCCTGTCCGGCACCCAGTGTGGGAAAAGTCCTTGGGTGGGTTAACCCACTTCTCCACCATTTGCCCATGAAATACAGCACCTCTGCCCCACGCCTCCCCCCACGGGTCCTTCACTCCCCATAAAAGGGCACCTGCCCCCCCCCGAGGGTACCCCAGATTTCAAAATCACACACATCCCCTCAAGTCACGCCTCTCCCTTCTGCCTCATAGCACAGACCCCCGCCAATCACAGCTCCTCCCGTCCCCCCACGGCAGAGACCCTCCCATCACACCTCCCCGCAACACAGACTCCCTAAATCACAGCTCCCCTCCCTCCACAGCAGAGCTCCCCTCCCCTCCCCTCCCCCGCGTGCCGTCCGCACGTGCACTTGGCAGCCTGTCCAGGACACCGTGTTCTGCACACCGGGCTGGGTGCCAGGCCTGGCTGCCTGGAGCTGCGGGAAGGGCAGGGGGGTGGGGGGTGGGGGGGAGCTGTCAGCCTCCAGCCCAACCACTCTGCTAACCAACCCTCCCCCCCAACCCCAGCAGGTCCCTTCCAACCAGCTCCACCCTCTTGGGCAGGATCACCCCCCACTCCGGGGCAAAATCCTCCCCTCCCCTTACAGTCTACAGCCACCCCCTGGGGGGGGGAATCGGCCCCTACAGCCTATTCCCCAGCCCCCCTCCTCAAACAATATAGCCCTGGGCAGGGGTCTTTTATGTTGATCAACCCCCTCCCACCTCCCCCAGCCTGCTTGGCCTCTTAGACCCTCTCCAGGACCCCCTTTCACCTGCTCCCCCCATCTACCCCTGAGCGAGCAAAAAGCCAGAGCCCTCGGCCACTCTGGGCTGGGAGCGTTCTGTCCCCGCTGCCCCACCCGATGGGGCGCAGTGCAGTGTGGGGGAGGGGGCCCTGTACCTGAGGCCTCCCAAGGGCTAAGGGGTGTGAAGCCCCACTGCCCCCCTCATCCAGCAAGGGCTGGCACCACCCCCTTCCCTGCCCTCAATCACCCTCAGCACCTGCCCAGCCCCCTCCCCTCCTGGGGGCAGCAGACAAGGGTGGGGAGACACCCCCCCTCCACCGGCACAGGAGGAAGGTGGTGCCCTGGCCAGTGAGAGAGCCAGCAGGAGGGGGAGGAGGAAGCCCCGCCCGCCCTGGCAAAGGGCACATCAACTCCAGCCACAGCAGGAGACGGACCCTTTTCCCCTGCTCCAAACGAGAACGGAGAATCCCCATTAGCTGGGAGCAGTACAGGACCTATGACACACGGCTGTGCAGCGGCACGCACACACACGTACAGCATTTTAAGGACTGGTTGGTACAGTGATCCCTCACCCAACACTGAAATGCAGCCACCTCTGGGCTGAGGCTTGACAGCTGTAACCTCACAGCAAGAGGAAGAGACCGTGCTGGGGCACTGGGGCCAGCACTGACTGGGAGGGGAGAGCATCCCCTACTGAATGACCGATACCACGTCACACAGCCGACAGAGCATCTGTCCTGGGTTTCCCATCCGATCCCGTGCCACGCCCAGCCCCATGCAGCCCGTGCCCGGGTGCCAAGCCAACAGCACGAGCCAAGATGGCCACGGGCCACGTTGCTGCATCCCGGCGGTGCCGGGAGCGGGAGGGACGGCTGGCCGACACTGGCAGGCAACACAACCTTTCCTCGGCCCAATTCCACGGCCCAGCCGACGGAGCCAAGAACACTGCGTGGGAATGAATGACACTGAGCCAGCACCAAACTGGGTCAGAACCAGACCCAGCTTAAAACAAGCTCCAAGCCAAAGCAGAATCGGATCCGAACCAGACCCAGATCAAAACCAGATCCAAGCCGAACGAGAACGAGAACCGAGCCGCACCCAGAACCAGAGTCAGCGCCTTCTGGATCCCAAACCCAGCTCCCGGCCCCCTGGATACGTTATCCAGCGATGGGGTGGGGAAAGGAGCACTGGCTGTTATTTTCATTTAAGGGCAGCTCGGCTCGGAATTTGCCACCCAACCATTCACCATTCAGGGCACCCAGTGCGTCTGGGCTGCCCCACCTCTGTCTCAGATAAGGCAGGAGCGAGGTCTAGTGGTTACAGCCAGGAGGGGCTGGGAGTCAGGACTCCTGGGTTCTCTCCCAGCTCTGGGAGAGAAGTGAGATCTCGTAATGGGGGGAGGGGTAATTAAGAATCCTGGGTTCTTTCTGCTCTGTGACCTTGGGAAAGTCCCGTCCGTCCCCCCAACTCCCAGCTCCCCCCATAGTCGGGGGGTGCCCTGTACCCACGGGAAGCCCTCCGCTAGGGAAATGTGGCTGGGCAGAACTGGGATAATCCTGGGAAGGGTGGGGGGGTCTATTGGGGGGGGTTAGCCTCTTCTCTGGAGGGGCAGGGGTCTGGCCCTCCACAGACAGCACTGGTGCCAGTGGGGGGGGAGGGGGCTGAAGAAGTCCTGACCCCTGCTTGCCCGGCCCCCCGCCCCCCCTCCCGGCCCTTGGCAGGCAGCCCAGAGGCCCCTCTCCCGGCTGGGCCTACGTGAGCGGGGCGAGGGGAGGGGCGGGGGAGGCAGCGGCCAGGCCAGGGCCTTTTCCTGTTTGCTGCTCCCAGGGCCCAACTAATTTTGGCTGGGGAACAGGGTGGTCCCATAGGGCGTCCCGGCCGGGCCTGAGCCCCCCATTCCCCCACCCGCCCCCCGCCAGCAGGGGGCAGGGACCAGACAGGGTGAGGGAGTTTGCCCATCTGGGGGGGGGTCAAGCCCCTTTGCTGAGCTGGAGGGACCCCCCCCACACCTCCTCCCTGCTGGGTTATGGGGCACACATTGAGCAGGGGGAGGGGACCCGGTGTGGGACATAGAGGACAGGGTGGGGGCTGCGACATGGGACAGAAGCGTGGGGGGAGACAAACTGGCAGGAAAGTAACAGGGGACAGAACTGGGGGGGAGTGGGAACCATTTACCCTCCCAGAGACACCCCACCCCAAGTGACTTCCTCCCACCCCTTGCTGGGCTCCAGGGTCAGAACTGGGGGGGCAGTGGCAAGGGGAGCAGGAGTCCAGACCACTGCCCCCCCACAAGTGACCTGCCCACCCTCCTCCGCTGCTCCCACCTGCCAACCTCACTGACCCTCACCGAGCTCCCTGCCCCCAGGCCCAGCTCTGCCCAGCGGGAGCTGGGCCCGGCCAACTGGCTTGGATGCCAGGCCTCGGGCGCCATGCTGGAAGCTGGAGGCGTTGGTTCATGGAAACTTCGCCAGCCCTCCGGCTGTGGGATTGGAGAGGGGGGTCAACAGAGGACCCGACTGCCCCACAATCGTACACGCACCCCACCGGACATGGAGATTCATGCGGAAAAGGGACCCAGAACCACGGGCATTTTTTAGTGCCCATTACACCAAGGTCTCCAGCTCTCTGGGCTCAGGACTGCAGGGACGGCCTTGGCAATAAATACAGGTCTAGGAGACCGGACTTCTGGGCTCTATCCCCAGATCAGGGAAGGGAGTGGGGTCTCGTGGCTGGAATAGGCGGGATGGGCATCAGGACTCCTGGGTTCTAACCCCAGATAAGAGAGTAGGGTCTAATGGTTAGAGTAGAGGAGGCTGGGAGACCGGACTTCTGGGCTCTATCCCCGGATCAGGGAAGGGAGTGGGGTCTTGTGGCTGGAATAGGAGGGCCGGGCACCAGGACTCCTGGGTTCTATCCCTCACTGGGCGATCTCGGGTGTGTCCCTGGGAGTGATGACACTGAATCAGGAAAAGCACCTTCCATCAGAGGGTCACAAAGAGCTGGATGGAAAAGATACACCCCCCCCCGTCCCACCCCCCCCACCCCACCCCCCGGCAGATGGACACCAGCCCGTCCTGGGGCGACTCCCTGCAATTTCCCCTTATATTTTAAGGACAGAAGCAGCCACCAGGGGGCTGAGCAGCTGGTCCAAGCGGCAGTACCTCCACCCCCAATCCTGCCCCCTGCTGGTCACTCCCGCCGACAGAGCCCGGCACACCCACAGCAACGCGATCCCGTTAACCTTTCCGCTAGGAGGTTCTGCAGAGTTGGGAACAGTGGCACAGACAGGGGATGGGAACTGGCCCAAACGTACACGGCTGCAGAGCTGGAAACAGAACTCAGATCCCGCCCCCCCTGCTCTAACCACTAGACCCCACTTCCCTCCCAGAGCTGGGGAGAGAACCCAAGAGTCCTGACAGCCAGGTCCCCTGCTCTAACCACTAGACCCCACTTCCCTCCCAGAGCTGGGGAGAGAACCCAAGAGTCCTGACAGCCAGTTCCCCTGCTCTAACCACTAGACCCCACTTCCCTCCCAGAGCTGGGGAGAGAACCCAAGAGTCCTGACAGCCAGTTCCCCTGCTCTAACCACTAGACCACACTCACCCACCTACCCTGCCAGCCAGAGAAAAGACCCAGAAAAATAACCTGCCTCTCGAATTACACGCCACCCAGATGGCTTCCCAGGCTGGTGCTGGGCACAGCCACAGGTGTGTGTGTGGGGGGGGGGGGGGGAGCAGGATCTCATGCAGAGTGCCCGTAGCTCAGTCTGCAGCGCCCCAGAAGTGTGCCAGGGGGGCAGGGGGAGATCACCCCTCTGAACTTGCTTCTTGATCATCCTTGCTACGTGGCTCCCCGCTTCCCGCCAGATCACACCCTGCCCCCTCCCAGCCACCCCCCGGGCCAAGCTGAGCTCAGAGAACGCCACCGGCTTCGGTCCAGTGGCACAAGCCCAGCTCTGGTGGCAGAGAGATGCCCGGCGACGCCGGGGTGGGACCCAGCTCAACAGCAACGCTGGGGGCCTCCAGCGGACAGTGAGTGGGGTAGGGGGGACAGGAGAGAGCGTGGGGGGGAGGGGGGCGAGAGAGCGCGTGAGCGAAGCAGAGCGTACAGAGGAGAAAAGGCAGGGGATGGGTGGGAAAAGGAAGACAGGAGAGAGGAGAAGGAAGGAAGATGCTGGTGAGATAGGCGAGGGGTGCTGGCGATGCCACAGTGACTCACCCCACAGGTGCCACTTCCGCGCCAACATCCTACCGAGTCGCCCCGTGGGCCCCGAATGCCAATGCCTGCCGCCAATCCCCTCCACTAGCCCCGGATCAGCACCGCCCCGATCAGCAGGACTTGGCTTCTCCGTATGGCACCAGAGGGCGCAGCTCCTCCCCCCCCCACGTCACGGCTTGGCACCGGGCTGGAACATGTGATGTACACACACACACGTGGCGCGCTCCCCCACCCCGCGGGCAGCCGGACAGCCACCTTACGCGGGGGAGGAACCCAGGAGGGAAGGAGTCAGCTGCTTGGGGTGCGATGCAGGGGCTGGACCAGGCTTGGTGCCAGGCGGGGGCATCCAGCGAGGGGAGGAGGAAGCTGTGCCCCAGAGGATATACACCCAGTTCTGTGAGTGCCACAGCGACCCAGGAGAGCACGGCGGGCAAGGAGCACCCCCTGTGCCAACCACTCGGCGGGGGGGCAGGGAGGGGCAGGAGAACAGGGCACCGAGGAAATATCTCCCAGCTCCGTGCCCGCCGTGAGGGGGCACCGTGCAGAGGCGGAGGGGGGAGCATCCCGGGGGCAGACAAGGGTGCCAGCCACAGGAGCAGGGGGTGGGATAGCCAAGTGCAGCTTGGGCACAGTGTGCCACCCTGACCTTTGATCCCAGGGCTGGGAAATCCCCACCCCAGCCAAGAGGGGGCAGCACAGAGGAGGTTGGCACTCGGGGCTTCCGGATTTCTGCTGCAGTCCAACCCCAGGGGTCTCAGCCACAGCCATCCCCCACACCGGGCGGGGCAGTAGTTCCTTGCATGCCCCACCCTAGCTTGGCAAGGGTTACAGAGACACCAGCAGGATTTCAGAAGGGGCCAGATCCCCAGCTGGTATTGACCGGCCCTGCTCCATTGCCATGAATGCCCCTTTTCCCCAGCGGTCCAGGAAAAACTTTGATGGCGACCTCCGATCCCAAAGAAACAACAACCTGACACACCCACCTGGCACGCAGCCCACTCCCAGCACAGCCCAGCACCTCCAGCCCGACAGCCGCCCTCGGATAACTTTGTTCATTAAAGGTCGGGGCAGCTGGAAGGCAAACTTCGGGGCTGGCCGCCCCCCACTCAAGCCCCGGACCCGCTCTCATCTCCGTAAGCTGCAGAGACAGTCCCGGGACGCAATCCCCGCACCAGAGATCCAGGGAAAGCTCCGATCCTCACACCAACCTCACACCCTCCAGCCCGTTCCTATAATGGAGAGGAAACCGGACACCCAGCCCCTGAGACCCAACCCACCCGCCCCACCCCCAGCGGTTCTGATCCAAGTGCTCAGACGGGACAGCGATGGGGAGGGGTATGAAGCCGGGTAGAGTAAAGCTCCCCTAGCCATCGCCTGGTTGGGATCAACCCCAAGGAGGTTAGCCGCACCTTTGCTCAAGGGAGTGGCCATTCAAGGCCAAACTGCTCACCTAACCCCTTCCAGCACCAGCTTCCCCGCCCCCGGAGATCTAGGGAAAGTTCTGATCTGGGTCCAAACCCCCCCCTTCTCTGAAGGAATCGGAGGCCAAGTGCAGCTCAGGTAGATTTCAGCCGCAGCCCCCAAAGCGCTGCCTGGAAATCAGCAGGGTTTAAAACTCCAGCAAAACTCAGTCCCAGGTTCAGCGCAAGCCTGTCTAGACCCAGCCCCCGCCCCGCACTACCCTGGCCCCGCAAGCGTGTCTAGACACAGCCCCCGCCCCACACTACCCTGGCACCAGAGAGGTCCCTGCTGGGATCAGACACCTGTCCCCAAGGCTCTCAGGGAGGGCGGAGCGGACTGCATCTCTCTTCTCCCCCAGCTCTCCGCGCACAGCACCCCAAACCCCGATTACCCCAAGGGGGGGCGGCTCATGGAGAGGCTCAGGGCAAGACTGCAAACAAGGAGAGTGTGTGGTTGGGGGGTTGGTTTTTTTGCGGGGGGAGGGGGGATCTGCTCACACCCACTCCCTCCTCATGCCCTGGCTACAGAAGCTGGTGAGCTTGGCCCTGGAGATGAGATGGGGGGGGGGGACTACCAGCCCATTCCCCCCCCCCATATTAGCCGATCAGACGTGGCACAGCTGTAGCTTCTGCTCAGCTGGGTGCATCCCTGCCGCCCCCCCTCCTCAAACGATAACCCCCCCAAACCCCTCCCCCCCACACATACACTCCCCTCGGGTGAAATTCACCCGCTGACGTCACAAGGAGCCAAACTTTGGCATTATCAAGTCATCGCCCCTCCCCCACCCGCAATCGACCTCGTCTGCAAAGACTCGCCCCCCCAATCCCCCCCCCAAACACCCAGAGAACTCAATGCAAGCCGGGGGAGGGGGCGCGTTGTGACTACTGCCCCACTCCAAGTAGAACTGGGGGGGGGGAAAGAGGGGAGCGTCTCTCGCCAGCCCCCAGGACCAGCATTGCAAAAAAGCGGGGTGCCATTTCAGACAAATTCCGGGGGGGGGGAGTTGTGTGCAGCCTCAAGAACATTATAGGTGATTATCTTATCTCCTGCATAGCCGGGGGGGGGGAAGCATAGAGACCTATGAAAAATCCGGGGGGGACTGCCCCCCATAGTAAAAAAATCCCCTCCCCCCCCACTGCACTGCGCCCCCTGCTTGGGATCTTGCTGACTCGGCAGTTCCCAAGACCCCCAGGGCTGGGGGGCAGGGGCTGTATCGAGCCGAGCCAGCCCGGCTGCAGCCCCCACTAGGCCCCGGGCCCCCAGATCGCCCCGCCTCCGGCGCCTCACGGGTTAACCCCGGCGTGCCTGGGCAGGGGGTGCCCCCCAGTACCTTGCACACTGGAGGCTGCTGCTCTCCATGGCTCGGCTCCGCAGCGCTTCCCTTTGCACCGCTCCGTCCTCCCCCACCAACTCCGGGGAAACCCACTCCCCTGCAAGCTACTCCCCCTCCGCCGCCCCTCCCCCAGCCGTGCCATTGGCTCCCCCTTCCCCCCCGGCCCGGGGCCCCCTCCCCGCCATGCAGCCCTGGCACACTCGCAGGGCCTTTGTGCTGCTGCGCGAGGGGATTGGGCGGCGGGGGTGTCACTCCGGGGCCACCCGCTCCCCCCGCCCCAGCTGCTGGCAGATGGCTGGCCACGGGAACCCCTCCGCCGCCGCCGCCGGGAGCTGCGGGCCACGAACCGGCCCCGGGCCAATCCGGAGTGACCCCCGGCTGCAATGGGGGCAGGGCCGGATCCTGCTCTCAGCTTTCCTAGGGTCAATCCGGAGCCACCCCCCAACTGCAGTGGGGGCAGGGCCAGATTCTGATCTCACACCCCCTCCCGCCTCCCCTAGTGTCAATCCGGAGTCACACCCAGATTGCAATGGAGTCAGGTCAGACTCTGATCTCAGCCCCCTCCCAATTAATCCGGAGTCACCCCGCAACTGCAATGGGGGGGGCAGGGCCAGATTCTGATCTCACCTCCCCCGTGTCAATCCGGAGCCACCCCCTGACTGCAATGGAGTCAGGTCGGACTCTGCTCTCAGTCCCCACCGGGTTAATCCACAGTCACCCTGCAACTGCAGTGGGGGCAGGGCCAGATTCTGATCTCAGCTCCCCTGGGAAACGGGTCAATCCGGAGTTACCCCGTGACTGCAACGGGGTCAGGCCAGACTCTGATCTCAGCTCTCCCAGAGGAAATCTTGAGTCCTCCCCAGGCTGCAGTTAGGGTTTGTCTACACTTAAAAATTAATTCGGATTAAGGTAGGGTGTGAATTTAAAGGGGAATAGGTATTCCTGAATAACTCCATATGTGGATGCTCTTATTCCAGATGAGGGGTGCCCTTTTCTGGTTTAGCTGAATCCACTTCCAGAACAAGGCAGGAACAAGATTCTACACACAGAGTGGCTCTGGATTAGCTCCCTGGGTAGACAACCCTTCATTATAATTATTATTAATCATGTTTATTGTAGCAGTGCCTTGGGACCAGCCAAGATCAGGGCCCCAGACACACACAGGACCAGATTCTGATCTGTTACATTGGGTTAAATTCAGCAAAGAGGAGGGAGTTATGGCCCAATTTGGATTCTCAGTTACACCATCTGGCCTCCCTGCAGTAGAATTAGGGCTTAATCCTGATCTGTTTCCCTGGCCATAGACCAGTGCAATTCAGAATCAGTTCTGACCCAACTGGGAAATGCAGTGTGATCTCATTAACATCAGTGGAGCTGGAGCCTGATCCTGCTCTCAGTGACCCAGCCGTAAATCTAGTGGGAGTCACTCTGGATTTATAACAGTGTAAACTGAGACCAGATTGACCCAGGAAGTTCCTGGCTACAGTAGAATCCTTTCCAGGTCCAGGGAAACTGGGTCAAGTAAAATCCCCTGAAGGTATCTTTAAAATGTGATCCATACAGCCAAGGCTAATCACATCCCGGGAAGTATGTGTGGGCCCATGGTCCCTGACACAGTCCCCAGGCACTTCAGTGTCATCCTACCTACGAGACAGAGAGGTGTCGGGGATGTGTCCCCCAAGGTTGACACACGTAGACCCCAAAACCACAGCACCACGACAAGTGTGTGTCATCCCCAACATGGTTGAACCATGCAACGCAGAGGAGACCGACACATGTTGTAACCATGTTCCCATGATGTGTGCATACATGGTGACCCCAACATGGCTCGGCCCTGCAGTGGGGATAGGGATGGAGCCTGGGTCTAACCCTGTTCCCGTTTTGTCATTGCACCAAAGCCACATTCCCCTCCCAGAGCAGGGGATGGAACCCAGGAGTCCGGGCTCCCAGACTCCCTGCTCTACCCACCAGACCCACTCCTCTCCCAGAGCTGGGGGGCAGCTCTAGAGTTGGATGGAAATTTTTCATGGAAAGGTTTTTTTTCTATTAAAAAAATGCCGTTTTTGTTGACATGGAAACTTTTCTAAAAACATGGCACTGCCAATTAAATGTCGGGGACGTGCAACTGGGAATAACGCCCCCCCCCCCCGCCCATGGGTCAGTCACAACCGGGAGGGCTATGAGGCTCATGATGGGGAAGGGACGTATCTCCCAAGTCAGGACCAGCACAGGATGCTGAGCCGGGCAGGTGCTAAGCCACAGAGTGCTGCAGCTACCAAACTCTCAGGGTTGCACCCGGAACCCCCAGGAATCCGCGACCCCCCAAGTCACAGCATCAGCTCTGTGCATGGCCTATTGGAGTTGCATTGGGAAAGTGACACAAAGGCTGAAATCCTGGCCCCCATTAAAGACAATTTTGGGATCTAGTGATGAGATCGGGGGTGGGGGTGGGTGGGCGCGACTGGGAGTCAGAACTCCTGGGTTCTCTCCCCAGCTCGCAGAGGGCAGTAGGACCAAGGAACAGAGCCGTTGACACCTAAGCCACTAACTCTCTAGATGACTTTAGGACAAGCCACTTCCCTGTCCCATGCCTCAGTTTCCCTCCCTGTGGTTGTTTAGGTCTTTAAGGGACCCCATCCTACTCCTATGACTACAGCAGTAATTGAGAGACCGATCATCCCGTTGTGCCCAGCAGGGGGCAGCGCCTTTACTCTGAGGAAAGGGGGTGGTCGAGAGAAGCCCCGATTGAGCAGGGAGTGGACCGAGCTGCCAGGGGCTGGAGGTGGGGGTTGAGCCGTCATCCCCCTGGGGATACCGGGGTGAGGCAAACACCCCCGGCACACACTGGCAGCATGTCCACACTGTTCCCCCGCTTTACTGGGGGACCCCAGAGTGGGGCAGGGGGCCAAGGCATTTCCCCTCCTCCCCCTGCCCAAGGCCTTGGGGCTGGCTCATCCCGGCTCTGGGGCAGCTACCGGCTCTTGCTCCTCAGCAGGGCCTGACCAGTGGGAGCCAGGCACACCCTGAGACCGGAGAACCAGACCCTGACTTCAGGGTGGGGGGAGTCCAGCCTGGGGGGCTGAGGTCTTTGCTGGAGGGGGCCAAGTTGTCTGCAAAGCCCTTAAAGCTCATCCCTCCTGCTGGGTTTGTGCAAGAGGCGCCCCGGGCCTTCACCCCATGCCTGGGGATCGAATCGGGGTCTCCAGCTCTGAACTCATAAGCTGCTCTGCTTGAGCTAAAGAGCAAGCCCTCCCAGCTGCCAGGGGCTCTGTGTGCCCCCCCATTCCCCCTCTCTCTGCCAGGGGCTCTGTGTGCCCCCCTTCCCCCATGCCAGGGGCTCTGTGTACCCCCCATGCCCGCTCCCTGTACCCGGGGCTCTGTGTGCCCTCCCTTCCCAGTCCCTCTGCCAGGGGCTCCGTGTGCCCCCCCATTCCCCCTCTCTCTGCCAGGGGCTCTGTGTGCCCCCCTTCCCCCATGCCAGGGGCTCTGTGTACCCCCCATACCCCCTCCCTGTACCCGGGGCTCTGTGTGCCTCCCCTTCCCAGTCCCCCTGCCAGGGGCTCCGTGTGCCCCCAATCCCCCTCCCCCTGCCAGGGGCTCTGTGTGGCCCCCCCTGCCAGGAGCTCTGTGTATCCCCCTTTCCCCCTGCCAGGGGCTCTGTGTGCCCCCCATTCCTCTTCCCCCCATGCCAGGGGCTCTATGTGCCCCCATTACCCCTCCCCCTGCCAGGGGCTCTGTGTGTCCTCCCTTCCCCCTCCCCCTGCCAGGGGCTCTGTGTGCCCCCCCTTCCCCTTCCCCCCTGCCAGGGGCTCCTTGTGCCCCCATTCCCCCTCCCCCTCCCAGGGGCTCTGTGTGCCCCCATTACCCCTCCCCCTGCCAGGGGCTCTGTGTGCCCCCCCTTCCCCCTCCCCCCTGCCAGGGGCTCTGTGTGCCCCCCCATTCCCCCTCCCCCTCCCAGGGGCTCTGTGTACCCCCCATTCTCCCTTCTTTTGTCTTTCAGCATGTCCACACTGTTAAGCTCCATTGGGAGGGAGAGCAGCGCTGTGGGGTCGGATTGTTGAAGGGGAAGGTGTTGATGGCTGCACAGTTGCAGAGCTGGTTGAAGCTGCTACCTCTGCTAGCCAGATGGTGGGGCCCCAGGGGGCCTTTTTTTGCCCCCTTCCCTGATTTTCCCCCAAATCAAAAGGGCTTATAGATTCCAAGGCCAGCAGGACCTGTCTGGTCATCTAATCTGACCTGCCAGATAACCCAGGCCAGAGACCTGCCCCGACGTAATCCCTAGAGCAGATTGTTTAGTTAAGACTGTTCTGTAAAGGGAAATCATGCATCACCCATCTATTAGAATGCTTTGTGGGAGTCAATGAGCATGTGGACAAAGGTGACCCAGTGGAGATTGTGTACTTGGACTTTCAGAAACTTTTGACAAGGTCCCTCACCAAAGGCTCTTAAGCAAAGTAATCTGTCATGGGATAAGAGGGAAGGTTCTCTCCTGGATCAGTAACTGGTTAAAAGACGGGAAACTAAAGGTAGGAAGAAATGGTCAGTTTTCACAGTGGAGAGAGGTAGACAATGGGTTCCCCAAGGTGGGACCAGGGTTGTTCAACATATTCAGAAATGACGTGGAAAAGGGGGTAAACAGTGAGGTGGAAAAGTTGGTAAATGATGCAAAATTACTCAAGAGAGTTAAGTCTAAAGCAGACTGCGAAGAGCTACAAAGGGATCTCACAAAACTGCGTGACTGGGCAACAAGATGGCAGATGAAATTCACAGTTGATAAATGCAAAGTGATGGACATTGGAAACCATAATTCCAACTCTACATACAGAATGACGGGGTCTAAATTAGCTGTGACCACTCAAGAAAGAGATCTTAGTGTAATAGTGGATAGTTCTTTAACAACATCTGCTCAGTGTGCAGCGGCAGACAAAAAAAAGAAAATAAACGAACACACTGTTAAGGAGCTGTTAGGAAAGGGACAGATAATAAGACAGTAAATATCATAATGCCTCTATATAAATCATGCACACCCACACCGTGAATACTAACTAGAGTTCTGGTTGCCCCACCTCAAAAAAGAGATATTAGAATTGGCAAAGTGCAGAGGAGGGCAGCAAAAATGACGAGGGGTTGAGACCAGCTTCTGTATGAGGAAAGATTAAAAAGACTGGCACTCTTCAGTTTTGGAAAGAGACAACTATGGAAGGATATGAAAGAGGTCTATAAAATCATGACGGGTATGGGGAAAGAGAAAGTGGGAAGTGTTATTTACCCCTTTACATAACACAAGAGCCAGGGGTCACCCAACCAAATTAACAGGCAGCTTGTTAAAGCAAACATAAGGAAGTATTTCTTCACCCAACGCACTGTCAACCTGTGGAACTCCTTGCCAGGGAATGTTGTGAAGAACAATAGGTCCATCAGTGGCTGTTAGCCAAGATGGTCAGGGACTCAACCCCATGCTCTGGGTGTCCCTAAACCTCTGACTGCCAGAAGCTGGGACTGGATGACAGGGGATGGATCACTCAGTAATTGCCCTCTTCTGCTGATTCCCCCTGAAGCAGCTGGCACCAGCCACTGTCAGAAGACAGGACACCGGGCTAGATGGACCATTGGTCTGACCCAGTCTGGCCGCTCTTATGTTCTTATGAAAACATCCCATTTTGATTTAAACAAGGTCAGTGACGGAGAATCCACTACAGCCCTGCGTAACGTGTTCTAACGGTTAATGACTTCAACTTCCCGCCACTGGATCATGTTAGTCCTGTCTCCGCTAGACTGAAGAGCCTGAATATGATTCAATACTTGTTCCCCGTGTGTACTGATAGACCCTGTACCTGCAGCGCTGGGACAGCTGCTCTCTGGAAAACCCTGTAGCCAGGGTTGGCTGCGGACAGCTGGCCTCTGTCCAGCCCTGATGGCTTGGGGGGGCCTGGGCCCAGCGCGAAGGGAAGGGAGGTGGCAGGGCAGCCGGTGGGAGCGGGGGGGGGGGAGGGCACAAGGGCTCGTAACCACAACAAATGCTGGAGGGAAATGAAGCCGGCATGGGGAGGGGTTGGGGTTGGCAGGCTGGAGGGCTCAGCTGTGAGGCTGCTGAGAGACAGGGCAAGGGAGGGCAGGAGACAGTGGCAGGCACGGGGGTGCCAGGGGGCAGGGCAGGGGTGTCAGCAGCAGGGGATGCACCAGGCAGGCTATGGGGAGGGAGGGGAGATGGGAGTTTGGCAGGGGGGGGCAGGGATAGGGGGAGGGGGGAGGGGGCAGGAGGGATTGGAGCGATTGGGGAGGGGCAGGTGGCTATGGGGGCAGGGATAGGGAAAGGAGGGGGGATGGGAGTGACTGGGAAGGCCAGGGGGCTATGGGGGCAAGGGATGGAGTAGGGGAGATGGAATGGATTGTGGGGGAGGGGGGGCAGAACGGGGGACTATGAGGGAGCAGAGATGGAGGTAGGAAGTAGAGGAGTGGAGGGGGAGAGCTGGGGATGGGAAGGATTGGTGAGGAGCAGGGGCTCTGGGAGGGGGGAGGGGTGAAGGGTGGGGGCAATGGGGTCAGGGATGAGGGAGGATAGGGGAAGAGGAGGGGGGCTATGGGCATGGGGAAGGAGAGGGGTTAGGGGACTATGGAGGGCAGGGATGGGGATGGGGGAGGGAGGGGTTAGGGGCCTATTGGGGCAGGGTTAGGGTTAGGGGGAAGGGATAGGGAGGGTGTAGGGGGCTGTGGGGGCAGAGATGGGGGAGGGGGCTATGGGGGACGGTGTAGTAGTAGGATTTTATGTTTGTATTTGGTATAATTTCTAATAAAAAATAAAGAATAATCAAATAATAACGTAGCATGTATTAAATGTACTGGCATACGATTTGATCCTACCCTGCCAGCCACCCTTTCCGAATGGCAGAGAGGAGTGGCCGAACGGGCCATTTGGTAAAGATGCATCAGCCAGAATCTGTGTCTGTGGTGATTTCAAAGGCAGTGACAGACCGTCAAGGGCCACTGCTGTGCTGGAGGTTTAGCATTTTAAAATCAGTAAAAAGAAGCCGGGCGTGGTTTTCTTTTGCCCTTGCAATTTAATGTTCCCGTTCCAAATGTTCTGTGTAAATTAATTTTGTTTTGTGTGTAAATGAGGCGTGTGTGTGTGTTAAAAAAATAAGTGTAAAGGCCATCGCTGAGCCAAATGCACAAAAAAACCCAACCTGGCAAGGGCGCCAGGAGTCTGCGACACGCCCCTGTTAAAATGTCAAAAAAAGGGCAAAGTAACAGTGCGAAAAATAAAACAGGCACCTAGCAATGGGAACAAAGTAGCTGTAATAAAAAATAAAAAAACAAAACAATTTCAGAAAACAAAGCCCTCGTCAAACAACAACTAATCACAGCATGGCAGTGCAAACCTCAGTGGTCCCAATGAAGACAAATCATGAGAGAACCAGGAGGCCTGGCCACGAACCTTTGGGTTCGTCCTGCCACGACTTCCCCGGAGCCTCGTGTCGCGACTGGCGGAACCCGGCTCCTCCCTACCCGTGATCAACCCCACCGAGCTGGCTGCTAGGTTGATCCGGACTCTAAACTGGTAACTATAACATCGACTGGCGGGACAGTGTGTGTGTGCAATGTAATTAAATGCCTATGCAATGTAATTAAATGCCTATGCTAATGGTTGTATCTTCAATAAACACGGCGCTTTGCCTTTTCCCCTAAAAAAAATCCCGTGTGCTTCTTATAAGCATAACAAAGGGAGAGGGATTGGGGGCTATGGGGAAAGGGGGAGGGGATGGGAAAGGGGGAGAGGTTAGGGGGCTCTGGGGACAGGGAGGGGATGGGGAGGGGTTGGGGGCTTTGGGGGGCAGGGATGGGGGAAGAGAAAGGGGCTATGAGGGCAGGGATGGAGGATGGGGGAGGGGCTATGAGGGCAGGGATTGGGGCAAGGGGAGGAGGCTCTGGGGGCAGGGATGGGGAAAGGGAGGGTTAAGGGGCTCTGGGGGCAGGGATGAAGGAAGGGGGAGGGGTTGGGGGCTCTGGGGGCTAGGATGGGGGATAGGGGGAGGTGCTATGAGGGCAGGGATGGAGGACGGGCTCTGGGGACAGAGATGGGGAAGGGGGAGGGGCTAGGGGGCTCTGGGGACAGAGATGGGGAAGGGGGAGAGGCTAGGAGGGTCGGGGGCAGGGGTGGGGGTGGGGGAGGGGCTATGAGGGCAGGGATGGGGACAGGCTCTGGGGACAGAGATGGGGAAGGGGGAGGGGCTAGGGGGCTCTATGAGGGCAGGGATGGGGGCAGGAGGAGGAGGCTCTGGGGGCAGGGATGAGGAAGGGGAGGGTTAGGGGGCTCTGGGGGCAGGGATGAAGGAAGAGGGAGGGTTGGGGGGGTTGGGGGCTGGGATGAGAGATGGGGAAGGGGGAGGGGCTAGGAGGGTCTGGGGGCAGGGATGGGGGATAGGGGGAGGGGCTATGAGGGCAGGGATGGGGGACAGGCTCTGGGGACAGAGATGGGGAAGGGGGAGGGGCTAGGGGGCTCTGGGGGCAGGGGTGAGGAAGGAGAGGGTTAGGGGGCTCTGGGGGCAGGGATGAAGGAAGGGGGAGGGGTTTGGGGCTGGGATGGGCGATGGGTGAGGGGCTATGAGGGCAGGGATGGGGGACGGGCTCTGGGGACAGAGATGGGGAAGGGGGAGGGGCTAGGGGGCTCTGGGGGCAGGGATGGGGAAGGGGCAGCGGCTAGGGGGCTATGAGGGCAGGGATGGAGGACGGGCTCTGGGGACAGAGATGGGGAAGGGGGAGGGGCTAGGGGGCTCTGGGGGCAGGGGTGAGGAAGGGGAGGGTTAGGGGGCTCTGGGGGCAGGGATGAAGGAAGGGGGAGGGGTTTGGGGCTGGGATGGGCGATGGGTGAGGGGCTATGAGGGCAGGGATGGGGGACGGGCTCTGGGGACAGAGATGGGGAAGGGGGAGGGGCTAGGGGGCTCTGGGGGCAGGGATGGGGGATAGGGGGAGGGGCTAGGGGGCTATGAGGGCAGGGATGGGGAAGGGGGAGGGGCTAGGGGCTCTGGGGGCAGGGATGGGGAAGGGGCAGCGGCTAGGGGGCTATGAGGGCAGGGATGGAGGCCGGGGAGGAGGTGCTGGGGCCACATGTGGCTCTTCAGAGGTTAAGAGGCGGCTCCTTGTCTAGGCACCGACTCCGGGGCTGGAGCTACAGGCGCCAAATTTCCAATGGGCCGGGGGGTGCTCACTGCTCCGCCCCTGGCTCTGCCACAGGCCCTGCCCCCACTGCACCCCTTCCCGCCCCCTCCCCTGAGCCAGCCGTGCCCTCACTCCTCCCCCTGCACCCCAGAGCCTGCTGCACGCCCCGAACCAGCTGATTGGGAGGTGCGGGGAGGGAGGGGGAGGCACTGATCGGTGCGTGGGAGGCGCTGGGAGTGGGGCGGGGGAGCTGACGGGGGGCTGCTGACATGTTACTGTGGCTTTTTGGCAATGCACACGGGGAAATTCTGTCTCCTTCTCAGGCTCAGGTTGGCCACCCCTGCTCTGGGGGCACGGATTGGGGAAGGGAGCGGGGTTGGGGTCTCTGGGGGGAAGGGGATGGGCGAAGATGGAGGGGACTTTGAGGGCAATGAGGGGCAGGGCTCAGCCCTTGTCTACGCACAAGTGTATCCGGCTTCAGCTCCCCCAGGCAGATGGGTGCTGTTGCCAGAGCGAGCGCAGGGATCTGGGATCCAGGCGCTGGCCCGGGGGAGCTGTCTGTCCCCTTCCCCACGTGGGAGAACCGCTCCATGTGCTTCCCCCTTGGTACCCCCATGTCCCTGCACCCACCGGCTGCACACGCTAGGCATGCAGCACACGCTGGACACCCACCAGACACTATATAACACACACATTGCACACGCTGTAAATGCAACACACAGCATGCACTATATACAGTAACTCACACGATACACACATGCTGTGTGCAGTCCACACACACACACACACACAATACACACGTGCAATGTGCAAAACAATATACGCACACACACAATACACATGTGGTGTGTGCAGTGCAGATACACACAATGCAAATGCTGTGTGCAGTACACAGACACAATACACATGCTGTGTGCAACGTGCACACACAATCCACACTGCATACGACCCAAGGCACCATACAGAACACAGTCTATACAAAACACATTGCACACACTATATAAACAACACAAGACCCACTGTTCACAGCACATACAATACACAGTAACTCACAAGGTACACAATTCACATTACACAATACACACACAAACAGTACACACATAAATTGTTCTTGGTAAGCACACAAACCACAAAGCACACACTGACCACAATACCCACAAACAACGTGCTAGGTAGAAACAAACCCAGAGCGGTAAAGAGAGTTAGTGTGTGTTACTCCTGCGGGAAATCTGCGCCACTGCACAATGCAGAATTTTGCAGAAATTAACATTGTGTGCGCAGAATTTCCTTCCCCCCACAGAAATGGGCTGCAATGCTGCTAGCCACCAATAGGGGTCACTGGACCCAGCAGAACCCAGCTCGCACATAGATGACACTGCCAGCAGGGGTGGGGGAGAGTGCGGGGGCAGGCGAGCGAGCTAGAGGGTTCCTGGCAGCTGCAGTTCCCAGCATGCCCTGAGGGAAGGAGAGGGTGGGGCGGCAGGCAGGAAACTCTGTGCAAACCTGGGATCGAGCATACGCTGTTTCTCCCTCTGAATCCCTGGGCTCAGGGGGTAGGGGGATGGGACGACATGAATGTCTGGGCAAGGGGGGGCCCCGCAGCTGGGCTCGGGCGTGGGGGGAATGGGGTGCGGGTATCTGGGCTGGGGTTGCCCCATGGCTGGGCTCTGGGAGGAAGGGGGTTAGGGTGCATTGGCTGGGAGCAGCCCCACAGGTGGGCTCTAGGGGGAGGGCTTGTGGGTGTCTGGCCCCCCAGCTGGTCTCTGGGGAGGGGAAGGGGGCAGAGAAACAGGAATTGGTTGGTCATAAGGGTTTCTTTAACTCTCTTCTCCTGGGTGAATTTTTGTGTGTCTGTGTTATTACAGACATACTTGCTGACAGGTATTTTGAAATAAATTACCAAAAGAATTGAAACTGGCTTGATTATGTAGTGTTATTTTGACAAATAACATTTTCAGAATTTTAAGATACCTTGCGCAGAATTGTTAATTTTTTGGAGCAGAATTTTTTTATTTGGGGGGGGCAGAATGCTCCCAGTGGTAAGTGTGTGTATTTGTGGCATATTTTTGTGTCTGTGTAAACTGTGTGTACATTGTGTATATTTCGAAGGCCTGTGAAGAGTAGGCATGTGTGTGTCCCCGCACCCTACACAAATGTGCACACACAGGGACGTGCATACAAGGAGCGAGCAACTATATTTGTGTATGTGACACACACACCCTATAATCTCCCCGTTCTGTCCACACTCTGCTATAAACAGCAACACGCACAAAGCACTAGCATGGGACTATGGACATTATTTCATAGGTACCTTAAAGGGCCATTATTTGGTGCCATCAAGATCCAGTTCGGGGGCCCCTTTACCAGCAAGGGCCAGGCTTGTAAATTTACAGCAGCTAAAGAATTGTCTCAAGTTGCTTTTACAGGTCAAACGGAGCAACTACATGAAAACAGAAACAAGTTTCACTCAGAGAGAGAATGCCCCACCAGACTAGCTTAGAACGCACCCTTCTGACCATCCGTAGGGCTTGGTCACTTATCATGTGGATCTGAAAAACCAGTCCCCTTTATCTTGAGCAATCAGTTTGCATTTATTGTGTGTTGCTTTCTGTCTAAAAGCTAGGTATGCTTCTTCATTATTGTTGTTACCAAAGGGAAAGACAGTGCAAAATTAATCCTGAATTTCTTTCCAGCAATCTGCACATTTCTTTCTTCCTTTCTATGTCTTCTTCCCCCTAATGATCTGATCTTGTTGCCCACCAGAATCAAACTTTCAAATCATCCGAGAGACACAAGCTATTCCCAGGTCTTGGTTTCTGTGTATGCTTTTTGATGCCAAATGTATTTCCTTCGCAATTAAAAAATCTAGAAAAAGAGAGAACTTCTGAATTTCTCTCTGCTTTCAGCCTGCTTCTCGGATGGCAGATTTTGTTTAGTTTCTATTTTAGTTTCCTCTCCAAAAAAAGAAAGTGTCATTCTACACAACCTGTAAGTTTCAAAAAATGACACGACAGAGATTTTAAAAAGACCCGATAGTTTACTTTTAAATGCAATTTGCAATGCAAGAGCCTTACCAACATGAAACCATTTGAAAGGGCTCCGTCATGTCGGTTTGTTATTAAGTCAACATACACATTAATAGCAGGGTAGGGCTGTAAATAGAGTGAAATCCTGGCCCCACTAAAGTCAATGGCAAAACGCCAATAACTTCAAGCCAGCAAAGATTTCCCTAAAATATAAAAACTGTGTGTTTGGGGCTGGGATCAATCCTGCTTTATTGAAATCAATTGGAGCAGTCATCAGGAGCTTAGTGTTTGATTCTGACCTTACTGCAGCTAATAAAGCCCGGGAATTGAAATGAACCCTTAAAAATAACGGGTGATTTCCGTATTTTTCAATGCCATAACGTCCTGTTTGTTTGTAAAGCGCCTTCTAATATGTGCAGAGCTGGGTAGTAGAGAGAACCTCTTTTATGATTATTATTTAAAAGCCTCCTTCACATATTTCGAAAAATCTCACATGGAAAGTCAGATCTTGAATGAAGGTCAAATGGTCAAAAACCAGCAGTTATCTATATCGAAAGGCACATGGGCCTCACTTTGCAGGGGCAGGGGGAAGGAACACTTTGATTTGATTTCCTTTTGAAAAATATTCATCCCAGAAACGCCCTGCCACTGACCCTCCGATCATCGGACAATTAAATCCAATCACACAGCGATTTCTGATGCCGAAGTTCTATTTCACAGCCATGTCTCAAATCCATACGAGATTTGAGTCAAATTACGGACAATTAATTATTCATTCTGTTTTAAGCAGAGTGGATTGTTGAACCAATATCTCCCATGTGACCTAGCCAGAAAAGTCTGCTGGAAGGGGGAATATATTTTATATTTGACATGGATCAGAAGGGTAAAGCCAGCTCTGTTTTTTCTGATCGCGACTCTGTTCCTTGGGTTGGGTGGAGATTTCGCCTTAGGCCGACTGTGCTGATTTACGCAGATTGCACCTTATCACCAGATGGTGTAAATCCGGAGGAACTCCACTGGAATCAGTGGGGCCGATTCACCTCTCAGTGCAAATCAGCAAGGCACCTATTGCACTGAGCAAGCTCGGGATCTACCCCAGCAGTCACCAGTCAGGCCAGGGCTAGCGATGTGAGAATCAGGCCCATTCTGCTGGTGAGGCTGGTTCAGGGGACAAGAGATGGGGGGGCAGGGCTAGTCTAATCTGCCGGGTGCGATTGGCTCAGCGGCAAGCCAGCAAGCCTCCAGTTGGCTGGGCGGAGTGGGAGCCCGGGGTTATAATGACCAAGCGTCGAGGGAAAGTCTCCGGCTGAACGCTGGGCTGGCTGGATGGGCCCCTTGGCCACGGGGTGCTGCCGGGGACCCAGGAGGCCATCCCGCGGTGATGGAAGGGTTAACCGGAGCCAGCTTCACCCTGAAGTCTTCCTTCAGCATCACAAGCCTCCTCCAAGACGTGGCGCTGAGTGACAGGCTGGGGCAGCCTCCCAGAGGGGCCGCCGAGACAGATCCTGCCATGGCCAGCAGCCATGGGGGGGCCGGGGAAGACGGGAGTGCGGCAGCAGCAGCAGGAGGAGGCGGTGAGCCGGAGAAGGGAACGAGGGAGGTGCCGGGGAAGCGGCATGAGAAGCCCCCCTTCAGCTACAACGCCCTGATCATGATGGCCATCCGGCAGAGCCCCGGCCAGCGGCTGACGCTCAACGGCATCTATGAGTTCATCCTGCGCAACTTCCCCTACTACCGGGAGAACCGGCAGGGCTGGCAGAACTCCATCCGACACAACCTGAGCCTCAACAAGTGCTTCGTCAAGGTGCCGCGGCACTACGATGACCCGGGCAAGGGCAGCTACTGGACGCTCCACCCGTCCAGCGAGGACGTCTTCATCGGCGGCGCCACGGGCAAGCTGCGGAGGCGAGCGCCCGCCGGGCGGGCCAAGGTGGCCTTTCGCCGAGGGGCCGGGGTGGCCTTCGCCAGCTCGTCCTACTGGCCCCTGCCTCCCTTCCTGGCCCTGCCCCAGCAGCCCGTCCCACCTGCCGGCTACGGCTCCTACCCCGGCTCCTACTCCTCGGCCTTCTGCCCCGGGGCAGACGGGCTCTTTGGGGGAGGGGACGTCCCACACGGGGGGCATCGCCAGCAGGTCACCGCCGTCTCTTCCTTGTCCTGTGGCTTCTCGGCGCCCAGCACCCTCAACTCCTTCAATCTCCTGGCAGGACAGGCCAGCTACATCTTGGCCCAGAGACCACAGCCTGCCCCAGCCGGGGCCTCTCTGTTCCCAGGCTACTTGGCCTCTCTGAATCAGGGCTCCCCCTTTCACCCGGCTCTGCCCTGAATGCGCCCCCTGGTAGATCCAAGGCCTCGCAGGAGGCATTTGGCCCTGGTTTGCGTCTAAAGCACCCAACGGCGTTTGGCCACCAAAGGTCAGTTCTGGTGGATTCGTTTCTATCCCGCGCGGGGTCAATTTCCACCTGCGCTCCAGGGCACTTAGGAACCGTCTGGGACAACAGCGCAAAACAGGGCCAGATCTTCCGTTGGTGTGACGCCAGTGAGCTGATTTCCACCAGCGGGAGATCTGGCCCCTAGATCCTCCTACTGCTTGCTAATATTTTGAATTAGCAGAGCCACATCCGTGTAAATCACCAGTGACATCAACAGAGCAATGCTGATTTACACCAGCTGAGGGTCAGGGGTAAAATTGTCAAAAGCCCCAAAAGCATTTAGGAGCCATTGGAAAATTCTCCCCCCGTTCCTGATTTTCCCCCTGGTCTTGTTGCTAGGAATGTTTTCAATCAGCAGCAATCAGCTAAGTTTTGCATGTTCCTTCCTGACTCTTGTAGTGGTTCGGTTGCTTTCATTTCTATATTACGCTTTGAATTTTCCAAACAAAGCCAGACTGCCTCGGGGCCAGATTCCTGAGCCTGGTGCAAATCAGACTTCAGTGAAGTGATGCCAGTTTACCCGAGGTGGGCATCTGGCCTTGTATCATCTTGTCTGTTTCATATCTAAGGGCTGCAGAAATAATGACCGTGGTATTGTTTAAAGGGAATACAATTCTTCGCATTATTGGATTGTGTTTTAAGATGAAATCCTGAGGTTGTGGCGGGGTTTTTTTGCAGAGGGGAGTGGCGGGGGGGGATATGCATGCACTTTTCTGAGGACACTTTTGGTAAAAGTATTTATTTAAAAGTGTTCAGTATTAAAGAGAAAACCACAGAAAGCCCCAGTCTTGCAGACACTTAACGCATATGAGAATGTCTCTATGTGTCCCATTGAACTCAGTGAAATCGAGTTACCGCTGCAGGATTCAAAAAGTCAATTTTGCTTCATTTCTCAAGGGGAGTTTGGACAGTTTAATACTTTCCGGATCACTCTCCTAAATTATTACTATTTATGAACAATCACATTATTTATTATTAATATTCTTTAATTATCACCTGAATTATTATTACATATTCATGATCAGCCTTATTCCTGTCTGGTGACATGGTTGTTTAAAGTGATCACATCTATGCAGACTATCTATCTAATAAAACTAGATTCTCATCTCATTGGTGCTAGTGTGACTCCATCGCCCACACAGGGAGTCCTGATTTGTGAGTAACCAGGGAATCAGTCCCGCTGCTTTTACATATCCCTCCTCTTCTTCAGTGAAGGGATTAATCCGGCATTTAAAGCAGTGGGCGGTTTGCGGCTGAGAGCAGAATCAAGTCCGAGATGAGCATTCTTCTTTGGAGAAATGACCACGTTTGGGGGGGATCTTAGTGACAAGGAGTCGGAAGCTTTGTGAAATTAACAAGGCAGGCTCGTTTTGAACCAGTTGGCTGTTGAGGGTTTTTGGGCTTATTTGTAATCGTTAAAGAATATAAAATTGATTCTGCAAACAAAGAAGGCAAAGCAATGGATCAAAATGGCATGAGAATCTAAATCGAACCAAATAGCTATGCATCCGATGAAGGGAGCTGTAGCTCACGAAAGTTTATGCTCAAATAAATCTGTTAGTCTCTAAGGTGCCACAAGTCCTCCTGTTCTTTTTGCAGATACAGACTAACACGGCTGCTACTCTGACACCTGTCAAATAGCTAATGCGATTCACTTTAAACAAAAAGATTTTTTTACTCAAATACATTTTTTCCCAACTTTCAGGAAATGTGTTTATAGTTTAAAACTAATAACAAAAGGGCCAGACTCCCAGCTAGTGTAAATCAGTGTAGGGCCACTGAAGGAACTGGGCCTATCTAAAACAGCTGCGAATCTGGGCCAGAGACTTTAAAAGGTTTTACCGATTTGTAAAAGAAACTAGATTGAGATTAATGGAAAGGACAAGCGACCTCTCCTGCTAAAATCTTACTTGTGTGAGTAAATTTGTTACCATGAAGAGGCTCATGGAGTTTAAGAGAGTTCCTCACATGCATAGTTTGTTTTCAGGATCGAGCCTTCTCTGCCTCTTGATTTTGCCGACGTTGAAAACCTAAACCAAAATGTTGTATTTTTTGTTTAAAAAGAGACTTTTTCCTCAACCAAAATAGCGTCCCCGCGGAGCAAAAAAAGCATTTTGTTATTTTTTTCTGCAGTGCATCCAAAATCTGTGTGTCACAGAGGGAAAGAAATTGTACATATTTTGTAACGGTTGCTTAACGTTTTGCTCCAGACTTAGAAAAGTGCTTTGCAAAATAACAACATCAAAGCCCTTTCTTGTTAGAAGGGAGATTTGGAGGCAGAATCCAGACAGATCTGGAAAAGTTCAAATCCATTAAACTTCAGGGTTGTTTTTATTTTAAATATATAATGTAAAGCCCTGTTCCTTTAAGCATTGGAAGATCAGGGCTTGAGTCGTGCATTGTTTTTAAATGCTAAGGTTCTGTTCTTGAGAATGCACCGCAGAAAATCTGGAGAATAATTTCTCAGGGGAAGATCAGATTGTTGTTTCTTACCTGGGAGGTTCGAAAAATGTGTCATCTTAGTGTCCTACCAGCATAAGATCATAATATAGGGTCCAATCTTGCTTTCCCCATTGACTCCAGACTGCCATTGAGCTCTGTGAGAATAGTGTTGTATCTGTAGGGACAGATCCCCAGATGGTGCAAATCACCCTCCTCCCTCAGAGGCGATGAAGCGACAGCCATTCACACAACCTGGCCCATTTAAACTCTTGTTCAAGCGGCAGAACTGGGTGTATTGGGGGAGGTTTTTGTTTTTAAATCTAATAAATGTTGTTAGATCATATTTATGATCTAATAAATGTTGTTAGATCATAGCTGCTGATCATATTTGGGGCCGGTCCCTCTCCCACTGAAATCAATGACACGAATAAGGACTATGGGCCCAATCCTGTGCCATTGAGATCTGTGGGAGCTTTCCCATTGCTGTTAGCGGAGCAAGATCTATCCTGCAAAGCCATATCCAGCACAACGTGCGGCCCCTTAGGGCCCCAATCATAGAGCAAGCTCTGTGCAGGAGGGTCCCTGCCCCCGCGTGGAACCCCTTGGGCCCAGGGGTCCAGTCGCAGGACGGGGGCTCCAAACACTTTGCCCACAAGGTGAAATCTTTTAAAACTCATGATTCTCCTCCCTCTGCAATTGCAAGATCTGTTCATGACTTCCCCTTTCCAGGGGTCCCGCAGGGCAATCCAGGGGGTTTAAAGGGAAAACCATGAGCTTGGGAATCTGGTCAGTTTCAGACACAGAAAGGTCGGGAGTGCCAGACAGGATCAGAGCCAGGGCCCATCTAGCCCGATA
Organism: Caretta caretta; assembly: GCF_965140235.1. Classification (NCBI taxonomy): domain Eukaryota; kingdom Metazoa; phylum Chordata; order Testudines; family Cheloniidae; genus Caretta; species Caretta caretta. The sequence goes on from NC_134228.1 coordinate 5,620,670, forward strand.
TCACCTCTCCCACAGCAGCTGCTTCAGAAGACGGCATAAGCACCCTGCAGCAGCAGACGTGGAATAATCTGCCTGGGATGAAGGTCTCCTCCTGATCCCTAATGGTTAGAGATTGGCTTAAAACCCTGAAGCAGGAGGTTTTATCTCCTTTCTTAGTGCTGACTGTTCTAACGCTGGGTCTCTCAAGGAAACGTCCAGTCTCTCTGTGAATCTTTCAAAACGTTTTGCTTCCGCAACTTCTAGTGACCGTGAGTTCCCCAGGCCAATCACACGGTATAATTTTCAACCTTTCAATTAAGTGGAATGTCCCCCTTCTTGTGTTGCTGTAAGACAGGGAGAACAGAAGCTCCAGATCTCCCTTTCCGAGACCTTTCATTATCTTAAAGGCTTATTATATCCCTTCTCACTTGTCTCCTTTCTAAGGTAACAATCACAATCCACTGAATGCATCCGATGAAGTGAGCTGTAGCTCACGTAAGCTTATGCTCAAATAAATTTGTTAGTCTCTAAGGTCTCACAAGTCCTCCTTTTCTTTTTGCGATCTTTTTTAACTGTCCTCATAGCAGAGGGGTTTTTTTTCCCCCAGCTGCTGATCATTCTCAGGCAATGACTTAAATGTCATTCCAGGTCCTATTTCTGCCCCTTGCCCATTTTTGCAGGTTTAAAATAACATTTTCCCGGTTTGGGTTTGGTTTTATGTTTTGTTGCTGTACAAGACGCAAATGGGTGACAATGACTAGCTATGCAAGGTACGGGCGTGAATTGACAAGACAGACAAGGCGTGAAGCAAACAAACTGGAAAACAGGATATTTTCCCCCCCCCTTCTCTAATCAGTCAGAGATCTTGGCTCTTGTTTGTGACATTAGTAGCTAAACCTGCTCTGAAAAGGGGGGAAAAAAGCATGATTTTTTTAATACAGTGGTGGCATCCTTTTAAAACTATACATTTTTGCTCTCAGTGTTACAGGGCAAAAAAGAAGAAAGAAAGAAAAAAAAAGCCTTGTGGCTCCTGTATTCTTGGTGTTGAGTTTGACGTGGTGTTTTAAAATATATATTTTTAAGATTTCAACCACAGGGGTACGCACTTTCTGGAAATGTTTTGCAGTGTCCCCTGAATACTAAAGTCCCTTTTGTGAACGTTTACCGCAATAAAACCGGAGAAAACCTTTCCGCTTCGCTTTCTTCTTGCAATCACAGCCACGGCCGCGGTCGATGGAAAACCATCGTACGGTGAAAATGTTTTTAAAAGAAATCTCTTTCTTGGGTCAGGTTCTAAACACACAGCAGTGTCCCCAGCTGGGGTAAATCAGCCATCACTCAGTTGGCGGCCGTGTGGGCCAGATCCCAAGCGGGTTTAAATAAACCCAGCTCAGTTGAAATCAATAGATCCCCAGTTGATGAAAACTGGTGTAGCTCCATTGGAGTGAATGGGATTGTGCTGATTTCCACCATCTCGGACTCTGGCCTTTTGGTTTTTATTTTTACAAATTTTGTCCCCAGATATTATTTGCTGGGTTGCAATCTGGCCCCAGCGTGGGGGGACTGGCTGGCGCAGGGGGACGGGGAATAGGACACAGGGCCTCTCCCCTTCGGTCAGGATCTAATTCTTAGCGCCCTCCACCCTATGTGGGAATAAACCCATCTTTAACCTGAATACAAACCAGAGCTCCTGATTTGGTTTAGGAGCGGTGATTTTTTATTGTGTTATTTATTATCCTTGATCCTTTCACAGTATCTGAGCAGTCCGGGACCAACCTGACAAATCATTTGTTAACAATGATCCCCTGGGGGGCTGCTCCCCATTTACCAAGATTAATTGCTCTTTGCAGCCTCTTTAAGAGTCTCTGATATCCGGTCCCGCCAGGAGACGGGAACCTGAGCCGCAGGGTTGGCATGTGAGCTGTCTGCCAGAGCTGTGAATGGAATGACAGGCCGGGTGGGACCTGTCAAAGTGAGATCCTGAGCTTGTTAATAAATAATAATTTCTCACGTTTCACCAGCGCGTTTAACTCCAAAGCACTTGACACACCGTGCCTGTGGGAATCGCTGAGATGCAGCCACATCTGGGGTGGACACGACAGCTGTTCATACAGGGATCACTCACCCAGGGCTGAGATGCAGCTGCCTCTGTGACGGGATGTGTCAACTGTTTAGACAGGGATCACTCACCCAGTGCCGAGATGCAGCCACATCTGGGCACGGCATGGCAGTTTATGCAAGGATCCCTTACCCAGTGCTGAGATACAGCCATCTCTGGGGTGGGGCGTGGCAACTATTTATACAGGGATCACTCACCCTACATTGAGAGGCAGCCACCTCTGGGGTGGGGCACAGCAGCTGTTCACCTTGCTAACCTCTTCTTGCCTTCAGCAAACAGGCCTGTTGCCAGGTGCATGTAACAAAGGGACTGGAGGGATTTTCACAACTGCTGTTATTTTATTATTAGCTATTAACCGTGTATACATAACCCATTATAAATGTGCAAGTGGGGCCAGGAGGGGGCACGGTTCCAGGGAGAAGAAAGCCAGGAATCTCGCCTACAGATTGTATTCCTCCCCCCACCCCCACCCCCACCCCCACCCCGGCTGCAGGTTGTAAAGAATCCATTCTGTTTATTCAGAGGGCAGGGACGAGCCCAAGAAGAGGAGGAGTACTGGGAAATGGGACAGAGACTGTATTAAGTACCCAAGACCTTTATTAACAGAGGGCTAATGTGGCCCAGCCGGGCCACGTGACGTTTCAGGCTGTGAAGGGGTTAAACTTAAATCTGTGCAAACCTGGCCCAGCAAAGACCCAAGCCCACTGCCCCCACCCATGTAGCTGAGACTCCAGCCACAGGGTGAGCCCCAACGTTTGCCCTAATTTTTTCGGTATGGCTTCCCCAAAAGGGCCATGGGTGCGAGACACTGAGATCAAGCCCACTGGCTGAGATGAGTTAGGGGAGGATCCAAGGCAGGGTTTCAGCCCCAGGCAAAATAACATTATGAGAACTGTTCAATTTTGCTGTTGTGGGGTTTTTTTTTAAGCGGGGGGGGGGGCTGTATCTCGGGAACCCTTTGCTCAAGTGACCTCAAATTTGGACCAGTCGCCTTCCCCAGGGGCCCCCGTGACACACTGCAATTTTCTAGACAATCTGAGGCCACGTGTGGATTTCAGAGCGAAAATCTGTCTCTCTCGCCGGGCGTCCCCTGGGCATGATGAGTTTGGTGGTCCCAGCCGGCCATGTCAGAAAAAACAGCCACCAGCTCTAACTGGGGCTAACTGGTCCCCTCACTGGCAGTCAAGGCAGAGAGGCCATGGAGATTGGGCCCCTCCCTCCCCTAGGGGGGTGACAATGGGGCGTCCCCAGGGTTCTCAACTAAAAACAAAGGGGGACCCAGACTCAATCCATATCCCTGCTTCCTGATCCTGTACTCCTCCTCTTCCTCTCTCCATCTGGCCAGGGCTCGTGCCCAATCTTCAGCCATACTCTGGCAGCATGTGACCTCCAGAAGAAGAAAGGGGAGCATCCATGTACCAGCAACGCAGATACAGGTAAGCAACCGTTTTCATGTTCTCTCCACAGGTACTAAGGCGGAGAGTGGACCAGATGATACGTCTGAGGGAAGGGAGCAGAAGGAGACTCCGCCGATTGGAAGACATGAGATGCACTGTCCTAGGGATGGGGGTTCCACAACCACTGCTCCCAAGAGAAGGAGGTGGGTGGTGGTGGTTGGGGACTCTCTCCTCAGGGGGACTGAGTCATCTGTCTGCCGCCCCGACCGGGAAAACCGAGAAGTCTGCTGCTTGCCAGGAGCTAGGATTCACAATGTGACGGAGAGACTGCCGAGACTCATCAAGCTCTCAGATCGCTACCCCTTCCTGCTTCTCCACGTGGGCACCAATGATACTGCCAAGAATGACCTTGAGCGGATCACTGCGGACTACGTGGCTCTGGGAAGAAGGATAAAGGAGTTTGAGGTGCAAGTGATGTTCTCGTCCATCTTCCCCGTGGAAGGAAAAAGCCTGGGTAGAAACCGTTGAATCGTGGAAGTCAACGAATGGCTACGCAGGTGGTGTCGGAGAGAAGGCTTTGGATTCTTTGACCATGGGATGGTGTTCCAAGAAGGAGGAGTGCTAGGCAGAGACGGGCTCCACCTAACGAAGAGAGGGAAGAGTATCTTCACAAGCAGGCTGGCTAACCTAGTGAGGAGGGCTTTAAACTAGGTTCACCGGGGGAAGGAGACCAAAGCCCTGAGGTAAGTGGGGACGTGGGATACCGGGAGGAAGCACCAGCAGGAGAGCGCGAAAGGGGAGGGATCCTTCCTCATACTAAGAAAGCAGGACAAACAGCAAGTTATCTCAAGTGCCTATACACAAATGCAAGAAGCCTGGGAAACAAGCAGGGAGAACTGGAAGTCCTGGCACAGTCCAGGAATTATGATGTGATTGGAATAACAGAGACTTGGTGGGATAACTCACATGACTGGAGTACTGTCATGGATGGATATAAACTGTTCAGGAAGGACAGGCAGGGCAGAAAAGGTGGGGGAGTTGCACTGTATGTAAGGGAGCAGTATGACTGCTCAGAGCTCCGGTACGAAACTGCAGAAAAACCTGAGTGTCTCTGGATTAAGTTTAGAAGTGTGAGCAACAAGGGTGATGTCGTGGTGGGAGTCTGTTATAGACCACCAGACCAGGGGGATGAGGTGGACGAGGCTTTCTTCCGGCAACTCACAGAAGTTACTAGATCGCAGGCCCTGGTTCTCATGGGAAACTTCAATCACCCTGATATCTGCTGGTTTCAGAGTAACAGCCGTGTTAGTCTGTATTCGCAAAAAGAAAAGGAGCACTTGTGGCACCTTAGAGACTAACCAATTTATTTGAGCATGAGCTTTCGTGAGCTACAGCTCACTTCATCGGATATCTGCTGGGAGAGCAATACAGAGGTGCACAGACAACCCAGGAAGTTTTCGGAAAGTGTAGGGGACAATTTCCTGGTGCAAGTGCTGGAAGAACCAAGTAGGGGCAGAGCTCTTCTTGACCTGCTGCTCACAAACCGGGAAGAATTAGTAGGGGAAGCAAAAGTGGATGGGAACCTGGGAGGCAGTGACCATGAAATGGTCGAGTTCAGGATCCTGACACAGGGAAGAAAGGAGAGCAGCAGAATACGGACTCTGGACTTCTCACGTATGGAGGGACAGACAGACTCAGAGGGCAGCTGGCAGAGAGCTCTCCTCAGGCCTGAACCCTCTTGGGGCCCAATTCTCTGCTGATGCAAATCGCTGCCAATCCAGCGGCTGGGGCACAGTGCCGGAAATTGACAACACTGGAGGGGCTGGCCCCTCGCCGTGTGAGCAGCTGACTGAGAACAAGAAAAGAGACGTATGGAGCCCGACCCAGCCAGATACCGAGGGCGCAAGACCCTCGCAGGGTCGGGCACCGGATCAGGTGGCTCGTCACCAGCTTTGGGGTCACAAAAGGGGCATTTTCACAAAGGAGAAACTTGGAAAGAGAAGTCAGACATTAACGGTGAGTTTTACTAGGTTTGTTAATAGCTAATCTAATCTATCTCCATACACACCCATTTATCTATCCATCTACCTATCCCCATACACACCCCCATCTATCTAATCTAATAATCTATCTACCTATCTATCTATCTGGCTCTTGTCCGAGTCCAAAGTGGGCAGTGGCAGGATGGGAGAAGCGAGTGGGAAATCTAAGCATACTTGGCCCTGGTGCCTGCCCCACTCCCTGCACCCGCCCAGTGCCCAGGGCACCAATCCAAACCACCCTGGAGCTGCTTGGGGTGCACAGGGAGCTGGATGGCCAGGCGAGACGGGCAGGCAGCTGGCTGTAACCGGAGGCCGCTGTTGATTAAACATAGACCCGGGCAGCTGCCTGCAGAGTTGCCTGTTGACATTTAGGAGCTTAAATGTGTTCCGTGAAGGTCCCAGATCTGCCAGGCCAGGGAGACCCCATGTCCTTGCCCCCCTACACACCAAAACGGGACAGGGGATCCCATAGGAGGAGAGAGAAAACATGAGGACAACCTCCCCAATCCCAGATCTATGGAGCTGGGCTGCTAGGGCCTGATCCTGTCCCCCATCCCCAGGCTATATGCCCACTGCAAGGCTATGGGGCTGGACTATCTGTCCACTGCAGGGCTATGGAGTTAGACCACTGGGGCCTGATCCTGCCCCTGATCCTGCATGGGATCAACATGGCTTAACCAGGTCCTGATCCTGCACAAGGTAGCCACATGGTTTGCATCAACATAGCCTGCTATTCAGCCTTCCCCTAGGCCAGCCCTGGCTTTGCCTTGCAGATCTAGGTGCGACCCAGTCCCTTCAAATCGTCCCCCCCATCACCTGACACTGGCTACTCAATTTCCCAGTTTAATTTATTTTCAAATCACTGGTTACATAAGAACATGAGAACGGCCATATTAGGTCAGACCAAAGGTCCCTCTAGTCCAGTATCCTGTCTTCCCTCAGGTTTCAGAGTAACAGCCGTGTTAGTCTGTATTCGCAAAAAGAAAAGGAGGACTTGTGGCACCTTAGAGACTAACCAATTTATTTGAGCATGAGTAGCTCACGAAAGCTCATGCTCAAATAAATTGGTTAGTCTCTAAGGTGCCACAAGTCCTCCTTTTCTTTTTGTCTTCCCTCAGTGGCCGGTGCCAGATGCTTCAGAGTTAATGACCAGAGCAGGGCAATTACCAAGTGATCCATCCCCTGTCGTCCACTCCCAGCTTCTGGCAGTCAGAGTTTTAGGGACACCCAGAGCATGGGGTTGTGTCCCTGAGCATCCTGACTAATAGCCATCGATGGACCTGTCCTCCAGGAACTTACTGAGTTCTTTTTTGAACCCTGTTATACTTTTGGCCTTCACCGCATCCCCTGGCAAGGAGTTCCACAGGTTGACTGTGCGTTGTGTGAAGAAATACTTCCTTCTGTTTGGTTTCAACCTGCTGCCTATTAATTTCATTGGGTGACCCCCTAATTCTTGTGTTACGAAGAGTAAATAACCCTTCCCGAGTCACGTTCTCCACCCCAGGCATGACGGTACAGACCTCCGCGATGTCGTCCCCCCCCCGTTAGCCGTCTCCTTTCCAAGCTCAACAGGCCCCGTCTCATTAATCTCTCCTCATAGGGCAGCCGTTCCAGCCCCCTAACCCCTTGTGGTGCCCTTCTCTGCACCTTCGCCTGGGCTCCTCTCTCCTGGCGGGGACGGGGCCGCGCCGTGGCTCGACAGAGCGTCGTCGTGATACGTGCCGTCCAGGATCCACCCCGCTCCCCCCGGTTCCCCACGTTGGGCCGGGTGTCCGGCGGGGTGTCGGGGGGACCCCCAGGCTCTCCCTCAGGCGCGGTACCAGCTGGCTCAGACCCCGTCGCTTTGCAGGGGCAGCCGGGGTCCCGGGGCTGCCCCCTCACTCCCCCCTTGCTGGGGCCAGCCTGGGTCACTTTGTCCCAGCTGCAAACTCCGCCCCTTGGGTTGAGGCCCCGCCCCCTGGGGGGTCTGGCCCCGCCCCGATTGAGTCTGGCCCCGCCCTCCCCTGCTTGCAGCCAGACGGAGCCCCAGGGTGGGCAGCGGCCCCTTCGCGTTCCGCGCTCTCTGGACCCTCCGGCCGCCTCGTAGCGGGAGGCGCGCGGCCGCTCGGAAGCCGGAAGTGCGGCCTCGGAGGCGCCGCTCCCCACCCCCCACGCTAGGCTGGGCAAGTGCGAACGCGCGCCGTCCCCCTTTCGCACCCGTGACCCGGAAGCGGAAGGTCCCGGCAGCGGCAGCGGCGCGAGATTCTCGGCGGCGCGTGTGTGAGAGCGGGAGCGGCGGCGTCATGTGAGGAGGCCAGAGGAGCGGGGGGAGTGGGGCAGAGGGGGGGGCAGGAGAAGGGAGGGGGCAGAGGCCTGGGGGAAGGGGGGGCAGAGGCTGGGGGAAGGGGAAGGGGGGAGAGTCTGGGGGGAAGTGGGCAGAGGCTGGGGGCAGGGGAAGGGAGGGAGCAGAGGCTGGGGGAATGGGGCAGAGGCTGGGGGCAGGGGAAGGGAGGGGGCAGAGGCTTGGGGGGAGTGGGGCAGAGGCTGGGGGAAGGGGAAGGGGGGAGAGTCTGGGGGGAAGTGGGGCAGAGGCTGGGGGCAGGGGAAGGGGGGGCAGAGGCTGGGGGGAAGGGGGGCAGAGGCTGGGGGCAGGGGAAGGGGGGAAGTGGGGCAGAGGCTGGGGCAAGGGAAGGGAGGGAGCAGAGGCTGGGGGAAGGGGGGGCAGAGGCTGGGGGCAGGGGAAGGGAGGGGGCAGAGGCTGGGAGGGAGCAGAGGCTGGGGCAGGGGAAGGGGGAGCAGAGGCTGGGGGGAAGTGGGGCAGAGGCTGGGGGCAGGGGAAGGGAGGGGGCAGAGGCTTGGGGGGAGTGGGGCAGAGGCTGGGGGCAGGGGAAGGGGGGGCAGAGGCTGGGGGGAAGTGGGGCAGAGGCTGGGGCAAGGGAAGGGAGGGAGCAGAGGCTGGGGGAAGGGAGGGGGCAGAGGCTTGGGGGAAGGGGGGCAGAGGCTGGGGGGAAGTGGGGCAGAGGCTGGGGGAAGGGAGGGGGTAGATGGGGGAATGGGGTAGAGGCTGGTAGGAAGGGGCAGCGGAAGTGAGGGTGGCAGCTGCGGCGGGGGGTAAGAGGGGTAGAGGTGAGGGGGCCTGGCTGGGGGGGGAGATAGAGGGAAACGGAGCAGACGCCATCCATTCCCCAGCACTCCCAGGACCCGAAGGGCGAGGGGATTGAGCGCCTGGGCCCCCTGAGCCCTAATCCTCCCACTCGTCTGATGGTAGTGATGGGGGAAGCCGCCTCCACCTTGTCCTGGGGATCAGGGTCGGGGAAGGTTCCCTGATCGCGTGTTCATCTCCCCTCCATAGGGGGGCATTGGCCCAGAGGTCTCCTTGCCCAGGCTCTGGGGTGGGATGGCAGATGCCCTGCCCTCAGAAGAGATGTTGCTGGGGATCCTGGGAAGGGAGAGTTGGGGTAACAAAGGGGAGGTTTGATTAACATCACTCCTGACTGGAAGATGAGAAAGCGTGGGGAAGGGGGCTAGAGCCTCTCTCCCCCTCCCCCATTTAGGCAGAAACACATGCCACCCGCTCTCGCTGAGACAGTTGAGGGGTCCCGGCCGAAGGGCAGTGTGGCACTCGCAGGGCAGATCCCAGGGCGGCGGTAGAGCTGATCCAGTCTAGGAATCTCTGTTCTGCGGGAAGTATTGACACTTTGAAATGTTCCAATTCCCAGCTGCAGCAAAACTGAACTTCTGAAATTTCAGGTGGAGTGAAATCGAGGCATTTTACTAGGACTTTGTTTGGTTTGTATCATTTATAACACGGGTTTTGAAAGGAAAACTCCAAACGTTCCGGGCAGGTTGAAATAGAGTGCTGGGTCTGATGGAAACACTTTGGTACATTTTGCTCTAAATGAAATTTCATCTAAATTGACACATTCTGGCCGGGCAGCTTTACAGCATATAGAGCAAGCCTTAGCATACCTCTCCACTGCAGCTGGGAGGTGATTCCCACTTGTCTAGCCGTACACATGCTAGCTCAGCTCGAAATGCCTAGCTGCACCAAGAACAAGCCTGTCAGAGACCCTAGGCAGATACTGGGACAGCTAGCCCGGTCCACCACAGACACACTAGCTCAAGCAGACCCTATCGCATGTACATCCAGGCGAGCTGGGAATCACACCACGACTGCTGTGTAGAGGTACCTAGAGGTGGGTTATGGGGAAGCGAGGCCTGAACCCCCTAGTTGGTAGTGCCATGTCGTCGTGGGCTGTCAGGGACAAGGCAGTCCGAGGGATGGGCCCTTCGCCCTGCCAGGACACCCCAGATGAGGCGGCAGGAGGAGAAGGGTGTGGCAGAGGCTCCATGAATGCCGTGTCTTCCCCTTCTGCGCCTGCAGGAGCCTCTTAAACAAGCCCAAGAGCGAGATGACCCCCGAGGAGCTGCAGAAGCGGGAGGAGGAGGAGTTCAACACAGGGCCCCTGTCCGTCCTCACCCAGTCAGTCAAGAACAACACCCAGGTGCTGATCAACTGTCGCAACAACAAGAAGCTGCTGGGACGTGTCAAGGCCTTTGACAGGTGCGGTTTCCTCCCCCCATACATTTAAAATACCTCTGGGGCCCTTCCTTCCCAGCCTGCCCCCAGGGGGCTGCGGTTTATGTCTGTCCCGTTCCCCAGCAAGAGCAGAAGGGTCCCCCGCCCGTTGCGCAGTACAGAGCAGGTGGGATGCTGTCCAGAGGTCAGAGCAGGGGGGCTGGGAGCCGGCGTTGCTGGGTTCTATACCCTGCTGTGGGAGGGTGGCCTAGTGGTTAGTGTCATGGCGGGGGCACTGAGTGGCAGGACTGCTGGGATGTATTTCCAGGTCTGGGAGGGAGCATGGAGCGAGCTACAGTTTCTCCCCCACCACCTCCTTGCTAGAACCTGACTGCTGCACTAAGTAGTTGATTCCAGCAGGAATGAGCTCAGCGCAACAGGCTTAGCAGAGGGGATGCCAGGTCAGGCTGCAGTGAGCAGCTTCCTCTCTGGCCATGGGGTCTAGGTTGTCAGTGGTTACTCCCAGCTCCACTGCTGTGTCCCTGATCCCCCGCTCTCTCCCTCCAGGCACTGTAACATGGTGCTGGAGAACGTCAAGGAGATGTGGACGGAGGTGCCCAAGAGTGGCAAGGGAAAAAAGAAATCGAAGCCCGTCAACAAGGATCGCTACATCTCCAAGATGTTCCTGCGGGGGGACTCCGTCATTGTGGTGCTGAGGAACCCCCTCATTGCCGGCAAATAGAGAACTGTCCCAAGGTCCCAGCCTCGCCCTGGCATGACCCAGAGCCAGGCTGAGCGGGGAACCTGCCTCAAGTCCCTCTGGATGAAGCCTACTGGCTGCATCACTTGTGAAAACCATCCTGTTCAGAAACAACTCTGCTGAGCTCTCCCCAGGTGCCACCTGTACCTCCCTTATTAGCCCTCAGAGCGCCGAGGGCTGAGCACAGCTCCCCCCGCCCTCTCTGTTGCTACCTCCAGCTCCCACGTTCCCATTTGATTGGAAGGGGGTTTCTGGGAGCAGAACTAGTCAGGAGACCCCAGCTGCTGTAAGCCCGTCACAGGCTGGTGTCCCCCCACGCCCCTCACCCACCTGCCCAAAGCTGAAGGGAGCCAGTGTCCCAGCGCCGCTGCTCTGGATTTACCCAGGATCTCTGTGCCCACTCACAGCCTTGCTGCTGGGTGCTGCAGACTCAGCTGGCCCTGGGGGAGGCTACATCGAGGTGAGAGGCTCTTTAGCTCTTAGGCCTCCCGACGGGCCTGCTCTGTGGCTTGCTTGCCAGGAGTGGGGAGCGCTGAGGTTTCCTAAGGGAGCTGGGTACAAAGAGAAGCACTGGGAATCTCAGCCTAACAGAAGGGGGGACCTCTCAGCAGAATTGTCTCTGAACAGCTCTTCAAAGGTGTCTTTTGAAGGGGAGCTGTCTGCTGTAGTTGTCTGATTTGGGTGGGGGCCGACTACCCTGGGAATTTCCGCACTGCATAGCTACCCTGCCGCAAATGCCCCACAGAGAGGCACCAGGAGCGCGTGACTGCTGCCCCTCTTGAACCTCCGCTTCCCCAGACACCAGCCAGACCAGCAGCAGTTGTACGTGAGTTCGGGTCCCGCTTTCCAGCTGAGCAAGGCGCCAGGGAAGACGAGTTCGCGAATGGGATTTGAAACACCGCTCAGCTCCTAGTGTAGACAGCTTCACGGTGGCGTCAGCCTTGGCTTTGTTCCAGCAGCACTAGCTGAGGTGCGAAGGGTCGTTCCTTACTACTCAGCTGTAAAGCGGGACAGGGACCAAGTAGCCTCTGGGCTGGGGATAAGTCATGCCTGGTACACTCCCACAGCTCGTCAGTACAGAAATCCCTGGTGTCGACAGCTCCCCTGGCCCTGATCCTCCAGCGGCATCCGAGCTAGTGGATCCTTGTGTCCCGGGTTCCTGGCATCCATGGGACAGTTTCAGGAGCGGGGTCTTGTACGTTGTTGCTCCAGCCTCCAGGGCAGCTCCTCTCCTTGCAGCATCAGGAACTTTTGTAATAAACCAGTTTGATTTCAGCTGGCTCTTGCCTGCTTCGGGGTGGGGAGGTAGCGTGGCCGGTGCCATGGGGTGAATCTTGCTGGCAAGTTCCATGTGGGGGCCAGGCTGCTGGCAGGCACCGTGTCATGGGAGCCAGGCTGGGGCAAAGGATGGCCACTGCTGGCTGTAAATAGTCTGGGAGTCCGAAGGCGTGTTCCAGAGTTAGACCCACACTCCTCTGCTTCCCCTCCAGAAAGGGGCGGTTGGATGGGGCAGGGATGGGACCCACATGCTTTAAACTTTGGTTCCCATCTTCCCGTTGCGGGTAACAAGCTGTTTGGCTTCTGTGGGTTGTGAATCAGAAGGAGCCCGGGGAGCTACATTCTTCCCTGCAGCTCTGGCTCCTCCCCTCCCCAGAGCTGATCTCTGTGTGAGGAGCCGAAGGGGGCCAGATGCCACAAGGGTGGGCGACCTGTGGGCAGGGCAGGCTGCGGGGGACTGCGGCGTCCTTACAAAGCTGTGACTGGATGCAGGGCTGGGCCCAGGCACTGGCTCAAGGGCCCTGGAGCCTGATGGCCTCTGTCAACTGAGCAGCAGCGGCAGGCTGGGCTGATTTGCCCTACGCTGTCAACACCCCCTGCCCCAGCTAGGGTTGGGAGGAGGGGCAGCCTCCTGGGCTGGCTGGGGGCAGCCACTGAGAGTCTGTTGGGATGGTAACAGCTGACACTCTGAGGGGGGGAGGGAGACTCCCAACTCCTTTACGGGGGCCACCATGTGGCAGCTGGGGAAGCAACTGATGGGCCATACTGGCCTGTTGGGGTGGCTTTGAATGGGAGAATTATCTGGAACGGTCCCATTTCCTACCCCCTGTGCCAGCCAGACCCCGCCCCCAGGGGCCAGATGGGAGCCAGCACCCCCATGGGGGAAAGGCCCCATGTCCCATTCCCTACCCATGTGGCTGGATCAGCACCCCATAGAGCAGCGGTTCTCAGCTGGGGGTCTGGGCCTCAAGCAGGTTTCAGGGGGTCCACCAAAATAAACCCGTCTTAAGCCCTGGGCCGGGTTTATTTTTGTCCCTATATTCTCCCTTTGTGTGTTCTAGGCAGGGGGGTGTAACTAGCTTGCCATTAAATACAGCTCTTCGGCTACTAGCGGTGCTGAAACCCCCTTGCTGGGCACAGGTGGGCTGGGGAGCTGTTATAGCCTGTTCGGGGGGCCTCAGAAAGAGAGGTTGAGACCCCCTGGGCTAGAGGCGAAAGGTCCCATTCCCTGCCCCTCTGAGCCAGCGAGCCCCATACTCTTCCTTTGTGCCCGGAGCCACCGTGGGTCGGTGCTGCTGGATCCGCGGGCATCTCTTCCTCAGCGCTGTCTCAGCATGAGCTTACCCCTGGGCCCAGCTGCTCCTCAGCCAGTGAAACTCGACCCCCGCGGGGCCCCCGTGCTCTGCTCCGCTCTCAAAGTGACTTTGTGTTGCTCTCACACAGAACAGCCCCTTTCTCGCCGCGCAGCCACTGGGCCAGATCGGTTACTGCTGGCAGGAGGATGCGCCCCCCTGCTGCCGCCGGGGGGATGAATTATTGATCGGGGGCAGATGGGCTGTTTGGCAGGACATCTCTTGCTCAGCTGGGGCGATGGGCAGGGGCTCAGGAAAGGAGAGATGGGCCTGGGCTGATGGGAAGGGGCAACAACATGACATGGGGCAGAGGGAGCAGCTGTGTATGTCAGACCAGACCCACCCCACCCGGTGCTGGCTGACGCTGGCTCCACATTGCACCCGGCACTTCCTTGCCTGGCAGGTCTGACCCTCCCCGATTGGACCCAGCCCTGGGCAGGGAAACAGCCAGGCCCACACTTCTGCCAGCACCCTGGCTTCTGGCACCCTTGGGGACTTGTCCGGTGCTAGCTGGGCACCAGTGCCTCCCTGGGAGCTGGGGTGTGTCGGAGCTGGAGCCTTCTTGCCCCTGGGGATGGGGCGGGGGGTCACTTCCCAGCCCCGCTGAAAGATTCTGGACTCAGTTAACTCCCAGGGGATGGGGGACTGGATTCCTGCCTGGTGGCCTGGCCAGACGACCCCCCTTGTGCCTGTCTCCCCACAGATCCTGGCACAAGAGACAGCTGGGGGGGACCCAGAGAGGGGAAGGGATGCAGCGCTGCAGCGGGTGGAGGGGTGTCACTGGCCCCCATTGCAGCGCCATTAGGTTCCATCTGCAGGATCCCAGCGGGCGAGGGATCGATTCCCTCCCTCCCTCCCCCCCCCCCCCCCCCCGCCGCAACCAGAGCTCCGGCCTGGCTCCAGGGTCGGACTTTCATTGTGATAAGGCCATGCTGGCTCAGCCACCCCGGCCCTTTGCTGCTGCGCCTCCTCCGGGCCAAATCATCCCCTTCCCTCCTGTCGCCGCCACTGGGGGAGGTGAAGGAAAAGCACCTGACAAGGCGAAATCCAAGCCGCGGCCTGTGCCGAACCCGAGCCTCCATATCGAGCTGCTTCCTCTCACCCCGGCACGTGGCAGAGATGCCCAGAGAGGCAGAGCTAGGTCCTGGGAACTGCAACACAGGTGGGATTGTTCCAGGTGGGCTGAGATGCGGCCACCTCTGGGGTCGGGGTGCAGAGGCTGTTTATACAGGGATCCCTCACCCAGTCAGGGCTGATAAGATGAGATGAAAGGGGGCCTATTGTACCGGCCTCCCTGAGCATGAGGGGCTCCCAAAATGTCTATAACTGGGGGGAGGTGGGGCCCCAGCCAACATGGTGTACCAGGGACCTAAATTTCTCTTAAAGGACCTGCACCCAGCACCATGAAGCAGCCACCTCTAGGGTGGGGTTGTGGCAGTTATTTATAAGGAATACCTCACCTAGCACTGAGATGCAGCCACCTTTGTGGTGGGGCATGGAAGCTGTTTATACAGGGCTCCCTCACCTAGCACTGAGATGCAGCCACCTCTAAGGTGGGGGCATGGCAGTGGTTTATTATTTGTGTGGTAGGACTGCCTGGGGGCACCAGTCCCAGAGCAGGGTCCGTGTGCCAGGTGCAAACGTAGGAATGACTCACCTAGCAGTGAAATGCCACCATTCAAGGGAAGGGCACCCCGCCCCATTCCCTGGAGCACAGCACCCCACAGCATTGCACTGGGGCCTGCCCTGACTGCGAGGGGAGAGCGCCCCCTGCTGATTTGCTTGTGGTAATGCCCCAGCCTGCAGCAGCCTGGCTCTCCACCCATGCACAGATGTGCTGTCCACTGTCTGGGGACTGGCCGGGAGTGAGGGGGAAGGGGGCTTCTGAGCTGGGCCTCTGCCAAACTCACTGCCCAGATCACATGCAGGATTTGTTGGAGGGGCCGAGTTCCCCACTGCCCCCCTCCCCCCACGCACACGTGCCAGTGAGCTGCAAACCTGGCCGCTGGCTGGTGTTGGCTATGCCCCGTGGTTGCCCTTTGCCCACCCTCACTGGGAGCTGGGGAACCGGCTGGGCGGGGAGCCCCAGGTGTGATCTGGGCACCATCAGGATGCAGAGTCCAGCTACATCCCCTGCCTGCTTTGGGGATACTGGCCCACACTGGCTGCCAGCGGCCCCTCCGGGCCGGGCCTCTGCCGGGCTGCATGACTCAGGAAACCACCCGTCTCATGGGGGACAGCATGTGTGTGAATATGCCCCTCCCCGCCCCCCAACTGCAGCTCTGCACCTTCCTTTGTCTCTCCCCCCACCCGCTCTACCGCCCCCATCTCTTCCTTCCCCCCAGCCCTCGGTGTTCCCCTCCCCACCCCATTCCTCCCTCTGCCCATCCATCTCAGCCCTCTCCCCGACAATCCAGCCCCTCCCACGGCCACAGGAGGGGGTCCGGGCAGCCCCACGAAGCGCCCTCGCTAGGAGAGGCTGCGGAGCAGGGCCTGGCATGGGTGGAAGCCAGACCCCTGTGTGCTCGTCTGCAGGGCTCCAGGCTGCCCCTAGCAGGATCCAGCCCGACGCCTGTGGGGAGCCCACGCCAGAGGATCTGGGGGGCACAACGCTGGCACGGATGGGGCTGCCAGGCTGGGATCTGGGACTAGGCTCCCCTCCCCGAACTCTGGTATCCACCCAGATCTGTGGAGGGGAGGCAACTGGGTCCCCACAGCCTGGCCACCACCCCCCCCAAGCTGTGCAGATGGGGGTCTGTGGGCCCAGGGGTCTCTGCCGACTGGGGTCAGCTGTGCCTAATACAGCTGTGGTGCCACAGCGCCCCCTGGTGGGAAACAGCAGCACTGCAGGCATGCCATGGGGCAGGGTGAGGGGGCGTCCCTGGCGCACCAAAATGAATACACAGCCCAGCACCGCCCCACACATGGGCGCATTCACACGCCCAGCCCGGCACTGCCCCATGCCCCATACCCTCCCCTCCCCGCAACCCCCTGACGGACAGAGCAGCCGTGAATTCAGCAGGGAGATGCCTTTAATGAGATGATCCAGGAACAGGCTGGAGCCGCTGCCTGGCCCGAGGGTCCCGCCGGGCTGGCACAGAGGAGAGCTGAAAGGCTGAACCAACCTAGCTGCAGATAGCTGCTTGCTGGAGCCCTGGGAGGAGAAATTCCACCCCCCGGCCCCTCGGCCTCGCCTGCATCACCTGGCAAACCCAGATGGCCTGGCGCCGCTGCTTCCCTCGCTGCTTTTCTCCCGCCAGGGGCCAAGGACACAGGCTGGGCCAGTTCCCTCTTGGGTTCTCCTGCGCTGGCCCGAGGGCGTGGGGTGGGGATGGGGGTGGCCACCACTTTGGGGAACCAACCCCATCCAAACCCAGAAGGAAAGAAGAAACCTGGAGGGGGCGGGGGGGGACATCGCTACAGGGAGTGGGCTTTGCAAAACGTATGTGGCTGTCTCTGGGAGAGCGGTTCAGGGGTCAGAGCTGTGGGGGGGGGGGGGGGGAGCTGGGAGTTAGGACTCCTGGGTTCTGTTCCCAGCTCTGGGAGGGGAGTGGGGTCTAGTGGGTTAGAGCGGGGGGGCTGGGAGCCAGGACTCCTGGGTTCTAGCCCTGGCTTTGAGCAGGGAGTGAGGTCTAGTGCATGGGCAGCGTGTGACTCCCATGTTTGGGGAGGCTGGGCATGAGCATAGGATACTCCCTAAAAGTGTGGAGGGGGGGCGACCGGATCATGACCCTGCCCCCTGCTGCGCCCCGAGGTCCACCCCCGCTCGGCCTCCTCCCCCTGAGGCTCCACCCCAGGCCCTGCTCCTGCTTGGCCCCCTCCCCCGAGGACCCTCCGCCCCGGGGTGGAGGATTCTTGGGGGAAGAGGCGGAGCGAGGGTGGGACCTTGGGGGGAAGAGGCTGAGTGGGGGCGGGAAAAGGAGCAACATGGGCGGGGCCATGGGGGAAGAGGCTGAGTGGGGGCGGGGCCTCAGGGCGAAGCATGGGAGCCCTTTCGGGGGCAACACTCCAAAGGGGGTGGGCCAGCGCGCCTCCAGAGGGAGGGGCACTGCATCCTGTTTAGGGGAGGCTTAGCCCCCCCGGCCTCTTATACCTGCCACCCGTGGTCTAGTGTCGGGGTTCTCAAACTTCATTGCACCGCGACCCCCTTCTGACAACAAAATCACTTCACGACCCCGGGAGAGGGGACCGAAGCCTGAGCCCGCCCGAGCTCCACTGCCCCAGGGTGGGGTGGGGGCCAAAGCCCGAGCCCCACTGCTCTGGGCAGGGGCCCAAAGCTGAAGCTCAAGGGCTTTAGCCCCAGGCAGGGGGCATGCAACCTGCGTCCTGCAGCCCTCGGGCTTTGGCTTCGGCCCCGGGCCCCAGCCAGTCTAAGCCAGCCCTGGCGACCCCATCCAAGGCATGGGTCATGATCCACAGTTTGAGAACCGCTGGTCTAGTGGGTTAAAGTGAGGGGACTGGGAGCCAGGACTCCTGGGTTCTTCTCCCATCTCTCCTGTCCCTAGCCCGGGGGGCCGCAGAGTGGGGGGGTCCTACTCCCCCTAGGGACCAGTGATAGTCTTAGCTCAGCAGTGACCCTCTAGGTATGAAAGAGGCTCCGGGAGTCCCAGGGGGGCCAATCCCGTGGGCCACCAACCCACGTCACTTCCCTGGTAGGGGGCTGTTGTGGCTGGCCAGCTCCAGCCTGTTGGACGGCGTGAGTCCGGAGGCGGAGAACTTGCCTGGGGCGGAGGTGGGCAGAGGGTGCCATGTGCAGGGGAAGGTGGCCGTGAAGGCCTGGCGGAAGGAGCGCATGCGGAAGACGTACACCACGGGGTTGATGGCGGAGTTGGCGTGGGACAGGACGATGGTCGCCAGCACGAGCGGGCTGGGGATGGGGCAGCCGGGGCAGACGAGCTGGAGGGTGTTGATGACGTGGAGGGGCAGCCAGCAGAAGGTGAAGCAGAAGAGGACGATGAAGAGCGAGGTGGCCAGCCGCAGCTCCTTGTGCAGGACACGGCGGCGTCGGGCCTGCCGGCTCACCTCAACCTCCCGCTCGGCCACCTTGCGGATCTGCCGCTTGGCCTCCAGGAAGATACGGCCGTAGAGGACCAGCATGATGGCCAGCGGCACCAGCATGCAGGCCATGAACTTAAAATAGACCTCGAAGGTGTCCTCGATGAAGGCATTGAATTTGCACTGGCCGTCGGGCGGGAAGGGTTTATGCCAGCCCATGAGGGGCAGTGCCCCAATGAAGGTGGCCAGCACCCAGCTGCTCAGGATGACTAGGAGCGAGTTCTGGGGGCTCATGAGGGATGGGTACTGGAAGGGCTTGAGGATGGAGATGTACCGCTCCACTGCAATGGCCAGCAGGCCGAAGACCGAGGCCTGCGTGAAGATCAGCAGGGTGCAGAGCATCAGCAAGCACAGAGTCGGCCGGCCCCGCGGCAGCCCCGCATCCGCCATCTGGGCGCAGGGGATGGCCACGGCCCCCACCAGGATGTCGGCCGCGGCCAGCGAGACCAGGAAGTGGTTGGTCACCACGGCGCGCAGCTTCCTGTCCCGCAGGATGACAGTGCAAATGAAGAGGTTGCCCGCGACGGACAGCACCGCTGTGACGGTCTCCGTCAGGAAGTAGGGCACGTCCAGGCCGGGCAAGCTCCCGTTCGATGCCCCCGGGCAGGGCGGGGGAGTGACGGGCGGGAAGGACGAGTTGGGGAAGGCGTTGGTGGTAGGTGGGGCTCTGGCCATGTTAATCCAGGTGCCTCGCTGGGCCGTCAGTGCTCCCCCGTCTCCATACTCCATCAGCGCGGCTGCACGGAGGGAAACCAGAGCTCAGCATATGGCCAACCCGCTACAGGGGCTTGGGCTTCGGGGGTCGAATTCTGCTCTTTGATTTGGTGAGCGGGAAGCTGGGAGGGGGTCACTGGCCTGGGATCTGCAGGTCAGACCGGAGGATCTGGTGGGCCCCTGCGATCGGGGGGAGAGCCCCCGAGAATGCCCAATTCCCCTGCTCCTGAGGGCTAAGACATGGGAACCTGGCCCTGTTCTGTTGGAATCAGAGGGACACGGGATGTATCTCCCCGCCTCGTGTTAATGGCTGTCGAGGGGCCACATGCCCGCACACGCTAGGTATTTCCATACATCCAGTGACGTATCTTATACGGCCGCTACTTCCATTACCAGGGAGGGAGCAGTTCACCGAGGGCTGGGGTGGATTCTCCGTCCCTGGCACTTTTCTCAATCAAGGCGGGCTGTTTTTCTCTGGCTCAACCGGGAATTAACCCAGCGCCATCCTATGGCCTGAGTCATCCAGCGGGTCAGCCTAGATGGTCCCAATGGCCCCTCCTGGCCTTGGAATCTCTGGCCCAGGGAGAGGTTGGACCCAGGTGAAAGCACAAGGCAAGTTGGAGGGGGGACAGATTCCTGGTGTGCAAGGCGGGGGAGGGGGGGATTAAGGCATTAATCCCACGTGCAATGCCCATATGCCATGCTGTAAGAAAATATCTCCAGTTTGCTTTACAACTTTGAAAACATTCTCTCTGAACTTGTGAACACAGCCACCGGAATCGTCTCCCACCCCACACCCCGCCTTCCCTGCCAGAGGGACTGTCGAAAGCAGATGGGCCATGGAGCGGGTTGGTCAGATGGGGTTAAAACAGCTCCGGGGGGGTAGCGGGACGGACAGGACTGCCCTGGGGGAGCCAAAGGCTAGGCTGATGGGGAAGGCAGCCACAGCTGGGGCCACGCCCCAATCAGGCCACAGCTGGCCTTATAACAGGCTATGAGCCAGGTGCTCAGGCAGTCTCTCTCTAGCTGTGGAGAGAGATGGGCCTGGCTAGCTTACCAGTGTACCCAGAGCGAAGCAGGGCTGGGGAAAGGCCAGAGGAGTTGGGGAGCTCCAGGCTGGAAAGCCCCCTTCCTGCAGGCCTAAAGCAAGTACTGGGGTTGCAGAGCAGCAGCCCAAGTTTAGGCAAAGGCAGCAGGTCCAAACTCTCCTTGCTGATGATGAGTGGTACAGACTGCAGTCTGCTCCAGTGTGCGTGGGCTAGATGAGGACTGGCAGTAGCTGCTGAGGCAAGGTGGGGATAGAGGGTGGGGGAAACCCAGAGACTGTGGGGGGTCTGCAGAGGGCAGAACCCTGAGGGAAGGGGCAATGGGCTCTGGGAGGGACATGGAGGCCTGAGGCAAGCGGGACACCAGCCTGCAGAGGGTGCTCTGAAAGCTAGAGAGCTAATTCCCAGGATGACCAGCGGGAGGCACTGCACTGGTGAGCCATGCCCTGCTACAGGCCAGCAAGGATCATTGCAATACAAAGGATTGGTTAATGGCCCTTTCCAGCACTTAAGAATTGCTATGTGCCAGGAAGCTCAATCTGTGAGCTTGGAAACTGAAGGAAGGAAATCAAACACAGCCACAGGAATATTTTCTGTCTTTTTGGCTGGTTGAACTCCTAAGGAAGCTAGAGATTCCCCAGGGCTGCCCTGAAAGACCCTCTGAATTGACTGATGCATCTGCCATTTTGTTGCCCAGTCACGCAGTTTTGTGAGGTCCCTTTGTAACTCTTTACGGTCTGCTTTGGACTTAACTAACTTGAGTTATTTTGTATCCTCGGCAAATTTTGCCACTTCCCTGTTTACCTCTTTTTCCAGATCAAAGGAATACTGGCTCTGCTTAGTTTGCATTTAAGCAATAAACAAAGTAATCAAGCAGGAAGGAAAAGAAAGGGCTCTTAAACAGGTGAGGGAAAAAGCAGGGAACATCCTTCCTAATAGACACTTTCTCTCCTGAATCTCAGCTGGAAAGGCTTTTTAAGAGGGTGACTGACACCCCCTCCCCCCCTGCTCTTTGCATTCATGGCATCTGAAGCAATAAGAGGCATTCTGGGGAGAAGGGGTCCTGACCTAAGAAGTTTAGTCAATAAAACTACTGAAAGCATCTGATGAGAGATCTTTCAGTTGAATTTAGCGGAGTTTGTTAAATTAAGCATTGGTTGCATTTTATCTTTACTTTTCTTGTAACCATTTCTGGCTTTTATGCCTCATTACTTGTTCTCACTTCAAACCTCTCTCTTTGTAGTTAATAAACTTGTTTCTCTGTTTGATCTAATCCCATGTGTTTGAACTAAAGTGTCTGGGCAACTTCATTTGGGGTGGCAAGTTGCGTGCCTATTATTTCTATTAAAGCAACAACAGACTTTGTATAATTTGCATTGTCCAGGGGAGGACTAGGCAGTACAGGACAGACATTTCTGGGGGAAAATCTAATGCTGGGAGTGTGTTGGGGTCACCCAGCAAATTAACCAGGGCTGGTAAGAGCCAGGGTGTGACAACAGCAGAAGCACAGGCATAGCTGGGAGTGACTTGCACGCTGGAGGTTCTTTGTGAGCAATCCAGGCAGGAGGGTATAGCAGCAAAGCAAGGTAAAGGGTACCCAGGTTAGAGGGCAGGGGTGACACAGCTACAATCCAGATTAGTGAGTATCTTGTATGTCACAGCCCGCTTGCCAAGGGTGAGGGAGGCAGGCTCAAGCCTCGGTCGACAGCTCTCAGCCAAACCTAGCAGGCCACTTGGCTCAGCTCCCCAAACAGACCTAATCTTTAAGCAGGTGGATACTTGCTTTAAGCACGTAGCAAGAACAGAACGTTTGTGTGCAGACAAGACCTGAGTCTCTTCCCTCCAAGCTCTGCTCTGGCCAGGGCCGTCCATCAGGGGGTGTGGGGCCCGGGACAAGTCAGCCCCTGCCATAGGCGCAGGAACTACGGGGGGAGGGGGGGGGGCTGCAGCTCCCCCAGGCTCCCATCTGCAAGCCCAATGCCCAGGGTCCCGGTTGATGGCCCCGCATGCCCTGAGCTCTGGCTGCTGCCCCATGCGCCCAGGGTCCTGGCTGCCAGTCCTGTGCAGCAGGGTCTCAGTTGTCGCCCCATGCCCAGGGTTCTGGCTGCAGCCCCGTGCGCCCAGGGTTTCTGGCACCAGCCAATCACACTGGCCTGAGGCACCCCCCCCCAAAAGTGCAGGGCCCGGAGTGGTCACTCCCATTTGCCATACCCAAGGAACAGCTTTGACTCGGCCACCAGCTCTGTTCAGGGGGGCATTTCTGGCCTGGGATGTGCAGGAGATGAGGGTGGCTAATCCTGAAGGGCCCTGCTGGCTTTAGAATCTAGAGCCCAGGCCCATATCCTTGCAGATAAGACACCTAACTCCCCCTCCCTCCCAAGACCTCTGGGGTTCTGTTCTGAACGTTTCCCAGGGCCACGTGTGGCCCAAAGAGCCTGGGCTTATACTGGGCAGAAGCAGACACGCTTCTTACATTTGAGGGTGAATTTAAGCCCAATGAAGGGGACTGGCAGCTCCTGCAATTTGCATCCCTCTAGTTATCAACAGCACAGGGCCAGCATAGAGCCTAAGGAAGCAGGTGTCCCTCCCAGTCGGGTAAATTTCAACACTGCTATATGCTTTCCGTCTTCTTCTTTCACCTCTGTGATGAGATCATCTAGGCCTAGTGGATAGAGCACTGGGCTGGGGCTCAGGCGATGTGGCTTTTATTTCTGGCTCTGTCACTGGCCTGACAGGTGACTTTGGTCTTCCCTGGTCTGTGCCTCAGTTTCCCCATTTGTTAAGCACTTTGAGATCCAGTGATGATAAGAACTAAGAGTTATTACTGCTATGAGCCGAGTGAAACCTCACCATGGGTTAAGAGCAAACTGATACGGGAATGAATCCTCTATGTCAGAGACAGTCGAGGGGCCTGTGCAAGCCTCATAGAAACTAGCCCCATGTGGGCAGAGGGTTCAGCCAGGCATTATGACCCAGTGCGGGTGGGTGAAGCGAGATAATGGAGAGCAGACAAGGATGGAGAGGTGAGAGGCAAGAAAGCCAAGCAGGAGACTGTATGTGCAGCGTGGGCCTGGAAAAAGACACAGAGAACTCTGGGGTCTGAGATTGGCTAAAGAGGCTCGGTGGGGTGGGGGGCTGTAAGCTAAGAGACTGCTCCTTTTGGTCTTCGTGTCATCTGTATTCAGAGCCACAGGACTTGATACATTCTGGGAGTTGCATCAAAGAAAATACCAGACTCCATCAATGTCTCCTCCTCTCTGGAACATCCCCAGGGCCCTGGACTTTGGCTGGCCACTCGGGACAGAAAGGGGCAATGGTATTCAGTGTCCCTAGCGGGCCCAGTCCTCTGTCGTCTTGCCATTTCTACGGTCATTTGCACCTGTGCAAAGTCCTGCTAGATCACGTACAGGGGTATCAACCAGGACACAAGGTGGGGGACCGTCTAGCGGATAAGCAGAGCTCTAGAGAGAGCCAGATTCTGCTGCCAATCTCAGCGTAAGCTCAGAGTGAGTTCATTGACTTTGTGTTACCTGCTGTGACAAAGTCGTTGCACGTCTTGGGATATTCGGGGTTTCCCTGAAAGCCCCAGTTGCTGGAATCCAGGGGCAGCCAGAGGCTCTGTAATTGTAATTGTAAAAATAACGCCTGTTTCCAGCCCCTGTGTTTGCGGAGCAAAGCCCACAAATCCATTTTAAAATAATAATATTGTGTTTTTTTAAGACGCTGTCAGGCTTTGGAGGACCCGACGCACGGGTTTATGCCGTTTGAGGTGGCAGTCTTGTTGTTACTGCCCTGCAACAGATCAGAATAGGCCCCCAGCTTTTCAGAGATCTGAAAGGCCGTCCACAAATGCTTCGGCTCTTGGGTGATTTTTTTTTTTAATGGTAGCATGAATCGCTCTAGCTTGGTATAAACCCCCTTTTAAAAGTGGGGTTGGCACACTCGCGGGTGAAGCACTGGCTGGAGACTCAGGATGCCTGGGTTCTGTGCCTGCCCCGCTGGGTGAACTTGGCCTGACTCCCTCCCCCCACCCCTCTGGTCACTTAGAGGAGGAACTCCACCGGAGACCGCAGGAACAGGGCTCAGAATCTGGCTCAGCAGCCGGAGTGCTTCGGAGACGTGAGGGGCCGTTTCCAGTGAGGAGCAGGAAAGCCAAGTCACAAGCAGGTTATTGATCACAGCCAAGGCGTGGGAAGATGGTTTTGATTTTCTCTGCAGCGTGGGGCATCTGGGCAGATCTCTCCTCATCAATCCCATCCCAGGGCAAGGACATCAGGGAGAACCCTGGTCTCTCCCGCTGTCTGCCTGTGGGGCACAACGGTTTTGCTTCCTGGGACGTTTTTGGCTAACCCAAGTTACTGGGCTGAGTACAGGGGTAGCTGGGTAAATGTAATAGCCTGGGGTACACAGGAGACCAAATGGGGCGATCTGCTGGCCCCCTCTTGCCACAAAAACTCTATGGATGTATGTTACAGCCATGAGCCGCAGTGGCAAAGGCGAAGGACTCACCTGTCGAGGCTGCATATCCATCTCTGCTCCCGCAGGGCATCTGTCCAAAGGGCTCTCATGCGGTCAGCTGGTGGCCGGCATGTCCCCAAGCCCCGTCTCGCCAGCAGCCAGCTGTCCCTGGCCCATCAGAGCCCAGCACAGCTCGGTCCGCCGCAGCCTCACACGCCAGGTGTTTGCAAGGATTGGATCTGATAAGCTGCTGCGCCTATCAAGGCAGGCGCTCTCCACAGCGGGAGAGGGAACTGGGTGGACAAAGGAGGAGGGGATGTTTGTTGGTGGCGCTGAAGGGAAACAGACAGAGAGGCTGCTGGGCTGGGCAGGGGGGCCAAGGACGTTACCCCTCCCCCTTGATTCCTATTGATGCAACATCCAACAGGGTTCAAAGATGCTCTTCATCAGGGTCATATGGGGGAGCAAAGTCCTTGGGGCAGGTGACCCCCCAAATAAAGGTGTGACACGCAGGAAGTGTGGCTACAGCCCCCCCTCCAGCCATGGATTTTAGAGGCAGGGGGTTACCAGGGGTGATGAGGGATTCTCCCCTCCACCCTACAATTTCCACCATCGTTTCCTCCCCTTTGTCACTTCTCCTTCTCCCAGGGCCGCTGTCCTCCATGAGGGGCTGGACCCTGAGGAGATCTGGCTGCAATCTGGGGAGGGGACAGAACTCCCTCCCCAGGGGGAGGGCGGTGGAGCTTGCAGCTGAACCAGGGCTCAGGAGGGTGCGCTCGATTCCCAGCTACACTGGGGCCACTTTTATCAGCAAGACTCAAAATCAAACGTGGACGGATGCAAGAGAAAGAACATTTGGCTGGTCAAACTAGTGTAGACCGGGCCTTGTACTGAAATAAGACCCTTGGCATTGCCTTGTGCTCCAGTTTAGCTAGATCACACCTTAAATTAAACCAGGACAATTTCCCTGCGTAGACTCAACTTCACTTACCAGGCAACACTGATGAAAACCAGATTGAAACTGATGGAGAGTGTCCACACACAAGGGGTGCGTCCACCCTAGGAGAAAAAGTGGGGGGATCTTACCACTGGGGAAAATAATATGAGGTAATTTCCTAATGTGGACCCAGCACTTTGTGGGGTTTGGGACCATTAGGGCAATTTCCTGGACAAACCATATTGAATGATGTTAAAAGGGGGGACATGATAGAGGTCTATAAAATCATGACTGGTGTAGAGAGGGTAGATAAGGAAGTGTTATTTACTCCTTCTCCTTCTAATACAAGAACCAGGGGTCATCAAATGAAATTAATAGGCAGCAGATTTAAAACCAACAGAAGGAAGTATTTCTTCACACAACGCACAGTCAACCTGTGGAACTCCTTGCCAGAGGATGTTGTGAAGGCCAAGACCATAACAGGGTTCAAAAAAGAACTAGATAAGTTCATGGAGGAAAGGTCCATCAATGGCTGTGAGTCAAGATGGACAGAGACGGTGTCCCTAACCCTGTTTGCCAGAAGCTGGGAAGGGGCGACAGGGGATGGATCACTGATGATGACCTGTTCTGTTCATTCCCTCTAGGGGTTCGTCAGATACAAATGCAAATGTGTATGGTGGGATCGCATGGAAAGTCTTTAGGACAAGGGTGGCCAAACTTTTTGGCCCGAGGGCCACAATAGGGTGCGAAACTGTATGGAGGGCCAGGTAGGGAAGGCTGTGCCTCCCCAAACAGCCTGGCCCCCGCCCCCATCCACCCCCTCCCACTTCCCGCTCCCTGACTGACCCCCTCAGAACCCCAACCCATCCAACCCCCCCTGCTCCTTGTCCCCTGACTACCCCCTCCCAGGACCCCTGCCCCAAACCGCATCCCCCGGGACCCCATCCCCATCCAACCCCCCCTGTCCCCTGACTGCCCCCCCGACCCCTATCCACCCCCCCACCCCCTGACAGCCCCCCCGGGACCCACCCCCATCCAACCCCCCCTGCTCCCTGTCCCCAGACTGTCCCACCCCCCTATCCACCTCCCCACCCCCTGACAGCCCCCCGGGGACTCCCACACCCTATCCAACCCCACCGTCCCCTGACCGCCCCCCCCAAACCTCTGTCCCATCCAACCACCCCCTGCTCTCTGTCCCCTGACTGCCCCCTGGGACCCCCTACCCCTTATCCAACCCCGCCCCCTTACCATGCTGCTCAGAGCAGCAGGAGGCCGGAGCCAGGAGGTGGCACAGCGAGGGAGGGGCTGGGGACTAGCCTCCCCGGCCAGGATAGTCCCATGGGCTGGATGTGACCCGCTGGCCATAGTTTGCCCACCTCTGCTTTAGGAGGAACATGGGATTCGCGCAGTCTCTGGAAAGCATTACGAGCTTCAAGGGACAATGCGGCAGAGAGGAATGCTCTTCTGGGAAGTGAAGTGGAAATTGGTGGCAGGAGGGGTTGCAAACCCCTATCTAAGGACTCGGCACATGAAGCATTGCCCGGTGCGGGGGACACACCTTTTGTCTGCTGATCCCCTGTGCCGTGAGGATTGTTCAAAGCTGAAGGGTGGAAAGGAGTCACCGAGTTACTCATGAGGGGGCTTATTTGGAGTGGAAGCCTTGATCACCGGCCAGATCCATTGGTGGTGTCAGGGCAGGAGGGGGGGAGGGAAATCTCTGGTAAGCCTATCAGCATGTGGGTAGGTCGGCTGATGGGTTTTAATATGTTTTCTCCTTAACGCTTTTACCTTCGGAATCAATGTGCTTGCTTAGAAAGGGCTGGGTGGTCATCACTGGGGCAATTGCGCTGGTTACCGTCTCTGTGTAGACCCGTAAAGCAGGCTGCATTAGGCAGGTGGGCCTGGAGAACTCACAGGTTGGGCAGGGCACTGTGCAGCCGGGAGGAGAGAGAGAAACACGGGTCTCCGCCCAGGAGAGGTGACAGCTGGGAAGCTGGGGGTCTAGAGTGGGGGGTGCGCTTGCTGGAGGGGGAGTACAGGTGCAGGTGCCCTGAACTGTGACTGTTTGTACTCGTGTTAGCAGGGCAGGGTAATGAGGGGAACGGGATTTATCTGGGCTTGCTGAGTTATGCTTACACATTTAGGAAGGTACGCCACATTAGCCACGATGCAGTCACCAAAGCATGCACCCTGAAGCCACCTGTTTAGCTCACCTGATGCAACCTCCCATCTTGAGCTAAACTGGCCTTGCCAGAGCGGGAGGATGGGGACGTGGGATGCTAGCGAGGGTCAGTTCCCTGCCATGTCGCAGATTTCCTGGGTGAATCACTTAGCCTGTCTGTGCCTCAGTTTCCCCATCTGTGCAGGACTCTCATCCCAGGATGGGTTGGGGTTCTGAGGGGGTCTCACAAGCGGATTGGTGAGGAGAAACACACCACAGATTGTGAGGTGCTAAGACACCCTGAAGAACCAGGCAAGAGTCTAAGGTATCCAGATGATTAGTGCGTCTGTCCCCTCAGCTGATATAAGAGTTTGCACCAGTTCAATAACTGGTTTTAAAATACCAGTTAAACCGGTGCCTATTTCTTGGGCAGAAAGGAGGGCTTTGAATGGCACGAATCCCATTGATCCGCAGACAGGAAAAATCAGCAAATGGCTTTTTTTTCAAGACAGAGCCAACTGTTTACTCTGGCAAAGCCTCCCATAGCCCTCTTACTGGGTGCACGGCTGGTGAGCAATTTTCCAATCTTTCTTTGATCAAGGCCATTGTTAGCTGCTTTTATCAAGGAGATGCCTCATTAAACCTCATCGGCTCTAAAATGTTTAAGCGGCGTCAACTGAAAACTCCGGCCCTGAGTACACAGG
This sequence comes from Caretta caretta, assembly GCF_965140235.1. Classification (NCBI taxonomy): domain Eukaryota; kingdom Metazoa; phylum Chordata; order Testudines; family Cheloniidae; genus Caretta; species Caretta caretta. Next base: position 5,649,170 of record NC_134228.1, read on the forward strand.
CTAAATGAACAGGCTTGGGAGCAAGTGCGTGGCGTGGGGGTGAACCAGAGATTCGGGCCCGGCTCCTGATCCGATCCTCATGCTGCTTGTAGCTCCTGTGTTACCCGTGTTCACTGGTGTTACTCCGGATTTACACTGGCCTGGATGAGCTCAGTATCGGGCAGCTGTTGTCCGTTTTCTCCTGCCAGCTCTTTTCAGTTCTGAGAAACCTCCGACTGAGTTCTTAATGCCTCCCGTTACTAAATATGTATGTACTTAATAAAAATCATATACATTGGAGTAGGGGACATTTCCAAAGGGTGTTTAAAAATAACTCTTCTGGTTGCTGTTTGTACTGCGCTAGCCCCTAGAGGTGCCAGATTGGGGGTCGAGGACCCGTTGTGCTAGGCCCTTTACAAACACATAATGAAAAGGTGATCCAATTTTGATGGTGCAACACCTGCTTACACCCGCTGGGGGTCTGGCTTGTAAGGTAACACCCCCAGAAAGGAGGTCTAGGATAGGGGTTCTCAAACTTTTTTTTGCTGGGACCCTCTTTGAAAATATTTCAGGCTGTGGTGACCCCCTCTCCACACCAGGCCACCCTTACTTCTGCACTGCTGCTTGCGACACCCTCCCCCCCCCCCCCCCCCCCACAATAGGCTCGTGATCCCCTTTTGGGTCGGGAACCCCAGTTTGAGAACCACTGGTCTGGACATCCCAAACTCTTGTGGCTGTTCAGGGGATTGGTTGAAGTGCCCCAAATCCCACTGCCATGTATTTTTCTCCCCATGAAAAACAACCATGAGGTTGCAAACCAGATAAGCCTCAGCTCCCACAGCTGGGTGTTTTCCCACAACCTCAGCAACAGAGATGCATGAAAGAAGGAATTTGCAATCTCTTTCCCCGCCTCCCTCCTTTAGATATATCCGTATCCCAGAGGCGCTGGTCCCGACTCCACAGTTCAGGTTGAGCTTTCAGAAATTTCTAGTTTCACAGGAGCTTTAAATCTTTATTTTGTACTGATCTCACTGAAATGGTAAAAAAACTCCCACAAACACAGCCTGTCACAGGCAGCGAACCGGAGAAATGACAGGCTGGAAGGAATCTGGTCCAGGCGCCTGCGCTGAGGTTGGACCAAGTGGAGCGCAGTTTGGATGCACCTGGGGGCTTGATGAAAAACAAACTGATGCAGAGAGAATAATAAAGGTTTGTTTCGGCCCTGTGAAATGAAACGGTTTTTTAAATGAAATGGAAAGATGTGTTTCGTTTAGCAATTTTAGCTAACTTAGAAGTAAGGGGGAGAAACACCCAAACTGAAAACCTGAAAAAATTAGTTTCAGGTTGAACGAAAATGGGGCTTTTTTTGTTTGTTTCAGGGACAAAGATGGAGGGAAAAACCTGTTTAAGTGCAACATGAACTGGTATGCTCCCCAGATGTTTTGGTTTGGTCCCTACTTTACTGACGCTACCATCAGCCCTACGACTTCAAAGATCAGGAGTCAGAGACAAAAAATAAATCACAAGATTTTTTTCAAGACCCATCTCTGGTGCTTGGGCCTGTCAGTCCATCGCTAGACCTCCCCCCCCACCCCCCCCCGGTGCTGCCAACTGCCAGAAACGCAGCGGGTGATGCCAGCCTGGCCCCACTGCAGGGGCAGCTGCCTGACGGCGGGGAGTTTCCAGCTTCTCCCCACAGCCCCAAATTCCAACAAATTAGTTCTGTGTTGTCGTCCCCCCAGCCCCACATCTGTCCTCCCCCCAGCCCAGCAATTAATTACATCCCCCCAAAGCCCCATATCAATTCTCCCCCCACCCCGCACAGCTGCTTTTCCTGCAGCTCATGGGGTTAGTCAACCCGCACATCAGGCCTGGTGTTGCAAGGAAGGAGAGGGGAGCGGAAGTGCCCTGAGCAGTTGAACTCTTCCTATCCCCCCAACCCCCAAACCCCTCTTGGCTCCTTGTGGGGGCAAGAAAAGAGCTATGCCTGCCTCATGCAACAGCTCCAGCTCCCTCTCCTGCCCCCCAGCCTCTGCCCCAATTCCCTCTCCTGTCCCGAGCTTCTGCCCCATCCCCCTCTCCTGCCCTGCCCCCCAGACTCTGCCCCATCCCCCTCTCCTGCCCCCCGTCCCGGCCCCACCCCCTCTCCTGCCTCCCAGCCTCTGCCCCAATTCCCTCTCCTGTCCCGAGCTTCTGCCCCATCCCCCTCTCCTGCCCCCCGTCCCGGCCCCACCCCCTCTCCTGCCTCCCAGGCTCTGTCCCAATTCCCTCTCCTGTCCCGAGCCTCTGCCCCATCCCCCTCTCCTGCCCTGCCCCCCAGACTCTGCCCCATCCCCCTCTCCTGCCCCCCGTCCCGGCCCCACCCCCTCTCCTGTCCCGAGCCTCTGCCCCATCCCCCTCTCCTGCCCTGCCCTGCCCCCCAGGCTCTGCCCCATCCCCCTCTCCTGCCCCCGAGTCCAGGCCCCATCCCCCTCTCCTGCCCCCGAGTCCAGGCCCCAGCCCCAGCCTTTGCCCACCCGCGCTCCGCCCACTCCGCACGGGCCACGCCCCCTCCTCGCTTCCCGCCCGCCCCTCCCCCGCCTTGGAACCCGGGCCCGGCTCGTCCTCGCGCCCTGCCGCGCTCCCGGGAGCTCGCGGCCCGCCCGGGAAAGGTGGGGGGGCGGGGGGGTAGGGAGCCTATTCCCCCCGCCCCTCCCCCATCCGCCCCGGGGTCCCCCTCCCTCATCACCCCTTCCCCATCGCCCCCTCTCCCTCTATGCCCCCCCACTGCCCCCTCCCCTGTCACCCCCCCAGACCTTCCCCTCCCACCTCAGCCCCAGGGAGCCCCCTTCCCCCATTGCCTCTGGTTCCCCCTCTCCCATCACCCCCAAGAGGCTCCTTCTGCCCCCCCCCACAGCTCCCCTCCCACTGCACCCCCTCCTCCATCAGCCCACCAGGGAGCCCCACCCTCTCCATTCCCCCCCTGTGGGAGCCCCTGTCACCCCCCCCAGGAAGCCTGCTCTCCCCCACTGGTCTCCCATCACCCCACAGGGTACCTCCCCCGACTCCTCCCCATCACTCCCAGGGCTCCCCCCCACATTGCCTCAGGCTCCCCCATTCCTGGGAGCCCCCCCATAACCCCTCAGGGAGCCCCCTCCCCCCCGTAGCCTCTTGACTGCCCACAGCCCCCTCCTGGCATCCCCGCATGTGTTCCAGGCTGGGCCCCCTTACCACTCCCCTGAGATCTTCCCCCCATTTGCCTCTCAGAGCTCCCCCCCACCCATTGCAGGGGATTGGGCCTGTCTCCCTTCCCCCACAGTGCTGGGTCTAGTAACAGCTGCCTCCGTCCTCCATGCTAGTCTCAGCATTACTGCCCCCTCCCTACTGCATGGGGGGCAATATTTGTCCTCCCCCCCAAAAGGAGCAGGTGATATTTGCCCCCCTCCTTTATATCCCTGAGCCTCGCAGGATGGTATTGGTCATATCTGCCCCACCCCCACACTCAGCTCAGTTCTCTTCCCCCCTCCTGTGTATCTGCCTCTGATTCTTGCAGCTGATGACATACCCCCCCCCCTTTACGGCACCCTCTTCTCATCCCACCCTCTGTCCAGTGGGGTGGAGGGACAACACATGGGCTCCCCGTTTCCCCATCTCATTCCTGGTCTGGGATCGATTGGAATTCCCCTTCTTTTTCCCTTTGTTCTCCATTGCAGATGTGGGGTCAGGTCGGGCGTGCTGGCCCCTGGGAGCCACGTCCTGGCCGCAGCAACTGCCAGCCGCGAACCATCGGAGACGGGTGAGGACATGGGACAGGGCAGTTAGGGCCTATCCCTTCCACGCCAGAGACCAGATTTCCCCTGGCTTTATCCCCTGCCCCCATTCAAAACCCCTTCTTGATACACCAAGTCACTTACGCCAGTGCAAAGCGGTCCCAGAATAGAGTGTTTTATACCCGCTTTGCCCTTGGCAGCTGGGAGTGAAGTTCAGGGGTTTTGCCTTCACTTCCTGTCCTAAAGTGCTGTGTTATTGTGCTGTGTGGCGTTAAATAGCTTTCGCAGTCCCAACGGGATACGTGCAGTGTGATTTCTGTGAGCAGCTCTATCATTCCTAGAGAGAAAGCGTTGTTAGGATGGAGTCAAGTTTGTCAATATGTATCAGTCGATCAGTGCACGGGGGAAAGGGGTAGCCTAAAAAAAAGCCACCCCCTGCTCCCCGTCAGCTGGCTGGAGTACAGTGATGAGCATTATAACATGTCTTCGCCTTCCACGCCCTTTGTGGCCCATCCCTACCTGACCTAACATCTCTTCTTTGCTATCGAGTTGTTGACCCGCGCCTCTAGCGGGCCCATGGCGCCAGCCTCCGTCACCCACCAGGGAAACTTTCCAGCAAGCATCTTTGTGCTTCCTCCTTTGCTGCCCTTCACGCTTGGGAGGAACTCCCTGTAAACATCTGCAAAGCCGCCTCCTTCAAAACCCACCTCGAAATGCTCCTTTCTGTGATTCCTATCTGAAACTTGACAACAGTCGGGCTGCTGGTGTGCCGAGACCTCGGCCCGTCGTGCTGACCAGCATTGTCTCGTTTCCTTATACTTCCCGTCCATCTGTCTGTCTCCATCTGTTGACCCTTGGCTTGGGGCAGGGACTTTTTCGGTGTTGGTACAGCTCCTGGGTGCGGCGGTACTACAAATAATTAATACTAATATATTCATGGTTGCATTGAGTTCACTTTTGGTTGCTTTAAATAAAAACTGCTTCAACCACTGTTGCACCCTGTGTGGATGCTCTACGTTCAATTATAACCAGGCTTATACCAGTTTAGCTTACCTGGGTGAGGAATCAGGCTAAAGCTAAATCCAATTTAGAATGTCCACAATTTAGAATGTCTACACAGGGGTTTTGAACTGATTTAACAAAAATCTATTCAAACTTGCACCTTTTGTGAAGCAGGTGGAATTCTGAATATAGACAAAGCAATGCAGATTTAGTGATGGAAATAGGTTTTTACTACAGACAGCCCTGCAGGCCCAGCCCAGCCACGTTGTCACCGCAAAAAGAAGTGTGTTCTTCCATCAAGTTAGCTGTCTAACGTGAATAAGGAATGCGGCCCATACTTACAAGATGAGGGGCTCTATCCTGGGAAGTGTTTGGGGCCCCCGAAAGTCACCGAGAAGCAGTGACTCTGAAAAAGATTTTGGAGTCATGATGGATAATCAGCTGCAAATGAGCTGTCAGTGGGATGCTGTGGCCAAAAGGGCTAATAGGATCCTGGGGTGTATAAACAGGGGACTCTCAAGTAGGAGCAGGCAGATTATTTTTACCTCTATATTTGACACCAGCTGCTGGAATATTATGTCCAGTTCTGGTGCCCACAATTCAAGAAGGATGTGGATAAACTAAAGAGGGGCCACGCTGCAAGAATGAAGAAAGGCTGGAAACCTGCCGTATAGTGATAGACTCAAAGAGCTCGGTCTATTTAGCTTAACAAAGAGAAGGTGAAGGGGTGACTTGATTAGAATCTATAAATACCTACATGGTGAACAAATATTTAATAATGAGCTCTTCAATCTAGCAGACAAAGGTCTATCCTGATCCAATGGCTGGGAGTTGAAGCTAGATTCATTCAGCCTGGAAATAAGGTTTAAATTTTTAACAGTGAGAGCAATTAATCATGTGAACAATTTAGCAAGGGCCGTGGTGGATTTTCTATAACTGGCAATTTTTGCATCACAATTGGATGGGTTTTTTTTGCAAGATCTGCTCTAGGAATTATTTTGGAGACATTCTCTGGCCTGTGTTATGCAGGGGGTCACAGTGGTCCCTTCTGGCCTTGGAATCTAGGAATCTCTCTATAAACTCCTAGTGGAAATTCACAGATTCAAGGATTCCCAAGGCTTAGAAGGGACCACTGTGATCAACTAGTCTGACCTCATGTAGTTTTTTTACCTGGGGGTAGCTAGTTGAGGTCAACTTCAGGGGGATATAGGGTTGATCTCAACTAGCTACATCAAGGTAAAGACTCCTCGTGCCTCGTCTTCGCTAGGAGCTTACAAAGATAGCTGACTCCATGAAAAAGCTCACCTCTTTTCACAGTTAAGGCATAGCCCAGGGAGCTAGATGGATACCATTCCTTCTTGTGCATCCTCAGCCCAACTCTTCGTGTTCCAGTGAGAGAGCCAGTCAATGAGACCTCGTCTCCACACAAAAGTTGTGCTGCTTGAACTGTGCTGGTCTCGCTAAATCGGGACGGTGATTTCAGTATAAATGTGTTTCTACTGGTAATGCTGATTCCTGTAAGGGAAGGGGAATAAGCTATATGGGTGTATGGCACCCTTGTTCCAATATAACGCCATCTGTACTAGGAGTTGTGCCGGTATAACTACACCAGCAAAAATAATCATTCCCCTAACCAACATGATTGTATCAGGACAAAATCCGTGGGTAGAGCAGACCTCAATAATGAGCGCTTTCCAGCAGTAGGTCTCAAAGCGCTTTACAAAGGAGGCCAGTCTCATTATTCACATTGTACAGAGGAGGAGACTGAGGCACAGGGAGGTGACAGGACTGGCGCAAGTTCACCCAAGGCAGGATTAGAACCCGGGACTTCTGAGTGCCAGTCCAGTGCTTGTTTGACTGCCTGTGTGACCTCTATTGGTGGCTACCCAATTTGTGTGAAGCCTGAAAGTAGTAAGTGCTCAGCAGTCAGGAAATGCCACAGTCAAAGTTGCCTGCATAAGCTTAGATCTGCCCCGTTTGGATGCATGCAGTAGTACGATAGTACCCGGCCCAGTTCCGCAAAAGTATGTAGGGACCAGAGCAGGCCATTCGTCTGCAGTTTCCTGCCTCTTCCCTGAGCCTCGCCTGTGCCACTCGTCTATGTAGCTAAGTGAGCTTTGCAGTTGGTCAGAGGGGAGCATTACCAGAAAGGACTTTTTTGCCAGTGGATTTGGAAGCAACTGTTTGACCTTCTTTTATCCCTGAACAGAAAGAGACGTGGTAACTACACCAACATGCTCCGAGAGCTGGCTCAGATGCTGCCTGTTCCTCTGCATACCAGCTACAAAAAGCTTACCAAGGTACTGCCGGCCAGAGTGGGCTGCTGCCCTGACAGCTGCTTCCCCAAGTATAACGTTCTGGAGAGAAGCAAGGGACCATGTTAAAGAAATAATGTGACTCAGGGAAATCATAGGTGAGGCAGGATGGAAGCCAGCCCGCTCTGAGATCTTCAGTCTATTGGAGGACGAGAGGCTTTGAGCCTTGCTGCTGCTAAACCTCTAGGCTTCTTGAAGGGAACAAACAGCTTGGCACTCTTATGCGATCTTATTCTGGAATAATGACTCTGTTTCAGAAGCATGCTAATTATTCCGGAATACAGTGTCCACAGGGGGAGCTATTCTGGAATTGCTATTCCGGTCAATTTCCCCTGCAGACAAGCCTTTAGACTCTGGGTCTTATGTGCAGGCTGCCAACCCCATCCCAGAATAAATCAAGGAGAAGAATTTCCTCACTGAAATCATCCTTGTGGGGTTTTCTAAAAAGCAAATGTGTTGTGGATGGGTCTGTTGGATTTGCAGCCTTGGAGGCTGACGTGCTGTATCTGCCCAACAGCTGCGTCCCAGACATTTGGAGGGGACGCTTTGCCCCACACTCACGCCTTGCTCACCTGCCTTGTTTCTGTTCTGGGGGGACCCACCATTAAAGATGAAACATGAAATCATGAAACTTGATGACAGTCCTTGGTTTTTCTGCTGAGCCTTCCAGCTCGTACCAACCCTTGGTGATGTGGATACTTACCCTCATTGAACTGGGCAGAAGAGCAACTTAATTCGCACAACAGCCGTCCCGTGGCAGTGAATTGAGTCGAGTAGGAACCAGTGAATTGAGTTGGGTCACCAGTGAATTGAGTTGAGTGGGCACTGAGCAGTCTAGAGGCAAATGGCTCCACGTCCCATCCCATGAGCCAACCAGCCCCCCTCATGGTCTTGTTTTGCAGACGGGTCTGTCTTACACAGGTGCACACACACGCACACTAGAAGGTGTAACTCATTATTACTGAGTAAGCCTAGAAGAAGGTTCCCAGCCACTCTCCAGCTGTGCAGGGCCAGGGACATTAGTGGCTGTGGATTTTGTTTGTAGAATTCACGTGTTGCCACAGAATTGTGCCACGGGTGCTGCATCTACCAACGCTCCTTGTGAGTATAAAGCCTTTCCCTGAGCGTGTGTTCCCTTTGAAACAGAAGGAAATCCTGTTGTGTGTCCTCTGCTACATTGAGCATCTGCAGGCGAGCATCAGCACCGCCAGGACTCTGCTCCAGCTCCGGCGTGGGGAGAAAGAAGGTAAGGGATCGCGAGCAGTGAACGGAGATGGGGGAGGGCACAAGGGACGTGAGCTGCCACGTGGAGGGAAGCCAAGGGGCGGTGTAGGGACATGGGTCACAGCAGGGATGTGGGATAAGCCAGAGAGGAGATCCGCTGTACGTGCATTGCTCAGCCAGAGGGGCAACAGGGGCTTCCGAGTAGGAGAGACAATATTTTCTGGGAGTGTTTAACGCAAACCAACTGGAGCTCTGAGAAGGTGCCCCTGAGCCCCTTGGAAGGTGGTAAGAATTCCCCTGGACAGGGAGCCAGTTCTTCCAAATGCCTTGTGCCTGCAGTCGTTCCGGTCCCCTGTCCTTCTGGCTGCTGGGGGCTATCTGCTCAGTTCTGGAGTATTTATGCAGGTGCTTCCTTTTAGAGCTGCGTGAAGAGTTCAACAAATAGCCCCCCACCCCCCACATACACACCTTGGCCATAGCATGAAGTGACTGGGAAAAGCCCCAGGAGGGTCCTATTCAGTCCAGTGTCCTGGAATCCAGTGCAGGATCGGGCCAGGCGATTTGTGTCCCAGCACTTTGGTCAGAGGATTCTTGGTTTTGGAGTCCTCTGATTTGGTCACGTGGGGTTAAGTCAGGCTGGCTGTTAAATTGTGCCCTGTGGGTTTGGCCCACCAGGTGTATTATTATTTTGTATTATTGTAGCCCGTGGGCTTCACAGGGAACAGGGCCCCATTGCACTAGGTCCTGTACGAGCCCAGAACAAAACCAGTCCCTGCCCCGCAGAGCTGACACTTTCATTCTGTATTTTCATTTCCTGGAGACCGGAGACCAGGCCCTGCTCAAACCCCCACCCTCGCCCCTTGACCTTGCCCTGGAGGTCAGGGGGGTGTCTGTGACCCACTCAGTCCTTGACCTTTCCACTGAAATGGTGATCCAGGGGGCCATTTGTGAGGCAAGCCCATTAGGAATTGGAATGGGCCACCCCTTGCCACTTGGTTCACCTGGGCCACCAAGCAGCTGCCGGGGGTGGTGACTTTTGAATGCTGCTGGGCGGGCGTTGCATTCGCGTGGCTGCCCCTGGAGGGATCGGTTCCGTCTCCAGACCCACACTCCGTGGGCACTGTGGCTGTGACAGGCTCCTCTGACTCCGGGGCCGTCCGCGCTGCAGCTGGGAGGTGTAATTCCCAGCTCAAACAGACGTATGGGCTAGCTCTACTCCAGCTAGCATGCCAAAAATGGCAGCGTGGCCGCGGCATCATGGGTGCTGGGACGGGCTGGCCGCTCCAAGTACAGCCCCGTCTGAACCTCAAGGTGTGTACTCAGGTGACCACCGCTGCCGTCAGAGCCATACTCCTGCTTTTAGTGCACCAGCTCAGTGGTTCTCCACCAGGGGTACGCAGAGGTCTTCCAGGGGGTACATCAACTCATCTAGGTATTTGCCTACTTTTACAACAGGCTACGTAAAAACCCTAGCAAAGTCAGTACAGACTACAATTTTATACAGACAATGATTTATTCGTATTGCTCTATATTCTATACACCAGCAGTTCTCAAACTTTAGTAACCCGAGGACACCCATTTTGATTTTAAAAAATTTCGTGAACTCCCAAGACCCAAACGCTCAGCCCAAGGCCCCACCCCCACTCCACCCCTTCCCCCACCCCACTGCATCCCTGCTCCCCCACCCCCGCCTCTTTCTGCCCCCTCCCCCGAGTGCACCTGTCCCCGCTCCTCCCCCTCCTTCCCAGCACCTCCTGCACCACGCTGAACAGCTGTTCCCCGGCTTGCAGGAGGCACAGGGAGGGAGGGGGAGGATTGGATCAGCAGGGCCCGTGGACCCCAGTTTGAGAAACGCTACTATACACTAAAATGTAAGTACAATAGTTATATTCCAATTGATTTATTTTATAATTTATGGTAAAAATGAGAAAGTCAGCAATTGTTCAGTAACCTTGCGCTGGGACACTTTTGTATTTTGATGTCTGATTTTGTAAGCAAGTTGTTTTAAAGTGAGGTGAAACTTGGGGATACGCAAGACAAATCAGACTCCTGAAAGGGTTACAGTAGGCTGGAAAGGTTGAGAGCCACTGCCCTAGCTTGAGCAGGGCTAACGTGGACCTCTACACAAGCTGAGTGATCGTCGGAAGCTGTGTTTTTTTCTCTCTCCCTTTTCGGCCCGGGATCCTTGCGAGCCAAAGTGGTTGCTGGAGGGGGGGAGTTCTGACCTGCTCTGCTCTCCCCTCGTCTTGCAGAATTTGAAGCGGGTGCGTTCAGATGTGCAGAGATGTCCGCCTGTCAGCGAGGGCGTGGAGACGGCACTCCGCCCATCACCCCGCGGAGGAGGAGAGCCAAGCTCCTGAACGTTGGCAAGAAACCCCGCAAAGGAAAGCGATCCTGCAGATCAGGTTGGGACAGAAGCTGTAGCAGCCATTCCCCCTAGCCTCGCTCTGCAGAGCGATCTCTCCTCCCCCCCCCACCTTTCCTGTGGGACAGGCCCGTCTCTGCTGCATTGGGACAACCAAGGGGAAGAAGGGGAGATTTCTTAGGAGAGGCAGCTCTTCTCCAATGGCCGGACCCCCTTCTGTGCTCATGTTGCTCTCCATGCTTCGCTTTGGCCAGCCCTGGCTTTTGACTTCATTTTGAACATCCTGACCCCTTGCCTTTGGCAGGGCGGAGCACCGGACCCCCACCTGGAAAGTCACTGGCCATTTGCCTCTAGGAAGGCCCTACAGCACTCAGAGTACATCCGCACTGCAGCTGGGAGGTGTCATTCGCAGCCTGGATAGATGTACACAGTACGCTGCTGTTCAGTATTTTCATTACGGACGTGGGTAATGGAGAGGAGAGGATGCTTATAACATTTGCGGATGACACCAAGCTGTGGGGTGGGGGAGGTCTGCAAGCACTTTGGGGGACAGGATTAGAATTCAAAGCAACCTTGACAAATTAGAGAATCGGTCTGAATGCGACAAGATGAGATTCAATGAAGACACGGGCAAAGTGCTGCACTTGGGAAGTGCACCACTATCAAATGGGGACTAACTGGCTCGGCGGTCAAACTGCAGGAAAGGATCCGGGGTCATAATGGATCACCAGTGGAATCTGAGTCAGCGATGTGACGCAGCGGCTAACCAGGCTAATATGGTTCTGGGTGTATTAACAGGGGTGTCGTATGTAAGTCGCAGGAGGTAATTGTCCTGCTCTGCTAGGTGCTGTGAGGCCTCAGCTGGAGGGCTGGGTCCAGTTCTGGGTGCCGCACTGTAGGAAAGATGTGGACCGATTGGAGAGATTCCAGAGGAGAGATACTAAAACAATCCAAGGTCTAGAAAACCTGACCTAGGAGGAAAGGTTAAAAAAACTGGCAACATTTAGTCTTGAGAAAAGAAGCCACAGGGAGGCCCTGAGAACAGTCGTCAAATACACTAAGCACTGTTATAAAGAGGGGGATTGATTGTTCTCCGTGTCCACTGAAGGTTGGCCAAGAAGCAATGGGCTTAATCTGCAGCGAGGGAGATTGAGGTTAGATATGAGGGGAAGTTTTCTAACTCTCAGGGCAGTTCAACTCTGGAACAGGCTTCCCAGGGAGGCTGTGGGATCCCCGTCCAGAGAGGATTTTAAGACCAGGCTGGACAACCCCCTGTCAGGGCTGGTCTTGGTTTGCTTGGTCTGGCCTCAGGGCAGGGGGCTGGGCTCGATGACCTCTCAGCCGGACATTTCTCTGATTCCATGACACACGTGCTAGCTCTGCTCAAGCCGGCGTGCTTCCCTAGGATCTTGGACCCGGTGGTCCTCAGGCAGCTAGCTCAAGCCTGTGCCACGGTTGCCAGATTGCTGTTTTTAGCGCGCTGGCTTGAGCAGAGCTAGCTCATGTACATCTGCGTGAGGTGGGAAGAAGGCCTCCCAGCTGCGTTGTAAACGCAGCCTCCGTGTCACAGATCTGAGATTACCTCCAGAGCGTCAATTGGTGAGTGTGGCTAGCAGGGGCTGCTGTTACATTTGTGAAAAACTCTCCCTCTTCTCCCCCCACCCCTCCCGTGCCGTGCATGTGTCATCCCCGTAAGGGTCAGGATCCCAGCTCACCTCCTAGGTTTCTTGCCATGGAATGAGGTAGCTGGGTCTTTGGGTTGCTTGACCCAGCAAAGGGCTGATGCAGGGAAATGATTAGTGTAGCTTAGAGTGGGAGGAGGGCTGGGAGCCAGGACTTCTGCGTTCTCTCCCCAGCTCTGGGAGGAGAGCGGGATCTAGTGGTTAGAGCAGGGGGGAACTGTGAGCCAGGACTCCGGGGTTCTCTCCCCAGCTCTGGGAGGAGAGCGGGATCTAGTGGTTAGAGCAGGGGGGAACTGTGAGCCAGGACTCCGGGGTTCTCTCCCCAGCTCTGGGAGGAGAGCGGGATCTAGTGGTTAGAGCAGGGGGGAACTGTGAGCCAGGACTCCGGGGTTCTCTCCCCAGCTCTGGGAGAAGAGTGGGGTCTAGAGGTTGGAGCAAGGGGGCTGGGAGCCAGGACTCCGGGGTTTTCTCCCCAGCTCTGGGAGGAGAGTGGGATCTAATGGTTAGAGCAGGGGGGCTGGGAGCCAGGAGGTTCTCTCCCCAACTCTGGGAGGGGAGTGGGGTCTAGTGGTTGGGGCAGGGTAGTGGAAGGCAGGACTCTTGGGTTCTGGACCTAATTCTGCCACTAACTTGCTCTGTGACCTTGGGCATGTCCCTTAATCTCACCATATGTCAATTTCTCCAGCTGGCCTGTTAGCATTTCCCTTGCTCCTGGTAATCTTGTGTTTCCCTCTCTCCCGGTGAAGCTTGCTGAGCTGATGTCCGGGAAGCCTAGGGCGGTGTGCAGCACAGGGGTGTTACCTTGGAGCTCTTGGGGAAGGGGCGTCCTCACAAGCTGAGCTTGGAGCTGACGGGTGCCCAGGGCAGGTGGAATGTTCCTCGTGCCTGAGCTGCACTGTGTGGCGATGCACCTCGGGGCTCACCTGGCTCCGTGTCCTAGGTGAGTTGCCGGGAAAGCAGAGACACAGTCAGGCCTAGAGTACTGTGCCCTTTCCCTTCGCAGAGCAGCATGGGGTGAACAAGGAGATACGTCGGAGCCTGAGCCTGGGGGAATCGCCCTGGCAGTCTGGGCAGCGCACAGAGGCAGATCTGCACGCGGCAGGCGAAGGGGCCGTCCTTTCTCCTGGCATGAAGCAGCTTCTGTTCCAGTTCAGCCGAAGGGACCCGGCGCTGGGGTCTCGCCAGCCCACAGGCAGCGCCTTCCTGGACAGGGGCAAAGGTGGCATTCCCGACTGTGCAGCAGGTGTGGTCCCTCTCTGTCCTTTGCTGGACACCTCCTGCAGGACTGGGTGGGAGATGGGAGCTGATGGGAGCTCGCCCGTCGCTCGGGTCAAGGGAGTGTCTCACCCCCGCCACGTTCGCCGTGCACGGGGCCTCTGGGGAGCATCAGCTCTCGCCATGCACAGGGGTCCGTGGCAACACAGGGTGTGTGTGAAATCCAGGCCCTCGTTAACAGAGATTATGCACCAGATCCCCAGCTGCCCATTTCCACCCACAGAGCATCTGGCCCCGTTCCTATAAGAAGCCATGGCCGTAGCGTCCATAATCTGGGTTGGATCCGTGGTAACCTTGAGTCTCCTCTGCTGGGGGTCGCGGTATCTGGTGGAGCAGGACCAAAGCATGCATGTGCATTTGCAGATTGGTGCGTAGGCTGTGACCGAGAGGGGAGCCAGGAGGAGGATGACATCTGCTCTACCTGCGAGGCTCAGCTGATTTACCGGGAGCAGCGTCGGTACGACGGGCCGGACCTTGCTCTGCTGGGGTAAGAGCTGGTGCGGGAGCTTGACCACAGAAACTTGTGGCTCTGGTGACTTCAAGGCGGCTCTGCCAATTTGCACTTGCTAGGGATCTGGCCTGGAGCTGCCATCCAGCCAGGGTGCAGCGTTTTCAAACCCTGACTCCAGATTGCTGCTGGGAGCTCCCTCCACAGCCAGCACTTCTGCCCCGCTCCCCACAGTGCTCCCTGCTGGGGGAGGCTGGGACTGGAGTAGCTGGGAGCTCTGCCCCCAGCCAGTGCTCCACCCCTGCTCCCCACAGCACCCCCTGCTGGGAGAGGTTTAGACTGGAATAGCCTGATGCTGCCCCACTCCCTACAACGTCCCCGGCTGGGGAGGCTTAAACCAGAATAGCCTGGCATTCTCTACAGCACCTCCTGCTGGACGGTCCCCCTAGTTTTCGCCCCTGCAGCGTGCTTAGCAAAGGGGAAGGCTCCCGCAGAAGGCGAGGCTGGGTCTCACGTACAGTTGGGTTCTCTGCCACGTGCCTGCTGGCTCGGCTATAGCCTGCAGACAGCCAGAAGGAGAGGCCTGTTCCCAGCCGGCACTTCTCAAAGAGGATCAGCCGTAGTGCCCAGAGCAGGTCTCCCCGGTTCCAACCCTCCCTGGGCGGGAGGCTGCAGCTGAAAATCTCCAGGAAGCTGGGGTCCGCCCTACCCCACTGCACAGCTGGGCCCTAGGACACTAGGAGCTGCTCTCAAAACCGCCTGTGTTTGGTCCAGCCCCTTGCGGCCAGCTGCACAGAGCTGCAAGCAGTTCTGTCTGGGGCTCTGGGAGAGAAGAGACAGAGCAGCAATCCAAGGCCGTCTCTAAACTGCTCTTCCAGGCAGGAGCTGGTGCAGTATTATTCCTGCGGGGAGGAAGAAGAGGATGGGCTGGATGCTGGTCCTTGGCTCTCAACCCAGTCCCCTGTGTGTAGTTCCCATGGTGAGTACTGCTGTAGACTAGAGCGTGCAGAGATGGCAAAGGCCCCTTAGGCTGCACCAAATTGCTGCTCTTGGTTGTGTTGGGTACCAAGCATCTGTGTGTCCAGGCTCTGGGAGACAGACCTCGTCAGTACTTTCAGACCTGAAAGGTCCCCCCATCTAACAGCACAGTGTGTTCATTGACAGACAGCTGGAAAAAGGGATATGGACATATCAGCTGCATGTGTCCTTTTTAAACTTTATTGTTTTGATATCAAATACAAACACACAAGGAAACACAATGAATGGAAACACATGCACAAGAGGGAAATAACGAATAACAAAATTCGATGTTGGTTATTTGCAAAACCTGGGGGGGAACAACCAAAAAACCCTGAACATGCAGAGGTCATGCAGGGCATCGGTTATTAAAGGGGCTAAATAAGTGAGAACATAACCTCTGATTATCGGGGTGGGGGAAGGGGGGCAGAGATTATAGGTCCCGGCTGACAAGTGGTAGAGGAAGTTAACAAGCGTCCTTTAAATAATAAATCCAGCAGCATCTTAGTGGTCCAAGTTAGTCTATTTCCTGGAAGTCTCCAGCTTTGCTGCTGAGGAGCAGCCCAAGTTCTCCTGGCTGATTATGGGGACATAGGGTAGCAGAAATGTAGCCAGTGAGATTCCTGTGTAAATGATGTTTTGGTTCACAGGCAGCTCACTCCTGTGCTCTCCCGGGAGCGGAGGCCAAATCGGGGCTTGCTGGGCCAGTAAGGATCTGGGCTTGAGCCCCTCGCTGTTCTCCTCTCCTGGACGGCTGCTTCCCGGTCATATTCTGCAGGGGGGGTCAGAGGAGCTATCCCAAGGTAAAGGGGGTCCACGTCCCTCCTTGCGGCCGGAGGCGTCTGAGGGGCTTGCCGGGATCGGTCGTGGTGCTGTGGTGATTCCCAGGAGGCGAGCAACGAACCGTGCCATGCAAGGGAGGCGGGGAGCAAGTGAGAGCTGTGCAGCATGCCTTAGAAAGGACAGAGCACATTGCTGTCATTACAGCTTATGGGGGCGTTGTTGGGATCCCAAGAGGGGGGCTGGATTCTCCTGTTGCCAGTCACTCTCTCCCAGATCACAAGGGAGCCTACTACATCCACGCCATAGAGCACAAGGCAATCGAGAGTTAACCGCCCCTCCCCTCTTTTTGTGTGATCTCTACCTAACGTGTCTGGGGGCACCATGCCATCATTACTGTGTGGCCACGTGCTGTGTACCGGAGCCATTCAGCAGTGGCACGTTACCGGCTTTGTCAGCCAGACCTTTCCTTATATGTGGGCAGCATCCGTATATTTATCTGGCTCCAATCACTGTACTGTCTGGGCACCTCCCGATTCTTCACGTGGTTCTCCTGGCACACTCCTGTGTGGCTGAGCAGGGCTAGTCTCTCCACTGTACAGATGGGGAAATTGAGGCACAGATCCTTAAAGATATTTAGGCGCCTAACTCCCATTGATGTGAATTACCTTTGAGGAACCAGGGGCTGACGTGGCTTGCCCAGGGTCCCACAGGCAGGCTGGAGCAGAACAGAGAATCCAACCCAGGCCTCCCAAGTCCCAGGCTAGCAGCCCTAACTGCTGGGCCATCTTTCATCTCCAGCCATCCAACCGCGGTAGAGTCTAGAAGCGCCAAAGCGGGATTGGGGCCCCTTGTGTCAGACGCCGTATGCAGTCCTTCCAGCTGCCACAGGCTTCAGTGGAGGTTGGGCTGCAGGGATTGACCCTGTGCGATTTCAGCAGAAGGAGCTGGTTGGCCATGTCTACATGGCGAGTTAGTGTCACAAGCTAGGGTGTGAATCTGCTCTGCACCCACTTACTGCTCAGTTACACCCTGAGTGGACAGTGCTACAGTGCAAGAGAAGTCCCAGACTGTGTTTTCCAGTGGGAACATGCCCCAAGAGCAGCGGTTCTCAAACTGTGGGGCAGGCCTCCCAAGGGAGGCAGGGGACTGTGTCAAAGAAGGCGTGAGCTATATGCTATTCTTTTTTGTGTGTGAGTGGGGGGGAGAGAGCTCTGGCTGTCACCCCTGGGTGGCGGGGGCTTGTGCAGAAGGGCTGTGAACACCGGGGATGGGGGGATAAAGGGGATGGCTGGAGCCCTGCCACCCAGACTCTCTCCTTTTCCTCCCGCAAATCCCTCACCTGCAGGCGGCGAGGCTCTGGCTGCCAGCCCCAAAGTGGCAGCAGCAGCAGTACAGAAGTAAGGGTGGAAATGGGGCACTACGTCTGCTGTGGAAAGTGATATTGATGAATGTGTCTTTTCACATTGCCACCCTTACTTCTGCACTGCCTCCAGAGCTGGCCGCCCGGCCAGCAGCCGCTGCTCTCCGCTCTGCCTCCAGAGCCAGCCGCCCGGCCAGCAGCCGCTGCTCTCCGCTCTGCCTCCAGAGCCGGGCGCCCGGCCAGCAGCCGCTGCTCTCCGCTCTGCCTTCAGAGCCGGGCGCCCGGCCAGCAGCCGCTGCTCTCCGCTCTGCCTCCAGAGCCCGGCGCCCGGCCAGCAGCCGCTCCTCTCCGCTCTGCCTTCAGAGCCCGGTGCCCGGCCAGCAGCCGCTGCTCTCCGCTCTGCCTCCAGAGCCGGGCGCCCGGCCAGCAGCCGCTGCTCTCCGCTCTGCCTCCAGAGCCGGGCGCCCGGCCAGCAGCCGCTGCTCTCCGCTCTGCCTCCAGAGCCGGGCGCCCGGCCAGCAGCCGCTGCTCTCCGCTCTGCCTCCAGAGCCGGGCGCCCGGCCAGCAGCCGCTGCTCTCCGCTCTGCCTCCAGAGCCGGGCGCCCGGCCAGCAGCCGCTGCTCTCCGCTCTGCCTTCAGAGCCCGGCGCCCGGCCAGCAGCCGCTGCTCTCCGCTCTGCCTTCAGAGGCGGGCGCCTGGCCAGCAGCCGCTGCTCTCCGCTCTGCCTCCAGAGCCCGGCGCCCGGCCAGCAGCCGCTGCTCTCCGCTCTGCCTCCAGAGCCCGGCGCCCGGCCAGCAGCCGCTGCTCTCCGCTCTGCCTCCAGAGCTGGGTGATGGTATATGTAGTTGTGTGGTGGTGGGGAATGCGTAAACAACTATAGATACAAAGAAGGGGGGCCTGAACAAGTAAGTTTGAGAGCTGTTGCTCTAGAGAGATGCTGCCACTTCATTCCCTGAGCCCCAGGAACGCTGCACCAAGCACCCAGGGTTTATCAGAGACTGACTGAAATCCACAAACTTAACTGGCCTTTTGTTGTCTCTTGAGCCGGGCATTGCAGCAGAGACAGCCAGCACCCGGGATGCTAGAAATCAGGTCCTAAACTCCAGACTGTTCAGCTAGTCAGTTCAGATTTTGGCTCCTGGCTCCTTCCCTGCTTTGATTCTGGTTCCCTCCCGTGCTGGGTCAGAAAGAGAGATACAGCCCCTGCAGGTGGAGTCCCGCTGCAGCCCATGGCAGGTCGTGGCAGCTTCCATCCCAAGTGTCTGATCCTCTCTGTGGTGGGTTGTGGGGGATCCTGGAGATGGTGGCAAGGGGAGAAGGATCCTTTTTATCATCCAGTCTGACCTCCTGGCCTGGAGATTCCCCCTCCCCCTGCCATCATTGTCCCATCCTCCACCAAGATTTGAACGCTGACCCTCACGTACCCCAATCGTTTCATCCCTAGGCTAACGAGCTACAGAGGGTCTGTCTGCAGTGCAGTCCTGGGGCATCGCTGCAGCCCGTGCAGACATCCCTGCGCTGGCTTTGCTCTAGCTGGCTCAGACGGCGATAGCCAGGAAGCCCACGGCAGCTCAAGTACATACCCAGCCTCCCGGGCACGGCTTCACTGCTGGCTTTATTGGAGCCAACGAGTTCAGAGCTAGCCCTGGGGATGTCTATACGTGCTGTGCTCCCACCTCTGCTTGCAGTGTAGGCAGACTCCTAGCGACCGGCTGGTGTGTATGCTGAGAAGGGCATGTGGCAAGAGGAAATCATTAAAATCATTGCTACCCTGCAGTGTGGCCTTTGGGGGAGGGGGCTTTCCTCTTTCCTGGTGGGGGTCCTTGCCGGGGGAAGGCCATGGGAGGTCTGCTCTGATGTTACTTGTTTCGAAGGGGTGTGTCTTGTTCTCCGGCAGGTTTGTTTGAGGACGTGTGTCTGAGCCCAGAGTCTGCTGGTTCCTCGGACAGCCTGGCTGGGACCCTGCTGAGAAAGGTGGGCAGGGGGGAGCCCCTTCCTGAGTCCCCTGTTGGCCCCTCTCCCTCTCCCTGTCAGCAGACAGAACCCGCCTCCCAGCTGTATATTGTCGTACAGCCTCCTCTGGTGCTACAAAGTCAGGCTCAGATGTGGATGATCATAATAACGGCCCTTAGCATCAGTAGGTCTCACAGTGCTGCACAAAGGAGGACCAGTACCATTATCCCTGTGTTCCAGGTGGAGAAACCGAGGCACAGAGCGGGGAAATGACTTGCCCCAGGTCACCCAGCAGGGCCGGAATTAGAGCCCACCTCTCCCGAGCCCCCGTCCAATGCTCTGTCCATTAGGTTGCTCTTACCTGCTGGCTGTGAGTGGCCTATGTGAAGTGGCCAGCCACGGGCATGGGCGCTATCCTCACCACCACCATCGCAGCTGGCATTAATCGGGCCTCCTTGGGGGCAGCTGTAGAGAGGGAGGCCAAGGGTCGAATGAATCGTGTGACCCCTCCATGAAACATGCTGGTGGAGGTGAATGTGGGGGAGCTTTGCCCTGCTGCTGGGGTCTGGAGCTGCGAGGTTCTCATCCCCCTTTGTTATTTGTGCTGGAGACCCTGCTTGGGGCCCTGTAGTGCTGAGCGCTCTCCATATCCATACTAAAGCCAGACTTGCTGCTGCAAGGGGTTTGCAACCAGCCCTGTAAGCAGAGACTGCAGGGAAGCATTGGAGAAGGGCTTGCCTGTAGAATGGAAATCATCTGGGGCGGGTGAAACCTGCTGCATTCCTCGCTGAAGATTGAACAGCCCAGGCCTGGGAGGATTAGACAGGCCATTCAAGGCTTATGGACACAGGCCGAGATTTTCCCACACGCCTGTGGCCAGCCTGGGTGTTGTAATGGGAATCAGGCTCCCGGATCCCTTCTGAACATGTCAGCCTTAATGTTTCATTGGCCGTGTTCCTCTCCCCTCCCTCACATCCTTCTCAGCACGACCCGCATCAGACCCTTCCGGACACTCCGCTGAACTCCCGCAATCTCTTCCAGTCCACCTTCTCGCTGGATCATTGCTACCTCTCCTACAGCGAGGCGAGTAAAACCGATTCCAGCCCCAGCTCAGGAGTGACGGAATTAATGGGGGTGTGGAGTGGGCAGCTCTTGCAGGAGGTGAGAGGATGGGGTGGGGGTGGGGGGGAAGGAAGGAGGGAGGGGTCATGGCGCTGCCCTGTAGACTGTGAAAGGGGGGAGAAGATGGGTTTTGGGGGGCAGGGGTTGAAATCTTGCAATCTTAGGGTAACAGAATGGGAAAGGGCAGATGTACATAGTGGCTGTATAAGGACTGGATGAGACACCAAGCCTCTGATCTGGCTGGAAGCGGAGCCCGCTTGGGTGTTCTCTCTCTTCCACTCCAAGGCTGAGGCTTCCAAAACTGCTTTGGGGATTTAGACCTGCAGCCCCCAGTGAGGCTTGTGCCACTTCCTTTCCCCGGTGTCCCAATCTCAGGGGCCTGCCTGGGTGTTTGCCCACCACACCCCCCTCTTTCTCCGTCCGCCAGGGTTCCAGCCCTGGACTGGCTCGCTCCATGTCCTCCAGCGACGAGAACAGCGACAGCACCTGGATCCCTTACAAGCGGACGAAGCTGCCACCTGCTGCCAGCCGGAAAAGGAAGAAGGGGGAAGGCGGGCGGCAGCCGGAGGCCTCCAGCAAGTCCCGGTCCCCCTTGCAGCTGAAGAAGAAATGTGTCAATGGGTTCATCATGTTCTGCCGGCTGAACCGCAAGCAGTACATTCGGTAAGCAGGAGGGGGTGCTGAGTCACGGGCTGGAGAGCGGAGCTTGACCCAGCTGGCCCTGTGTCCAGGCACTATGGCCATGGCTCAGCAAAGCGCTCGAGCATGAGCATTAATTTTAAGCATGTGCTCTAGGTTTCATTGGCTTCAATAGGACTTAGGGAATGTAAGATCCAGGTTCTTATTGCTACTTATTATTTGTATTACGGTAACACCTAGGGGCCCCCAGTCATGGACCAGAACCCCATTATGCCTGGCGCTGTACATTGTTTATTGCTATTAGGTGTATTACGGTAGCACCTAGGCACCCGAGTGACGGACCAGGCCCTCGTTGTGCCAGGCGCTGTACAAACACAGAACACAAAGACAGTCCCTGCACCAAAGAGCTGACACTCCAAGTATCAGACCAGAGTCACCTGATGGAGACCGACAGAGCACTAGTGCGGTGCAGCAGCTAATGTAGTCCTTGGCTATACAAGCAGGGGAATATAGCCTAGAAACGGGTGGAGGGCAGTTACCTCTGTATATGGCAGGGAGACCATTACAGGGATGCTGGGGCCAGTTCTGGCGTTCCCACTTCCAGCAGGATGCTGGAGGGTTGAGCTGCGGGAATGATCCATGATCTGGGACACCTGCCTCAGAGATGGCTCGATCGGTTTCATTTACCCAGTTGACCTTGCTCCCGGGCTGTCAGCCGCTCTGTGGGGAGGAGATTGCTACGAGCAAGGGGACAAAGGCAGAGCAAGATCTGAGGGATAGGAACTGAAGTGAGAGAAATTCTGAATAGAAACAAGAAGGGAGGGGAATTAACCGCTGCAACAACCAGCCCAGGGTCTGGGGAGGTTCACATTTGGAGTCTTTACATCAGGTGGGACATCATTCTAAAAGATCTGCTCTAACTCGAGCCGGCTCAGAGTGCAAACCGCTGGGTAGGGTCTCTGGAGACCTGATGGTCAGAACGGTCCCTTCAGGCCTTACCATCCATGACGGAAGCCGCACGCCAACCCCCTTTCACCAACACCTTTCAGCCACTCCTTTTCCCTTGGCACAATCCCAGGCTGGATATTTTTAGTGCCCTTGTGGCGGGACTGACCTGCTGGATCTCAGCACGCAGCTGTGGTCCATAGCAACCAGCTGGAGAGAGCAGGTTGTTTGGGTTTCGTTCCCCTGAACGTTTAACATCTGTGTCCATGGAGAAGGCAAGGCGGGTGGAATGTGTATACAGCTGCTGGGTATTGCCTCGGCAACCCACGCTGGTAGGCCAGGCAGACGTGTGCTGCTGGGAGAACTCTGAGTTCCTGGTGCTCTCTCCCCTCAGCGCCTGCCCGGGGATGGCGTCCACCGCGGCCACCAGGGAGCTGGCACAGCTGTGGCGCACCATGACAAAACAGGAGCGGAGGCCCTACTGGTAAGGCTGGCATTCGGAGAACCCCATCAGAGCCATGGGAGTCAGTCTGGTGTGGGGGGAGATCTGCTGGGGAAGGTGCCAGCTTCCACCACGGGCTGTTCTGGCCCAATGTTGCAGCTGCTCTTTGTATTACACTAGCATCTATGGGTCTCAACCGAGATCAGGGCCCCGTCGGGCCGGGCGCTGCCCAGACACACAGAGACCGAGATCAGGGCCCCGTGCCGGGCGCTGCCCAGACACCCAGTGACTGAGATCAGGGCCCCGTCGGGCCGGGCGCTGCCCAGACACACAGTGACCGAGATCAGGGCCCCGTCGGGCCGGGCGCTGCCCAGACACACAGTGACCGAGATCGGGGCCCCGTCGGGCCGGGCGCCGCCCAGACACCCAGTGACCGAGATCGGGGCCCCGTCGGGCCGGGCGCCGCCCAGACACCCAGTGACCGAGATCGGGGCCCCGTCGGGCCGGGCGCCGCCCAGACACCCAGTGACCGAGATCGGGGCCCCGTCGGGCCGGGCGCTGCCCAGACACCCAGTGACCGAGATCGGGGCCCCGTCGGGCCGGGCGCTGCCCAGACACCCAGTGACCGAGATCGGGGCCCCGTCGGGCCGGGCGCTGCCCAGACACACAGTGACCGAGATCGGGGCCCCGTCGGGCCGGGCGCTGCCCAGACACACAGTGACCGAGATCGGGGCCCCGTCGGGCTGGGCGCTGCCCAGACACACAGTGACCGAGATCGGGGCCCCGACGGGCCGGGGGTTGCCCAGACACACATTGACCGAGATCGGGGCCCCGTCGGGCCGGGCGCCGCCCAGACACCCAGTGACCGAGATCGGGGCCCCGTCGGGCCGGGCGCCGCCCAGACACCCAGTGACCGAGATCGGGGCCCCGTCGGGCCGGGCGCTGCCCAGACACACAGTGACCAAGATCGGGGCCCCGACGGGCCGGGGGTTGCCCAGACACACATTGACCGAGGTCAGGGCCCTGTCGGGCCGGGGGCTGCCCAGACACACACTGACCAAGATCAGGGTCCCATCACGCCGGGCACTGCACAGAGTTAGACACCTCCTGCCCTGAAGAGCTTGCAGCCTGAACGGACAGCAATGGGAGGGGAGACAGTGTCTCAGGAAGGTGCAGTGACTTGCCTCCAGTCACCCAGCAGGCCAATGACAGAGCCAAAGGTTACTCGAGTCCCAGTCCAGGGACCTTCCAAGGGACCCCGTTACCCCTAAAGTCTGCCTTAGTCCTGCCACACACGGGTCACCTCAGGGGCTCCCAGGGGAGCGGATTTTGCCACATGGACAGTTGTCCACTAGAAGTTGAGATTCCCCTAACTCATTACACATAGGAGCCAGTAGAGTGAGATCCAGCCACTGCTGGCCTGGTGGGTTCACACCATGGACCTAGAAATGAAAAGCTTCCAATTCCATCCCCTGTCCCCAGAGAGATGCTGATGAGCAGAGAGCCTAAAATGGAACAGGATTGGATTCTTAGCACCAACTAAGCCTAAATGGGATGTAAATAAGTACTATAATCCCCTCCCAGCCCCCTGCTCTAACCAGACACCACTCCCCTCCTAGAGCTGGGGATAGAAGTCCTGACTCCCAGCCCCACCTCTCACTTGCTACATCACCCACCATAGGTGGGATTAGAACCCAGGAGTCCTGGCTCTCAACCACAAATGCCCTTTATTATCCACTGAATTACACCTGCTGGCTGTCCGTGGCATGTGGCTGTCCCATCCTGGGCTATATGGGAAGAGTTTTATCAACCTCTAGGCTCAAGGCAATTGATCAGGCTGGGCGGTTATTTGCCAACAGCCCATGGGACGGATGGTGATGAGCCCATAGAGGAAACGGGCGCAGAGAGCCATCTGGTTGGATTTCACCTCTTTCTTCCAGTGTCAAGGCCCGGAGGTTCAGCAGGCTGAACAACCGCATCGTGAAGCAGGACTTCTCCAGCGGGGGAGAGGAGGAGGAGGAGATGGAGGCTCCTAAGCCATTTCATTTGCTGCTGGCCGAGAAATCCCTCGGTTCCCGGGACCTGGGACCGCCAGCCCCGCCCTGCTCGCTCCCACACCCAGCCCCGGAGTCTGTGTGACGAAGGGCAGTGCAGGGCCCCTCCCACCCAGCGTGCTGGGGCCCCCATCCCCTGATGTGGCACCTCTTCCTTCCTTTGGAGACACTTGCTGCTCCATTGAAATGAACGAGGGTGCTTGGGAACAGGCAGGGGCTACAGCGTGCGTGTTGCCGTTGGGAGACAAGGCTTTGGGGTTTGTAGACTGGCCTCTTGTTTTAGCTCTGGCAAGGAGAAATTGTGTGTGGGTGTGGCGGAGTGGCTCATGTTTTTAATTAAAATCCTATTTATTCTGATAGTTTTCCGCCATAACTACACCACTGTGCCGATCAGAGAGCACCGACCCCGGGCTGCCCATAGGTCTGGTCAGTTCCAAACTGCCCTGTCCAACCAGCTAAGGGAGGGTTGCTTGGGCATAAGGGTAGCCGTGGTTAAATGGAGGATTAGAGGCCCCCCCCTCCCCCCAAAAGAAAACCAAACCGTCCTCCACTGGTTCAGGCCAGACTTGTATTGGATTCTGTTCGTTGCTTGAATAGTTTGACAGCTGTTATATGTATGTATGTATTTATTTATTTATTGGTTTTAGAATAAAGCTCATTTGTGGGTTTCCTGGCTCCGGTCCGAGGTCTCAGACCCCCCTGGGGCAGCCCCATTCACCACTCCTCCTGGGTTTATTCAAAGCAGGAAGAGCAGCAGGGGTTGTGGTTGGGCTGAAAACTCTTCCTTTGTTCAGCCACTGAGCTATCAGAAGGGGATATTTTAGATAAGGGTTTCCCAAAGTGTGGGGCACACGCCCCTATGGGGACACATGATGGACTGGTTGGAGGGTGCACTCACGCTGCTTCGTTGTCTTCCAGAATCTCGCATGAGTCTCTAGCTCTTACGGCTGTGAAGGAAACCTGGAAAACACGCTCCAGGTACCCTGCTTCTGATTCCTGGCTCTTTTGGCTGTGGCCTCCGGCTTCTGGCTCTGGGTCTGAGCCTTGGGTCCATTTCCCAACTCCTGCTGTGACCGCTAGGCCTGACTGCCCCAAGCCCTGGTTCCTGATGCCTGACTCCCATTGAAATCAGTCCTTTGAGCCCTGGGGCCTTGGCCGCTAGAACAGGGCTAACACCCCCACCTGCAGGCTCTGCAGTGACCGGGAGGTCTCTGGCGCTCGCTCACACCTCAGCGCTCCCTAGCAGCACCAACTGGATCACCGCTACAGCCTGGGTCTGCCGTGGCCAGCTCCCATCCGAGCAGCTAATGCCATGGCGGCTGCTTCCTTGGGGCTGCCACCGCCCCAGCTGGCCTGGCTCTGGTGCTCCCTGTCCTCGGCTGGCGCAGCGGTGATGGTGGTGTCCCTCCATCTGCCTGGTGAGTGATGCTGTCACACCGGTCCCACAGGTGGTTTCCAGGAGGGCCGAGGCTACGCAGAGGTGGGGCTGGCAGCTGGCCCGGGCCAGAATTCCCGCCCTGCTCTCTCTGCCCGCTAGCCAGGGCCTGTGCCAAGTGGATCCAGCTCAGACGGAAGAGATCCTTAACCCCAGCGCCTTCCACCCCCTGATGTTTCTCACCTCTGCCTGTTGCAGGCAAACTGCAGGGGGAAGTTTCCTACCCCCTACTCTGCTCCTCTGCCAGGCCTGATCCAGACCAGCTGCTCCTGGAATTTAGGACCTGCCGCATGGAGACGTGAGCCGAGGCTGCCCTGGGGGGTTATTTCCACGCGACTGAGGGGTTCCTCTGCCCTGAGTTTTAATGGGTTGACCCCCTCGGTAACCAGAGCACCATGGGAGGCGGGAAGGTATGAGTCCCCTTCTCCCACCCTTCCGGCTGCAGCCAGCCAGAGTCCAGGGAATGGCGAGGGGTGAAGCGGGACCTGTGGGCAAGAGGAACCCTGTAGAAACGTAGCCTGCTAGGAGACCCTGAGCGATGTGGGTGCCTCTGGGTGGTAATCACAGCCCCCCGGCCCTGACTAGAGCCCCAGATGTGCCGCAGCGGGTGGGGTTCTGCTGGAAAGCAGGGGATGGAATTTGGCCAGGCCGCAGCCCTACTGACACTGTCCCGTGAACACTCTGCTCCAGCCTCAGCTGCTGCTTTTAATTCCCGAGGTGCCAGGCTCGAGTCCCGCAGATGGCGACCCCCCTGCCCCCAAAGGCGCTGTGATATGAGCACCGTGGAGCCCTGTTCCGTGGAGGCTGCCTAGGCCCCACTGCAGAGGAGGCTGTAGGAGCCAGCCCGTGGGGATGGGGGCCATGCCTTGGAGGCAGCGCTGACCATGTCCCCATGGTTAACTTCAAGTTTCAGGCGTTGATTTGGCTCCGTTCCCATGGCCCAAAGAGTAGAGGGTCCAGCTGAGCCCCTCCAGCCTGGCTCTTGCAGGGGGAGATTCATGCTGCAGAGGCTCACCTGGGAGGATGGCACATTTCATGGTGCAAAACTTGGGTGCCCTTTGCCCTCCTGGCATCACCCAAGATCCACTGAGGGGGTTGGGGAGAGATCTGTAGGGGGAGGAGGCGCAAACAAGGGAAAGTCCTGGCACAAGGAACCCTAAAAAGCTGGGAGATGAATGTCCCCAACCCTCAGTTTCCCATCTCCAGGCTGAGGAAGGGTAATTAGTTGATTAGCATGCTGCAAGCTGTTGGCAAGAGCAATTCATGGCTGACTGGGCATCCCGGGGCTCCGCACACAGGTTACAATACAAATTCCTGGAGGTGCTTTCCCCTAGCCAGCCGCCAAACACACCAGCCCTGCGCCCCCTGCTGCACACAGCATAATTGGAAGAGCAAAAGACTCAAAAACTAACAGCAAAAAAAACTATTTCGGTACATCAGAAGCAGGAAGCCTGCCAGACAATCAACGGGGCCAATGAACAATGGAGATGCTAAAGGAGCACTCAAGGAAGACAAGGGTGTTGCAGAGAAGTGAAATGAATTCCTTGCATCAGTCCTTACCGCTGGGGATGTGAGGGAGATTCCCACACCTGAGCCGTTCTTTTTTGGTGACAAATCTGAGGAGCGATCCCAGATTGAGATGTCAGTAGAGGAGGTTTTTGGAACAAATTGGTAAATTAAACAGTAGTAAGTCACCAGGACTAGATGGTATTCACTCAAGAGTTCTGGAGGAACTCAAATATGAATCTGCAGAACTACTAACTGTGGTATGTAATCTATTGCTTAAAAGAGCCTTTGAAGCAGATGACTGGAGGGTAGCTAATGGCAGATGAAATTCAGTGTTGAGAAATGCAAAGTAATGCATATAATCCCAACTATACATACAAAATGATGGGGTCTAAATGACCTGTTCCCACTCAAGAAAGAGATCTTGGGGTCACTGTGGATAGTTCTTTGAAAATAGCCACTCACCGTGCAGCGGCAGTCAAAAAAGCGAACAGAATGCTGGGAACCATTAGGAAAGGGATAGATAATAAGACAGAAAATATCATAACACCACTATATAAATCCATGGTACGTCCACACCCTGAATACTGTGGGCAGTTCTGGTTGTTCTACCTCAAAAAAGAGATATTGGAATTGGAAAAGGTTCAAAGAAGGGCAATGCAGATGATCAAGGGGATGAAACAGCTTCCATGTGAGGAGAGATTAGAAAGCCTGGGACTGATCATCTTGGAAAAGAGATGCCTGAGGGTATGACGGAGGTCTGTAAAGTCTTGACTGGCGCGGAGAAAGTGACAAAAGGAAGTGACAAGAACTAGGGGTCACCCAAGGAAATTAGTCGGCAGCAGGGTTAAAACAAAAGGAAGTATTTCTTCACACAATGCACAGGCAACCTGTGGAACTCACTGCCAGGAGATGTTGTGACGGCCAAAACTATAACAGGGTTAAAAAAAGAATGAGAGAAACTCCTGTAGGATGGGTCCATCAATGGCTGGTAGCCAAGGAGGTCAGGGACGCAACTCCATGCTCTGGGTGTCCCTAGCCTCTGACTCAGAAGCTGAGAAGGGGCGACAGGGGACGGATCACTTGATGATGACCTGTTCTGTTCATTCCCTCTGGGGCACCTGGCACTGGCCACTGTCGGAAGACAGGACACTGGGCTAGATAGACCCTTGTCTGACCAAGTATGGCCATTTTTATGTTCTGTTAGGATCTGGGCACGTCAGGAGCTTTGGGGACAAGCGTGACGGGTTTTCAGACACAATGAGGCCAGAAGGAACCATTCTGATCATCCACTCTGACCCCTCCCCTGCCCCCCCAGTGATTCTGGCCTCCAGCCCATAGCTTGTGGTTGAGCTAGCTTTCCTAGGACAACATCCAGTCTTCATTTAAAGACCCTCACCCCTGCATCAGTCGTTATTTCTCATCCCTGTTACATGCTGGCACCTTATTTCCAGTCTGAATTTATCTCACTTCAGCTGCAGTCACGAGATGGCGCTCTCTCTTTGTCTGCTGGATTGGAGAACCCTGTGCTCTCAGGTGTGTCCTCAGGCAAGTGCTGAAAGACCAGGATTAAGGCACCACTGAACTGCCCTTGGATAATCTAAATACACTGAGTTTCCTCCCCATCAGAAAAGTTGCACTGGTCACCCCAGGACAGTTTTCCCAGGCCGGGAATCTGCCAGTATGGAGAGGGCGTGTGGGCCATGCACCAGGACTCAGGAGAGCTAGGTTCTGTTCCGGGATGTACCACTGGCCTGCTGGGTGACCTTGACCAAAATCCTTCCCGTCTCTGTGCCTCAGTTTCCCCACCCATCCTTTGTCTAATTAGTTTAAGCTGTTTGGAGCAGGGACACTCTCTCAACCTGTATCTGGGCAGTGCCCGGCCGAAGGGGCCCCATATCTCAGTCACTGTGTGTCTAGGCAGCGCCCGGCGCGATGGGGCCCTGATCTTGGATGGGGACCTCTAGGTGCTACTGCAAAACACCTAATAAAATCCAGTACCAGCACAGGGATGTGACCGCCTGTTAACAGAGGGACCCAAACAAGGTTTGCCTCTAGTCTAACCAGCAAGTGGCGCTGGAGCACACGTCTGCCCCATCAGCACCCCCTGGTCGGTGGGCCCTTCCTTTCAAAGCAGGCAGCCAGCTCTCTGCCTCAGTTTCCCTAACTGTGAAAAGGGGGAGGCCAAAGTCTGCCTGCCTCTTGGGGGTGTGTGGAGGACGGTTAATGCTTGCGTGCAGCATTTGTAACTCTAGTGAAGAGCTGGGTGAGCTGAAAATCCTCCCTGAGCCACCTGTACATGGTTATGGGGGTGCTGCTTTGACACCCCGATTCTCCTCCCTGCCTCACCCCCATTTGTATAATCCCCTAGCACCTCGCTATGCAGCAGCCTGGCACACCCTCACCCTGCCAGTGCCCACACAGCAAGGCCCATGGCCCTGCCCCTCACATTATGTCTTGTAGGTGTCAGATGCCCCCACCCCCCCCCCCGCCTTTTGATCCACCGGCCTCCAGCCCCTGCTCTGCACTGGTACAATGCTCCTGGGGCCAAACAGCAGGCCCCAAGCCATGGCGAGCGAGGGCAGGGGGCCCCCAAGGGCACTTGGTTGGATCCATGTGATGGGCGGGCGGGGCTGCTGGTGTCATTCCCCGTGGAGCATGGGGATGTGCAAGGGGCTGGGCTGGAATAGGGATCTTGGGACAGGGAGCAGGAAAAGCCAGTGGGGTGGGTCAGCCCTGGGAGAAGCGAGTTTCTGGGGCTCGCACTAAAATAGCCGTCCCCCAGAGCTGCACCCAGCGGCGATGGAGATGCCCCAGCAGTGTCCATCCTTCTAGCCCATCCCCACATGGGGCAGGGTCCCTCGTTGCCCCATCCCAGCCCCCAGGAGCAGTAGGGCACAGCTGGGGTGGATGGCCTGGCTCAGCTCATACCTTCTCCCTGGCTCAGCTGACCCTGGGCAAGGGGAATTTGCGCCGCACCCACAATTTGCACACATGGGCCACCCAATACCTGGCTGGAGAGGGGCTCCACCCGCCCCACAGCCCAGCATCCAAGGGTCTGACCTCACAGTCCTCTCAGAAGGGACTTAAAATCACCTTTGACTCCTCCCAGAGGTGAAGTCACCTGACACAGCTCTGAACTGCAGGGGCCAGTTCACCACAGAAACAACTTACAGGGGCAAAAACTTGGTGTTCAGAGGGGGATCACAGCTTGGCGGCCATGATGGGCCTTCTGAGGAGGGTGGAAGAACTCGACAGAGGATTTGATGATATTGGGCTTTTGAAAGGAGATCTAGTACAAATCAATGTAAGAGACAATGCTGAGCCATACAGTGTACAGACACCTCTACCAGACAGAGCAGGGAAGAGATTAGCTGCAGATTTATGTAAATTTAGAGGATAGCATTTTGTGGTTGTTGTGGGCTGTTTTTCCAGGTATAGAGAGAGAAGACGTAACATGTCGCAGTATTATCAAGAAACTGACGTGCTCATTCGCTCCCTTTGATATTCACAACTAGCGATGGACAATGTGACGCTCTGTACCTCGGGGGAACACCCAGCACTCCCCTGTTCATCTTTATAAAATGATTGTGTGGTATTCAATGCAAAGTTAGTCATGTCGGGTGTCTTCAGAAGGCTCATAATGCACTGAGCATGGTTGTTATAGTGATGTTATAGTAATTGTTACAGTAATGTTATAGTGAGGTTATAGGTTATAACTTCCATGTATATAGTTATGAGGCTGAAAATGTATCCTCATGGCTTAAAGCAAGCCCAGACAAAAACTCTCCAAGAGCAGAGAGGTAGTTCACACCTCGTCAGGGCATGGATGGGACAAACCCAGCCCAGCCTCACAGGAACAATGGACACTGGCTTAGGCAGCAACAAAAGAATCTATTAGACCCTCAAGGGAGTCACCTGACTCTGAAGGGCGGGGGGGAAGCCAAGAGGAAAGAAAGGGCATGATAAAAGGGAGAGACGTTTGCCATGCTCTCTCTTCCATCCACATCTACAGACACCACCACCACCAAGTGACTGTCGCACTGATCAAAGGGGAGAGCCTGACGGAAGGGCAACCAGCCAGCCTGTGGTGAGAAGCATCTAAGTTTGTAAGGTTTCAGAGGAACAGCCGTGTTAGTCTGTATTCGCAAAAAGAAAAGGAGTACTTGTGGCACCTTAGAGACTAACCAATTTATTTAGTCTCTAAGGTGCCACAAGTACTCCTTTTCTTTTTAAGTTTGTAAGGACATTGAAAGTGTTAAGATTAGCTTAGAATGCGTTTTGCTTTTATTTCATTTGACCAAATCTGACTTGTTATGCTTTGACTTATAATCACTTAAAATCTATCTCTACAGCTAATAAATCTGTGTGTTTATTCTACCTGAAGCAGTGTGTTTGGTTTGCAGTGTGTCAGAGGCTCCCCTTAGGAGAACAGGCCTGGTACATATCAATTTCTTTGTTAAGTTGATGAACTTATATAAACTTCCAGCATCCAACAGGCATAACTGGACCCTGCAAGATGGAGGTTCCCAGGGTTGTGTCTGGGACTGGAGATATTGGTTAGTGTCATTCGCTTGCAAGTAGCTGGGAGCAGCTTACATGCCAGAGGCTGTGCGTGAACAGCCCAGGAGTGGGGGTTCTCACAGCAGAGCAGGGTCAGGCTGGCTCCCGGAGTCAAGGATTGGAGTAGCCTAGCAGATCACTGGTCCAGATAACCCCAGAGGGGAACGTCACAGACAATGAACCATAAAGTGGTGCAGCAGAATGTACATCATTCCACATGAAATATGATTTTAATCATATTCCCAGCAGCCCACATTACCCACAAGCGATGGAGAGGCTGAGAGAGCTGGACAGACAGCCAAGGAAATCCTACTGCAGGACGATCCATTCCTCGCTCTTCTGCGTTACAGATCAACACCAACAGCAGCTACTGGATCCAGTCCAGCACAACTCCTGATGGGAAGACAACTCAGAGCTACTGTTCCAGCTTAGGTTCTTTTCCAGTCTTCAAAGTGGCCAGGCATGTGGAGAGTAGCCAAAGCGCATAAAAAGGCTAAAAGAGCTCACGAACACTTTTTTAACAGACGTCACTCAGTTAGAGAACTGCCCGCTCTAGAACCTGGTGAGCGTGTTCATGTCCAGTTGGGTAGAGAAGAAGGATGGATGCCTCCAGCTGCCATAAAGAAAAGGAATTCAGCGCCCAGGTCAGAGGTGATCGAGACCGACAGTGGAGACGTCAACGGACACCGTCAACACTGACAGTTAGTTCCTCAGCAAGAGCTATCGGCAGAGCAAACTCTGCCAACGGCGGCTGCAGGACAAGGAGACGATTCCTCAAGGTTTCCAAACCAACCGCAGCCCATTGCTGCAACGGCCGGCCAGCCTGGTGGCCGAATGGTTCCGCGTTTGGGTCACGTAACTAGAAAACCAGCAGGATTCAGAGAGACGTGACAGCCTGAGCCGCCGTGAACGGCACAGACAGCGTGATGGTGTGAATAGCGTACGTGGTAGGAGATGGAATGGGATGTTCAGCTGTATTGCGCTAGGCAGCCACAAGGAGGCGCTGCGTGTAACGTACCGTATTGAAACGAACCGGAGCCGCTGGTGATGTTTTGGGATCCAAGGATGGGCACAGCCCGGGTGTGGGCGCGAGGGCCAGGGCCAGTCCACAGCTGGGACAGGGGCATGATGGGCAGCTCCCAGCCCCGCCCGCCTCTGCCAGGCTGAGCCACCAGGGGCACGCGCCCACCCTGCTGTGGCCCCAGGCGCTGTGGGTGCAGGGCACTGCCAGGTGTATGGGGCAGGGGGGTTCATATCACACACACGGCACCATCCCAGCCAATGCGCACCCCCGCACAACCCACACATAATTTATACCCCCACGCACAGAATATGTACCTGCCCATACTCCCACATGTGCACAACACACAATTCCACAATACCCCCCCACACGCACAAAATGTGCACACCTCACAACACCCCCCACCCCACAACACCCTCCCACGTGCACTTAGTGCACACACCCCACAACATTCCCTATACACACACACAACATGCACACTGCACGCTCCCCCACCTTACACAGACCCACACAACAGGTACACAGCCACAGAGTGCACACTCAAAACAGCCCTCTACACAACTCTCACACAGTGCACGCACCTCCATACAATTAACACAGAGCATACACCCAAAATATCCCCCATACACCTCTCAGCCCCACCTCCACCCAACCCACACAGCCCCTACACATCACAGGCACCCACAATGGCAAGACAAACACTTGTGCACTCACAGCGCGCCCACACATAACACAGCACAATATGCCCGAACATCTACACAACTCATACAGCCCCCTCCCAACACAGGCACCTGCAAACCCACCCTCCACAACTTGCACAACACAACACACACACCCCACATTCACAGAACACAGCATGAAATCCAGGGCCCAGACAGAGCCCAATACGCACCCCCACTCAGAATACGCCATTGTGTATGGACAACACCCAACCCCATGGGACTACGACACATGCATCCCACACGACACACATGCACCACAAACTCTAGTACTCACAACACATGCACACCCACCGTACACCCCATCGCATACAACATCCCCACAGCAGCTACCCCCCACAAAACACACACTCAAGTACCCACAATCCCTGCGACTCCACACACACCCCTGTAAGAAACGCACAACACAGACCCAAGGACCCACAACCCCCCCGCACCACAAAACACAGGTACCCACCCATACATGACACACACACACCCCGGTTTCAAGAGTCCCAGACTGCGGGCTGATTGCCCTGGGTTTCACATGGCCTGTAACTTAAGCCAGGGGCCTGAGCCCAGAGTGGGGGCAGCTCAGTAGAGAGGTGATGGGGGACTCGCGGGAAGGGGGCTACCTGGGGTGGATCAGGAGGTGCAGGGGGGCAGGGCTGGGGAGCAGTTGGCTGGTTCTCAAGCCCAATTCGGAGCTCAAGGCTGGGTGGGCGTGCGGGGGGGCTGGGAGGGGTCGTGCAGTGGAGGAGTGTTGGGGGATGGGTTGTGCAGTGTGTGCACGAGGGGGTTGTGAGGTGGGTGTGTGTGGGGGTCATGCCGTGTGTGTGCCTGGGGGTTGTGTGTTTGGGAGTTACCATGTAGGGGATCATGAACTGTAGTGGTTGTGTGGTGAGTGTGTGTACGTGGGGGGATTGTGCAAAGGGTGGCATACGATGTGTGTGGAGGGGGTATTGTGGGGGGTGTCGTGGTGTGGGGGGGTGTCATGCGGTGTGTGTGGAGGGGGTATTGTGGGGGGTGTCATGCGGTGTGTGTGGAGGGGGTACTGTGGGGGGTTGTGCGGTGTATGTGTTGGGGGTAACAGTGTATGTGGATGGGGTATTGGGGGTGGGTAGGGGTGTGTTGGCAGGTGTCATGCGGTGTGTGTGGAGGGCATCTTGTGTGTGTTGTGTGGTGCGGGGGTTGTGCATGGGAGGGGGTGTGGGAGGGTGTCATGCAGTGGGGGGAAGTTGTGCAGTGTGTGTGTGAGTTCAGTTCCCAGTGCCCACATCCCATAAGCCAGCCCGACCAGGCCTGGCAGGGGCAGCACCCGTGACCCCAGGATGGGGGAGTAGGGGGGCCAAGGGTCCCATTTAAACCTAGACTCAGGGCAACAGTTAGAGGGTGCAGCCGGGGGGCAGGGCGGGGGGCAGGGGTCACTCAGGCATTTCAGGCCCCAGCTGCCCAGCTCTCACCCAGGTCCCCGGCAGGGCTCAGGGGCCCACGGAGCTGACAGCACTCACCAGGCCCACGGCCCGTCTGCTCTGGCTGAGAAGAGGAGCCTGTGCGTCCTGGCTTGAGAAACTGAAGTGGGCGTGAAGTGAAGTGAAGAGGTCGGACAGGAGCTGGGTGTCTGGGAGAGCCTGCTCCCCTCCTAGAGCTGGGGAGAGAACCCAGGAGTCCTGGCCCCCAGCCCCCCCCTGCTGAAGTGCTGTGAGCCCCTTGGCTGGGCCATGCTGGGCTGGCATGATCCCAGCTGGGGCCTATGCAGCAAGAGGCAGCCCTGAGGGGCAGGAGGGTAGTGCTGGGCACAGCAGGGCCAGGTGCTGATGACACCCATGGGAGGGATGTGAGGCCTGCCCCAGCCCTATGCCCCTGCACCAGGTGCCCTCTGCCCTTTGACTGAGGAAACCCTCTGGGTGCTGTGCCGCCCCAGTGTGGAGCCACGGGACCAGCAGTACCCTGCGGACCCTGGCCCTGGGGGTTCCCCCTTCACTGCCAGGAGGGCACAGTGCATGGATCTCAGCCCTCTGCACCCCTCTCCTGGTGCCCCCCAGCCTGCTCCCCTCTGCACCCCCCTCCTCTGTGCCCTCCTTCCCATTACCCCCCTCCCCTCCTCTCCTCTGTGCTAGCCAGGCAGCCGGCAGTTTCATCCCACCTGGGGGTGTCACCCGCTAGCTGGCA
The DNA here is from genome assembly GCF_965140235.1 of Caretta caretta. Classification (NCBI taxonomy): domain Eukaryota; kingdom Metazoa; phylum Chordata; order Testudines; family Cheloniidae; genus Caretta; species Caretta caretta. The sequence continues at coordinate 5,684,919 of NC_134228.1, forward strand.
CCCAGGGGACCAGCGTTTGGACAGAAAACACAGGGGACACAATCTTGGCCTCCATCCATTGCCTCAGGCCAACGCTGGGCTAGAGGGATCTCAGCAGCCCCCACATCCAGCTCCCCCCCACCCCCGGGAACATAGGGCTTGTGTCAACGTTGGCAGCAGGGCCACAGCCAGCTTGGCCTTTGGGGCGGTGGTTTTCCCAGCCAATTAGAATAGAGACAAACTGGACCCACCCAGTTCATCCCGCAAACCCTCCAGCAGCAGCGTCTCACCCCAGTGCGGGAGGAGACCAAAGCAGGGAGTCCCCCGGGAGTTGGGGGGCAAAGGCCCACGTGTCGAGCAGGGCTAACGAACAGCACTGGGGGGAGAATGGGGCACAACCGATGGACGATTTTATCCTGGAAGTCCAGGGCGGAGCTGATCTGGGAGCAGGGCATAGGTTGGTCAAAACTCTCCCAGACTCTCCGGCTGCTGCAGTAGCACTGGGGACCACGCCCATGGGAGTTAGGCACCTTTGAGGAGCTGGGTCCAAGGTCACACAGGGAGTCCAGAGCAGGGCCTTCAAACCAGCCCTCCCAAGTCCTGGCCTAGCGTGCTAGGCACGTGGTCAGCCGAGGTGGAGCAGCGGGAGGAAGGTGACAAAGAGGCGAGAGAGTCCAAGAACCGCACACGCCCTCGGATTTACCGAGTCGGTGCTCTGGGGCCGGAAGCGTCGGCTCTGGTGTTTGTACAGCGCCTAGCGCGATGGGGGTGGGCCTGCTCCACACCCGGCGCTCCGAGGTGCTACCGTAATGCGCCTCCCCACACCAAGTAGGCTGTGCTCACCTCCGGGCCACTCAGAGGCAGCAAGCGCATCTCCCCCCTGCCCAGCCAGGCCTGCAGTACTCGGCCTTGCTTCCCCCATGCGGATCCCCCTCACACACACACACCTGGGTGAGTCTCAGCAGAAGTTCTCTGTGCAGTAACAAAACCAGCCCCTGGCACCCAGCAACGCTGCCCACCGGGTGCAGATCCAGTTGGGGTGGGGCCAGTTGGCTCAGTGCTGGGCAAGGGGGGACCCAAATGCTCTAGCCAGAGTGAGCATCCCAGCCCAGGAGGCTACATACGCATTTAGGGCCACAGGCTCCGGGGCCAGCCTCTCCATCACCTTCCCCACATGAAGCCCCGCAACTCCCAACCAGCTCAGCAAACAGGGTGAGGCACGGGCAACGCGGCCCAGGTGACAGAGCAGGCTGGTGACGTGGGACCAAGGTGTGATGGTGAAGCTCACAGCCAGGGGGCAAGAGGCCAGGTCTCTTGGTGCCACTCAAGCTGGGGGCTAATGGCCAGGATTACAAGATGGAGGCCATGAGGTAGGGTGGGGGTTACCGAGGGACCAGGCCTGCTGGTACCCCTCCCCATGGAGACAATCCTCAGCCTGGCCACCCTTGAGCACTGGCCTGCTGGGAGAGGTCACACGTGGCAGTGGACCCAAGGGGTCAGCTGCTGCCAGTTTCCCGGGCACCCCCCACCCCCACCCACCACGCTCCCAGCCCCAGCCAGCAGCAGGCTGTGTTATATAGAATATATATTTATGGATATACAAATTTCATACAGTACCAGGATGGATGGACGGACAGACAGACACACACACACAGAGCGCTATGTTAAAAAAAAACAACAACCAACAGTAATAGTGTACAGGGATGACGAGGACAGAAGCTTCTTAAAAAAAAGAACATCGGGTAGAAATGATTGTTCCTCACAAAAAAAAAATTGTAGCAAAATGGTGAACATAATAATAATCGTGAGATGCACTAGTACCTGGTGAGAGGAGGGTGGGACAGGAGGCAGTGCCCCAAGATTCAAGTGTCCAGTCTGGGTCCCTCCGCAGATAACCATGGTGCACGGGTGGAGGGAAGGAACCACCGGTGCCACACCGCTGGCTCGCCAGACAGAGCTGACCCCGCCCCCCGGTTTGTTCATCTTGGACAGCCAGAGAAACCCAACAGGCTCATGGGAGACCAGGGTGCCGGAGGAGCCCATGGGTGCCATGGTGGGGACAACTTTGAGGAGTCACAATGGAAGCTCTGGATTTTGAGGATGAGGAACCGGGGAAGAAGAGAGGACGACAGGGGAGCCGGTCCCAGATGACAACGAAGGCTGAAAAACCACAAAGAGCAGCTTGTTCCGAGGTGGGTCCAAGAGAAGCCAGCTGCTCCAAGGGGTGGGAACCCATTCCAGTGTGGATCTAGAACCTGGAACCCATTCAGATGATGATCTAGAACCCTGGAAGCTCCAAGGGGTGGGAACCTATTCTGATGTGGTTCCAGTTGCACTGTTGAGGATCCAGTTCCAGTGTGGCTCAAGAACCTGGTGGTTTCCTTGCGGGGGGTTCCCATATTGCCAGGGATCAAGAAACTGGCTACTCCATGAGGCAGGGTTCTCATTGAGACATGGATCTAGAATCCAGTAGCTCCATGGCAGGGGAGAGCTTCTATCCCACTGTAGGTCTAGAAACTGGGTACTCCATGGTGGCAGACAGATCCCACTCCAGTGTGGATCCAGAACCCAGTTACTCCATGGAGCAGAAATCCCAGCCTGGCACAGATTTAGAACCGGATTACTCCATCAGGCTGGGATCTGGTTTGGTGTGGATCTGGGACACAGGAGTCCCATTCTGCTGCAGATCGAGAACCTGGTTGTCCCACAGGGGGAGGGATCCTGTCCCATGGTAGATCTGGGCCCAGGCATCCTGTGTAGAGAGGACCCCGTACCAAAATGGCTCTCCGGTAGCTCCGTAGTGAGATTTGAGGGAGTCTAAAGCCTTCAACCAGTCCAACATACCCGCTCGAACAAACCCCACCAGGCTGGCGGGAAATATGGCCTCAGCTGGCCATGACAGGAGCGGCCACCGCTCCAACGTAGTGAATGTTTACAAAAGTTAAATGCACTTTATTTTTTAATATAAAAGATTCAGCTCGTGGGGTGTTTATCCTCCTGCTGGAAGAGTGATTCAAAAACCAGTGAGACCATTAAATACAGCTGGGGCGAGGCGCACCGGGGTGACGGTCCCGGGCATGCTGGAATCACGCAGCAGGATTTGCTCCTTCTAAAAATATATATTTTTATATATATAAAAATTCTTTCATGTAAAAAATAAGAAGTCAGGTGAGTTGGTTTGTAGTGTCTAGGAGTGAAAGGTGGGGGACCCATGAAATTCAGGGGGAGTAACTAGGGATGACTTTGGGTTTCATTCGTAAGATTCACATGCAGCCCCATCAGTGCCATTCTGGCAGCCTACCCGGGGCAGAAATGGCCCCAATAATCCCCCCCCCATGCACAAGGGGAGCTGGCATAAGGGTTCTTATCCCTGCTCCTGGTATAGAGGGCGGATTGGGGGTGTGGCCGGAGCACACGGCACTGTGGCTATTCGCTGCCCCACCAGGGGCGTGGCGGGGACAGACTATGGGGAACCCCAGGGCAGGACAGGGGAACAGGGAGCCAGGCCCCAGAATTTTCCTCCACCAGAAAACAGTCAGTGGTTCCCGCAGCGACCGATGGGACCTGGGGTCTGATCAGCAGCTGCCCCAGAAACCCCGTTCCCTTAGCACCAAGACCCCGCTGCGCTGCACGGCTCCCACACCCTGCTCTGGGAAGACACTTAGTGTTTCTAGGAAAGGGGGGGGGGAGCAGGGGGAGAAGGGAGCAGCTCATTACCTCAAAGCCCATTAATGCCTGCTTTTGTCCTGCCCCCTCTAAGCCACAACAGCTGACACCCCCTTCCTGAGGGCCTAGGAGCTTGCCTGGCAAGAGCCAGACTCCCTTCCCCCCACCCCGAAGTTTGGAATTGTAGTGTTTGGTCATGGGCCCCCCCCCAGATGCAGCCTCGGATCCGGCACCTCCCAACTGCCCAGAGCCTTTCAGGCACCCGCAGCGTCAGGGCCCCCTGGCAGCAGGATCCGGGGCGAGGGCTCGGGGATCTACAGATGTCTGAGAGTTTGGATCTGATGCACTGGGGGCAGCGAAGGCATGGAGGGGCCAAGACCTGGCCCCCCAGGAGGCGGCTCCCTGGTCCCATCCCGTGCTCCCCCCGCCGAGCCTCTTACAAGTCCAGGGGCTCCTCCACCGGCACCGACTGCAGCTGGGTCAGCACCTTCTCGTCCGAGTCGAGGCCCTCGGGATCCAGGGGGTCGCTGCCTGAACTGCCCAGCAGCAGCCCCTCGCCCTCGGGCAGCAGGAGGCCACTCGGCTCCGTGCCGTCCAGCACCTCCACCGCCCCCTTCTCCATCTCGAAGAGCCCCTCGGTGCCAACCGCTTGCATCTCCATGCCCGCCGAGCCGGGCCACGCTGCCGGCTGAGGCAGCGGGGACAGCACCAGGCCCTCCTGGGGGAAGTTCGAGAGGATGCCAGGCTGGCGGCCAGCCACACCGTCCGCCCCAAAAGCCAAGGCCGGCTGGCCCACCCCGGCACCCTCGGCGTTCACGGGCCCTGGGATGGGGGCGCTGGTGGCTGTTAGAGGCGCCGTTTCTTGCTTGATGGGCAGGGCCAGGCTGCCAGCGGGGGCGGAGAGCACCGGGGACATGAGCATGGTGGCCGGGAAGGTGGCAGTCAGGATGAGCTTGCCCTGCTGGAGCGTCATGCCGGTGAGGATGGTGCCGCCACCCGGCACTGGGTTCGTCAGGAGGAAGTTCCCTGCAGAGGGGAGAAGAGGGGGGCAGGGGGAACCCACAGGCCTCAGATGGGTGAGTGTCATCGTCCCTTGTACTGCTGAGGGGAACAGAGCGGAAAGGACTAGCCCATGGGCACCCAGCAAGTCATCAGCAGAGGTGGCACGAGAACCCAGGAGTCCTGGCTCGCACCCCCTGCTCTAACTACTAGACCCCACTCTCCTCCCAGAACTGGGAACAGAACCCAGGAGTCCTGACTAGAGCAGGAGGGGCTGGGAGCCAGGACTCCTGGGTTCTATTCCCACTTCTGCCACCAACCTGCTGGGGGACTTGGGTCAGCCCCTCCTGCTCTCCGTGTCTCAGGCTAAAAGGGGCCAGCCTGACCCTCCCCTGAGCCCCAGCTAGCGAGCCCCCAGGCCAGAGACACCCCCCCGCCCCCGCACACACAGCCAGTCCTGTACCCGGACCCGCGCTGGAGCAGAGCTTGGAGAGACATGGCGTCTTGGTGGAAGGACTCAGGGACTCCCCCAACCCCCTGGAACCTTGTCCTAGGGTTCAGCGCCCTTCCCCCCCTCAAACACCCACAGCCCCAGGACTCCCTCTGCTTCATCGGTGCTCCAAAATAGTCTCCCCATGGGCCCGGGTCCACACCCCCTCCCCCCAGCCTCTCCCCAGCCCTCAGGTCCTTCCTCTAGAACTTCTCTGACCTCCCCCCACCCCGACCTGTGGGCCAGGGGCCCCCCAGCCCACACAGCCCCCAAATCCACCTGGCCCGGGCCCCAATCCTCCCCCAGTCATTCCAGCTGCGCCCCCCCCGGCCAGGGCAAACGCAGCCAGCCCCTCCCTCCCCCCCCCGCCCGTACCTGGCGCGCCGGCAGGCAGCTGCAGCGTGGTCACGCCCACGTTGGCATTGATGAGGTGCACGTTGCTCTGCCCCAAGGCCCCGCCGGCCGCCTGCGGAGCCCCCACCTTGAGCGGGGTGGCGCTGGCCAGGATCTGGATCGGCCCCACCCCCTGCTGCAGCGTCACCACCTGCGACGTGGGCACCACTTGCGGGAGCGAGAGGAGCTGGGAGCCCTGGGGCACCGACAGCAGCTGCGGGGCGGGGGCCCCCTGGGGCACTGAGTAGACCTGGGTGGGTGAGAGCGGCACCGTCTGGGGAGGGGACAGCACCGGGGTGCCTGGGGCCGGCTGGCACAGGGGCACCACTTGGGAGGGGGGCGAGACCTGGGAGATGGGGATCAGGGGCGGGGCGGGGACGTGGACCACGGCTGGCACCGGGGCAGCCTGAGCTGGCCCCGGGATGGGCGAGGTGAGGGCAGGGAAGGACAGCAGGGGAGAGCCCTGGAGGAGCGGGGTGGCAGCCGGGGGAGGCGACGTCACGGGCAGGGCCTGGCCAGGCTGAGAACTGGGCACCACGTGGGAGAGGGGGACGATCTGGGAGCCGGAGGCCACCGGCTGGGGGAGCGCCGGGGCCGGGCAGGGGGCTTCCTCGCCCGACGGCACCACCTGGGGCACTGAGCTGGCCGGCGCGGGAAGCAGCACCCCCTTCGGGTCGGACGCGGCTGGGGGAAGGAACGTGGGCACCTCGGACAGGGCCCCGACCGCCTGGCTCTCCTCTGTCTTCACCTCCAAGGTGCCCGGGCTGAACACCAGAGAGGGCAGTGACTCGCCGGCTTCCGCCTTGATGTCAGGCCTGGCCGAGGCGGCCGGTGGCGACTCCAGGCCAGTGCCGGTTGGGGTCTTGGCCCCCGCCAGGGCGGCGCCGTTGAGGAGCACGGGCGGGGTGGGCGCCACAGGGCTCAGGGTGATGGTCTGGCTGTCGCCCAGCGCCAGCCCGTTGATGAGCACCCCGCCTGGCGCCTGGAGCACGGAGCCGCTGTTCAGCAGCATGGCCTGCGGGCCGGCCGTGGTGATGAAGTTGCCGTTGAGCAGGATGGACGAGGCCCCGGCGGGCGCCGGCAAGAAGAGGTTCCCCGAGGCGCTGGCCCCATCCGGCCCGGCGGGCGTCCCCACGGCCAGCTCAGTCTCCTCCAGCCCCCGGCTCGACTCGTCCTCCGTGCTGGGGTTCCCGTCCGACTCGCTGCCGGGAGAGAGGGACTGTCAGGGGCGGGGGGTTAGCCGGAGCTGTCATCCCCCCTCTAGCTGCAGCCTCTGCCCCCACCATAAAGGGGGCTGATATCCAGAGAGTAATGAGAGATAGCATGGCCCAGTGGGTAGAGCAGCCAACTGGGCCTTCAGAGACTGGCGTTCTAATCCCAGCTCTGGCTTGCTGGTGAGTGCCTTCCTCACCCCATGCCTCAGTTTCCCCACTGTATAGTCAGACTGCCAGCTCCTGGGGGCAGGGCCTGAGCCGGGTTAGGATCTTTTGGGCCAGTGAGTTTGACAGCGTTGAAAGCTCCTGACCCCCCTGCCTCCCGACGGCTCAGTTACCCCGTGACACAAACCTACCTGGGATCCGCAGGCTGCACCACAAGTAGGAAAGTTCCCCAGCAACCCAAGAGTTCCCCACCCCCCGGCAGAGTCCCAGCAGGACTGATTCCAGCCAGAGGGGGGTCCTCCAAGCCCACACGGCCAGAGCCGGAGACCCCGCATCTCTACTACCTACATCACAGGCCATGAACTAGATCCCCAGCTGGGGTCAATCATCCTCGCTCCATTGGAGCCTCTGGGGCTGCGCTGATCGCCCTCAGCCAAGGCTCTGGCCCCACAGATCTACGGAAGGCAGCAGAGACCCAGCGCTAAATTCGTTGCGGGGTCTCAGAGTCGTCACCCCCCCACCCCCAGCAGTCGGGCATCGGCCTCCCCACACCACGCGGCAGGGATACAAAGAGCTGCGACACAGAGATCCAGCCGTCCCAGGCCACGTCTCCAGCCCCGCGGGTTTGCACCAGGCCCCAGCCTCCCCGGACCCAGCTTCCCTAGGCCCCAGCCGGGGGAGGACGCCAGCACCGGCTGGAAGGTGAAATCACCAGGATGCCAGAGAGCTGGGGGTGGAGGAAGGGGGGTCTCATATTTCACAACAAAGGGAGAGAGTTGGGAACAGCCCCCCTTCCCCTCATGGGGAGAGATGGAAGACACCAAGTCAAGACACCTCTCCACACACTTCTTGTACTGAGGGTGTATCGGGTAAGGGCCTGTCCCCCACCACCACTCTTCCCCCCGGGAGCGGTGTGGGGAGGGGGCGCTTCTCTTGCCATGGGTCCCAGCACTGTGGGGGGATGAGTTGGGTGCATATGGTTTGGGGATGCACCTAGCTCTCACTGCAGGGTCCCAGAACTATGGAGAGGTGGGTTAAGGTGTGCATGGTTTGGGGGTGCACCTTGCTCTCATGGGGGGAGTCAGAGCATTGTGGGGGATGGGTCAGGGTGCATAGGATTTTGGGGTGCATCTAGCTTTCTCTGGGGGCTCCCAGCACTGACTTCTGACCCTGTAGGGGGAGATGTTTATGAACATGTGGGGGCTGCCAACACCTCTTATTGGGGTTGCTGGCCTGTCCCTGGGGAGAGATGGGAGGGGTGCATGGGGTTTTGGGGTGCACCCTCCCAGCTCCTCTCCTGCCCAGGGATGAGATCTGGGGAGGGAAGCTGTCCCTCTTGCTGAGTGGTCCCAGTCCAAAATGGGGTCTGCCTGGGTGATTTGGAGGTGCTGTTGCAGGGCTCTTCCTGTGTCTATTACTGGGTGCCCTCCTGCTGCAGGGGCTGTGTTATTTTCGGGGTCCCTCCAGAATCCTGGGGCTTCCCAGCCCCTCTCATCAAAAGAGATTCTTCCTTTCCCTGGGGACACATCTTCAAAGTTTCTATAGGTTCTTGGGGTCCCCCTTTCCCTGCAGCAGGATGAGATATTGGGGTATCTCCTCACATCTAGCTGAGGATGCCTGCGGGGGGGGGGTTCCTCTTGCTAGGGTTCCCTTCACCCTATAAGGGGACGCCTGCAAGAGGTCAAGGTCCATCCTCCAACCTCTTTTGGAGGTCCCTGCAGGGGGTGCCTATGGGATCCAAAGAGGGGGTGAATAGGATTGAGGGGGGATCCTTCCAGGGGGAGCTGAATAGGATCTTTGGGGTGTGTAGGATCAGGTTGGGCTGCTTGCAGGAGAGGGCTGTATAGGATGGGGTGCCTGCGGAGGAGAATCTGGGGTGTATAGGATCTGGGGGGGCCCCCAGAGGGAAAATTTATAGGTTCTAAGAGTTGTAGGCTCTGGGGGGTCCTAGCAGAAGAGGGTGTATAGAATCTGGGGCTGTCCCTGCAGGGGGGGGTTGTATAATATTGGTGTGTAGGGGGGGTGTCGTTGCAGAGGTGTAGGCTCTGGGGGCTGCATAGGATCCAGAGAGGTCCCTGAAGAGGGAAGATGTACAGGATCTCCGGAGTACAGGACCCCAGAAATGCCGGCTGCAGAGAGGGGGCTTTACAGGCTTTCGAAGTGGGGGCGGGAGCGAACAGAGTGAGCTGCAAAGTCTCGGGGTGGGGGGGTGTTTCTCTCATGGGAAGTGGGGGTGCTGCATGGGAAGTGTTCCCTGCAAAATTTTCCCATACCGGGCTCTCAAGGGAGAGGGTGTCCCGCACCCGCAGAGGGAGGAGGTTCCTGTGCAGGGCTCTCGGGGGAGGGGAGCTCTGGCCAGGCTCTCAGGGGATCCCTGCAAGTGTGGGGCCTGTCGGCGGGTGGGGGGATACGGGCTCTGGTTCCCCGCAGAGGAGGGGGGCTGTCCGGGCTCCTGGGGGGCGGCGCTCGGGTTCCCAGCAGAGGGTGGGGGGGGCTGTCCAGGCTCCCGGGAGGGCGGGGGAGGCCTCGGGTTCCCCACAGAGGCTGAGGAGGGGCTGTCCGGGCTCGCGGGGGGGGGGTTCCCCGCAGGGGGGGGGGGCTGTCCGGGCTCCCGGCGGGGGGGCGGGTTCCTCGCAGAGGCTGGGGGGGCTGTCTGGGCGCGCGGGAGGGGGTGGGTTCCTCGCAGAGGCTTGGGGGGGGGGGCTGTCCGGGCTCCCGGGGGGGGATGTCTGGGCTCGCGGGGGGGGGAGAGAGGCGGGTTCCCCGCAGAGGCTGGGGGGGGGGCTGTCCGGGCTCCCGGGGGGGATGTCTGGGCTCGCATGGGGGGGGGGAGGCGGGTTCCCCGCAGAGGCTGCGGGGGGTGGGGGGGCTATCCGTTCTCTGGGGGAGTCCGGTCTGGAGGGGGGGATCCCCTCCCCCCTTTACCTCTTGCTGGGGGTGCCGGCGCCTCCCCCGCTGCGGTCCCGCTGCCGCCGGTTCTTGAACCAGTTGCTGACCTGGGTGAGCGAGAGGCCGGTGTCGCGGGCCAGGCGCCGCTTCTGCTCGGGGCTGGGGTAGCGGCTGCGGCCGTAGGAGTCGCGCAGGGCGGCCCGCGAGCGGCGCTTGAAGCAGTACACCGTCTCCTCGCCGTCCCAGATGGTGCTGGGCAGCGGGAACTTCTTGCGCAGCCGGTACTTGTCCACCGCGCCCAGCGCCCGGCCCCGGGCCGCCTCGGCCTCGCGGTAGCGGGCGCGCAGGTAGAGGTCCTGGAGGAACGGGTGGTGCGGGGCGGCGAAGGGCCGGCTCTGCACCAGCCGGTACAGCTCCCCGAAGTCGCCGCGCTGGAAGGCCAGCAGCGCCCGCGCCTTGGCCAGGCTCTCCCCGCCCGCCGCCGGCTCCGGCTCGGCCGGCAGCGAGCCCAGGAAGCGGCCCAGCCGGCCCGGGTCGCCGGCCTGCAGCAGCGCCTCGCACACGCACGACACTTGCTCCGGGGAGAAGCGCGGCGGGGCCGCCGGCGGCGGGGAGCCCGCGGGGGCGGCGGCGGCCGGCGGCGGGGAAGGGGGGGCGGCCGCTAAAGTTGGCAGAAGTTGACGGGACTCGCCTGCCGGCGGCGGCGGGGGCGGGGGCGGCGGCGGCTGGGGGCCCCCCCCCGGGCCGCGGCCGGGCGCGGCGGGATCCGCAGGGAAGGAAGCCATGTTCGGGGCTCGGGTGCCTCCTCCCCCGCCCTGCCCCCCCCCCGCGTCCCCTCCCCCTCTGTTCTTCTTTCCCCCCCCTCCCCGCGTCGCCGCCCCCCAATCCTCGACCCCCCCCTCCCCAGTCCCCCCTTCTCACTTGCCCCCTCCCCAGCCCCCCGTCACTCCCCGGGCTCCGCCCCCTGCCCCTCGGCTCCGCCCCCTCTTCCTCCACTTCCAAAGCGCCAGCCTGGCTTGTCCCGTTCACACACAAAGGGAGCGTCGCCAAAAAACAGCTTCCTTCCTCCCCCCGCCTCCCGGCCAGCTCTGCCCGCCGTCCCCGGCCCCCATCTGCCCCCTTCCTCCCGGCGCCGCCCCCGCCACTTTGCAAAAGTTTCCAAACACGTTGCCACGCGGGGAGGGGGGCGGATCCCGGGGCGCTCGCGCCGCTTGGCCAAAGTTGGCGAGTGCCTGCAGGAGCCTGCTGGTGGGATGCGGCTCCTTCCCCACCCCCCCCCAGCCCCGGGGCCTAGCGAGCCGCGCCCTCCCCCGCCGGGCGCAGGGAGACGCGGCTGCTCAGCGGGAGGCCAAGCCTGGGCAGGCGACTGGCCGCAGCCAGCGCGGGGGAGGGGGCAGGGCCGTTGTGGTCCGGCCTCGGGGTCGGGGTGGGCAGCGCCTGCCCTCCCCTGGGCTTTCTGGGCCCGGGGGAGCTGGGGGGAGGGTCTGGGTGCGCGGGGCGGGGAGCCAGGAGCGGGCCTGGGAGGAGCAGGGCTGGGGGGGCTGGGTGCGGGGGGGGGGGCGGTGTCCATGGCGAACCCACCCTCGGGACTATTCTGAGCCTGGTGACTGCTCAGGCCACCATCCGGGGCTCCAGTCGGGGCTGAAAGCGTCTCCCCAGCAAAAGGTGGCTCCGAAGTTTTGCCCTTATAACCCCCCCCTACACCCTTCCCCTGCCACCCCCAACCCCCTCCGCCCCAATGTCTTGCCATTTCGGTGGGGCCCCGCGGGTGGAGCTGCGCTGGGGCCCGGTTGCAGGGATGTCACTGCGGCGGGCTGGGCTGGGGCTAGTTGAGCTGGGGCCGGCAGAAAGAGAAGGAGAATCTGGGGTGTACCCCCCTCGGGAGCCCGGACAGCCCCCCCCCTGCGGGGAACCCGAGGCCCCCCCCCGGGAGCCCGGACAGCCCCCCTCCTCTGCGGGGAACCCGAGCCCATATCCCCCCCCGGGGAGCCCGGACCGCCCCTCTCCTCTGCGGGGAACCCGAGCCCATATCCCCCCACCCACCGACAGCCCGGACAGCCCCCACACTTGCAGGGATCCCCTGAGAGCCTGGCCAGAGCTCCCCTCCCCGAGAGCCCCGCACAGGAACTTCCTCCCTCTGCGGGTGCGGGACACCCTCTCCCTTGGGAGCCCGGTATGGGAAAATTTTGCAGGGAACACTTCCCATGCAGCACCCCCACTTCCCATGAGAGAAACACCCCCCCACCCCGGAGACTTTGCAGCTCACGCTGTTCGCTCCCGCCCCCACTTCGAAAGCCTGTAAAGCCCCCTCTCTGCAGTGGGCGTTTCTGGGGCCCTGTACTCCGGAGATCCTGTACATCTTCCCTCTTCAGGGACCTCTCTGGATCCTATGCAGCCCCCAGAGCCTACACCTCTGCAACGACACCCCCCCTACACACCAATACTATACCCCCCCCTGCAGGGACAGCCCCAGATTCTATACACCCTCTTCTGCTAGGACCCCCCAGAGCCTACAACTCTTAGAACCTATAAATTTTCCCTCTGGGGGCCCCCCCAGATCCTATACACCCCAGATTCTCCTCCCAGGGCAGTGGGCGCGGCAGGGGTTGGTATGGACAATGGAAGAGCCATGGGCTCGGCTGGGGGTTCCCCCACAGCCAATCTCCTGCCCCGCTCCTCACAGTGCTCCCTACTGAGCCAGCCCAGGGCTGGAGTAGCCAGGAGCTCATAAGAACGGTCTGACCAAAGGTCCATCTAGCCCAGTGTCCTGTCTTCCGACAGTGGCCAATGCCAGGTGCCCCAGAAGGAAGGAAAAGGTCAACATCAAGTGATCCATCCCCTGTTGCCCATTCCCAGCTTCTGGCAAACAGAGGCTAGGGACACCATCCCTTCCCATCCTGGCTAATAGCCCTTGATGGACCTTTCCTCCATGAACTTATCTAGTTCTTTTTTGTTATAGTCTTGGCCTTCACAACATCCTCTGGCAAGGAGTTCCACAGGTTTGTGTAAAGAAATATCCCCTTTTGTTTGTTTTAAACCTGCTGCCTACTAATTTCATTTTGTGCCCCCCCCCCCCACACGCAGCCAGCGCCTCTGACCCACTCCCTACAGTGTGGTTGATGTGTGTGGGATGTGGTTGTTGGCGTGTGGGTGGCTGTCCATGCCGGGGGTGTATCCGTTCCTGAATGCGGCTGTTTTGGTGCTTGTGCGGGGTTGTCAGTGTGTTCAGGTGCTACAGTGGGTGGTCAGTGCAGGTCAATTGTACGTGTCAATTGTGCTTGTCACTTGTATCAGGCTGGGGTTGTGTATGTGTGTCACTGTGGTTGTGGGTTTGTGTCTCTCCGCCCCCCACATCCCCAGGCTCTGACTGCCCCACGGCTGGGTCCCCCAAGCATTGGTCACCCCTGGGGGTGGCATTGGGGTCCCAGGGTGGGTTTCAGGGTGGAGATGTTTCGAACAGCTGGGTTGGGAGAGGGCCGGTTGGGAGCCCAGAGAGGACGGGGTGGGCCAGTCCTGGGGACAGACAGGAACAGCTGCCTGGCACGGACGGGGTGGGAAGCAGCCACCATGGCTTAATACCCGTGCCCGGGGTCAGGTTACCAGCCATGCCCCCCCCTTGGCTTGCTGGACAGCCCCAGCCCATGGGGGCAGGCGGGGACAGCAGGGGTCCATGGGGCTGGGGTAGCGGAAGAGGGGTTAGCAACGTACACAGCTCTGCTGGTGCCCCTCACTCCCAACCTGCAGGCCCCTGCTAGCCCAGCCCTGGGTCCCCCCCTCCTCCCGCCCCAGTTCTACCAGGGTCCATGGCAAAGGCAGCCCTTGCAAAGCCCTCCGCTCCCGGGGAGCGGCTGAGCCGATGGGACGTCTCAGCCCACCCCTAGAGAGCTGGGGCCACACAGAGCCGGCCCGGGCCCCTGAGGCTGGGGCTGCACGTCCCAGCCGGGTTCTGGCTGGAGGGAGCCCAGTGGCCGCTGCCCTGTCCCTGGGGGTGTCAGCTGTGCAGACCCAGCCGTGGAGGGTGCCATGGGCAGGAGGGGGCAGCCAGGGGGCGGGGGGAGCTCTAATCCGCTGTCCTCTGCTGGGCAGGATCAGAATTGCCCATCAGCGTGTCATAGACCCTCCCTGCAGCTGGGATTCTCTGGCTTGGGGTGGGGGCTGGCAGAGGCTGGGTGCTCTCCTCACTCTCGCCTCCAAGGGCCAGAAGTAAATCAGGCCCAGATCCACCAAAGTCGTCTCCCCCCCACAAAAAAAATTGCCCACCCCCTGGGGTCATTGATCACCCCCTCCAGAGAGACTCGCAGCAACATGTGGGCCTGGGCGAGCACCAGGGCCTGTATCCAAGCACCCAGCCTTCAGCCGGGGAGTGAGACACGGGCAGATCCTGGGACTCAGGTGTGGGCTCCCCCCACAGCCAGCTCCTGCCCCGTTCCCCACAGCACCCCCTGCTGGGAGAGTCCGGGGCTGGAGTAACTGGAGGCTCCTGCCCTGCTCCTCACAGCACCCCATGCTGGGAGCGCTGGACAGCACGGTGCACTGGAGTGTTTTTGTCCATCCTGGCGATGTAGCCGGAGAACCTGCCATGCGGCCTTTGAATCTAACGGGCGACTGGAGGCTGGCCAGGCCTTGTGGGACGGTGACATTTCACACATAGTCAGACCACGTTATGCCTATTTGGCACTGACAGTATGTCTGGAAAGCCTCCAGGCGCTCCAGGTCTGCCTGTGTAGGGGCCAGGTTTCTGACCGTACAACAGTCTAGGGAGAACACAGGTTTGATGGACCCTGACCTTGGTCTCAGTGCAAAGACAGTCTTGCGTCCGCAGTGAGACCTGGACTCATGCAGGAGGTGGCAAGACCTCTTGGTGGGGGAGCGTCCCGTTCGCTGCGACCGGTTGAACTCTCGGTAGATGAACTCATAGAATGTCAGGGTTGGAAGGGACCTCAGGAGGTATCTAGTCCAACCCCCTGCTCAAAGCAGGACCAATCCCCAATTTTTGCCCCAGATCTCTAAATGGCCCCCTCAAGGATTGAACTCACAACCCTGGGTTTAGCAGGCCAATGCTCAAACCTCTGAGCTATCCCTCCCCCCAACTCATCCCCCTTCTCCATGGCGCTCAACCCCACCTGAACCCGGGGTTCTGCTGGCCCAGCTCCCAGGTCTGGATCTTCATCTTCTGCCCGGAGACGTCTGACCCCACAGTGTGGTGGGTGGGGCTGAAATTGTTTGACTTCCCCACCAGCCAGGCAGCGCCCGGTCGGTGAACACGTCTTGACCAGCCTTGATTCCGATGGGTGGCCCGGCAAGTCCTACTAGCCAGTCGCCAGCTCGACAGAACTGGGCCGGGGGGAGGGGGGGGGACGTCCCTGCTGCGCCCCCAGGGTTGTGTAGAAACATGGTGAGAGCCAGGAGCCGGGGCATGTTCCGGTACGGGTGTGAAAATCACACGCCAGATTTAGCAGAACACCTGGGGCACCAGCTCCTTTCACTGCCAGGCGAAGTGCTGAGCGGGCGACCGAATCCAGAGCCACTGTGCAGTGGCTATTTGCCCCATAAAGCAGGCGGTTAAATTCTCGGTGCGGCTCTGTCAAGTAGCGGCTGCGTCCCACCGGGCAGAACGTGAGCAAAGCCTGTCCCAGGGCCCGGGGACCATGAGATCGGCCTGTAGCTGCCCCACTCGGGGCGAGAGCCTCTGCCTACTGTGATGCTGCCTGTCCGTTCTGCTGGCACTTTGCTTAGTGCCTGACGCAGGCCGATGGTTGGGTGCCGCTGGGCTGCAATAGCTGCCAGGTCAGCCACACAGCCAGTCTCACCTTCTCGAGCGATGCTGGATCACGGCTCCTCCCTGGGGCCGCAGCCCTGTGGTTTGCCAGGTCCTGTAGCCGCAGGCCCGTGGCTCAGAAGGAGCCGCCTGGCATCGGGATGGAGGTCTGGGATGGCTATGCCTGGCTCTGAAGTCAGGACGCAGGGGCAGGCTGTCGCGTCCTCCGCCGCCCTGGCACCAGGATGTGCACACCCAGCTCGGGGCGCTGGGCTGTCAAACGCTCCGGCACCAGGCACTGCCCCGAGATCCCTGGGATTGAGCCGGAGCTGGGAATCTGCAATGCCAGGTGTGACGTGGTTGCTCCGCGGAGGCCACGGGCCGCAGTAGGCGACGATGGTCTCTGTAACCCACCCGTGCCAGGGCTTTCCCGGGCACCGACTGGGAGCCATTTCCACTGCTGCGGGGGGTCAGGGTTCACCGCTTCTGTCCCGCCTGCTGCAGCCCCAGTCAGCCTGGTGCTGGACATAGGGTGGGGGAGGAGCTGGTGCGCAATGCAGCTGCCTCCGAGTGGGACAGCTCAGTGCCAGGGAAGGCGGGCACTGATGGGACAAGAGGGGACCCAGGTCGGGCACCAGGGGAGCAGATATCCCGGATGGGGGGGTGGGGTCTGGCCTGGCAGGTTGTGGTGGGGGAATCCCAGGAGTAGACAAAGGCTCAGGTGAGATGGTGGCAGCTGGGCTTAGAGACCTGCCCGCCTGGCACACGCTCCCTGGCCAAGGCCTCGGCTGGGACAGGTTTCACCTGCTGTTCCAGCCCGGTCGCTTGTAGGGCCAGTGTCTGGCCTGTGTTTGTAACCAGCAAAGGTGGGAACTTCCGAGGCTGTGAGCTTCCTTGGAGCAGTGCCGGCCCCTCAGGCCAATTGAGAGCCTGGAGTCCCAGTGCAGCACCCGATGCACCAAGCACCAGGGCCAGGGTTCGCACGCAGCCCCATGGGCAGCACCCCGTGCCAAGGAAAGGAGCCGTGAAAGCTCCTAGGGATCAGCCCCTCCCCATCCCCTTGAGGCCCAGGCTGCTTCGCCTAACGCCCTGCCCGCCCCTCACAAGGGATAAGCCTGAGCTAGGGGCGCCGTCTTGTGGCTGATTGTAGAACTGCAGATATGCGAGACACCCATGATAGGTATGCAGGGGAGTGCAGCGCCTAGTGGTTAGAGCGGGAGGGGGCTGGGAGCCAGGACTCCTGGCACCCCCTTCCCCCCACACTGCCCCCTTCCCCCAAACCCCAACATTGCCCCCTTCTCCCCCAAACCCACACTGCCCCTTCCCCCCACACCCAACACTTCCCCTTCCCTCCACACTGCCCCTTCTCCCCCAAACCCCGACACTGCCCCTTCCCCCCACACTCCTCCTTCTCCCCCAAACCCCGGGGGGCAGGTCCCACAGCAGTTGCAAGGCCGGGGAGTGAGCTCTGGTGGCCCGGGCTTTAAGGGAGCTGGGGAGCCTGCAATTCCCCCGAAGGGCACAGGGGGGCACTGTTGCTGCAGGGGAAGGGGCAGCGTGGGTCAGGCGTTGCGGCCTGAACTGTGCACCCGGGTTACAGGGTTAGCACCCTGCTCTGTCCCTCGGGGGGCAGCCTACGGTGTGAGCCCTCCTCCGCCCTGGTTCTCTCCCCAGCTCTGGCAGGGGAGTGGGGTCTAGTGGTTAGAGCAGGGGGCTGGGAGCCTGGACTCCTCGGTTGTGGGTTCCATCTCCAGCGTATCTCCACAAGATAAGCATGAGATTATTTAGCTGTGCCCCCTCCTCTCCCACCCTGCTGGTTAAAACTCGGAGCCTCCAAAGCCCAGCACCAGCATTCAGAGCTGGGTCTCCCCACGAACTCCTGAGCAGCACCCCCTAGCCTGCTGCATTGCGTCTCCCTCAGCGCCTGCTGCTCAGAGCAGCTGGGGGGCTATTTTTACTCTGGCCCTGCCCTTGCCCAGCCCCCCTGCACCTGCTGGGATCCTGTGGTGTGCGGGTGTCACTCTGCCCAGCGGGTGCGGCTGGGCACACACATTCTGGGCTGCCAGCCCCACCCTGGCAGCCAGCCTTGACATGAACCCTGGGCAGAATCCTCCCATGTTCTGGGAACCAAGGGGGCAGCCCTGTCTGGACGCCCTGGGCTGTGTGGGTCATCTCATGTCCCACGGCCCAGGGCAGGTTCAGAGTTGACTGAGGGCAAATTGGAGCGTGACTCGATCCGTCTCTTAGCCCAGGGAGGAAGAAGAGGGCACAGGGTAGGTCTGTAATGCCGTGCCTGGGAGACTGGGGGCTTCTGCTTCCCCCGTCTCAGAGCACAAGAAAAAGGGGACGGTCAGTGAAACCAAACGGTGGCAAATTCCAAAGCAATGAAAGGAAAGAGGTTGCCATACACGACGCGATTAGCCTGTGGAACTCCCGGCCCCATGAAATCCCTGAGGCCAAGAGCTTCACAAGATTCTAAGTGGGAAGGTGGATCCCAGCTACAGCCTCAGTTATAACAGCTAATGCTAACACTTGTCAGAAGGGAGATAAAAACCTCACACTTCAGGCTCAGGTAAGCTGTGGCTCCTAGGGTTGAAGAGGCTGTTTTGCGTCTCCATTTGGAGCCAGCTGCTGTTGGAGGCAGGTTCCCAGGGTAGAGGGAGCTAGGGTCAGATCCAGTCCGGCAGGCCCCATGGTCCTGTGACCGGTTAGGGCAGAGGAGGGTAAGAGGGGCTGGCAGGAGATGGACTAAGGCATGGGGCAGAGAAAGGTGCTGCGATATGAGCCACAACACAAGGACGAGGGCCGTGCGGCGATGCTGAATGGAAAACCCTTCTCGAATGATACAAGGAAAGGACTTGGTTACGCAATGGGCCCGTGGAACTCACCACCACTGGATGTCAGGAAGCCCCCCTAGTGGTGCAGGATCCAAACTGAGGAGTGGCTGTTTACATGACATGCAAAGCGACACTACAGAGGGTTAATAAGAGAAGGGCCCATCACTGAGCCAGGTGGGGGGTTGGAGGTAACGTCCCCATGGCCAGTTCACCCAGCAGTGCCCACTAGAGCTGGTTTTGCACCATCCGCTGAAGCGGCTGGTGCAGGGCACTGCCAGAAGTGACAGAACTGGCTAGCTGGCCAAACCTCCTCCCTCCTGGCTTCTATCGCCGCCTTTGGGAGGGGGTGGGGTCTAGTGGTTAGAGCGGGGCGGGGACTAGGAGTCAGGACTCCTGGGTTCTATTCTATAATGCTATCTCATTTCTCCTTCCCCCCCACCCTCATCCTAGTCAGTTGTGTACAGCTGGGGGGAATCAACACTGCCCAACCACACACAGGGGCCCAGGCACTGACCTCTTAATGCCACCCGCCTGCCCACTCTGCCCCCGCTCCACTGAGGGGTCTCACCACCATGCGGGGGCGACAGGAGGGAATGGAGCCCTGAAGGGTTAACTGAAAGCGGGTGAAGGGTTAACTAGCTGGATAAAGGCATGGAGATAGATAGATAGATAGATAGATAGATGGGGGGGGTGTATGGGGATGGATGGAATAGATGAGTGTATATGGGGCTGGACAGATGGGTGGGGCATGTGTGGGGATGGATGGATAGGTGTGTGCGGATGGATGGATAGATAGATGGATAAATGGGTGGACGGACGGGAGGAAGTGTGTATAGGAGAGTGGACAGACAGCTGTGTCCGGGGCATGGATGGATGGGTGGATGAATAGATGAGGACGGACGGACGGGTCGATGGGTGTGGGGGGGATGTACAGACGGGGAGGGTCGGACCAACGGGTATATAGGGGGGTGGACAGACAGCTGTGTCCGGGGATGGGTGTATGGATAGATTGGGAGGGACAGACGGGTCGAGGGGTGTGGGGGGGACGGACAGAAGGGGAGGGGCGGACGGACGGGTGTATAGGGGGGTGGAAAGACAGCTGTGTCCGGGGATGGATAGATGGGGGGGGGCGGAGGGGTGGATGGTTATGGGGGGAGCGGACAGACGGGGATGGGCTGACGGACGGGTGTATAGGGTGGTGGAAAGACAGCTGTATCCGGGGATGGATAGATGGGGGGGGCGGAGGGGTGGATGGTTATGGGGGGAGCGGACAGACGGGGACGGGCTGACGGACGGGTGTATAGGGTGGTGGAAAGACAGCTGTGTCCGGGGATGGATAGATGGGGTGGGGGGCGGACGGGTGGATGGTTATGGGGGGAACGGACAGACGAGGAGGGGCGGACGGACGGGAGGACGGGTGAATGGGGGGCGGACAGACAGCTGGGTCCGGGGATGGGTGGATAGATGGGGACGGACGGACGGGAGGACGGGTGAATGGGGGGCGGACAGACAGCTGGGTCCGGGGATGGATGGATGGGTGAGTGGATGGATGGATAGATGGGGACGGACGGACGGGAGGACGGCTGTACAGGGGGCGGACAGACAGCCGTGTCCGGCGATGGACGGACGGGCACGGACGGGCTGGCTCCGTGGCGGGGAGGGTGCCTAGCCGTGGGGGCGGGAGGGCGCGGCGGCAGGGAAGGGGTTAAGCGCCCCCCGCCCCGGGAGCTGTACATGGACAGTGGGTGCGGCCCCGCCAGCCCCCGCCCCCTGGCCCGGGCGGCTCCGTCCGCTGCGCTGCCAGCCCGGAGCAGGGCGCAGGGAGCCGCGGGGGGACAGGGGCCGGCCGGGGGCTGGGATGAGCCCGATCCGGGGCAGGGGGCGCTGAGCCGGGCGCCCATCCCCGTGGCTTTGGCGCGCGTGGCTGGATGTGAGGGAGGGGGCGAGGGCTCTGCCGACCCACGCGTGGGGGGGCCCCCCCCTCTCCGCCGGGCTCGCGTCCGTCCCCCCGCCCGTCCCCCCACCCCACGAGCGTCCGCGATGTCCGCCGAGGTGCGACTGAAGCAGCTGGAAGCGCTGGCGCTGGACCGGAGCTTCCTGGGGCTGGAGACGCTGCTGGATCTTCTGCTCTGCGTCTCCCACGAGCTGGGCGCCTCGCCCCTGGCCCACGAGAAATACATCGCGGAGTTCCTGCGCTGGGGTGAGTCCGCCGGACGCCGGGGTCCCTCCCTGGCCGCCCCCCACGCCCAGGACACCTGGCTCCCTCCCTGGCCGCCCCTCACGCCCCGGACCCCGGGGTCCCTCCCTGGGCGTACCGCCCCCCTCCCTACCCTGGACATCTGGGTCCCTCCCTGGCCGTGCCACCCCCCGGACACCTGGGTCCCTCCCTGGCCACCCCTCAGGCTCCAGACACTTGGGTCCCTCCTCGGCCAGGGTGGCATATCAGGGGTGATGATGCAGTGGGGCATGGGTGCTGTGATGAGTTGGGGGTGCCTGGCAGGCCATGGGGAGGGGGAGCTGGTGGCTGGGCAGTGCCATGAGTTTGGGGGGGCAGGAGGGGTCTCACTTTCTTCGCAGCATCTTCCTCGGCATCTCCCCTTAGCCCCCTAACGGCCTGGCCCAGGGTGGGCCAGGGACAAAGATAAACCCACCCTGCCCCCCCCCCCGACCCCCCACTTATGGAGGGGAGCCGATGAGTCTCCCCAGCAGGCCCCAGGGCACTGGACAATCCACTGAGGATGTGGGGAACTGGGGCATGACCCTGCTGTCCCTGCCCCTCACCCTCCGGGCACAGCGGGCCCCCCACTGAGGGGCGAATGGCTCGGGTGCTGGGGAGAAGGCTCCCAGGTGTGGGGTGAGTCCCTCAGGTGCCAGGGGCAGGGGCCTGTATTGAGATCCCCCCAGTGAAATCAGCGACGAGTGCCCAGTGACAAAGGGGTCCAAGCTGGCCCCAGGTGGCCCTGGCGCCCAGCTCTGGGGCAGGTCTGGTTCGGCCTGGTAGGGGGACACCCAGGCATTGCGAATCCGAGCTTTCTTGGGGGTCCAGGTCGGGGGTGTCTGTGGAAATTCTGGTTGCCTGAAGCCTATACCATGGGGCTGTGGCAGGAGCCCCGAACCCCACGGGTGATTCTGCAGCATGCGTGGAATGGGGCTCAGGGCAGGGGAGGAGCCAGTGGGATCCACGCTGGGGGGACTCCAGCCACCGATCATCAGATCAGACGGGCAGCCACTAGGGGTTGGCGGAGGGGTCCCCATGGCGGTTCCAATCTAGCCCCTGATGACCAAAACCTTCCTCCCCTCCTGCCCCCCGTGAAGCGAGTTTGTTGGACTGTCAGCTCAGTTCCGAGTTGGCAGGTGAGCTCCCAGCCCCTGGCCGGCCCATGGAAATGGAGCCTCACCGAGTGGGGTTCCCTTGGCAGGGGGGCAGCACCTGCTCGGGGATGCTCCAAATCCAGGCCTCTCTCGGGCCATGCTGCCCAGTCAGTGTTCAAGGCTCCCAGGGGACGAAGAGGGGGCTGCTGGGCCAAGAACACTGGCTGGTGCTGAGGGCTCTGGGAGGGGAGTGGGATCTAGTGGTGAGAGCAGGGGGCTGGGAGCCGGGACTTCTGGGTTCTGTCCCCAGCTCTGGGAGAGGGGTGGGCTCAGGTGGTTAGAGTGGGGCGGGGCTGGGAGTCAGGACGCCTGGGTTCTAGTCTCTACTCTGCCACTGTCCATAGTCAAGTCCCTTCCCCACTCTGTGATTCACTTTCCCTCCGGTGGCAGTGAATGGGGAGGGCAAGGAAGGTTCATTATTGACCTCAGGTGAGGTTGACACCTCTTGGGGGGAGTCAGGACCCCGGGGTTCTCTTCCTGGGCAGGGTGGAGTTCTTGGGGGAGAACTTGCCTTGGGTGGGGCGTGCCCATACTTCCCTAGACCTCCACTCCCTGCCCCTCCTTGGCTCTGTCCCTGGCTGGGAGGGGACAGGCTGGCTCAGCCTGCAGGCAGGTCCATGACAAGCACTCAGCTGTGGGCAGAGGGGATGGCCGAGCCCACCTGGCAACAGCCATGCTCCCTCCCACCCTAGGGCAGACCCAGGGGTTAGGCCAGGAGAGGAGCTGGGAGCCAGGACTCCTGGGTTTTCTGCCCAGCACTGGGAAGGGAGTGCGGCCTAGCAATTAGAACAGGGGGGTGGGAGCCAGGACTCCTGGGTTCTCTGCCCAGCACTGGGAAGGGAGTGGGGCCTAGCAGTTAGAACAGGGGGGTGGGAGCCAGGACTCCTGGGTTCTCTGCCCAGCACTGGGAAGGGAGTGGGGCCTAGCAGTTAGAAAAGGGGGGTGGGAGCCAGGACTCCTGGGTTCTCTGCCCAGCACTGGGAAGGGAGTGGGGCCTAGCAGTTAGAACAGGGGGGTGGGAGCCAGGACTCCTGGGTTCTCTGCCCAGCACTAGGAAGGGAGTGGGGCCTAGCAGTTAGAACAGGGGGGTGGGAGCCAGGACTCCTGGGTTCTCTCCCCTGGAATGGGGTCTAGTGGTTAGAGCAGGGGGATGGGAGCCAGGAGGGGAGTGGGGCAGCGTGTTTCCAGCTGGGGAAGTTTAGCATCCAGCTCCTGTGTTCCTGGGTAGGGGTTGGATCTGGGTAGCCTGGGCTGGGCTCTGGCTCAGCCATTTACTGCACTAAGGAGAATTGTCTGCCAGGTTCTCCCCGCCCATTGAAGAGCTGGGGGGCCCCTGGCTTCCCTCGCTATGAATTGCGGATGAGGAGGCCCAGAGAGGCCACTTGCCCCAGGCCACGTGACAACCAGAGAACCCAGGCGTCCTGGACATGTGCCCTGAGATCCAAGGGCTGAGAATAGAACCCAGGGGGCCTGAGTCCTCACCCCACACCCACAAGGTGGGATGTAGGCCAAGGAGCACAGGCGGAGTTGGGGGGAGCCCAGGGCTGGACTAGCGGGGGCAGGGTGGGGTGGGGGCTGGACTGGGGGGGTAACAGCGGCATTGTCTTCTGAAGTGGAGGAATCTTAGAACTGTTCGGTGATGCCTTGGAAAGGAAAAGACTCATAGCCCTGGGGCAGCCCCCTGCTGTCCCCATCCTGCGCTCCCCTCCCCGCCCCCCGCCCCGAGCTCTGCCGGTGCCCCTCACTCCTGACCCACAGCTCCCTGCTAGCCCAGCCTTTGGGTTTCCCCCAAAAACTAGCTTAATGATCTCCACCCAAACTGACCGCCAAAGTTTTCTGAACTTCCAAGGCCAGCTCCCCCTCCTGTCCCAAACTCTCTCTTGTGCCCCTCGCTGTACTCCCTCTGCCCTGCTCCCTCCTTGGGTTGGGAACTTACAAGAAGCGCCCCCAGCCCCTGGCCTTCCCCGCCCCCCACCCCCGGCATCCCCTCCCCACCAGGCCTTGTGCATTCCAGACCCCCATTAGCATCACACAGCTGCTATTGTTCAGCCTTGATGGAGCCTCATGGCACAGGCATGCCAGCTGTCCCGGGGAGGGGGGAGTCTGGGCAGAGCCGAGCCTGTGTCCCCGGGGTTGGCATCCTGGGAAGGCAGTGATGGGGTCCCCAGAGGCAGCTGAGAGAGCTGGGAGAAGGGGCACAGGTTGTACCCACAGGCTGCTGGCATTGCCCTGTTCTCAGTTGAATCTCTCCGGCCTGGAGACTTCAAAGCACCCAGGACATTATCCCTGCTGTCAGGGTTATGGGACAGGACTGGCACCCAGGACTCTTGGGTCCTGTTCCCAGCTGTGAGACAGGAGAGGCGTCAAGTGGTTAGAGCAGGGGGCTGGGAGCTAGGACTCCTGGGTTCTATTCCTGACTCTCACTTCCCTGCTCTGGGATTTGGTTTCTTGTTTGGACGATGGAGCCGGCGACACCAATAAACCTTTGGAGAAAGCAGCCAGCCGCTCAGGCAGAAGGTGTTCAAGGAATGACAATTGCAGCCACCTCTGGGGTGGGGCGCAGCCGCTGTGTAACAGCCACCCGGAGCTGCAGTGTGAAAGCAAGAGGGGGCAGAATGGGGTTACCGGGGAGCTTTCATGGGCACCTGACACTGGTTCCCCAGAGATGCCAATGCCTGAATGGGCCGCAGGCTGAGCTTCCCTCTCCCACCTCAAAGGGAAGCCCTTGTGGGGCTGAGCTGGGGCTCACTGGCAGGGTGGGGTCACACCAAACTCCTCCCCCCAGCCTCATCCCCAGCTGGGAAATGGCCAGTCTTTGGGCCTCGCTCCACAGGGTTCCAGCCCTCACTGCCCCGGGGTGGTGGGTTCCCTTCTGAGCCCCACTGGCCAGGGGTGACAGCCCCATGTGCTGCTGATGGGGCACTGCTGTGGGGAAGCTCACAGCGACAGAGCTCCCCAGCGCTGTGCTGATGGGGAACTGCTGTGGGGAAGCCCGCAGCGCCGGGGGTCCCAGTTGGCCAATGCCAGGGGGAAGCCCGCAGCACCAGGGGCCCAGTAGGGCACGGCTGCCTGGAAGTTCACAGCACCAGAGCCGGAAGGCCCCCACCGGCGCTTGCTCCCGCCAGCCTCGTCCCCGAGCGGGATCCCGGCAGGAAGAGGCTGGGTTTTGGCAGCGGCCCCCGGCCGCTCCGCCAGGCCCGTTGGATCCGCTCCTTATGTGGACAAGCTGGCAGAGCCGCCCCTGCCCCCGGGCCCAGCCTGCGCCACGCGCTGCCGCAGGGGGATTTGTTGTCTGCATGCTGGGAGTTTGTGCAATGCCATAAAAGGCCGGCGGCTCTCACCACTGCCCCCCCACCCCCCCTTGCTCTGCGCCGGGAGCTCAGTGCCAGGCTAAACACAGGCCCAGGCCCCGCTGCTTACGGGGAGCCAGAAAAGCCCATCTCAGGGGAGCGGGATCCAGCCCCCCCCTCCCCCAGCAGCCTTAATATCAGAGCAATGCTCTGCCTCCTGCCTGGGAGAAGCGTTCCCTTCCCCTGCCCCCCACAGCGCCCCCTGCTGGGAGAGGCAGGGGCTGGTGTAGCCGGGAGCACTCCCCACAGCCAACTCCTGCCCCACTCCCCACATCGCCCCCTGCTGGGAGGGGCCGGGGCTGATTTGTCTCCTCAGTGAAGGGAAGGAATAAGGACGGGCCATGAAATTTACAAAGCAGCAGTAGGGCTCAGTGGTTAGAGCAGGGGGGGACTGGGAGCCAGGATTCCTGGGGTCTAACCCCAGCTCTGGGAGGGGAGTGGGGTCTAGTGGCTAGAGCAGGGGGCTGGGAGCCAGGACTCCTGGGTTCTGTCTCAGCGCCGGGAGGGGAGCGTGGTCTAACCAGTGCTCTGGTCAGGCCCTGACTAGATCCCTTGCTGTAGACTCAGCTCCCCACCACCTCCCGGTTCTCCAGGCTCTGGTCACCAGGCCTGGGGGCCAGCGTGTGGCTACAATAGTCAGTGGGTCCGTTATACCTTGGGGGGTGTTGTGGTGTACTAACAGGGGTGGGGAGCAGGAGTTGGGGGGCTGCTGTGGGGCACTAGTAGGGGTGTGGAGCAGGGGGGTGCTGTGGAGCACTGGGGGGGTGGGGAGAGGGGGTGGAAGGAGAGCTGCGGGGTGCTGTGGGGCACTAGCGGGGGCATGGACCGGGGGGGCGCTGTGGGGCACTAGTGGGGGCAGGGTGCGGCGGGTGGTGTGGGGCACTAGCGGGGGTGGGAAGAGGGGGTGGAGGGGGAGCTGGGGGGCACTGTGGTGCACTAGTGGGGAGGTGGGGCAGGGGGGTGCTGTGGGGCACTAGCGGGGGCAGGGCGCGTGGGGGGCAGGGGGGGGCGTAGCTTGTATATGGAAAGTTTCAGGCGCAGGAATTTCCACCCGGGCACGAGCCCCGCCTAGGCCCGGCTGGAATCTGAGAATTGCAGCGAGCCCAGATTCCCAACCCGGCCGCAGCCCGAAATAGGAGCTGGAGGAAGGGGCGGGGGGGGGTGGGGGGGATCCTGTCAGAGCTCCAAGGCCTCCCGCAAAGCTGCCTCCACCCCCGCCGAGGGAGCGGGGGGCGCTGAAGTGTCCAAAAATAGCCCCACGTCTTCACTAAAGTGTTGCTGGCCACTGCTCTCCTCCCAGGGCCAGGCCTTGGTGGGGGGCAGCCCTTGCCGCGCAGGGCAGGGCCTGAGCAGCTCCTGGCGTGTTGATCCCCACCAGGGCTCAGGGGTGCAGGCGTGATAGTCATAATTCCTCTTCCTGGCCCTCCCCCTTCATTGCCACCAGCAGGAGAGTGGGGCACAAGGAGGGGCTGTCACAGAGCAGAGAATAGAACCCAGGAGTCCTGGCTCCCAGCCCCCCTGCTCTAACCACTGGACCCCACTCCCCTGCCGGAGCTGGGGAGAGAACCCAGGAGCCCTGGCTCCCAGCCCCCCGTTCTAACCACTAGATTTGTTAGGTGTCTCTAAAGCAAGCGGGTCGGACCCAGCGCCCTGCTGGCTCTGCTCCATTTTTCCATGAGGTTTTTTTCATCGACTCGTTAGGAAGCTGTGGCCTGTGAAACATTTGGGGCGTGGCAGGGACAGGGGCTTTGCGGGGGTGGAGGGGCATGCGGGGTGCTGTGGGGGTGGAGGGGCATGCGGGGTGCTGCAAGGGTGAAGGGGCGTGGGGGGCATGGCAGGGACAGGGGCATATGGGGCACTGTGGGGGTGGAGGGGCATGCGGGGTGCTGCGGGGGTGGAGGGACATTTGGGGTGTGGCAGAGACAGGGCGTGCGGGGTGCTGCGGGGATGGAGGGGTGTGCAGGGCGTGGCAGGGGCGTTTGGCGCACTGTGGGGGTGGAGGGGCATGCGGGGTGCTGCGGGGGTGGAGGGACATTTGGGGTGTGGCAGAGACAGGGCGTGCGGGGTGCTGCGGGGGTGGAGGGGTGTGCAGGGCACAGCAGGGGTGCTCAGGGTGTTGCGGGGGTGGAGGGGCGTTTGGGGCATGGCATGGCAGGGGCGTTCGGGGATGGAGGGGTGTGCAGGGCGTGGCAGGGGCGTTTGGCGCACTGTGGGGGTGGAGGGGCATTTGGGGTGTGGCAGAGACAGGGGTGTGCAGGGCGCTGTGGGGGTGGAGGGGTGTTTGGGGCGTGGCAGGAAGGGGTGATTCGGGGTGCCCAGGGAGGGGGCTGCTGTGTTGCCATTGGCCAGGAGGAGGATAAGGACCCGGGGGACGCGGAGGGAGGTAGCTGGAGGAGTGGGCGCTGGGTCAGTCAGCCTGAGCTACAGGGGTTTTAGTGGGGCGCTGAGCTCTGATTCGGCCCGTATTCCTGCCCACCTGGGGCAGTGCCCCAGAGGGAGACAGCTCCTGGCTGTCCGTCTGCCCCAGGGCTGCCCATCCACACAGCTGGCATTGCCTTGTCTCTCCCACGGTGCCAGGCATGGCCAGGGTGCCAGACCCTCCCCATTCCACTTCCCCAAACAATGCCCCCTCCCTGCCCGCTGCGGTGTTTACACTCGCTGATATGAATAGACTGTCACGACCTGACCCCGCCTGCCCGCCCGCTGCCCGGCCAAAGGGGACGGATTTAGCTTTGGATCACGCCTGGCTGCATCTTCCCCTCTCTCCCCTACCCCGGTTCAGACCTTGGGCTATTTTCAAACTTCTGCATCCAAAGAATCATCTGGCGGGGAAGGCGGGCGGCCGAGTGCCGGGCTGAGGGCACCTTGGCCCCCTGACCTTGCTTGCTGCATGGCAGGAGGAGGGAACTGGGTCTTAGGAGGTCCAGTGGTCAGAGCATGGGGGAGGGGGGAGTCTGGATTCCTGGGTTCTTGTCCCAGCTGCGGGCAGGGAGCACGGGCAACTGTTAGCAGCAAGCGATCGTTACCATCCCCAAAGCTTGTTAGGAGTGTGCCGTGCCCCCCGCTCCAGGGCTGAGAGCTTCTGTTAGCTTGGCACCCACCATCCCCTGCCCCGCCAAGCCCAGGCTTGAAGTGATTGAACTGCCAGCAGAGGGGCCCCCACCTGCACAGGGGCTAATGGCCCCCAACATCCAGCTAGCTACCCCTCCACCCCAGCACCCTCTGACCATCCCCCACTCAGCCCAGGCTGGTCCCTTTGTTTGCACACACGATGGGAGTAAGGGGTCACGGCCTCTCCCTGCCCAGCTGTGGGGGCAGATGCCCGGGCTGGGGGTCCCATGCAGGGTTGGGGGGGAGACGTCGGTGATATGACCCCTTCATGCATGGGGCCCTGCCCCTTTGCCATGGTCTCTTCCCTTCCTCTCTCTATTCCCCCCTCTCCCATTAATCTTCATTCATCATCTATCAGCCTGGCCAAATCTTTCCCCCTGCTCGCTCCAGAGGGGTTGGGGGGCTCCAGTGAGGGGCTGGGACACAGCTCCTGTCCTTGCCTTTCAACACTTGCCCTGCCAGCTTCTTTCCCCATCTGGGGTTAAAGGAGCCGACATGACCCAGGCTGGTTCCTGCCCCCAATTGCTGGCGGAGAGCTGGGGTAGGGGGAGACCCAGACTCCACTAAGACACCGGCCTGCACCGCTTGCCCGATGGCCATTCTTCCGTGGTAGTCCTGGCCTGCTCCCATGCGGGAGTTTGTGGTCCCATGCGGGAGTTGGGGCAACTCTCCCATACTCTTCCCCCTCCAGGGGGATCCGCAGGATGCGAGCCTGCCCAGCCTCGAACTAAAGGAGCGCCAGCCGGCGGCAGTAGTTGGCCGTTATCCTCTTAGTAAAGCAGCCGCTCCAGGGGAACGTGAGGCTGGCTGCACAGGGGAGTTAGCGCCTCACCCGTGTTTAGATGCTGCAGCGACAGGCGCCTTGAGAGACTGGCGGAGATGGGGAAGCTTCCAGCAGCTCAGAAGGAAGGGGACCGATCATGGACACAGAGCGTTTTAACACGGCTAAATGTCTGGGAACAAAGAATGGGGGTTGTGCTCACAGGATGGGGGCTCTCATGGGAAGCAGCGACTCTGAAAAGATTTGGGGGTCGCGGGGAATGATCAGCAGAACACGAGCTCCCAGTGCGACGCTGGGGCCGAACAGGCGAACGCACCCACAGGGGCGTCTTGCGGAGGAGCAGAGAGGTGATTTTCCCTCTGGATTGGGCCTGGGTGCGACCGCTGCTGCGATCCGGGGTCCAGCTCTGGGGCCCACAATTCAAGGATGCTGATAAATTGCCAAAGGGTCAGGGAAGAGCCACGTGAACGATCAAAGCATTAGAAAACCTGCCTGACAGTGAGAGACCAAGGAGCTAATGCCCATGGCTACGAGCCCGGAGGTGGGAGGTCTGGTCCCAGCTCGGCTTCAGAAGTCCTAGTGATGGTAGGTAAGGGACTTTGTGTGCGAGGTGGCTGCTTGCCTTCCTCTCCAGGAGTGGTGCCCTCTCCTCGTACTGACGGAGCGTAACTCACCATCTCCTCTTCAATGAGCAGACAGATCTGACCCCTCTGCTTACAGGCTTTTTTGAGAATAGGGGCCAAAAGCTTGTGCTTCCTAATAATCTTTTCTCACCTCGATTCCCTTTGCCCCACCACCAAAAGGCAGCCACCTCTGGTGTGGGATGCGGCAGCTGTTTAAAGAGCTGTCTGTCGACGATGCAGCACAGAAGTGGAGGGGGCCTAGCTAACACACAGCAGAAGTTTAAGGAGATGATAGATTTTGGCCAGGACTATTGTTATCCTGTTGGAAATGTCCCGGGATCTTTAGGGGCCGGGGGCAGTCAGGGGCTCCAGTTTTCCATCCAGAAGATGGCGAGCCCAGCCACACGATGGGCTGTTGGATCAGTGCTGTGGAAGGAGAGGTTCCACCTTCCGGATGGCTCCCGCCCCGATCGCACCCTGCGGAGCTACGTGCGAGACATGATGGGACAACACAGAGGTTGTCCGTCCTGGGCTGGCAGAGAGGGGCCCCAGGGTGGACATGGGAAGCAGAGATCCGGAGAGCTGGGGTGGCTGGTGTATGCCTCGGTGTGGATCCCCCGGGATCCCCTTGCAGCCCTGCTCTGGGGCAGCAGGGTCGAGGCCAGCAGCAGGTGCGGGTAGACTGACTCCAGCGGCTCGGCTGGGATAAAAGCACCAGGGCTCCCCATCCTCGTGCTTCAGCTGAGAACTGCTCACCAGCAGGGTCAGGAAGGCCACTGCTCCCATGGAATAGCACCGCGCAGCTGGGAAGGGAATGCATGTATGAGACCTTCCTATGGCCGCTGCTGGAGGTGGGATACTGGAGTCCATGGAGCCCTGGGTTGATCTGGTGTGTCCGGAGGCGGGATATTGGCCGAGACGGAGCCCTGGGTTGATCCGGTGTGGCCAGAGGCGGGATATTGGCCGAGACGGAGCCCTAGGTAGATCCGGTGTGGCCGGAGGCGGGATATTGGCCGAGACAGAGCCCCGGGTTGATCCGGTGTGGCCAGAGGTGGGATATTGGCCGAGACGGAGCCCTGGGTTGATCCGGTGTGGCCGGAGGTGGGATATTGGCCGAGACGGAGCCCCGAGTTGATCCGGTGTGGCCGGAGGTGGGATACCGGCCGAGACGGAGCCCTGGGTAGATCCGGTGTGGCCGGAGGCGGGATATTGGCTGAGACGGAGCCCCGGGTTGATCCGGTGTGGCCGGAGGTGGGATATTGGCCGAGACAGAGCCCCGGGTTGATCCGGTGTGGCCGGAGGTGGGATACCGGCCGAGACAGAGTCCTGGGTAGATCCGGTGTGGCCGGAGGCGGGATATTGGCTGAGACGGAGCCCTGGGTTGATCCGGTGTGGCCGGAGGTGGGATATTGGCCGAGACAGAGCCCCGGGTTGATCCGGTGTGGCCGGAGGTGGGATACCGGCCGAGACGGAGTCCTGGGTAGATCCGGTGTGGCCGGAGGCGGGATATTGGCTGAGACGGAGCCCTGGGTTGATCCGGTGTGGCCGGAGGTGGGATATTGGCCGAGACGGAACCCCGAGTTGATCCGGTGTGGCCGGAGGTGGGATACCGGCCGAGACGGAGCCCTGGGTAGATCCGGTGTGGCCGGAGGCGGGATATTGGCTGAGACGGAGCCCCGGGTTGATCCGGTGTGGCCGGAGGTGGGATATTGGCCGAGACAGAGCCCCGGGTTGATCCGGTGTGGCCGGAGGTGGGATACCGGCCGAGACGGAGTCCTGGGTAGATCCGGTGTGGCCGGAGGCGGGATATTGGCTGAGACGGAGCCCTGGGTTGATCCGGTGTGGCCGGAGGTGGGATATTGGCCGAGACAGAGCCCCGGGTTGATCCGGTGTGGCCGGAGGTGGGATACCGGCCGAGACGGAGTCCTGGGTAGATCCGGTGTGGCCGGAGGCGGGATATTGGCTGAGACGGAGCCCTGGGTTGATCCGGTGTGGCCGGAGGTGGGATATTGGCCGAGACGGAGCCCCGAGTTGATCCGGTGTGGCCGGAGGTGGGATACCGGCCGAGACGGAGCCCTGGGTAGATCCGGTGTGGCCGGAGGCGGGATATTGGCTGAGACGGAGCCCCGTGTTGATCCGGTGTGGCCGGAGGTGGGATATTGGCCGAGACAGAGCCCCGGGTTGATCCGGTGTGGCTGGAGGTGGGATACCGGCCGAGACGGAGTCCTGGGTAGATCCGGTGTGGCCGGAGGCGGGATATTGGCTGAGACGGAGCCCTGGGTTGATCCGGTGTGGCCGGAGGTGGGATATTGGCCGAGACAGAGCCCCGGGTTGATCCGGTGTGGCCGGAGGTGGGATACCGGCCGAGACGGAGTCCTGGGTAGATCCGGTGTGGCCGGAGGCGGGATATTGGCTGAGACGGAGCCCTGGGTTGATCCGGTGTGGCCGGAGGCAGGATACTGGAGTCCATAGAGCCCCAGGTTGATCTGGTGTTATTACTGCCCCCAGTTCAGCACCGTTTCCAGCGCTGCGTCCACACTAGGGACAAAGGGCTTTTTGGAACACGTGGTAAAGTCTCTGCACGGATAAGGGCAGCTTGTAATTTTCCCACGCGTTAGCTGCTCCAGGCCCCACTCCCAGGGTAGGGCTACACTGCCCCGTGAGCCCAGGATTCGAACTCAGGCTCCAGACTAAACCACCTTCTATCTACACACCGACTGTGCTAACGCAGGACTTGGACCTAGCCTCCCACGACCCTACAGGGCAGAGTGTCCAAGCCTGAGTCAAGCCAGGACCCAGGGTTCAAGTCCTGTCGCTCCGCAGTGTAGACTCGGCCCCCCTGGACTTGTGTTCTGGGAGTCCACCAAAAGTATCCCACAATCCCCTGGGCCGACTGACTCTGGGCAGTCAAGTTTTTCTACTCTGCACCACAAAGGGCTAGAGCGGCCCCATTTTGGGAGGACGCTAGGAAGTCTGGGATAGCTGTGGTGGGGCTCGGGTTTCAGTGGGGCAGTGTAGATGCTGCAGCCCCAGGTTGGGCCCCGGGTTCAACACTTCCTAACAAGAAGTTACCAACGGGTGTTGACGCTCAAGCCCTAGGGTAACAAACCCGATGGCTGCTCACTCCAGTTCCACGAGCCCAGGGCTGCCACTGCAGTGTAGACAGACCCCTTTGTGTTTCCCGCAGCTGGCTAACGGGTGCGAACCAAACTGCCTTGTCCACACTCGGGTCTTACCAGGTGTTAGCGAACGTGGGGTGAAACCGCACGCTGTTCCTGGCTGCAGGATTCCCAGGCCCCTGGTGCTGTCCCTGACCCCAGTGAAAAATGACAGGGAAGCACTCCCCCAGCAGAACGCCCGTGGAAGGGGGGTGTGGATCGGAAACGCCGGCTAGGGCCTTGGACCAGCAGCCGGTGCACTGTGGGCCTCGGGGGCTGTCTGCACTGCACCTAGATGGCACCGCGGCCCCTGGCGCTGCCCCGGCAGCCCGGATTTCACCCCTGTGCGCACGCAGAGCCCTGGTGGCCTGTCCAGCTCGTGCTGGGATGGACCCGGGCTGTGGCTTTTCCCTGGAGGCAGCCAGCAGAGGCCCTTCTGGCCGGAAGGGACAGGGCTGCTTTCCGTCCATGCCGGCCAGGTAAAAACGACCCTTGCTTGGCTAGGTAGCCGGACCAAGAAACCCACCTTTTTTTTTTTTTTTGCTGTGACTGGACACGTTCTCGGGGTTGCGCCGGCTTCTCTGTCACGCCTCGTGAGCGTTTGGCACAGCTGCTGCGCCCCGCCCCAGAGGTGGCTGCATTGCGGTTGAATTTGTCCGGCGCGCTTGGGGCTCTGGCAAGGCTGGAGACCCAGGAGAAATGAAAGCACTCGATGCCGGCAGGCTGCAGGCGGGTGTTGAGCAGGCTGGGGCTGCCGCTGAGAGAGGCGCGTGAGCTAGACCTTGCCCCCCAGCACCCGAGCCTGGCCTGCATTCAGGACCAAGCAATCAGGCCCCGGAGACTGAGGGGCCTGAGAGGGGAATCTCAGGGGGGACCAGCCCCAGAAGGGGTGTGCATGGACGGGGGATCCCTGTGAGTGCCAGGGCCCCATTCTACCCTCCCCCACAGGGCTGGCTGTGGGGGGAATGGGGGCTGTGGGGGGATGGAGAGGTGCAGAACTGATGGCTATGGGGGGCGGATGAGGGAGCTGCACAGGGTTGGCTGGAGGGGGGGATGGGGAGGTGCAGGACTGATGGCTGTGGGGGGCGGGCGAGGGGGGTGCACAGGGCTGGCTGTGCGGGGGATGGGGAGGTGCAGAACCGAGGGCTGTGGAGGGTGGGCGAAGGGAGTGCCCAGGGCTGGCTGGGGGGGAGGGGGAGGTGCAGGACCGATGACTGTGGGGGGCGGGCGAGGGGGGCGCACAGGGCCGGCTGTGGGGGAGATGGGGAGGTGCAGGACCAAGGGCTGTGGGGGGCAGGCGAGGGGGGCGCATGGGGCCGATGGAAGGCAGTGCTGAGGAAGGCACAAGGGGTCAACTGCAGTGTGACCCCCCCCCAGCTTTACTGACCCGTGTCCCTCCGGTGCCCCTGCAGCCGAGCCAGTGACCGCCCGGATCAAGGAGCTGCAGCTGCAGAGAGATGACTTTGAGATCCTGAAGGTGATCGGGCGCGGCGCATTCAGCGAGGTGAGACAGGGCTGCGTGCCGGGAAGCCGGGCCAGCGGCTGGCAGGGCCGCAGGGCCGCCAGGCAGCCGGGTAACGCCTCATCGGGGTCGCACGGGGATCCCAGCCCTGGCCTTGTGCATGGGGGACAGGGGGGGCGCAGCTGCCGGGTGTCCGGCTGAGCCAACACAGCCCAGGCCCCGGGCTCCCCTGCTGCCAGCCCCCGGCGGGGTGCCGAGAGCTGCCCCAGGGAGCCGCAGGAGAGCTGGTGCTGACCAGTCGCTGGCGAGCCCAAGGGATCCAGGCAAAATGGGTTTGTGTCGAGCCGAAAAGGCAAATTTGGGTTTTTTTGTTTTGTTTTGGCGACTTGCAAAGTTAAAAAAAAAAACCACCAACCCCCCCCCCCGCCCTCCCCTCCCGTTCTGGGCCAAAGAAAATGTTTTGTTTTGTTTGGAGCTTTTCTGACGTTTAAAACCTGAAATGAAAGAAAAGGCCAGTTGAGAATGTAAAGTTGCTTCCAAGGGCAACGCTTGGTTTTGGAAATGGTGGAACGAAACCTTTTGATTTCCTCCCTCCCCCGCGCCCCCCCCCACTTGAAATGCACAGTGTGTCCTGGGGTGGCCAATCTGCATTTTTCACAGAAAAACCCGGTTCGGGGTGGAAAAGTTTGTCCAGCTCTAACTGTCAGTAGCACACAAAAGGAAGGACTCATTCACTCAACGCCCAGTCAACCTGTGGAACTCACGGCTGGGGGATGCTGTGACAGTCAGAAGTACAAGTGGGTTCAGAAAAAAATGAGAGGATAAGCCCATCAGTTCCTGGAGGATAGGCCCCTCAGTTAGCCAAGACGGTCAGGGGCGCAGCCCCAGGCTCTGGGTGTCCCTAAGCCTCTGACTGCTGGGTGCTGGGACTGGATGACAGGGGATGGATCACTTGGTAATTGCCCTATTCTGGTCATTCCCTGGCATCTGGCAGTGGCCACTTTCAGGGTCCGGATACTGGGCTAGCTGGCCCATTGGCCTGCCCCAGTCCGGTCACTCGTATGTTCTCTCTAGCCTGCCCAATTCAGGGAGGAAGGTCTCCCAGCCAGGGCGTCAGAGCCTGTCCTTCCCGCTAAGGGTACGGGTTCAATCCCCAGGTTTGCTGGGTTGGAGAGGGACCAAGTGCTGCAGAACCAGTGGTGTCAAGTCTCTGCCCTACAGCTTGGGCAGCGTGGAGTGGTCAGTGCCACTCTGGCCGACTGGTAAGGGGGAGCCCCATTTCCCACCAGTGACCCACTTCATAACCTTCCCCCTGCAGCTGGCAGGTTCTGCCCTGCTCGCTCCCTGCCCCCAGGGAGGTGGCATTGCAGCCCCCCACCCCTGCTTCCCACACCCCACTGCACCCCAGCCCTACCCTGGATTCCTGGAGGGGCGTTATTCCGGCCCTGTGACCACCCCAGGCTGTGGATGCTGGTGCTGGGGTGGGCACTGTTCCCGCTGGGAGCTGCACGGAGACAGCCAGTCTGCCCCCTCCCGCTGGGGTGTCTCTGTGCCAGCCATGGGCCACGTCCCTCCCCCTGACAGGTGGCGGTGGTGAAGATGAAGAGGACGTCGCAGGTGTACGCCATGAAGATCATGAACAAGTGGGACATGCTGAAGCGGGGCGAGGTGAGTCGGAGGCGTGAGTCACGTGGGGGAGCTGGGGGGCGCTGGGTGCCGGGGGCTGATCCCAAACGGGCCTCGGGCTTCCCTGAAGGTTCGGATGCCCCCTTTCCAGTGCCTCTCCCCGGTGCCCATCCGTGGCCACCCTGGGCTGGAAGGGTGCCCCCACCTGCCCTCCATGGCACGGCTCAGCCACCCACCCCCATTCCTGCCCCCATGATGGCATGGCCCAGTGGTCATCCCCCACCCATGGCATGCCATATTGCTAATTCCTTCTGGACAGTGTCTTCATCTGTCTGCCCCCAAGC
This sequence comes from Caretta caretta, assembly GCF_965140235.1. Lineage (NCBI taxonomy): Eukaryota > Metazoa > Chordata > Testudines > Cheloniidae > Caretta > Caretta caretta. The sequence goes on from NC_134228.1 coordinate 5,721,136, forward strand.
AATAACCCCCACCCCCACTATGTCCCAGATCCTCTGCCCTCCACCCCCGGGGCCTGCCCTGTGTCTGCGCCTGCAGGGTAAGAGCCCCTGAACTGCCCCATCTGCTCTGCTCTGCCCCCTCCAGCATTGCCCTTGTATCCCAGCAGCCTGACCAGGGCAATCTCGAGCAGGAGCAGAGAGGTGACTTTACTCTGTGTGTGGCCCTGGTGCGACCGCTGCTGGGATCCTGGGACCAGTTCTGGGGCCCACAGCTCGAGAGAGATGCTGACAAATTGCAGAGGGCTCGGAGAAGAGCCACGAGACGGATCGAAGGGTTAGGAAACCTGCCTTGCAGCGAGAGACGCCAGGAGCTCAATGTATTTAGCTTAACAAAGAGACGGTTAAGGGGAGACTTTAGTCCTGTCCATCGGAGCCGACGTGGGGAACGAATATTGAACCCTGGCTCTCCAGCCTAGCAGAGGCAGGTCTCACACGATCAGGGGGCTGGGAGTTGAAGGCAGAGAAATTCACGCTGGAAATATGGGATCAATTTTTAAGAGGGAGAGTCATTAACCCTGGGAACAGCTTCCCGAGGGGCTTCTCCAGCACTGGCCACATTTCAGTCAAGACTGGGGGTGTTTGTAAACAACCTGCCCTGGGAATTACAGTGGGGGCAGATCTGTGGCCTGGAGTATCCAGGGGGTCAGATGAGATGGGGTCACAATGGTCCCTTCTGGGCTCGGGCTCTCCAGGCCAGACTCTCTGAGTCCTGCCCCATCAGAGCCCTGTGTCTGCACCCGATCTACCCACCCCCCTGGCCCAAGCCTCTCTCTGCACACGCCTCCCCATGGCATTGTCCCGTCTCTTCAACTGCCCTCCCCCTGCCCGTGGCAGGGCCCTGGGCCCATCTCCCCATCTCCGTTACCTCTGTCCAGCTGCCCCTAGCTGCGCTGTGGGGTCCCAAGGAGCTGGGAGCCCTGTTGTGGGGCCCAGACCCTCGCCCAGCCTGGCTGGCCCCTCTCACCCCCGGTCCCCCGGGCCCAGGTGGCCTCCCCAAGCCAGGCTCAGCATCTCTCCTGTGGGGGCAGGTGTCCTGTTTCCGCGAGGAGCGGGACGTGCTGGTGAACGGAGACAAGCGCTGGATCACCCAGCTGCACTTCGCCTTCCAGGACGAGAACTATCTGGTGAGCAGTCGGTGCTGGGCATTGCGGGTGGGGGGCATGGGGCACACGGGGGGCCAGGGCACACACAGGGGGTACAGGGGGCACATAGGGGGTCAGGAGGCACACCCAGGGGAGGGCAGGGCACTTCTGCCAGCACTTCCCGCCCTGCCCCATTCACAGACCATCTGCCTAGGGATGGGCCACTCCAAACCCTATAGATCGGACAGCCTGGGGTCTCCATAGGGACCACACTTGGGAACAGCCACTCCAGACCATATAGAAACCTCGCCTGTGATCTCTATGGGGGGTACACATAGGGAAAGGGCCATTCTGGACACTATAGCCTGAGATTTCGATAGGGGACACACACTGGGAGCTAGCCACTCTGGGCCCTATAGACCGTATAGACTGGCATGTCTATAGGGGACAGAGTGGAGACCCCATGTCCTGACATGGGATGTTATGAATGAGACATCTCCTGGACCTCCTGCCACCAGCTCTGAGATTAGAGCACCCTGAGGGGTCTGGGGCAGGGGGGCTGGGAACCAGGACTCCTGGGTTCTATCCCCAGCTCAGAGAGGGCTGTCGGGTCTAGTGGTTAGAATGGGGGGGGGGGTTGGGAACCAGGACTCCTGGGTTCTATCCCCAGCTCTGGGAGGGGCGGGGGGTCTAGTGTAGCTAACACAGCGGGTGCTGGTCATGCCAAGGGCTGGAGCCCCCCACGCTGCCAGCACAGTCTCTCCCCTGCTGCTCTGCCCCCCGTGGTGGGCTGCCCTCGAAGGTGGCCTGTCGGGAGAGCTGTCACACCTAGTCTCTGCTCCTGCAGTACCTGGTGATGGAGTACTACGTGGGGGGTGACCTCTTGACGCTGCTGAGCAAATTCGGGGACTGCATCCCCCTGGACATGGCCCGCTTTTACCTGGCCGAGATGGTGATGGCCATCGACTCCATCCACCGCCTGGGCTACGTGCACAGGTAGGGTGCCCCCGGGGGGCAAGGCGGGGCACTGCGAGCAGAGGGGGCAGCCTGCACTGGGGGGAGGGCAGCAGAGCGCCTAGAGCCTCAGGCAGACAGAGTCCTGGCCCCCTTCTCCAGCCAAATACCCCCTGCCTCCCCCAACCTCCCCTTCTCCAGCCAGACATCCCCTGCCTCCCCCACCTCCCCTTCTCCAGCCAGACACCCCCTGCCTCCCCCACCTCCCCTTCTCCAGCCAGACACCCCCTGCCTCCCCCTGCCCCCCTTCTCCAGCCAGACACCCCCTCCAGCCCCCAGCCCCCTTCTCCAGCCAGACACCCCCTGCCACGCCCAGTCCCCCTTCTCCAGCCAGACACCTCCTGCTGCCCCTGGCCCCCCTTCACTAGCCATTTACTCCCTCCCTCCCCAGGCCTCCCTTCTCCAGCCAGACACCCTCTGTCTCTCCAGATCCCTTTCTCCAGCCAGATACCCCCTGGCCCTTATCCTGGGGGCTGCTAATTGTCGGGAGAGAGCATCAGATCAGGCCTTTGCTCCCCAACCTGCAGCCCCTGGGGCCGGAGCACGTGGGAGCTCTCTCGTTCCCCCGTGGGGTGCACAGGGCCCCGGCCAGCCAGCCAGCGTCCCAGGGTACCAAATGAGGTCGGATTTCTTGGCTTTGGCAACAACCCCTGTCCCCTGCCCCCCCAGCCCATGATGCTGGCTCTGCCTCCAGCCATAAACACTGTCCTAGATTCAGACTCATCTCGGCCGGGCCCAGCTCCAAATCACATGAGCCACCGAGGCCTGGGAAGGTTCAGGGCCCTGGGAGAGGGCCCGGGAAGGCCCCCGAGGAGTGGGGGAGGGTGAGAATCGGGGGAGGCGCGCTGGCGAGATGGGAAGGGGCCAGAGAGCTCCCGGCTAGCACGATGGATGGGCAGACGGACGGGGTGGACGGACAGACAGGCAGGCAGATCCTAGGCCAGCGCCTGGAGATGGCCGGGGAGGGAGACCCGGGGCCCGGGTTTGGGGAGGACCCTGCGTTAGTGCTGGTTGAAGGGGAGCATCTGGGCCCCTGGCGTCCTGCAGGGACCTTGGCACATGGGCCTGGCCTGGGATGGGAAACCTCCAGGCAGAACCCGCGGGGAGGGGAGCGGAGTGAGGTGGTGCTCTCGCCAGCCTGGCACCAGGGGGCGCCGTGCCACAGGGAGCGGGGTGAAGCCACAGAGGGGGCGCGCTCCCCTGGGTCAGTGATGCCCCAGCCTGGCACCAGGGGGCGCCGTGCCGCAGGGAGCGGGGTGAAGCTGCAGGAGGGGGCGCGCTCCCCTGGGTCAGTGATGCCCCAGCCTGGCACCAGGGGGCGCCGTGCCGCAGGGAGCGGGGTGAAGCTGCAGGAGGGGGCGCGCTCCCCTCGGTCAGTGGTGCCCCAGCCTGGCACCAGGGGGCGCCGAGCTGCTGAACGTGCCGTCGGGAGTATTCATGAGCCCGGGGTCCTGTTGGCAGAAGCTGGAACGTTCTCCTGGCGTCCCGGCTATGTGGCAGCCTGGGTCCCCGATGGCTTCTGGCGAGGAGTGGGCATGGTCCTCCACTTCCTGTCTCAAACTGCTGTGCTGTCCCAAAGCTGCCGGGGCTCAGGGCTGGGGGAAGCGAATGTCATTTGGGAGTGACGGGGAGACTCCCTAACTCCCCCTCCAACACCCTCTTTCTGTCTGCGCCCCCCCTCCCCCCCTCCAGAGACATCAAACCCGACAACATCCTGCTCGACCGCTGCGGGCACATCCGCCTGGGGGACTTCGGCTCCTGCCTCAAGCTCCGGGAGGACGGCACGGTGAGTGCAGTGCCCCCTGCCCCCCACAAAGCTGGTCGCGTCGGGCGACAGCGCCGGGGCAAATGACGTAGCTTCCAGCCGGAGATCTGCCGACTGGCAAACACCTCTCTGCCATGGCTGGGGTGGGGGGACTCCCTGTCCTCACTCCCTGCTTCTAGTTCACGCTGCTTCACCCTGCCATGCTCCCGGACTGAGCAGCTAGGACACAGCTGGTCCGGGAGTCTGGGTGAGTCAGCAGAAAGGGCTCTGCCTCTCTATGCAGGGAGCACACGGTGTGCGGTGGGCTAAGGGACCCTGCATGCCATGGGCCTTGCGGCACCGAAAACAAGAGGAGGGTCCAAACTGGTGCCCCCCACCTGCTGAATCCTCTTCCCCCCACCCCGACAGATCTGCTCGTCGGTGGCAGTGGGGACCCCTGATTACCTGTCCCCTGAGATCCTGCAGGCCGTGGAGGACGGGAGCCACTCGTACGGCACCGAGTGCGACTGGTGGTCCCTGGGCGTCTTCGCCTATGAGATGTTCTTCGGGCACACGCCCTTCTTCGCCGACTCCATCGTTGAGACCTACGGCAAGATCATCCACTTCAAGGTGGGGGGGCAGTGGGGCGGGGAGGCGGCACCGGTACCTGGAACCCTAGGAGTCCCCACCCACTGCCAGGCATCCCCTCGCCTCCCCACAGAACCCTGCCGCCCATCTCTGACCCAACGCCCTGCCCCCCATCTCTGCCCCAGCCCTGCCCCCCATCTCCACCCCAGTGCTCTGCCCATCTCTGCCCCAGTGTCCTGCCCCCATCTCAACTCTAGTGCCCTGCCCCGCATCTCCACCTGAGTGCCCTGCCCCCATCTCTGCCCCAGCCCAGACCCCCATCTCTACCCCAGTGCCCTGGCCCCATTTCCAACCCAGTGCTCTGCCCATCTCTGCCCCCATCTCTACCCCAATGCCCTGCCCCATCTCTGCCCCAGCCCTGCTCCCCCTCTCCACCCCAGTGCCCTGCCTCCATCTCTGCCCCAGTGCCCTGCCCCCCATCTCCACCCCAGCCCTGCTCCCATCTCTGTCCCAGTGCCCTGTCCCGCATCTCTGCCCCAGCTCCACCCCAGCTCCCCGCCCCCCCATCTCTTCCCAGCACCCTGCCCCCCATCTCCACCCCCAGTGCTCTGCCCCTCATCACTGCCCAGTGCTTTGCACCCCCATTTCTCCCCAACTCCACCCACCCACCCTGTCCCCCATCTCCACGCCCAGCATCCCTGGTGTGCCCCCACCCCGCGCCCCTGAGCCCCCCACCTCCTGCCTTTCAGGAGCACTTTCGCTTCCCGCTCTCGGCGCCGGATGTGCCGGACGACGCCCGGGCCCTGATTCAAGGGCTGCTCTGCCCCCGGGAGACGCGGCTGGGCCGGAACGGGGTGCGGGACTTCCGGGAGCACCCCTTCTTCGCCGGCGTGGACTGGGAGGGGCTGCGGGCGTTCACCCCGCCCTTTGCCCCCGAGTTTGCCAACGCCACCGACACCTCCAACTTCGACGTGGTGGACGACTGCCTGACGGACATGGTGAGCGGGGGCGGGGTACGTGACCTTTCATTTCTCAGCCCCCCACCCCCCATCCGCGCCCCGCATGGCTGCCGCCCCTCCCCCACTGCGTCCCCCCTCTCACCTTGGGCTGCCCCCACTGGTCTGCCGGGCCACCTTGGGCTGCCCCCACTGGTCTGCCGGGCCACCTGGTCTGGGCGGGCAATGGTGGGACGTGCCCGCGGGCCGGTGCAGCGCCCTCGGCCTGGCATCGCTCAGGCCCCCTGGCACTGCAGAATGGCCCTAAAGTGGGGGGAAGCGCCCCTTGAGTATCCCCGCCACTGGCTAGCATGGAGCTGGCGTAAGGGTCCTGCTCCCAGCCCCTGGGGTGTGGCCAGGGCGCCCTGCGCTGTGGCTATTCCCTGCCCCCCAGGGCCCATAGAGGACGGATGGGAGGTTGGGGGTGGGGGTGGCACAGAGTGGGCAGAGCATGAGTTAGAGCAGCCCTGAGGCTGCAGGAGCTGAGGCCAGGGTCTGGGAGCAGCTGTCACCATAAACTGAGCCCCCCCATTCCCACCTGCGCACAGGGAGGGGCGACCTGCCCCGGCTTGTGTGTCGTATGCGGCCGTGCCAAGCGGGTGGGAAAGTCGCCAGCCGCGTCCTGGAGCCGGCTCTGACTCCGGCGTGGGGCGGGGGCAGGGCTCCCAGGGCGGTTCGTTCTCTCCTTGGTGCTCAGGGGCCGAGTGCCAGAGGACCGGGCCCAGGAGACCCTGGCTGCCCCCTGGGAAGGGGGGTCCCCTGCCCTGCTGCAGGCTGAGATCTGCCCTCGCTGCCTGCCCCAAGGGGCAAAATAACATGAACTCCCAGACCCCCCCACCCCTTTCCCAACTGAGCCAGCATAGAGTTTCCCTATCTGCCCGCCAACCCCCCAGCTACTGCCCGCCATCCACCCTGTGCCCCCCAGCCCCCACCTACTGCCTCCATCCACCCCCTGCCCCCACCTACTGCCCCCACCTACCACCCACCAGCCCCCCTGTCCGCCAGCCCTCACCTACCCCCCATCCACCCCTGTCCCCCCAGTCCCCACTTATCGCCCCCATCGCCCCTCCAGCCCACCAGGCCCCCATCCACCACCCCTCCCACGTCCCACGCGCCCCTCCCACCTACCGCCCGCCAGCCCCCCAGTCATCCCCTGCCTGCCCCTCAAACATACGCCCGCCCACCTCTTGCGTGTCCACATGGAGCCGGGAATCACCTGCACACGTGTCTGGCTTTTGCTTGCATGGCTAAAGCAACTGGCCCAGCGCCGGCAGAGGGCATGGAAGGCAGGGCCATGTCTGCCAACAGAGTTTGGAGCTGTGGGGGGGCACATGGGGCAGGCCCTGGCGGGGGTGGGTGCGGAGCCACGGCCCCCCCAGTTCAGGGCCCCCCTTGGTGTCGCCCCCAGGAGACACTGTCAGACGTGCTGGAGAGCTCCCCGCTGGGCGTGCACCTGCCCTTCGTGGGCTTCTCCTACACCAGCACCAGCCTCAAGTAAGGGGGTGCTTGGGGTACGGGAGAGGGGGACATGGGGGCTGTCCCCTCTAGGGGGTGCGGCGGGGCCTGGGGGTGTGATGGGGCCTCCCCCGGGGACTGAGGCTTGGTGGTGGGGGGAGCCTTGGTGGGGGCTGGGGGTGGGCAGAGCATGTGTTTGCTTGTCAGGGTGTGGGGGTGCAGGAAACCCTGATAGGATTGGGGTGGGGCGCAGGAGGCTGGGTCGGGTGGTGTGGGAGCCTGGGGCTGGCCTGGCAGGACTGGGTAGGCGCGGGGGGGAAGGGGCCACCTGTGGGGGGGCACGTGGGGTTGGGGGCTGGGGGTGACCCTGGCAGGGCTGGGGGAAGTTGGGAGGCATGGGGGAGGGGGGTGGAGCTGCCCTTGCAGAGCTGGGGGTACTGGGGTGCTGGCCATGGGGGGGGGCGCATTGGGTTTGGGGGCTGGGGCCGGCTCTGGCAGGGCTGGGGGGAGCTGGGAGGCCAGCTGTAGGGGAGGCGAAGTAGGGTTGGGGGCTGGGGCCGACTGTGGGGGGCACAGTGGGGTTGGGGGCTGGGGCCAGCCCTGAGGGGGTGCAGTGGGGGCTGGGGCCAGCTGTAGGGGGCACAGCGGGGTTGGGGGCTGGCTCTGGGGCTCCAGGCGGGGCCGTGAGATTCTCCCTCCTCTCAGACAGAATGAGCCGGGGGACAGGGGCCGGGAAATCGCCATGGAGCTGGAGTGCGACCGGGGCCGCCCCCCGCAGGAGCAGCCCCCCAACCTGCCCCCTGAAGACCTGGTAAGTGGCTGCACTTGGGGGGCGCAATCGACTTCCTGCTGTGGGGTCCCAACCCACAGCCCCCTCCTAGCCCAGCCCTGGGCTCCCCCCAGCTCTGCTAGTCCCCCCCAGCGGCAGATTCAGAGTTAGTGGGTCCCTGTGCTCAGCTTCATTTTGGGGGCCAGCCAAGAAAAAAACATTCTCTCTTATCGGCTCCCCTTTTCCCTTCCTCCTCCTCCTCCTCTTCCTCCTATAAGTAATATCAAGTAAATGAAAGTAAAGTTGACAGTTTTTCTAGTCTAATTTATTTCTCCACAGACCTCTTGAAAATCCCTGGGGGTCTCGGCGAACCACTTAATGATCTTTCCAAATATTGTTTGTACCATTAGCTAACTAGTTTAAAGCACTTTGGATAAGAACCCTTAAGAAAACATTGGGGTGCAGGGGCTGGGAGGGACTTAGGGTGCAGGAGCAGGCTGGGGGTTGGGGTGCAGGGTCTGGGAGGAAGTTAGGGTGTGGGAGGGGGCTCAGAGCTGGGGGTGCAGGGTCTGGGAGGGAGTTAGGGTGCAGGAGAGGGCTCAGGGCTGGGGGTGCAGGGTCTGGGAGGGAGTTAGGGTGCAGGAGAGGGCTCAGGGCTGGGGGTGCAGGGTCTGGGAGGGAGTTAGGGTGCAGGAGCAGGCTGAGGGTTGGGGTGCAGGGTCTGACCAGGAGTTAGGGTGCAGGAGGGGGCTCAGGGCTGGGGCAGGAGGTCGGGGTGTGGAGCGCTTACCTGGGGCAGCTCCCATTTGGTGTGAGGGGTGCAGGTGGGGTTGGGGGGGTTGCAGGAGTCAGGGAGGGCAGAGGGCTGGGGGGATGAGGGTGTGCACCGGTGCAGGAGTCAGGGCTGGGGTCGTGGGGTGCTCCCGGCCCCCAGCCCCGCCCGCCGCCCTGAGAGCAGGCTGGGCTGGGCCCCTTTGGCAACCCGGTGCTGGTTCTGTGAGAAGGAGCAGAAAAGAGCATGGGGCTGCGGTATACGCTGGCATGGGCTTTCTTTGCCCTGGTTTGCTGTAAGCGTGAACAGTGAGAGATTGCCAGTCACAGGGCAGTGGGCGGGGTTATGCAAATTAGGAGCATACAGGGAACCCAGCCAGAGGAAGGCAGCTGCAAGACATGTCTGTCTTTGAACAGAATTGTGTGTTCAGGGTTCTCGCTTTGAATCCTGCCCCTGGAGTCATGTCGGGGGAGTGACCTCACGTGGAGTCACCTAGCGATGGTGTTTGTTGCGGGGCTGGGAGCTGGTCACGGCGAGGTAGAGAGCATGGGGTGCAGGGGTGGGCGCGCGTCACAGAGTCTCACCATTGTTTCTCCGTTCTCTGAGGTCAAGCATCATTTCTGGTCTTATCAGTGTAATCTCAGATCAGTCCTGTACTAGGACTGTGCGTTAAATTGGGTCTTGGACCAGGGGTTGGGCTAGGAGGTTGCTCCATCTGCCTCATGCATCAACATTGTATTGTAGTGACTCTGTCTAGAGAGAATCTTCTGGTCAGAAAAACAGGAAGAGTTTTGCTGGGATGAGGGTTCTTTAAAGCAGGTTTAGTTGAAAAATCTGAAATCTCTGGCGGGTGCTTTGGTTACAATTTCTTGGGAGCGTTTTGTGAGTCTCTAGATGAGAGATTCTTCGTCTTCCGAGAGCAGTGGGTCTCAAACTTTTGTACTGGCGAGTCCTTTCACACAGCAAGGCTCTTGTGTGTCACCCCCCTTATAAGTTTTACAGTATGTTGAACACTATTGTAAATGCTGGAAGCAAAGCGGGGTTTGGGGTGGAGGCTGACAGCTCGTGACCCCCCGCCATGTAATAACCTCGTGACCCCCTGAGGGGTCCCGACCCCCAGTTTGAGAACCCCTGTGCTAGAAGATTGTTTAAGAAGCTGGGATCCTTCTTTCTGCTGTCAGTCTTTTCAACAGTATGAGGGACGAATGCTTTCCAGACTGTGGGTCTGTTGGGGAGATGCTTGTTTTTTTTGGGGGGGGGGGGTTGGTAATATTTGAGGCCACACGTGTATCAACAGCTACATGAGTTACATAGACGTCTCCCCATCCAGTCTACGTTCCATTTATCTTGATTTGTAAGATCAAGACAAGGTCCCAGTCCTGTTCCCCCCGCCCCCGGCCCAAAACCTACTGTAATGTAAATGCTAAATGATAATCCTTAACTTCTCAGTGTTGCCACCCCCCCGAAATCACGAGATTTGCTTAAAAATCATGAGGACTCTTTTTTAAAAAATGCAATGGGCCGTGTGGGGGGAGGGCAAGGACCCCTGGGGGGAACCAGGGGCATGGGCAGTGGGGGGGGACACCCCAGGGGAGAGCCAGGGGCATTGGCCCAGCCCTGGGCTCCCCTCAGCCCGGTGGGTGCCCCTCACTCCCGACCCACAGCCCCCTGCTAGCCAGCCTCGCCCCCCTCACGGGCGCCCTCCCCCGGCCAGGCCTGCAAGGCGCCCGACGGGCAGAAGCTGGATCTCGCCGCCTTCCTGGAGCTGCAGGCGGCCTTCGAGTCGGAGCTGCACACGCGGGAAGGGCTGCGCCAGGAGCTCAGCATGGTCAAGGTGGCCAACCAGACCTTCGCCAGGTGAGGGGCAGGGACCCCAGGGGGAGCTGGGGGCATGCGCAGTGGGGGCAGGGACCCCTGGGGAGAGCTGGGGGCATGGGCAGGGCGGTCAGAGGCCTGAAACTGCCTGGGGGGTGGGTTTCCAATGCTGCCCCCCCCGAGGAGTGGCACTGCCCCCTGCCAGCTAGCGGTGCCCTTGTCAAGGGGCCTGTATGGGCGGGGGTGGGGGGGATTTGCTGGTTCTGGGACTCAGCTGCCCTGACGTGCCCCCAACCCCCCCAGCCGCCTGCAGGAGGCCGAGAGCCGCAACTTGGAACTGGAAGCTCAAATCAAGCGATTGGAGGCACAAATCGAGGGGATGAAACCACCCGGGGAGGAAGGCAAGTGCCCCCCTGCCCTCCCCGGGCCCCCTACCCCCCTTGCCCCCACTGACTCGCCGCCTGCCCCCCTGCCCTGCCCCAGGCCTGTCCCCTTGGACCCTTTTCCCCCCTCCCCCCAGGGCCTCTCCCTCTCCACCCCTGTGTCACGCCCTTTGCTCTGCACCCCGTTCCCCTTCACTCCCCTCTCTGCACCCTCCTCTTTCTCCTCCCCCAGCCCCCCCGCTTTCCCCTCGATTCCCCTCCCCTGCCCCAGCCCTGTGCTGGGGAAATCGGCCTGTGGCAGGCCCCCTGTGCCCGCCTCGTGTGGCTGTTAAACAGCTGCCATGTCCCTCCTCAGAGGCGGCCACATCTCCGTGCTGGCTGGGGGTCCCCCTGTAAGCAGCCTGACCTCCAGGAGGTTGCGGGGGCTGGGGGTTTCGAGGCTGATGCAAGGGACCAGAGATGGGCAGGACTGTAATTAACTGGGTGGGATGGGGGGCAGGGACCGTTCCGGGTTGGTGACGTCCGGCTGTCCCGGCACTAGCCTGGGCTTTGCCCCCTGCAGCAGTGAGTGTGAGCCGGGAATCGGCCCGAGAGCCCTGGGCACAGCCCCGCGTGGGGCAGGATACACGCACCCAGCCCCCGTGCCTGGCCAGACCGACCTGTTGGGGAGCTGATGTGCTGCCCCCTGCTGCCCGCGGGGGTGGGGACATCGGTTCACCTAGGGCTGAGCCTGCCTGTGAGACAGGGGTCTGTGCATGGCTGGGGCGGGCACTCTGGTGCCCACAAAGCTCAGCAAGGGCCGTGGCTCTGCATGGCTGGGTGGTGGGGGCCCGTCTGCCCTGCAGGTGGAGGGGGTCACCGCTGCATGACTGGGTGGTGGGGGCCCGTCTGCCCTGGGATTGTGGGGCGGTGACTCCTGCATGGCTGGCCTCCTCGGGCCGCGCACGGTCCCACCTCTCTCTTTTCCTTGCAGCTGCTGTGGGGCGGCCCCCCGGCTGCGGTGCCCCCTGGCCGTGCCGCACGGAGCACCCCGCTGATGTAAGCCTGGCCTGGGGGCACCGTCTGGAGTGGGGCTTGCCTGGGGCTCAGCACCGGGGCTGGTCACCAGGCTACAACCCAACTGTGACACTCAGGGCCCCACACCCAGGGGGTGGGGGGTGGAGCATAGGTCACGGCAGTGGGCAGCTCGGGGAGCCTGGATGTGCAGGGGCGTGGCCGGGGAGCCAAGGGGGGGCTCTGCCCGCTTGTGCCAGGGCTGGGGTGGAGAGCAGAGTCCGGTCCCCTTCCCCCTGCTGGGGCAGGTCTGGGAGGAGGTTTGGCCTGGGTCCAGCCCCAGTGCCGCCCCCCCGGCCGACTCCGCTGATCGGGGCATCTCTGCTTTCTCTTTCCAGCAAGGCGGCACCATGGCAGCGCGACTCTGTGAATACCCGCTTGTGGTACCTCTGTACCGCCACTTGCTGCTCTTTTCTAGGGTACGTCGGCCCCTGCTGCTCACGCGCCTGGCTCCTCACCAGCCCGGTCCCTGCCCGGCTCCTCACCCGCCTGGCCCCTGGCCCAGCTCTTCACCCGCCCGGCTCCTCACCCGCCCAGCTCCTCACCCGCCTGGCCCCCGGCCCAGCTCTTCACCCGCCCGGCTCCTCACCCGCCCGGCTCTTCACCTGCCCGGCCCCTCACCTGCCTGGCTCCTCACCCACCCAGCTCTTCACCCGCCCGGCCCCCGCCCAGCCCCCGGCCCAGCTCTTCACCCGCCCGGCTCCTCACCCGCCTGGCCCCCGGCCCGGCTCTTCACTCACCCGGCTCCTCACCTGCCCGGCCCCCGGCCCGGCTCTTCACCCGCCCGGCTCCTCACCCGCCCGGCCCCGGCCCGGCTCTTCACCCGCCCGGCCCCCGGCCCGGCTCTTCACCCGCCCGGCTCCTCACCCGCCTGGCCCCCGGCCCGGCTCTTCACTCACCCGGCTCCTCACCCGCCCGGCCCCCGGCCCGGCTCTTCACCCGCCCGGCTCCTCACCCGCCCGGCCCCGGCCCGGCCGCCCGGCTCCTCACCCGCACGGCTCTTCACACACCCGGCCCCTCACCTGCCTGGCTCCTCACCCGCCCGGCCCCCCGCCCGGCTCTTCACCCGCCCGGCCCCCGCCCAGCTCCTCACCCGCCCTGCCCGCCTGCCCGGCCCCTCACCCGCCCGGCTCCTCAGCCACCCTGACCCCCGCCCAGCTCCTCACCCGCCTGGTTCCTCACCCGCCCTACCCCCCCACCGGGCTCTTCACCTGCCCGGCCCCCTGCCCGGCTCCTCACCCACCCTGCCCCTGCCTGACTCCTCAACCGCCCAGCCCCTCACTCGCCCTGCCCCCCGCCCGGCTCTTCACCCGCCTGGCTCCTCACCCGCCCTAGGCCGCCCGCCCGGCTCCTCACCCGCCCTACGCCCCTGCCACCCGTCCTGCCCCCCGCCTGGCTCCTCACCCGCCCTGCAACCCGCCCTGCCCCCGCCTGGCTCCTCACCTGCCCTGCCCCCTCGCCCAGCTCCTCACCCGCCCGGCTCCTCACCTGCCCTGCCACCTGCCCTGCTCTCCACCCTACCCCCCTGCCTGGCTCCTTACCTGCCCTGCCACCCGCCCGGCTTCTCACCCGCCTGGCTCCTCACCTGCCCTACCTCCCGCTCTGCACCCCGCCCGGCTCCTCACCCACCCTGCCCTGTGCCCAACTATCTGTGCCTCCTGCCCAGTTCTGTGCCCAGATATATGCCCCATGCCTGGCTCTGTGCCCATCTCTGTCCCTGCTGCCTGGCTCTGTGCCTCGCTCTCTGTGCCCACTGCCCAGCTCTGTGCCCGCCCTGCCCGGCTCCACCTTTGGGGCTCAGGCTGGGGTTTGTGGAGGGATAGTTCAGTGGTTTGAGCATTGGCCTGCTAAACCCAGGGTTGTGTGTTCAATCCTTGAGGGGGCCATTTAGGGATCTGGGGCAAAAATTGGGGATTGGTCCTGCTTTGAGCAGGCGGTTGGACTAGATACCTCCTGAGGTCCCTTCCAACCCTGATATTCTGTGATTCTATGATTCAAGTCAACTTGTGCTGGTGGCCGTGACAATCTGACCTCCGCTTGCCCCCCAGGTCCCCACCTGCTTAACCTTTTGCTTAAGGTGCTTTCCTGCCCCCCCCCCCCCAACTAACCCCGTGTGTCACCCCACTGGGCCCTGCCAGCGCCCCCTGCTGGACAGCACCGAGATGGCCCTTGCGTGAGGGTTGCTCCTGTCCCTGCCCCCGTCCCTCTCACCACCTCTCCTCCCTGAGGAGGACCTGTGGAGACACACAGCTGGGGGGGGGGGGAGACAAAGAGCCCCCCCCCACTCCTCAGCCCAGGGCTGGAGAGCCCCCACGAAGGGACAGAACTGGGGTGGGCGATGGGACACATGCGTCCTGAAGACTGCAGCTGGAGGGAGGGTGGGGGAGAAACTGAGACCCCCCCCCCCGCCCTGAGAGAGGTGCCCCTGGTGCCCCATGTCACATGGGGTGGGGGAGGTCAGTCCTCGCCCAGCAGGAGGGTCATGGCTCCCGGTCTGCCAGCACCTACAACTGTGCCCCCACCCCCCCATCCCAGCCGGAACAGGGGAAAGACCTGGTGCCCAAGGCTATGGGGTTCAGCAAACAGCTGGCCACCAGCTCCCCCTGCAGCCAGCCTCAGAGCTGGGGGCTTCTTCCCCATCAGCTCCAGCCCCCCCTCCCCCCCAGTGTGACCCTCCCGCCTGGGACCCCCAGGCCTCCCACCAGGCATCTGCCAACAGCCCTGCTCGGCCTCCGTGGGGCGGGTGTTTATAGTGAACATGTCACATTGTGGGGGGCAGGCAAGGGCCCGTCTACCGGGCACCAGCTCCCAGCTGGCCCCATAGTGAGGGGGGCAAGGAATGGGACATGAAGCCTTTCCCCTCTAGGGGCGCTGGCTCTGATCTGGACCCATGGCAGGGACCAGCTGGCTCAGGAGAGTGGGGAATGGGAAAAATGAGCTGGGGGGGGGCAGCTGCTGAGCAGCCCCCAGCCCCTGAGCCCCCTCTGCCTGCTGGGGGTGCCCTTGCTGACGGTGCGTTTTCCTCACAGGTACCTAGGCCCTGCATCACCAAGGCGGGATACCTGCTCCTTTGTACCGGCGGCTTTGGGCTGGTGGTGCCTGGCCAGGACCCGGGCGAGCCGTCCTGAGCGAGGCTGGGCGCTCGCCCCGCTGCCCCCGCCCGCCATCCCTGTCACCGCCTGGCCAGCACCGCGGGGGTGCCCGTCAGCCCTCCTCCCCAGGAGGCCTCACACCCCGGGCCCAGCCAGGACCAGAGCTGGGGACGCCTGGGTGACAGCACTCCAGGCCCACGGGCCCCTTCCCACCCGGAGCCAGGCTGTGTGGCTCGGGCCCCTCCCGCCGTCAGGGGACCATCTCTCCAGTCCCCTCCTGGGCCTGCCCTGGCCCTGGGCTGCTGGCTGGGTGCATCTGCTCCTGCCCGCCAGCCCTCTGGCCTCCCCATCGTGGACCCCTGCCAGCTCCCTCTGCATGGGGCAGGCTGCCTCTGCCCTGCCCGGCCCCAGCTCCACTCCTTCCCACGTAGCAACCCCATGGCCCCGTTTGGCAGCTGGGGAAACTGAGGCAGAGCGAGAGGAAGAGTGTCACCTAAGGGCACACAGTGAGTCAGGGGCAGAACTGACAACTGAACCCAGGAGTCCTGGCTCCCAGCCCCTGCTTCTTTAAACTACTGCACCCCACTCCCCTCCCAGAGCTGGGGATAGAACCCAGGACTCCTGGCTCCCAGTGCCCCGCTGCTGTAACCACTACACCCCACTCCCCTCCCAGAGCTGGGGATAGAACCCTGGAGTCCTGGCTACCAGCACCCCCACCCCAACCACTAGCCCCCAGGTCGTTCTAAGAGGCATGTCACTTTGGAAGTGGGCCCCAGTCCCTGGGGGGTGAAGTGATGGTCATGCCACGGGGTGGTGCCAGGCTTGGCAACCCTCTACACCCGCCTCCCAGGAGCCTGGTGTTACCTAGTGCCCCCTGCCCTGGCACCCTGCCTCTCCAAAGGCCCTGCTCCCAGCTCCCTTTGCCCCAGTGATCCTGGGTCCTTGGCACGGGCCTTGTCCGCACCCGCCCCACTCCATGGGGAAAGGGGCCCAGCGGAGGGGCCGGCTGGGACCTGCAGAAACGCAGCCGAGGGAGCCCACAGATGCCCTTCCCTGCCCGAAGGGAGCTGCAAGGTGGCGACAGCCGACGGGGGGGGCCTGCTGCCCAGGGTGCCCTGCTCCCTCCGCAGTGCCAGCCCCGGGCGCCGTTCAGCAGGGCTCCAGGCAGCACCAGGGACCCCTAGCGGGTGCCAGCCCCAGGCACAGGGGTGGCACTACTGTTAAAGGCTGAATTTATGCTGCTAAAATCACCCATCACCTGCCGTTCCACCTTCCGCCATGGGGGGGCCCCAGTGACTCCCCCCTCGCAACACCCCCAGCTAGTAATTTATTTCTAGTGTTGGCATCTCCCATTCCCTGTTGACCCACACCCAGCCCACCGGCTCCCCCACCCAATCACCCATCTCCAGTGCACACCTGGGGCGGAGGCTCTTAGGGGGTGAAGCCCCTTTGCCCGGGGGGAAGGGGGGAAATCCTGCAGTTTTGCACTTTGACCCGGTTAATTTATAGCCACCTGCTGCCCCCCCATGTATTTATTGGCCCTCGGTGCCAGCCGGGCCCGGGGGTCGGAGGTGGGATGAGGGACCCGGCCTGGAGGCTTTGTCTGAACTGTGGAGAGGAAATAAAAAAGCTGAATTAGGCTCGGGGCGGGCAGCCCAGCGCCAGCCTCGTGTATGAGCGGGGCCGGGGGGGGGAATCAGCGCCACCCACCGCAGCACCAACGGGGGGAAGCTGAGCCTGGGGCGCCCCCACATGGTGGATGTGGCAAGAGGCTGGGGAGCTGGGCCTCACATGGCCCCCACTGGCCAGTCACTGTGGGGGCTCAGCGACCGGACCTTTGGCTGGCCCAGGGGCGCCCCCTCCTGGCTGAATGTTATGCTGCCGCCTAGCCCCTGGGGCCCCAACACCACTGGGGCCGAGCTCTGCCCTGCACTGGGGGGGGGTTCCGCTCAGAGGGGCTGACGCCCCAGCAGGCTGCCCAAGCAAGCGACCCCTAGTGGGGACGATGGGGCTTTACCCGCAGGCCAAATGCAGCCTGGTGGAGGTTGGGCCAGGGGGCAGGGAACAGGCCAGCAAGGAGCACTCACCGCCCCCTCCCGCCCCACACACAGAGCAAGGCTGAGGGGTGGGTCAGGCAACAGGCCTCAGGGCCAGGCCCATGGGGCGGGCACCAGCCAGGAGCTGAGTGACAGGAATGGCCATTGTGCACACACTGAGCCCTCCCTGACACCCCAATATGCTCCACCCTTGATACTCAACGCATGCACCTGCAATTGCCACTCACCCACCAGGCACCCCCTCACCTCCCCCGGCAGCACGCAGCCCCCCCCCCGCCCCCCCACCCACCATGCATAGGCTCCGGTCACATCACCCCTTGCCCTGCCTGGCGCAGGCTACCGAGACCACAGTCAGGCTCCATGGTTGGGGTGGGGACCGGGGGGGCCAAGGGGTGCCCTGCAGCTGCCCCTGCCGGGCCCCGCAGCAGCCACTGCAGTGCAGCCTAGCCGGGACGGACCACGCTGCCAGCTCCATGCAGGGCTACACGAGCAGGGTGGTGATGCTGGGGAAGAACTGGGCTAGCAGGGGGCTGCAGGTCAGGAGTGAGGGGCACCGGCTGGGCTGGGCTGGCAGGGGGCACCAGGTTGGGAGGGGCACTGGCAGCACTGGGGGGGCCCAGGACACATGCTGCCCCTGTACTAAGCCGTTTCACCCTGAGGCCTGGCTGAACTCCAGCTCCGCTCACGGCCCCCATGGCTTTGAACGCGCGCAGACATTATCGCTGCCCATCCTGGCCTGGCAGGCCATGTTGTTTCGTGACTGTCACAGCAGCTGCCGTCTTCCACCCCAGAGGTGGCTGCATCTCAGTGGCTGGGGCAGAGATCCCTAGGCATTGTCCTACCACTTGAAAAAACCCCATAGATGCATTTTGCGATTCCAAAGCCCAGCGGAGACCCTGGCCTGGGACTCAAGAGGCAGGTTCGATTCCTACCCCCACCCTACATCCCTGCTCAGCTCCCCCAGTCGCCCTGGCCAGGTTGCAGCCAGCAGGGGGTTGAAAGCCAGTTAAGTTCAGCTGGTGCTAAGCCCGCTGTGGCCCCCCTCAGACTACTTCACACGTGGGCACAATAGTTGTTCATGCCCGTGCTGGCTGCCCAGCTAGAAATGGCGCCAACCTTGTCCCCCAGCCTGCCCCCCTCACTTCACAGCAACTGGAGCTAACCCAGTGCAATGGGCTGGCCAGTCCCTGCCCCCTGCTCAGCCGGAGCTCTGGGATTGGGATGCTCTCATGCTGGGCAGCGCCCGGTGCGACGGGACCCCGATCTTGGTCACTGTGTGTCTGGGCCACGCCCGGCCCCCTGATCTCGGTCACTGCGTGTCTGGGCCGCGCCTGGCCTGAGGGGCCCCAATCTCAGTGACGGGGCCCCAACATCGGTCACTGTGTGTCTGGGCAGAGCCAGGTACACAGGGGCCCTGAGCCTGGTTGGCACCTGGCTTATAAAGACACACAGTGAATTATTATGTAGCGAGGTGGTCAGATGGCACTGGCCTTCCCCACCTTGGTACCAAGAGAGGAGCTGGGGCTGCGCATGCTACGGCTGGCAGGAGCAGCCCTGTCTTTGCCCTATGCTGGCGTCGCCCCATGGGCAGCGCAGAGCCCAACTGGAGGCGCAGACAGAGTGGAGGCATGGGGGCAGGGGTGTGAAAATTGTATCTTTAGTATAAATAAGAACTTGCAGATCCGCAGCTCCATAACTTAGACATTCAGCCACAAGGGGAACAGACGGCAGAGGGGTACCCAATCCCTGCGGGCCCTGCCCCCCATGCAGGGGTGGACAAGGGGTGTGGGCTGCTGGGGGGCATCCAGTGGGCAGGCGCCCTCGGGCCAGCAGTAGTAGGGCAACATTGTGCCTGCACAGAGCCCCAGAGGGCTGCTTGCAGGGGAGTGGGCTAGAGGGCACAGGTGAGTGGCCATGGGGCAGGGGATACCAAGGCTAATACTGTTCTTTGTGCGGACCGGGCTCTCCCTGTGCCCACGCTGGGTGTACAGCAAGGCTGGGCTCTCCCCCATCCCAGCAGGCAGGGGAACGAGCAGGGGCAAGCACAAGTCAAGCCGGAGGGATGCACGTTGTGTTCTGGTCAGCTCCCAGGGGGATCCAGGGTTGCCTGCTCCAGGGGTGGAGAGTTCCCCGGGACCGGACCAGCGAAAGGTGCATGTCCTGCCAGCCTTCCCCCAGGGCGGGAGGCAGTGGCAGTCGCTCAGGCAGCTGGGGCCAAGTGCCACCCAGCATCCCCCCCCCCCCATGATTCTACATGAGGCCAGGGTGGCCGTTCCCAGGGAGAGGGGCTCAGAGGAGCACAGGGGCAGCTGTGTCCAACCCCAGCTGGAGCTGGCGGCCCAGGCTTTAAGAGGCGGAAGGGGTAGTCGCTGTGGCCAGCTGCAGGAAGAAGGGGCCGGTAGCCAGGCAGTGCCGTGAGCACCCACAGCTCCAGGGAGGCCGGGGAGAGCCAAGGTGCATGGCAGTGCCCTTGCCCCTGGGGAGTGGGGGGTCTGACGAGGCCAGGCACAGAGCAGACGGCCAGAGTGGGTATAACGCAGGACACTGGCACAGCAGCCTGGGAGTTTCGCTTTGGGGGTCGCTCCCACAGAGGGGAGGGGGAGGCATTTGCCAAACTGCCGCCCTCTGGGCACCTTTCCACTCAGCCCTGCCATCTCTGGGGCTGGGGATCAGTAGTAACAGCGGGCACAGAGGCCCTGCAGGGCAAGGACAGACAGGCAGGGCCCCCCTCAGCTCGACCACGAGAGCGACTGCTGGCTCAGGACGAAGCCCAGCCTGCCTGCAAGGGATCTGGGACAGCAGCAGGTGGTGCCGGGGATGCCGGCGGTAGCTTGTGCCCATGTGGGGGCAGGGTGCCAGGTCTCCGGCTGCCTCCAGGACTGCGTATGCTCCAGGGTGGTTGTCTCTTGGCAGAGGAAGTGCAGGTAGTGCCAACCTGTAGGGGCCCTTCTGGCCACTCCAGTGTGTTCTGGGGAAACTGAGGCAGCAGAAAGCCCCCCCCCCCGCAGCACCCCTGGGCAGCTCGCAGCTCCAGAGCTCCAGGCTGTTGTGCAAAATGAGGGCTCTGGGGAGACCGGCTCTGCTCCCATCACTCCAGGGCTGAAGTTCCACAAAGCTTTAAACAGGGGCCATTAATACGTTAAGGGACAGGGTGGCCCAGGCCAGTGGAGGGGCCTGTGCACTGCAGACGGGTATCTATATATTAAACCTCTGTTAGCGGCTCACCACCACGGGAAGCGTCTGTCCTCGCAGCGTCAATTAGCGTTAAATAACGAGGGCCCGGAGTCTGGGCGGTGCCAGGCGGCCAAGCTGGCACCGAGTGGGGGGGCAGGCGGTCCCTGGGTTATACCACAGTGCCACTGGGCGAGCTGCCGTTCTGAGAGGGGAGGTTCTGAAAGGGAAGGGGGAGATGGTTAGAACCGGGGGGTGGGGGATACACACACCACACAACAACAGACAGGGACAAGAGGCTGCAACGGGGCAAACCGGGCCCCACAAGTCAGAAGACTTTGCACCTCCCCAGTCCCAGGACCCCAGGCTGATGCCCCGTCGCCAGGGCCTGAAACACAGGCACCGACCAGGGCCCAGCCCGGCAAAGGGATCGAGGTACCAAACTCCACCTGGACCAACAGAAACTAGGCACCAAACCACGCTGGAGGATCTGGGCCCCACCTCTTCGGTTCCCTTTGCAGCAGCCGGAGCCAGAAGGGGCCGGTCCCTGCACCTGATTCCTGGCCTACAAGAGCAGATGTCTGCCAGCCCAGCCCATCACAGACCTGCTCCCGTTCCCCCCACCCTCTAACCTGGGGGCAGTGGCCAGGTGCAGAGCTTTGCCTGGGTACTACGTTTTTTCCAGCCGTGAGCTCTTTGGGACAGGGAGTCTCTCCCCCTGCACACCCCCATCCCCCCGCTCTCTGTCTGCACAGCACCTGGCACAACATGCCCACCCCCGCAAACACAATAACAATCCACCTCAAAGTGCTTTACGAAGGAGGTCAGTGTCATTAGCCCCACTGCACAGGTGGGGAAACTGAGGCACAGGGAGGGGAAATATCTTGCCCAAGGGCACCCAGCAGCAAAGCCCAGAGCCCCCACCCAGGGGCGTATCCACTGAAGGCGGTGGGGGCCGTGCAGACGGCAGAACCTCCGTTGGTGGAGACAGGTGAGATCGAGAGAGCCCCCTGCTCCCCTCGCCGAGCCCCGGAGCAGCTGTCAGGGCTGGTGACAAGGATCAAATCCCATTGCTTGCCTTTGTTCGTGAGCCAATCTGGAGTCCCAGCACATTGGGGGTGGGGGGCACACGGCACTACGCGGTGCAGGGCTGGATGGAAACTGCCTTCCAGAGGCTAAGCTCTTCTGCTGAACAAGCCCCCACTCCGGTCCCAGACACCACAAAGCCACTGGAATCACCTCTACCGGGGAGGCAGTGGACATGCCAGCGGCTGGGACATCTGGGTGAAATCAGGGCTGAGTTGGCAGCTGTGAAGCCCTTGTTGTATCGGCGGGACAGGGCTCACCATCCCCTCCCCCACCCCCCATCCTGTTAACGGGGCTTGGCCCCCCAGGCTGCCCTGTGCACCCAAAGCTTTCTAGCTGCAGGCTCCCATTGGGGCAAGATCTGGGGAGAAGCCAACGACCCTGCAGCACAGAGGGGCCAGGCGGCTCCACAGAGAAGCAGCTGCAGCCCATGGGATCCCAAGCACTAACGAGAGTCCACACGACCCCCCCCCGCCTGCCTGATTCAGAGCCAGCGACCGTCTCCTGGACACAGGGTGCCTGGCTCCGATGGGGGTCCCAAGCCTCAGGCTGGGGGACGACAAGGAGCGAGTTAAAGAACTTCAAGAGGGCAGCTGAGGGGCCAGGTGCCCCTGGGATCACGCAACCCCGATGCCCTCACTGACAGCAGGCAGAGCCGGGGCGCAGAGGCAGGTCCTGCTGGGTTTTAAGCGCATCACTCACCAGTCCTGTTTCCCGGCAAAGTCAGTGACAGGCCAGCAGCCTGGCGTGTTAACCCTTTGCCTGCAGGCTACAACCACCATGGAGATGGGTGGAAAGGGGCACCCCCCCACACACTAGTGACAGGACCCAGCCCCGTCTGGGCCAGAGGGGAACACGCTGCACTAGGGCCAACATGCAGCAGGGCCTCACTTCCACACGACTTCAGCTAGTGGGGCTCACGCTCAGCACCGCGGATGCTGCGGCTCCAGGGGTGGTTTGGGCCGGCCAGGAGGTCGGGAGGGCCTGAGTCTCTGCCAGAGCTGCAACCTCCCCAGGGCGCGAACGTCAGCCCGGGCTGGGAGGCTCGCTGCCAGCTGCAGTCCAGACGTACCCAAAGGCACCCCCCCATTTGGTCTCTGCTTCTCTGCCGCGCACGGGACCGGGCTGGTTCTGGACTAGCCGCGTCTCGGGGTCGCTCCTGAAATCGGCTGCAGGGGGCAGCGAGGATGGTTTGTCTCAGGCCCGACAGCCTGAGAAGCAAGAGAAGGCAAATTGCACGGATCATCTCAGAGCAAGCAGCACAAAGTGTGTGTGTGGTGGGGGGGGAGCTGGAAGATGAGTCAGTGTGAGCAGCTGGGCGTTCCTGCCACAGAACCGCTTGGGGGTGGCTGTGTCAGCGGGAGGGGGGGGGGCACTGTAGGTATCCCCGATTTCACACCTCTGTGCTCCCAGGCACCAGTTAAAGGGTGGGGGGGGAAGGTGGAAGACACGCCACCCCAACTGCGGAGACAGGGAAGGGCAAAGTTAACCCCAAGTGCTCAGAAACCTGCCCCCACAAATCACGAGATTAGCTTCAACCTCCGGAGATCTTTTTAAAATAACAGTGGGGGGGGGGGCATTCATTAGCCTCCTGGTGTCTGAGCCTTTTGGGGTCCCCTGTTGGAGTAACTTTCGACAGAGGATCTCAAAGCAGGTGGCACCCAGCAATTGCTGGACACCTCCCGCAATGCTTCTGAGGCAGGGCCGCGTTGCCACTCCAGAACAGAGTCAATCCGGAGGCCGATGAAGTGATTTTCCCCCAGGGTTGAAAACCAAACCAGCGAGTCAGCGGCAGAGACAGGAATCACCTGGGCCAGCAGCATCCCTACAGCAAAGGCTGACTCTTGTTAACAGCTGATTTTTCTAAGAGCTCTAAAATCCACTTGCTCACTCAGACTGTCTGGAAGATTGCTGGGCCCCATTCAGGGGACGTGCCCAACAGAATCCCCCGGACGAAGGCCCAGGGGAGCAGCATCCGGAGTGGTCTGTGCAGCGTAGGCAAGTCCAACCCCGGCGTAGCTGGTGGTCGTAAGCCAGCCCTATTCCCCTAGTGAGGACACGCTCAGACAGCTTCCTACTGTCCCATGTGCAGCGTCCCCACATCACTGCGTACCGTCGGGAAGGGCAGAGTGGCGTGGTGGCCCTCTCGCAGAGAGCAGAGTTAGAGCTGGGGGGCTGAGCTGGCCCGTTTGCAGGGTTTACCTCGATGCACTTGACCTTCTGCAGCAGTCAGCCTCACTCTGGGTTAAAAAGTTTTGGGGCAGTGAATAGAAGCTAGAGCCGGTTCCAATAGTCAGTCCCCACTCCCCTCCCAGAGCCAGGAATGGACCCCAGAGGTCCTGACACCACTTCGCACTAGACCCCACTCCCTAATTTCTTAGCTGCTGTCCCAAATGCCCCCCTGAGTACAACAGCCTTTCCCACTTCCCTCCCCTCTCCTCAGAGCACTGCCCCTGTGTGGTCCCCCTGCCAGGAACCATTCCCCACAGGCTGCAGGGCTCCACGAGCGCCAGAGGGGAAGCAGAAGCCTTGGCCGCTCTGGGATCAGTACGTGCAGGCCTCCTCGTTCCCAGGGCAGCCCTGCAGCTGTACTTACGGCTTTCCCAGGCCTGGCCCAGGTGCAGATGAGCCCCTCCTGGCAGGCGGTGATGATGCAGTCCTCCAGGAAGAGCAGCACCGTCAGCCGCTCGTGGGCAATCTTCTTGCAGACCAGGGGCTCCAGCAGGGGCACCTCGTGGATGCGGGGGCAGAGGGCCGTGCCCAAGACCTTGGCCGTGTCCAGCTTGCTCCGGGGCGCCCCGCTGATCTTGTCGTTGCTCTTACTGATGTTGCCCAGGCTGTGATACCGCTTGTGCTCCTTCTCGGCGTTCTTGTCCCGGCGCTCCTGCAGGGTGAGCGTGGCGAACTTGCCGATGCTGAAGGGCACGGCGCTGTCCGCCACCTGGCTCTTGGCGGCGCTGGTAACGGCCGGGTGGGGCAGGCTGTTGGAGCGCGAGAGCGAGCGGGGCAGGATGGACCCCCCGCTGCTGACCCCCGGCTCCCCAGCCAGGTTGCTCCCACCGCTCACCGAGGAGGGGATGCCAGAGCTGAAGGTGTTTGTGAGAGTCCGGGCCCGGGAGAGCGGGGGGTGGGGGTACAGCACGTCCTCCGTCAGGTCCCACAAGCAGAACTGAGTGTCCTGGCCGGCCGAGCCGAAGCGGTAGGTCACCGAGGGGGAGCTCTTGGTGCTGTGCTTGGAGAGGCGGGACAGGGTGCTGCTAGTCCGCACCCGGCCAAAGTGGGCCGGCTCCTGGGGCTCCTCGTCGCTGCCGCTTAGCTCCGGCGGTTCCTCCTCCTCCACGCTGCTGGTGTAGGGGTCGAAGGCCACCGCGTTGACCCAGGACTTGTGCCCGTGCCCCCTGGCGATGACCCGACCCTCGGCAAAGGACCAGACGGTCACCAGGTCGTCTTCGCCGCCAGTGACGATGTAGCGCCCGTCGGGGCTCCAGCAGACGCACAGCAGCCCCCCAAAGTAGCTCTTCATCATTCCCTGCAGCAGCATGGAGTCGAAGTGGAAGACGCGGAGGCAGCCGTCCTGGCTGACGCAGGCCAGGTAGCGGCCGTCGGGTGAGAAGGCGAACTCGTTGAGGGCCCCCTCGCCCACCGCCCACTTCACCAGTGGGTTGCGGGAGCTTTTGCTCTTGCAGGCGTAGACGGCGAAGCCCTCGCCCTGCTTGAGGAGGGTGTACTGGGGTGAGGCGGAGCCGCACGGGTGCTCCATGTTGTACAGGTACAGGTGCCCACTGGCGTGGGAGGCCAGGAAGAGGCCCTCTGTCTCCGGGATCCACTTCAGGTAGGTCACCTTCGTCTTGTCGATGAGCCGCTGGGGGAATGTGAAACAGAGAGCAGGTATCAGACTGAGGTGACCTTCCCTAGGGGGAGCCCCCCAGGGCGGAGAGGGGAATTTAGGTTAGGGGCCTGTCCAGTCCTCGGCCATTCCACTGGGGCTGGTTGGGACAGTAGCTTGTGATGTGGCCTGCTGGGCCCTAGACTGAGAACTCCCCAACTCGTTGCATACAGACCAAGGGACAGATGGCAACTGCGTCCCAAACTGGGCTGGACCTGAACCAGAAACCTCCAGGCTGAAGGGCCTGTATCCCGTTCCCATCCGTCTGCTTCACCATTAACCCTTTCCCGTGCAAACCGCAGCCTCGTTTGAAAACCCCTGCAGCTAAACAAGAAACTTGCCAGCTACAGCAGGAAGCCTTTAGCAGGCCCAGGCTGCAGCAGGGGAGTGTTTTGCTAGCTGAGAGTCAGGCACAACCCCCACAGCAAAGTACATCACCCACACAAACAAGAGCAGCTGTGAAGTCCCCCTCTGGTTGCTGCTGCTACAGGGGTTATTTCAGGTAACGGACAGAACGTTAACGACCTCAGAATACGATTTATAATGACAGGCTCCCCTTGAGCGCCCAGTGACCCCTAGAAACACACAGGGCTCAGTAACCAATCAGAGGGAAGAGAACTGCCTAACAGAGCCTCCCGCAAACTCTGGCCCAGCCTGACCCTGCTTAGCTTGTGAAATGTGAAGTGATGCCAGGAGCATGGGAAATCTTGCACTGCTCTCTAGCGGCCAGTCTGGGGACCAGCACAGCTGGGCTCTGAACAGGAAGGTGGCGAGTTACAAGACCCATAATGGCAGCAGGGCTCAGGAGGCTGGATGAAATCCTGCCCAGGCTAAGGAGGGAGCAAAAGGCTCGTTAGCAGCGGGGATCTCACCTCCTCATTAAACAACTTGCTGGTGTCCTTCTTGATGAGATCCAGGTACTGAACCTGGCCAGCAGAGAAGCCCACCAGCAGTGAGATGCTGTCAGTGGTGGCTGTGAACTGGTTGAAGTCGTGGCAGGTGGGCTGAGTGCCTTTGTAGATGCGCTTGTCGATGGGCTTGTTCAGATCGAGGGACTGGAATTCAACAACACCAGGAGGGGTGAGAAGCCGCTGGCTTTGAAAGAGGAAATGTCAGTTACATCATCCCCCCCCCCCCCCCCCCCCGTAAACCTACACACTTTGCAGGATTGGATCTAGAGCCAGGACCCTGAAGCAGGGGTTCAGGGCCACCTGGGGCCGCTAGCAGATTTTAAGGGATCCACCAAGCAGGCCAGCATTAGACTCACTGGGTCCCAGGACACAAAGCTGAAGCCCCGGGCTCTGAGCCCCGCCACCTGAAGCCTCAGCAACTTAGCTTCACGTGGCTCCCGTTTGCTACCCCCTAATGCCGTCCCTGCCTTTTATATGCAGAAAAAGTTGTTGTGGCCCAGGTGGGCCGTGGAGTTTTTATGGCATGGTGGGAGGTGCTGGCAGGAACAGGGGATTATCGCTGCTGCTCCTGTTCAGGGTAGGATCCCCAAGGCAAGCAACTGAACTCAATAACTGTTCAGGACAGCGAATCCCCTCCCTCCTGCCGCGCCCTGCTGCCAAGGGTCTCAGAGTGTGGACAGACATCGGTTACGGAGGCCCAGCCCCTTCCTCCCGGGACAGTACCATCCCGCTGACTTTACAGATGGGGAAATTCAGGCAAAGAAGGGAAGTGATTTTTCTGTGTCAAGAAGTGACAGAGCCAGTAACAGAACCCAGAAATCCCAACTCTCAGCCCCTTCCTGCTCTAACCACAAGACCCCTCTCCCCTCCCAGAGCTTGGGGATGGAACCCAGGAATCCCAATTCTCAGCTCCTTCCTGCTCTAAGCACTAGACCCCTCTTTCCTGCCCAAGCCTGACCATTTTTGACGTGACTGTGACAGGGATTACAACCAGCTGTGCCTGACTAATACACGTCCCCTCTTTTTCTTTTTGCGGATACAGACTAACACGGCTGCTACTCTGAAACTTATTTTAAGGCTTAAGCAGCCAATTGTTCACTGTAAGCAGCAATTGCTCTCACACCATTTCGATGTGCATCTCCAGTGATGCGATCACATTGCAGTAAAGATTTGAACAGTTTCCTAACTGCTTACACAACCCCTAGAAAAAACCCCCAATTACATCTAACCCCCAGAAGGCTTCTCCACAACACCCCCCGCCACCCTCTTCAACCCACACAAGATGCCAAACGAGCCTTTTAAAGAAGGCTAAAACTTTCCCCTTTCAAGTGGCTCCGCTTTCCCTGCCCCTCCCCGGGAAGGATCGAGAAAGCACTGGCACAGCAAGGGCTCTGATGTGGAAGAGTGCCAGCCGTGTAAGTGTTAGTCTCCACACAGCCTCCCTTAGTTGCCCTAGTGACAGATCGAGAACCTTAGTGCTCCCAATTTCAGCTAAGATGCTAAGTTCAGGTGTAAAGTTATCTTATCCATCTGAAGCACCATGCTCACCCACGGTCCTGTGTGCGCAGCTGGAACAGCCCATTAACACACGCTGGAAACACACACAAGGATGCTGCATCATTAAATATACTTTGATTGGTCAGGCTCGGTAACTGATACCATAGTTTGGCCCCAACTGCCAAGATCTCTCTGGAAATGGGCCCAGACCCCTCACATCTCCAACAACCTTACGGTCAACTAAAAGCTCAGAGATCTAAAGTCAGCATCCTCCTCCCAGGGTTGTACATCCCAACTGCTGCTGTACAAATATTTGCACTGGAGTGTATGTCAGAGAAGTGGCAGTAGAAAGACTCACGGCAGCAACATCTCTGTTGCTAAATCTTGTGGAAATGGGGGACTGCAGAGTAGCAAAGCGGCACCCAGCACCAACACAGAATTCGGCAGGGGTTGATTGCGTAGCTTGTTTGTGCAGCTGTTTGAAAGCAACAGCACAGGGCGGATGCCCAAAGTGAACAGGACAGACGCCTGTCGCTGCCACCTTTAGCCTTCACTGGAGCTAAACAGCTCACTCACTCCTAAACTCTTACTGCCTGCACGCCTCTCAGCGCATGAACACTGGGGCCTCCAAGCACCCCCTCAGCGGAGGCTCTTCCCTCTGTCTGGAATCCAACCCCACACGCTCCCCTGCAGGAGCTTAACCCCCTCCCCTCCCCGGGGAAGGACCCCCACACACACCCCAGCCCCCCTCAGGATTCCTGGTTCCATCCCTCTCCTCCTTCTCAGGGGTTTCTCTTCCCTCCAGCCTCAGGCTCCCCCTCTCCCTTCCTCTGCAACCACCCAGATTCCCTCTTCACTTTGGGGGTCCCTGCAGCTCTTGCTTCTGGAGGAAACCTTCTCCCTTCCCTGGGGATTTGCTGATTCCAGCTCCCCCGGGCCCTAAAAACCAACTCCTCCCTCTCTCCCCATTATCAACGTGCTCGCCTCAGGCCCCCTCGATCCCCCCACAACTTGACTGCACCCCATGACCTAATTGCTCCCCCAATCCTTGTACCAGCTTCCCGCCCCCCCCCCCGGGCCCCTTGGCATCCGCTTACTCCCCTGCCCCTCCCACAGTTACCTCCCTCTCCTCGACCCCTTCTTCCACCCCTCAAGAGATCGCTTTCCAGCCCCCTCTGCTCAGGGCTCCCCCCCACACCCCGTTACCCACTCAACCCGGGGCCCCCCAGAGCCCCCTCACCCGGGTCCTCCCCTTCCCCACCCACTTCCCCAGTCCCCTCCTTCGCCCAGGTCCCCTTCCCAGCCCCCACCCCCGTACCCCGCACATGGGGGTGCTCCCGTCCTGCCCCCCAACCCCCCGTTAATACCGCGCCCCCCCCTCACCCGCCTGCTGCCGCGGCCGCCGGGGCCCGGCCCGCAGCCCGAGTAGAAGTAGAGCTCCCGGCCCAGGTTGCAGCAGAGGCGGCTGCGCTCGGCGGGCTCGCCCGGCTCGGCGGGCTCGGGCCCCTCGGGCGGCAGCAGCAGCCGCACCAGCGAGAGCCGCACCGGGGGCAGCGCGGCGGGAGCGGCGGGGCCGGGCGGGGGCGCGGGCGGGGAGGGGCCCCCGGGGGGCGGCGCGGCGGCGGCGGCGGCGGCAGGGCCCCCCCGGCTGCGGGGCTCGGGCCCCGGCGGCGCCAGGAGCCGGTAGGAGCCTTCGCGGGTCCGGAACTGGCTCTTCAGCTCGGGGAGCAGCGCGGGGGGCCCGTCGGGAGCCGCCACCGCCGCCATCTTCCCTCCGGAAGCCACCTCTGACCCCGCCCCCGGAAGCGGGGCCGTAGCAACCACACGCGGCCCCGCCCCCTTCTCGACTGGCCACAGGCTCCGCCCCTACCGACCTAGCCCCGCCCCCTACCGAGACTCCACCCCCACCGACCTTCCTCCAGGCTCCGCCCCTTAGCCACCCCCAACCCGGCTCCGTCCCCGCCCTGACCCTCCCTAGGCTCCGCCCCCACCAACCTCCCTCTAGGCTCCGCCCCTTATCAACCCCAACCGGGCTCCGCCCCTCCCTAGGTTCCAACCCATAGCAACCTCCCACCAGGTTCCCCCAGCCCCTCCCCCCCTCAGCCCCGCCCCTTCCCCACCCGCCCACCCCCTGCCCCTCCCCCCTCAGCCCCGCCCCTGCCCCTCCCCCACCCCCCACCCACTGCCCCTCCCCCCCTCAGCCCCGCCCCTTCCCCACCCACTGCCCCTCCCCCTAACACCCACTGCTCCCTCCCCTCCCCTTCCTCCCCTCCAGCACCCACTGCTCCCTCCCGCACCCCCCCACCAGACTCCCCCAGCAGGAGGTTTCTCTGGAGGGTCAGGGAGATGAGCCCCGCCCCAGGGAGGGACACGCCCCACACAGACAGGGAGGCAGAAAGGCCCAGGACCAGCGACTCTTGATTTGGCCTCTTTATTTGGCCAAGAGCCAGGCCGTTAGCTGTGCAGTTTCTGCTCCTCTCCCCCTCCCCCCTGAGTATCTTTGCCCTGGAGGGGCCGGCTCTGCCCCGCCCCATCAGCTCTCTGCTTTCTGCTCCTGCTCCGTGCCGCCACCGCCGGGCTCTGGCAACTCCTCAGGCTGGCTGACCGGCTGGGGCCCGCCGGGTGCTGGCTCGTCGGGCGTGAGGCTCTCGGGCTTGCTCTCCGCTCCCTCGTCAGCAGCGCTGCTGGCTCCCGCCTCCTTGCTCTTCGCTTCCTGGTAGGGGGCAGGGAAAGGGGGCAGACAAGATGCCTCATGGAGACACCCCAGCCCTGCAGCCGGATGGACCAATGGGACCCGTTGCGGAGCTGGATTCTAGCTTTAACTGCCACCCTGACCCCCAAGAGGGGATCATGTCCCTAACTGAGACCTCAACGGCCCCTCACTTATCCTGGGGCACTCCCACCCCACCCCAAGATCTCTACATCAGCCTTGGTTTCCTGGCCTCAGGCAGGAAGGGGAGGAGCCAAAGGCACTGGATAGGCCCTTGGCTCCATGCTTTGGTCAATCAGACCAGTGGGGGTGGAGCAGCCCTGCCCCCAGGGCAGATTGGCTCAAGCGGCAAGCAGGGCAGGGTCACTGGCTGCACAGGGGGTTGGCAGCAGGAGTCACCTTGGCTACCATGGGGCAGGGCCCTTGATGCTGCAGTGTTTGGGGAGCGCCCTCTGGTGGCCGGCAGAGCTCTCCTTACCCCCCTCTGTGCAAGGGGACACTGGGAGGCCAAGAAGAAGTAGGAAGCTCTAAGGCCAGCGAGGGGTTAATGGGACCCTGGCTGTGTGCAGCCCTGACTCTATGCACGAGCTCTGCCAAGTGCCTGTCTGTGCCCAGAACGTACCTTCGCAGGTAGGGGCCCCTCCATGCTGGAGTCCAACAGGGACCCATCTCCGCCTGAACCCTCCTCTTCCTCCTGCATGCTAATGAAAATGGTGGGCGTCTCCACCTCGGGCCCCTCCTCCCGGAAGTCCATCGGCTCCTCAGCAGGCAGCGGTGCCAGGGCATGGGCAGGGCGCGGCTGGCTGGCTGGCTGCTTCAGTTTCTGCTCCTCCTCCAGCTGGCGTTTGAGTGCCTTCTCCTGGGCCAGCCGCAGAGCGATCATGTCCTGGGACATGCGTGGGAGGAGAGGCGCGGGCTCCTGCTCCTCCTGCCGGGCGATAAAGCGCCGTCAGCCAGGGAAGGGACCCCTCCCCATCCCTCCGAGTCAGGGTAGCAAAGGACTCCGCTCAGAGAGTCTGGGCTGGGGACCCCGCTCCCTGCCAGCCCGCGGGGGAAATAGACGAGGCCCGTCCCACAGACCCTGGGCCTCTGCAGCAGAGCATTCAGACCAGCCCTGTGGCTAGAGTCCTGCCCCCAGCACCTTCTTGAGCCCACAGCTCTGTTCTGCACCTTCAGGTACCGGCTTACTCCCTCCCCAGCCCAGTTCCCAGCCTCCCAGCCCAGGCGTCTCCGCTCACCTCCTCCAGCGGCTGGGAGTCCTTCACCTCCACCTCCTGCTTGCTGCTGGCTTCCAGGATGGCCATGGTGGAGTTGGGGACATGCGCTTGCTGTGCGGGATGGGGAGGGGAAAGAGGGGCCGGGTGAGCAAGTCATGCGGGAGCCAGCTGCCCTGGGTCCGGGGCTCCAGCCTCTCCCCTGCCCTGGGAACAGCCAGCTCCCAACTGGAGAGAGAGGCTGGCCCGTAAGGACCTATGATTCTATGACCTACCCTGGGACGGGGGCAGAGTTGTCCTAGGGAGCAGTCACTAGTCGCAGCAGGTGAGTTTAAAGGCTGAGCACGAGCTGGCTGACTGAGGTGTGGTATCCCCTAGGGGAGAGCTGGGAGCCCCACTGCTGGGGGTACACAGCCAAACAGGGGCAGAGCCCAGCACACTAGGGAGCAATCTTGCATCAGGCTCCAGGGGGCACTGTGACTAGGACCATCCTCCTCCTCCCACTGAGGGCTGGTGACACACAGCCTGACTCCCCACCTGCCCCAGTAAAGGGTGGGGATGCTGGAGCCCCAAGGGAACTGGGTAAGAACAAACCCTAAAGAAAGCTCCGTTCCCTACACCCCCACCTTCATTAGACTGACGGGAAGCACTGCATGCTGGGGCCCTGCAGTCTGTCCCCATTATTAAAGGGAAGGACAGCTGCATACCCCACCATCACTTGTGCCCCCCCCCCAGATTACACTCAGCCCCCAATCTCCTGCATGACTCCCCCCCAGCCCTCCAGGGAGCAGGCCAGTACCTGGTGCGGAGTGAAGGAGCGGACATGGGCCAGCAGCGGCTCCCGCAGCTCGGGGCACTTCTCGAAGACGGCGTTGAGCTGCTGTGGAGGGAGCTGCAGGATGACCTGGAAGGACTGGGGCTTGGTGCGCTGGCAGCATTTGATGAAGCCCTCCCACACTTTGGGGTACTTCCACACCTGGGAGGGCAAAGGGGGGTGGTTAAGAGAGGGGCCTTTTCACTATGCCCTCCCCTGCACACCCACACATGGGCACAAGGGGCAGCGAATTCAGCCAGCCCTCCATGTGTCAGCGGGTCACACTGGGGGTGGAGAAGCCCACCCAGAGGCAGTGCTGAAAGCCAGGGCAGCTGGTGGAGGGGCAAGGCACACCTGGAGTGGGGCAGAGGCCTGGCATTGTCACATGCACCTCCGGAGCCCGCGCCTGAGGGGGAGCAGGACTGAGAAATGAAGAGACCTGGGCTGTCTGGGGGACAGGTGAAGAGCTGCCCCGCCCCCAGCTACTTTGGAGAAAATCGCTTTCCTTGGCGCGAGGATGCTGCCACCTCTGGGGAGGAACCTGGCGGCCAGTCAATAGCCAGACGCCACCAGCGCATGGCAGTTTAGGACAGGAAGTGCAGACTAAGTGCAAGGAGTGGGGGCTGAGGGAGGCCGAAGAGAGGAGAGGGGGAACGGGCCAGGACAGTGGACTGAACAGAAGCCAGTGACGGGATCTTAGCGTTATGGCTCAGCAGGGAGAGGACAATGCCAGCTCCAGAGCCCCCTACCTCCGGGGCACGAGCTTAACAAGGCCTCAACAATAAGAGCGCCCTCTGTGGATCACCCCCCCCTCCACTCCTTAGGAGCCCTGGGATTTCCAGGGGCTAACCCAACCCAGTTTAGCTTGTGCCGGGGTCCCAGCACTAGGCTGCCTGGCCAGGCTGCAGGAGGTGCCGCGGGGCCGGGTTCCCACCTGCTTCATGATGAGGCGGGACAGGACGTTCATGACGAAGCCACCCAGGCGTGGGTACATGGTCAGTGACTGGATGACCGTCCTCATGAGCAGCATGGGCAGGGGGCTCTGCTCCATCAGCTGCTGCATCACCACGGCCAGCACCTCCGACGTGTAGACGTTCCTCTCGCCGAAACACAGGTTGGTGGCTGTGGTGGGGAAGAGATGACGTCAGCCAAGGCTGCCGGGGATTCGGGGGTGTGGCTGAGACACACGGAGGGGCAGAGAAGAAAGCAGGGGGTAGGTTGCCAGTGGGCACGAGACGAGAACCCCGGAGTCCTGGCTTCCACCCGTGGGCCAGTTAAGGGGAAGGAGAAAGGGGCAGCACAGTGGCGCAAGCAGCCAAAGGGCTGGCCCAGCAGACGCAGCTGTCCCCGCTGTCCGAATCTGCCCCGGGCTCCGGCACCCCCTTACCTTTGATGATGGATTTCATGTCGCACTTGGTGGAGTCGATGTTGTGCAAGGCGATGAGCAGCTCCCCAGGGTTCAGGGGGGACACGGCCGAATTCCCTTCGCCTGCACAAGGCAAAGAGGGGGAGGCTGAGCTGGGAGGCCGGGCTGTCTGCGCAGACCCACTGTGCCCTAGTGGGAGGCTTGTACTGGGCCGCCTAGGGCCCTGCTGCCCAGATCAGTTTCTCCCCAGGCTCCCAACGAGAGACAAGATGGGGCTCCTGAAACTTTCCATGCTCAGGCTTCTCCCTGGCTGGGCCAGGGGGCGTGAAGCTCCCACCCCCGCCTGGAATGGACGTGGCAGGACTGACCCCCAATTGTCCTCGCACTGAGCGTTATGTCACCATTGCCCCCCCAGGGTCCATTGGCACCAGCCCATCTCCCAGCATCATGTCAGCAGCTGGCCCCGCAGAACGGGGAAATCGCAGCCCTTCGGCTCAGCTCCCGGCTCAGCACCTACCGTGCTGCGTCCCCAAGAGGCGGTTGAACACCTCCTTCACCACGATGGGATTCAGCTTGATGAGCTTGGGCAGAGCCTGGATCACCTCTTTCTGCGGGAGGGAGAGGGAGAGCTTGGCAGATATCGGTTATGCCACACAACCCTCCGGCCCCACTCTAAATGGAACCCAGGAGTCCTGGCTCCCAGCCCCCTCTTAACCCCCACTCTAACCACTAGAGCCTACTGCCTCCCATAAGAACAGTCTCCACTAGGCAGTGGCTGTCCAGCCACTACCCCCACTCCAGCCATGGCAGCAGCTGGGCCAGGCAAGCTGCCAGGAGCCCTGCCTGGCTCAGCAGCACCCGCCAGGCCCCATGGGGTCCTACCTTCTCCAGCCCGTTGAGGACGGGGATGAGGAACCGGACGTCCGGGAGCCGCTTGTGGTAGAGATCACGAACTCGCTTCACCAGCTCGGGAGATGGGGGCACTGTGAGAGCAAGGGCAGGTTGTGACGAAGTGGGACTGTTCTTAATGTTTCCTCTGAATAGTGTGGGGGTGCCTCGGTTTCCCCTAGGCAGTTCTTAAGTATCTAGGGGGTGGGGTAAGGGTGTATGATCATTGCAGAGTCCTAGAGGGCAGGTGTGTGCAGGAGTCTGGACACAGAGATTGGCCGACACCCTGTTTCCTGGCAACTGATGGCCTGGCCCTTCCCCCCTGCAAGGTGAGAGCTAAAGAGTTGGAGAACAAAGGAATCAGGTGACCTCCTGGCCCCGGAAAGGGGAAAGCCCGGAGGAGGGGCTGGAGGGAGTTTTCAGTTTGGGGCTGGCTGGAGACATGGAGTGAAGGGCAGACCTGGTTATCTAGCTCACTGCCCCCCAAAATGGACTCAGCTGAGGGGTCCGGTTCTCTTCACCTACAAGCTCTGTGTTAGACCATGTTCCTGTCGTCTAATAAACCTTCTGTTTTACTGGCTGGCTGAGAGTCACGTCTGACTGCAAAGTTGGGTTGCAAGACCCTCTGGCTTCCCCAGGATCCCCGCCTAGGCGGACTCGCTGTGGGACGCGCACGGAGGGGCAGAGGATGCTGAATGCTCCGAGGTCAGACCCAGGAAGGTGGAAGCTGTGTGAGCTCTGTGTCCTGAAGACAGGCTTCTCCCAGAAAGGAGACTTCCCCAGAGTCCTGACTGGCTTCGTAGGAAGCAGTTCCAGAGCATTGCCCGGGGACTCCGTGACACAGGTCAACGCTGGGGGAGGGACTAGAGATCAGCAGGAGGAGCCCAGCGCTGGTGTGTGTGTGTGGGTGGGGGGAGGACGAACGCTTGAGAAAGCAACATTCCCATTTAAGGGGAAACCAAGGCACAGGGCAGGACAGACAGCCAGGGAGAAAAGCGAGCAGGCCTGCTCTAGCCCTCCGAATGCCCACCCATCTGGAGGGCAGTGCCAACTGGGGCGGGTACAGTGGCAGCGTGGGGTGGGGATACCTTTATCTGTCAGGCTGTGCAGGCAGCGGGTCACCAGGGTCTCAGCTCCTTTGGGGCAGTTCTCCACCAGCAGCAGCAGCTCCGGGGAGTTCATCCCCATCCCGCGGATCTGGGCAAGGAGGGGAGAGAAGGAAGAGGCAGTCTCAGAGCAGAATCACCACGGATTGCGGGGGGAAAGGAACCAACTGTGCCGAGTCAGCACACGCAACAGGGCCGTGGCCTCCCCACCAAGCCCCAAGGGAACCCAGCTAGTGGAACGCAGCTGAGTACCCCAAACCCCCACGCTCCTGGGACCCTCCCCACCCTGCTGCAAGGTAGCCCAGCAGCCGGCTAACCCGATCTGTGCAGCACGGCCAGGTGATGCTCTTTGTTTCCACCTCCCCACCTCCCCCAGAGGTTGGAGCCTGCACGGGACACTCCAGCTTTAGGTTCTGTTCAGAAAAGGCAAAGGGGGATGGACAGAGGCTGTAAGATCAATGACCCAAGGCTGGCTGCCCACCAGAGATGGCTTTGAGCCACAGGCAGGAGCAGTCTGGAGGATAACAGGGTTATAAGGAATGGCCAGCATGGATTTGTCAAGAACAAATCATCCCAACCCAACCTCATTTCCTCCTCCAACAGGGGTACTGATCTCAGAGGTAGGGGAAAGCAGTCGGCAGGATCCAGCTTGATTTCAGTCGGGTTGAACAGTTCCACCTGACAGTCTCAGAGCAAACTAGGGAAATGTGCTCTACGTGGAATTGCTCTAAGGTGGGGGCACAAAGCGCCGTTACCAATGGTTCGCTGCCTAACTGAGAGGACGTGTCTCTTGGGGTCCTACAGGAGCTGGCCTTGGGTCTGCTACCATTCAGTATTTCCATTGCTGACCCAGAGATCGGAGTGGAGAGTGCGATTATAAAATCTGCAGCTGACACCGAGGTGGGAGGGGCTGCGAGCACTTTGGAGGGTTAGGACTCAGCAAGAAGAAATCCCATCAAGACAGGCGCAAAGTACTGTACTTAGGAAGGAAAATATCAAACGCACAACTATAAAACAAGGACCAACTAGGGGGTCGTACTGCTGAAAAGGAGCTGGGCGTTAGAGTGGATCACAAATTGAATGCGAGCCAAGAACGTGATGCAGCCGTGAAAAAGGCGAACATTGTTCTGGGTGTATTAACAGAAGCGTCGCAGGAAAGACACGGGACATAACTACCCTTCTGTACTTGGCACCGGGGAAGGCCCCAGCTGGAGGGCGCCGTACTTCAGGAAAGATGCGGACAAAGTGGAGAGAGTCCACAGAAGAGCAAGAGAAATGATCCAAGGTTTCGAAAACCTGGCCTAGGAGGAAAGGTTAAAAAAACCAGGTACGTTTAGCATTTAGAAAAGCCTGAGCAGCGAGTGGAGAACAGTCGTCAAATTCGTTAAGGGCTGGTATAGAGGACAGAGATCCAGCATCCTACCTTCAGTGGACATGGCGAACAAGAAGCTATGGGCTTAATCTGCAGTGAGGGAGACTGAGGTGAGATATTAGGACAAAAACTTTCCAACTCTCAGCGGAGTTCAGCTCTGGAACACGCTTCCCAGGGAAGCTGTGGGATCCCCATCCAGAGAGGATTTTAAGACCAGGCTGACCGACCTGGCACGGCTGGTCTAGGTTTACTTGACCCGGCCTCAGCGCAGGTGAGCTCGAGGCCCCTTCCAGCTGGACACTTTTGGACTCCAGAACAGCTGATCGACCCAGTTTTAAGCCAGCTGTCAATCATCCATTAACCCTTTATTTCTAACCTGAACCTTAATAGAAAGTGTGACCCATCTGCCTGGATCATTATTAGGTGTATTACGGTAGCGCCTAGGAACCACAGTCACAGCCAGGACCCCATTGTGCTAGGCACTGTACTTTTGCTTTGCTATTGGGTGTATTACGGGAGCATCTTAGGAGTCCCAGTCACAGAGCAGCCCCCCCACGGTGCTAGGGGCTGTACACACGGCCCCTGCCCCAAGAGCCTAGCTTTGAATTCAGTCTCCAGCCCTGGGCTCAGACAACTCCAAGTCATCGGGCCCCGGCGCCCCTTTGCTTTGGTTACAGCAGCCACAGTTCGCTGTCCCCACCTGCACAGACAGCCCTGTACCCTAAGCAGCGGGTCCCCGCAGAGCCTTTCCCGGCTTGCTCACCGGCTGCTCGATGACCCGCAGCACGGTGCGCTTGATGTCAGCGATGGCCTCTGTGTAGACCGACGCCAGCTCATGGATCAGCTTGTGGTTCTGCGGCAGCAGGGCCAGGTACAGGTACAGACACTGCTTGACGGTCTCCTCGGTCCAGGGAGCAGCCACCTCTGCATGACAAGGGCGGGGGCGGGAGATCGGTTGTGGGGCTCCCAGCCAACAACAGCAGCTGGAGAACCACAGGGAAGAGCAGCGGCCACCCCGACCTCCAGCGCCAGCCCGCACCCAGGGCGCCAGTCCAGCAGGGAGACAAGGGACAGGCTCAGACTTCAGGGAAGAGGCAGCAGCTGGCCCGATTAACTCTAAGGAGGGGCTCTCTGATCCGCGGCTATGGAAGCAGCAGACAGCTACCAGCACAGGGGGGTTGGAGTGCTAACCACAGCAATGCCGGCTCGCGGGCAGAACCCAGCCACGAGCCTGAGATGCCCAGGAATTCCCCGCGGCTACGAGCACAGATCTCCTTCCTCCGATCACCGAGCGGGGAGCAGCCATCAGCACCAGGCTGGGACTGGTGCCAGCACTGTAGGGGAGGTCTGACCCACCAACTAGCGACACTGAGGACTGCCCCCCAGGGACAGCTGCCCACGTTCATTGGTTGTCCCCCGGCCAAGCACGGCCCTGCCTTGTTACCCGTGTCCTTGTCGGCGCCGAAGAGCACAGATGGGGGGTTGGGGTGCACCAGGAGCTGTAGGTAGTTCAGTGCAAACTTCTCCACGTACTCCCGCAGCTGGTCCTTCTCGTACATGCGCTTGATGAAGAGGATCGCCTGCTGGCGGACCTGCAGGGCAGATGCGGCATGTGAGGGGAGTGCTCACCCAGCACTGAGAGGCAGCCACCTCTGGGGCAGGGGCAGCTCAAGACAGCTGCACAGCAACACCACACGAGCGCTCCAGGCCGGGAATCACACCCCTGGCTAGCTGCTGGGGGACAGAGGCCTGGGATCTGGCTAGGACGGCACTGGGAACCCTCCGTCTCGCTCAGGACGCTGGGGGAGCAGTGAGGAGCTGAGTTACAGGTCTCATCGGCAGGATTCCTGAGCCTTTGTGGCCAGAGCGGTGGGAGCCTGGCCTGAGGCAGTATCTGGGGGGATGAGCAGGGCTGAGTGAATGCACAGAGGGGCTGGACGATACCACAAGACACCGGCCCCCAGTTGCCTGACGCACCTTGTCCTTCTCATGGGAGCTGAGGTCCAGCAGCACGTGCAGATACTGGAACTGCCTGGACGGACGCTTGAAGATCAGGTCCCGGAGGGTGGACATCCCCAGGTAGGTGCGGCTCTGCGACAGACGACCCCAGTGAGCAGATGGTCCCCCAGGGGCTCGGCTCTGCACCCCCCCTCCCCCCACTGTAGGCTTGGGAATCGGCTCCATGCATTCAGCCGGAGGAGCTTAATCTAACGCGGACAGGCAAGTGCCAGGTGAGGGACGCGGGCGATGGGGCAGGAATCACAGGAGCCTGCCCGCAGATATTGGGTGCAAACACCATGTGATGGGGAGATACCAGCCCCACCCTGCCCCCCTGCAAGAGGGATCAGTGGGGTCAGTTAGGATCTTCTTAGGCAAGGACGGTGCCTCTTGAATAGCTGCTCTCCCCACTCTGCTCCTCGAACCCACCTCATCCTCGCAGTACTTGCGGATCACCTCCAGGGCACTCTCTGTGATGAGTGGGGCTTCCAGCACCACCTTGGTGAAGATCCTGTAGGGGGCGCACACACAGACCATTACCAGCAGGCTGCGGCCCCAACGTTCCCTTTGAAAAGGGGCCCTTCGCCTGCCCCTGAGATGCAGCCACCTCTGGGGTGGGCCAGGGATGGAAAAGGGAGAGAACCCCTGCCCCATGACATTATCCAAGTCACTTCCTCAGCTGGGCAAGAGATGTTTAGGACAGGAAGTGCAGGCAGATGTCTCCAGCTGAGAGTGCCGTCTCCACAGCCCTTGTGCCCCCTGCTGGGATGGAGCGAGGATGCTCACTGCTGTGTGATGGGGACACCTGCCCCCTGGAAAACCTTCCTAGTGTGGCAGGGAAGGCCAGGCTGGCAGCCCCACAACACGGCAGGGAGCTGGTCCCAGCAGGAGCGTTAGTTACGCTACAGGAATCCGGGCTGGGTGCTGGTCTAAGGCAGGTGATGCTGATGGGAGCCCTAGCTGCCACAGGCAGGACACTGCTGGGAGGAAGCTCGCAGCACTGGAGCCCTAGCTAGGCACTACTGGGAGGAAGCTCGCAGCACGGACATCCCAGCAGGGTCGCAGCTCATGGCACAGGCAAAGCTCACCCCCCCACCTAGGCTAGTCTGGGTCCAGACCAGTGACTCAGGCCAGGAAGGCTCCACCTCTCAGCTCCTCCCCCCCCAAAGCTCAGCCCACATAGTGGGGACACCCACCCATCCTTCTGGTCTGGCTTCTCCTGCAGGCCAGAGAGCAGGCCAATGAGGCACTCGTCGTAGCTGTCCAGGGAGCCGGCGGGGAACGTGCTCAAGTAGGCATTGTACTCCTGGTACAGCCAGGCAAAGGCCAGGTCCAGCCGGTTGCGGATGTCGTCCAGGATGAAGGCCAAGACCTCGCTCTTCAGGGGCACGTCAAACTGGGTCACCAGGGATGAGAGGATCTTGACACGGGCCTGGTGGGGAGGGGAGAGGGGAGGGGAGGGTCAGGCACGGACGGTACCCAGGCCCTGCCCCTCTGCGGCTGAGCCGGTGCCTACCTGGGCCGCCCCGCTGCAAGCGACGGCTCTCTCCGAGCACAGGATCCGCTTCACGGCTCCCAGCTTCAGCTTCTCCATCTGCACGTCCGTCAGTGGCTTGATCGCGTCGCTCAGGCGGAAAACCTTCTTGCGCCCGCCGGCGCCCGCCAGCCTGGAGCAGGGAGTTAGAATGTGGCTCAGCGCCGGAGACGGACATGGTGTGTAACATTCTCACGAACCACCCACGCCTCAGGGTACCCATTTGGCTTGGTAGCACTACCCACCGGGCACAGCGGGAAGGCCCCAGGCATCTGGGCGGTGGGAACGCGCCGTCAGGAGCTGGCTGGACTCAACATACGTCATGTGGGATTGGGGAAAATCAGTGCCTGAGTGTTAACGGCCGCAGGGGGCTCAGGCAGGACCAGAAACTCAGCAGGGCTTGGCAGATGGAGGACAACGGACTTGAGGGGGCAGAGAGGTGTGTTAACAATGGGAACACAGAGACCCCGTGAGGGACCCCACAGGAGCCTGGCCTGGCTCCCGCCAGGACCAACTGCCATAACCTCCGATCCTCTTCGCTGACCTAAAGCCCTCCCAATGGTATTTGTGGTTCACAATCAAACTGGAAGGGCACATGGAGTGGAGTCCCACAGGGATCAGTTTTGGGTCCAGTTCTGTTCAATATCTTCATCAATGATTTAGATAATGGCATAGAGAGGGCACTTATAAAGTGTGTGGACGATACCAAGCTGGGAGGGGTTGCAAGTGCTTGGGAGGATAGGATTATAATTCAAAATGATCTGGACAAACTGGAGAAATGGTCTGAAGGAAATAGGATGAAATTCAATAAGGACAAATACAAAGTGCTGGACTTGGGAAGGAACAATCAGTTGCACACATACAAACTGGGAAATGACTGCCCAGGAAGGAGTACTGCGGAAAGGGATCTGGGGGCCATAGTGGACCACAAGCTAAATATGAGTCAACAGTGTAATGCCGTTGCAAAAAAAGCGAACATCATTCTGGGATGTATTAGCAGGAGTATTGTAAGCAAGACACGAGAAGTAATTCTTCCGCTCTACTCTGATATGACCTCAGCTGGAGTATTGTGTCCAGTTCTGGGCGCCACATTTCAGGAAAGATGTGGACAAACTGGAGAGTCCAGAGAAGAGCAACAAAAAATGATGAAAGGTCTGGAAAACATGAGCCATGAGGGAACACTGAACAAACTGGGTTTGTTTAGTATGGAGAAGAGAAGACTGAGTAGGGACATGATAACAGTTTCAAGTACATAAAAGGCTGTTACAAGGAGGAAATGAAAATTGTTCTCATTAACCTCTGAGAACAGGACAAGAAGCGATGGGTTAAATTGCAGCCAGGGCAGACATTAGGAACAAGTTCCTGTCAGGGTGGTTAAGCCCTGGAACAAATTGCCCAGGGAGGTTTGGAATCTCCGTCCCTGGAGGTTTTTAAGAGCAGGTAGGACAAACAGCTGGCAGGGGCGGGCGTGAGTGCAGGGGGCTGGGCTAGTTGTCCTCTCGAGGTCCCTCCTAAGCCTGCGATTCTATGATGCTCTGGTGCAGGGACTCGGAGCCTGTTTGTAAAGGGCTGCCTGGTGGCGCTGCAGATACTGACTGACAGGCACTGATCCCCAATGGGGCAAAACCTCTCTGAGCAGGAGTCTGGCTGTCAGACTGGCTGGGCAGAGCTCCCAGCGGGCAGCAGGGGGTGCTGCAGAAGAGCCAGCCTGGGAGGCGCCAGCCTGCCCTGGAAAGGGCCACGACCTCTTGGGGTACCTCCTGGGAGACTATAAACCCCAGGCACAGCACAGA
This sequence comes from Caretta caretta, assembly GCF_965140235.1. Classification (NCBI taxonomy): domain Eukaryota; kingdom Metazoa; phylum Chordata; order Testudines; family Cheloniidae; genus Caretta; species Caretta caretta. Next base: position 5,763,340 of record NC_134228.1, read on the forward strand.
CCCTGAGGGCCCTCCCCTGAAAGACCTCACCTGGTCTGGGTGGCCGGGATGATGGGCTCTGGGCGCCGCTTGGCCTGGGGGGCCTCTTGCTCCAGGAGGATGGTGACGCAGCCCTGAGCCCCCAGCACGGAGATGGCCTGCCCCTGAGACAGCGAGGACAGGCGCCGTTTGATCAGCACGCTCTCGGGCTTCACCAGCTTCTCCTCCTTCGGCTCCTCCTTCAGCAGCTTGGTGTGTTCCACGCCTGGAGGACGGGGAGAGGAGCCTGTGCCAAGGAGCCGACTCACTCACGGTGCCCTCGCGAGGCCAGGCAGAGCCATTCAGCCCCCGGCCACCAGCCCCAGAGGAAGGAGAGAGGAGCCGGGAAACAAGAGCTGCAACTACCCCCAGCTCTGCCGAGGCCCCTCAAACACAATCCACAGCCCCCTGCCAGCCCCCCCTCCCTCCGCCTGTGCCCCTCCCTCCTGACCCGCAGCCCCCTGCTAGCCCAGCCCTGGAGTCCCCCCAGCTCTGCTGGTACCCTGCACTCCTGACCTGCAGTGCCCCCACCCACTGGAAACCACTCACCCCCAGCAGGCAGCGAGGAATCTTGTGGATGGAGAGGGCTCCCGAAGTCTGGAGAGGCAGGGAGCCGATGAGCAGGGGAGATGGCACTGAGTCTGAGGTCTCCCCGACGCTAGCTCCCCTTCCCCCAGAGCTCTATCTGTGCTACAAGGGAGACCTCCGCTCCCCCAGCAGACGTACCTGGCCCAAGCCCTGCAGCCGTCATCTGGGTGGCCATCAGGCGGGCGAGATGCTTGATCTGGGCGTCTGTGCCAGCCGACTCCACGGGGGTGTAGGTGGCTTGGAAGGAGGCGGGCATGGTGTCAGGCAGGTACACCATGCTGATGAGCACCTGAGGCAGGAGAGCCAGGACATGGCCGTGATGCAGCCCGCCGGGGGATGCCCTGCAGAGGGCGGTGCTCTTATGGGCCCCAGGCCCTGCGCTCTAGGCCCAGGGCCGTTTCCAGCAGCGAGGCCTCCCCGGCTTCCCACCAGGCCAGCGGGTTAGAGACCAGGCTGCAGGGAGAGCGCCCTCTGCTCAGCCCCCGCCCAACCGCCCTGCAGCCCAGGGCCCCCCAGTGGCATACTGGGGTCACTACTGATTGCAAGGCAAGATGGATTGCAAGCTGAGCGCCCTGCCCCACTCCCCGCAGCACAGCGTCCCCTAGCGCCATCGCACTGAGGTCAGCACTGACTGCGAGGGGAGAGCGCCCCCTGCTGAGCCCTGTCCCGCACCCTGATCCCCCTGGATTCCCTCACAGGTCTCCCATCCAGCACGCCTGACACTCTTTAGCTTGTGAGCTGTAACAGGAGCCACTGCTCAAGGCCTGGCGGTTGCAGCCCAACACACCCCTCCCCGGGCAGCGTGTCTAAGCGGGGGGGCGTGCATTTCAGGGGACTCAGGGACCCACCAGCACCGAGCTAGGGCCCAACTTCACCCACCAGATTGGCCACATTGTCCGGCGTCAGCAGGGGCTGCAGGAACTCGGCCGTGATGTCCGTGTCCGAATGGGTGCTGGTCTGGGCAGAGGGCTTGGGTGGTGGCGCAGCTGCTTGCTCCAGATCCTTATCCTCATCGTCCTCCCCGAGGGGTGGCTCTGTGCCGTAGAGGCCTGGGGTTAGAGACGAGGGGCACTGCCAGCCCCAGACAGCCAGGACTGGCACCATCTCCACCCCGGGCTTGGCAGCGGAGAGCAGGCTCCTGGCAGGTGCCACAGAGCGGATGCCGTGTGCACACAGAGCTTCACCTTCCCAGCAGCCCCTGGGACCAGAACCTTGGGGTCCACAGCTGGTACGGCCCCAGCAGAGGGGAGGCAGCTTCCGCCCCACACGCTGCCCCCTGCCAACCTTACCCAGCCCTGGGGAGGGATTTCACTGCCTTAGAAACCCGACCTCTAAGGACAAGCTGGCTGCTCCAGGCCTCTGGCCCGCTGGATCCCCGACTTTGCTGCGCAGGCTGCACCCAGGGGCCCAATTCAGATGATGCCTGGGACACCAGTGCTCCCATGCCCCCACAGCGCCCCCTGCTGGGAGAAGCTGGGACTGGAGTAGCCAGGAGCTCTCCCCACAGCGCCCCCTGCTGGGAGAAGCTGGGACTGGAGTAGCCAGGCGCTCTCCCCACAGCGCCCCCTGCTGGGAGAAGCTGGGACTGGAGTAGCCAGGCGCTCTCCCCACAGCGCCCCCTGCTGGGAGAAGCTGGGACTGGAGTAACTGAACTGGAACTGGAGTAACTGAGCTGTTCCCTTGATCACCTCCCTCTGGGAACTGGGACAAACTCACTGCACAGGGGGGCCACCCAGACAGCTCTCAGCTGCCTGCACCCCATCTCCCAAGGCACCCCACCCACAGAAACGGTTGCTGCTAAATGGGGCCTCCCAGCGGAGCGAGGCCTGCCCTGCCCGCTCACCCATCTTCATCTTCTTCAGGGCTGGGTCGCTCTCGTCCCGCGGGCGCTTGCGTGGCTCCTTCAGGCTGGGCATGCTGCGGGTGATCTCGGCCTGCTGGGTGCCCAGGTCCACCAGCAGGGTGGTGATCTGCGCCTGGAACTCGAAGGACGAGGGGTGCTTCAGCACGCTCAGCAGGTGCAGCTTCAGGTTCTTGCGCACACTGCTCACCTGGGACTTAGCCAGTGTCGGCGGCAGGTTGGCTGGCGGGAGGGCGACATGGAAGGGGCGTCAGGTACGCAGGAGGGGGGCTGCCCCAGAAGGGACCTGCTGTAGGATGGAGGCTTGGGCTAGGCCTGGGGTCTGGCTCTGGGTAGAGAGTGGGGTGCAGGGCAGGGCAGAGGGTCAGGACTCCTGGGTAGGAAGTGGGGTGCAGAGTGGGGGAGGGGCAGGACTCCTGGGTTCTATTGCTGGACAGGGAGTGGTGGGGTGGCTGGGAGTCAGGACAAGTGTTGGGATTTCATTCATTAACACACACAAAGCCCTTTGGGCTCCCTGGCTGAAGCCCTGGAGAGGACCCGGGGAAGCCCCCGGCCGACTGCTGCACCCAGTGGCTCAGGCCAGGGATGGGGGTTCCGAGGCAGAGCCCGGCCAGGGGGCAGTGCTTACCATGCAGGGTCTCGTAGGCCTGGATCACTTCAGCCATGAACATGGGCCGCTGGCGGGCAATGGAGGCCAGGGAGCCCAGCGCCGCTGTGAGGTTGATGCTGGAGATGGCCGGGTGCACCATGAACTTCAGCAGCTGCTCCAGGGCCGCCTTGCCCTCCTCCCACAACACATCTGAAAGGCAGGAGTGGGCGGGGTCACGGCACAGGCCGCAAGCCGTGGGCTGGGTGGGGGACAGCTGTTAGTGGTGGAGGGGCCACGTGCCAACAGGCAGTGGGACCCCAACAGATCACCCGACCCGGCTCCTAGAGCCCTGCTGGGCCCCCACTCACTGTGTTTGATATAGGGGTGGTCCTTGGGGATGCGGTCGAGGCTGATGTCGTTCTCATGGCGCTTGGGCACGTCTGAGTCGGGCATGCGGGGTGACAGCGTGATGATCAGCCCCTCCACGAACTTGATGGCGTGGGTGCGGATGCCGTCGTTGTCCGAGTCCAGCAGCAGGATGATGTCGCTGGCCATGGCCGACACCATCTCCCAGCAGGCCTCCTGCAGGTCGTTGATGACCTTGGACTTCACCATCCACTGCCGGGAGCCAGAAGGGAGGGGTGAGTGCCCAGGCCGGCCGCCGAGCACTGATGACCCCCGACAGCTGGGGTGGGGAGCACAGTGCCCCCTGCGGGGAGAGGCCGGGCCTGGAGTAGCCGGTCGCTGCCCACACAGCCAGCGTCCCACCCCATTCTCCACAGTGCCCCCTGCTGGGAGAAGCTGGGGCTGCAGCAGCCAGGCGCTCCTCCCCCAGCCAGTGCCCCCTGCTGGGAGAGGCGTGGGCTGCGCAGGCTGGCCGAGGGGCGCTCACCTGCAGCGCCACCTTGTAGAGCTGGGTCATGGCGAGGATGGCCTTCTTCACCACGTTGACGTTCTCGTCCTTCAGCAGCATGTTCAGGTTGGCGATGAGCTTCAGAAGCAGCTCGATATCCCGTTTGCTGGGGGTGGTGGGGAGACAGACAGCGCTGGCTGGAGGTGGGGCAAGCAGCTACTGCAGCAACCAGACACTCATCCAGGACCAGAGCAATTGGCTTCTATGGAAACCTCACCCCTTGTACAAGTGGGGAAACTGAGGCAGGGGGAGGGAGTTGCCACGGTCACACAGGGAGTCAATGGCAGATCAAGGCACAGTACCCAGGAGTTCTGGCTCCCAGCCCCCTCGCCCTAACCACTTGACTCCATTCCCCTCCCACAGCTAGGAATAGAACCCAGGAGTCCTGACTCTTCGCAGCCCCTGTTGTAACCTACCAGGCCCTGCTCACAACAGGGATCTTAGCTGGAGACAAGGGATAAGTGCCTGCCCCACCCTGGACACGCCCCGCCTCAGGGAAAAGCCCAGTCCCACCGGTCTGTAGGTAGCCAACTTCCCTTCTGCAGACTGCTGCTGGGACGCTCCTGTGCTGGCTGAAGGGAGCTCCCAGACTCAGCCCCTCCCAGCAGGGGGTGCTGTAGGAAGCGGGGTGGGAGAGTCCCAGCGGCTGCGGCCTGTGGGACATGGGGCAGGAGCGCTGGCTGGCTGGGGCTCCCATCTAGGTGCTGTACAGACCTGTAGCACCCTAAGGGATTGGAAGCTGTGGGGGAAGGAGAATTACACCCAGTGGCTCCGGGATGCAGCAGCCAATCTGTCCTTACCAGGCCTCTTCTATGAAGCCGATGACAAACTTCCGCACCTCGATGGATTTGTCCGCCTGGAAGGTGATGATCTCCTGCAGCCGGAGAGGCAGGCGGTCAGGGCCGGCCTCAGCTGCCCAGCGGGCAGCAGAGCTGGCCGAGAGGGGGAAGCGGGGCCAGGGCAGAGCTAGAGTGCCCCCGAGTCAGGGCAGGGAGGAGGCTGCGGAAAGCTTTAGGTTAGGCCCAGGTGAGAATATTCACACTCCACGGGCCTGTGTTTGACACTGAGCAGTCTAAGCCACCAGCCCTGGCACTGCCCAGGACACGCCAGGCTTGAGGGGCGTCTGGGGCTCCAGCTGGAAACCCAGGCAGCTTTTGGGCAGCCGCTCATACCTCACCCCCTGCCCCCCAAGCCATGGGCCTGCTGCGCAGGGAGTTAATGCTCTGCGTCAGTCAGAGGAGTTCTCCACCTCACTCAGCCGTCACAGGGTCGTGGGGGCCACTGAGTGAAGGGCCTGCAGAGCCAGTGGTACTGCACCGGCCCTTGCCACGGGCACGAGGAGAGTCGGGACAGGCTGTTTTCAGAGTCGTTCCCGGCACTCCAAAGCGGCGCCCAGGGCTACTCACATCCAGGAAGTTATCCAGCAGCGTGGGGTCCTTGTTTATAATTAGCTCCTGGACCTGTGGGGAAAGAGGAACGGCAGGGGGTGAGACTCGGGCGGATGGAGGGGTTTGCAGCATCAGCCATCGCCCATCTGCCTCCCCCCAGCGCAGCACCCTGCCCCACGGACCCAGCCGCCATCCAGCATTTCTGCGACACCAAAGAACTCCACACAGAGCCATGTGAGCCCAGCAGCAGGTCTTGTCCCTGCAAGGAGCCAGGTGGAATCAGAGAATCCGAGGGAAGCCAAAGAGGGGCTAATGGCTAGAGAGACGGGGAAGGTGTGGGTCCTTATGAGAAGGCCAGGGAGGAATCTGAGAGGCATGAAAGAAAAGCTGATGCTATTTGACCCTAGCCCTGCTGTCTACACCTTTGACAGGCAGGCACGGGACCTCGTGCCCCTCTACAGCTCTTCCCAGCACCCTGCATTCCAGCCCACTGTCATCCCACTGCTGCAGGGAGGAGCAGCGGTTTTGCTCACCTGTTTGAGGAGGTTGATTTTAGAGTCGTTGCTGATCAGGGCAGCTTGGTTTAACAGATCCACCACCTGCAGAGAGAGGAGGCACCAAGGAATTCAAGATTGGCCTGGCTCCTCTCGCAAGACAGATCAAGCTGACAAAGGAGGCAACACCCAAGGGCCAAGCTAGGCTGGGAGCTCAGGACAGTCCTAAGTTCACCACTCATGCGGCACAAAGCAGCACCACAAGCAGGGATGGCAATGAAGTTAGAAGTCCTGCCCGGTACAGAGGGACTCCACACAGGTAGCTCAGGAGGGGTACGCGACCAATGGCGACAGCTGCCCTGGTGACAGACACCTGTCCCACTTGCATTATGGTAGTGCCTAGATCAGGGCCTCACCGTGCTAGTACAGACCCATTGCAAGAGATGGTCCCTGCCCAAAAGAGCTTCCAATCTAAACCCTTAGCTAGACAGGACTTTACCCGCACCTAGTTTCCTCCAGCGTGGATGCCGCTGTACCAGTATAAAGGTGCTTACATTGGTGTGGGGAAGGGGAATTCCAGGATAAGGCACTTTGATGCCAAAGTAACTGAGTCCACGCCAGGTTGCACCAGTGCTATATACCAGGAAAAGTAACACATCCCGACCCTGCGTTAGTGACCCTGGGATAAAAGCCGTGCAGACAAGACACGCAAAAGATGGGAGGGGAACCAAGCCCAGAGAGAAGGAGGGATGTGCCAAAGGTCACCCAGTAGGGCAGTGGCAGAGTCGGGATAGATGCCAGGTCTGCGAAGTCCCAGCCCTGCCCCCAGACTACACTGCCTCGCAAGAACCAGACAGAGCCAGTAAACACCCTGTACAGAAGGATCACTGAGGGGCACAGCACGTGGCCCCACCATTTAGCCCCTCAGGACACCCATTGAAACTGGACTGTAATTGGCAAGAGAGGTGAGCAGACTGTAACCTGTTTCACAAACCCCGGCGCCAGCCACTCCCCCTGCCAAGGGGCTGGAACAGAGTTGCTGCCCCCTAGAGGGAAAGGCCCTTATCCTAGTCATGACACCCTCCACGGAGCCAGCCGTGCCCCCTGCTGGGGTTGGTGACCCCTAAAGGGGAAAGGCCCTGTATCCTATTCCCCCAACCCCTGGGCAGCCAGTGCCCAAGACCTGGGGCCGGATCAGAGCCACCTCTCTTGTCCCTGGTCTAGGGCTAAAAGGGACCAGGGCCTGACTCCCAGCCCACTTGAATGTTCAGCCTTCACCGACCGCTCCCCGCCCCACGCACCCGCTCCGAGGTGGTCATGCTGTCGGTGCCGCTGCCCTCCTCCTGGGTGAAGAACTGGGAGGCGATGCTCATGCGGGCGTTGCTGCCCTCCCCTGCGCGGCTGGTCATGGTGACGCGGGCACCTGGCGCGCGAGCCGTTCCCAGCCGAGAGCGGGATGCCCCTGCCAAGGGGTCTGTGCCCAGCGCTGGACGGGCGAGAGGGCAGCTCTGTGTTCCCGGCCCAGGGGCTCTCAGCTCAAGCTGCTAACGAGGAGACTAATTAGCACCCTGCCCCCCACAATCCCCAGCTCCCCCCACATGAAAGCCCAGGACACCCCATCACCCCAGTCTAACATCCCCACACCCAGATACCCCCCAGGCCTCCCTGACGCCACCCCGGCCTGGATGCCCTGTTACCCCACAGGACCCCCAGCCTGCCCCACTGCCCCCATGGGCTACCTATCGGCCCCACCCTCCCCCCATTATCACCGCCCCAGGCCTCCCCCAGGGATCACATCACCTCAGGGCAGCCCTCCCTTAGCCTCCAGGCTCGCTACCCCCCTCGCCGGCCCCCTCCCCATTGTAACCCCCCTTCCCTCCCTCGCCGGCCCCCTCCCCATTGTAACCCCCCTTCCCTCCCTCGCCGGCCCCCGCCCCATTGTAACTCCCCTTCCCTCCCTCGCCGGCCCCCGCCCCATTGTAACCCCCCTTCCCTCCCTCGCCAGCCCCCTCCCCATTGTAACCCCCCTTCCCTCCCTCGCCGGCCCCCTCCCCATTGTAACCCCCCTTCCCTCCCTCGCCGGCCCCCTCCCCATTGTAAACCCCCCCCCCTCGCCGGCCCCCGCCCCATTGTAAACCCCCCCCTCATTGTAAACCCCCTCCTCCTCGCCGGCCCCCGCCCCATTGTAACCCCCCTTCCCTCCCTCGCCGGCCCCCTCCCCATTGTAACCCCCCTTCCCTCCCTCGCCGGCCCCCTCCCCATTGTAACCCCCCTTCCCTCCCTCGCCGGCCCCCTCCCCATTGTAACCCCTCCTCCTCGCCGGCCCCCTCCCCATTGTAAACCCCCCCTCCTCGCCGGCCCCCTCCCCATTGTAACCCCTCCTCCTCGCCGGCCCCCTCCCCATTGTAAACCCCCCCCCTCCTCGCCGGCCCCCTCCCCATTGTAAACCCCCCCTCCTCGCCGGCCCCCGCCCCATTGTAAACCCCCCCCCTCCTCGCCGGCCCCCTCCCCATTGTAACCCCCCTCCCTCCCTCGCCGGCCCCCGCCCCATTGTAAACCCCCCTCCCTCCCTCGCCGGCCCCCGCCCCATTGTAAACCCCCCCCCTCCTCGCCGGCCCCCTCCCCATTGTAAACCCCTCCCTCCCTCGCCGGCCCCCTCCCCATTGTAAACCCCCCTCCTCCTCGCCGGCCCCCTCCCCATTGTAACCCCCCTCCTTCGCCGGCCCCCTCCCCCGCGCTCGCTCACTCACACTCCGCGCTGCCCCCTCCCGGCCGCCATCTTCCCCCGGCCCGGGCGGTGCGCACTGCGCAGGCGCGCGCCGCAAGGCCGCCTGGGTCATGTAGTTCTGTTGCGTGAAGGGTGGGGCCGTGGCGGGGCCGCCGCGGTGGGTGCTGGGTAACCGAGTCCATCGCCTGCTGCTGCCTGCCGGGTGGGGTGGATGGTACAGCTCCTTCCTGCCCTTTGACCCATGACCCCAGCCACAGCGACCTCTCCTGGTGCCCTTTGACCCTTGGCCCCACTGCCCTGATCACAGCAACCTCCCTTTGATGCCCTTTGACCCCTGACCCCAACCTCAGCAGCCTCCCCGGTCTCTGAGGCGGAGGCGCGGCCAGGGGGCTCCACGTGCTGCTTCCGCCCTCAGGCGCTGCCCCCGCAGCTCCCATTGGGGCCCTGTTCCCGGCCAATGGGAGCTGCGGAGCCAGCGCTCATGGTGGCGGCAGAGCGCAGAGTCCCCCTGGCCACCCCTGTGCCTCGGAGCCAGAGGGAGATGTGGCCCCTTCCGGGGAGCTGCGCGGAGCCGGGTAGGGAGCCGACCGGCTTCTCACCAACCGGACGCCTGACGACCCTGCACTATCGGGACTAATGGCGTCCCGGGCATACATCGGTCGGGATGCGGGAGAAAGAGTTAATTATCGGCACAGTCCCGATTTTATCGGGGCGTCTGGCCACCCTACTCCCCAATGCCCTTTGATCCCTGACCCCACAGCCCCAATCCCAATGATCTCCCCCCACCCCCACCCCCAGTGGACATAGACCTGGATCTCACCCCACCCGTGGCCCGGATGTTTTTCCTCCACCTTTGCACCCGTCCCCCAGGCCAGGGCTACGGCCCCCTCCCAAAGCTTTTCACGCCCTGGCGCGGGCGGCCCCATTGGGCCCAGCCCATAAGGAGGCAGGAGGTTGTTTGGGTCTTTGGCTTGTGTCCTTCCAGAAAACAAAACTTTGACACGGCCGGCGTGCAGCCCTGGCGAGATCTTCCATGGTGTGCGGCTCCTCTGGTCAACAGCTGGTCCGTGGGCCTCCGCAGTCCCCTGCATCTGGCTCGCTAGAATAGCAGGCTGACTTTCGAGCTTCTCCAGGCTGCAGGTCGACCTATTGTAATCATTCCATGTTGCTTGCAACCTCTCTCCTAACATCCAGAGCAGCCATTCCAGCAGGCACATAAAGGTTGTTCACACTGGTGGGTTCTAGCCTCCTATGATCCCATTCAGTGCAGGGTCCAGTTTCTGTGCATGGGCTGATCTTGCCCACACCGGACAGGTGTATTCAGCCATTGAATAGCGAAGTGCAAGCGCAGTGGTTTGCTGCTGGGCTGGTTCCCCAGTTTGAATTGGCACACTTCCTGGGTATGTTGTGCCAGGTGCCTTTTACCTTCTCCATGTGTGCCTCAAAGGAGAGAGTGCAGGCTAGCGTCACTCCAAGGTAGACAGGAGTCCAGCAGTGGGCAAGTGATACCCCGTTCCAGATGTTAAGTTGTCTACCGGCCTCACAACTGCACAGATGGAAGAGACTCACTTGTGTTCTGGCTGGGTTGGCACACAACTGGGTCTTGGTGTAATAGACTGAGAGCTCGGACAGCACCGATGTTAGTGTCATTAACATGGACAAGTTCGGCTGGTTTTCTGTTGCCCTCCATCGGCTCCACTTCCTGCATAGTTCAACGTAAAGACGTTGGGTCTCTAGGAGAGATTGTAACATTCAGGCGAGGGTGTGATCTTTTGTCATGTTGTGTATTTAGTGAGGAGCCTTTGGTGATTCGCTGTGTCATATGTCGCTGCTAAGTCGACAGACATGGCGCCTGTTACCAGACCTGTTTCAAAGCCATCTGTGATGTAGTCAGAGATGTTCAGTGCTTGACCAGTGCGTGACTTGCCTGGGCAGAATCCAGCTTGATCTGGGATTAGATGCTTTTCAGCGAATTATGATAGGCGGTTTAGGATAAGAAGCACACACAGTTTGTAGAGGTGACATAGTAGTGAAAGAGATCTGACATTCTTCAGCTCCGTTGAGTCCTTCCCCGGCTTCAGGAGAGCCACAACCTGTGTTTGTTGCCAGGTCTTGGGTACTTTGTATGTGGCTGAGCATGTGTTAAACAATTTAAGTAACTAGTTTTTTATTGCTGGTCCGACAGGTTTAATTTGTTCAGTACAAATGTCGTCTAGCGTGGCGTCTTTGCCATTCTTGAGGGTGTTAATTCTGGAAGTTAATTCAGTTATTGCATACAGTGCCCCCAAAGTTATAAGGCTGTTTGGTGAAAGGAACAGAGTAAAGGGGTTTTGTCACAAAGGAGCAAAGTTAAGGTTGATCTGGTGATCTGTGCATTGTTTATATTTTCCAATAAGACAGGAAGTAGAGGCAGAGTTAAGGCTATTTGATGAGATGGGAAGGGAGGTGGGTTTAAGGCTGTTTGACTCAATACAGCACAAAGCTAAGGTTGATCAGGTGCAGTTAGCTGTGTGTATCTGATACTTGCCGTTGTTTTGGTGAAAGTATCATGGGAGGGGATGGAGTTAAGGTTGTCTGATCCTGGGGGTGGAGTTAAGATTAATGCAGTGACCTCAACTGTACATTTTTAAAAATAATTTTCTAATTTTATTATTTTTTAACCAGAAACTTCCACTTTAATTTCCACTGAATTTCCCGCTGTCCAGATGTTGGTGATTATGGAGGACAGTAAACATTCCCCTCTGGATGATTTGCGTTTTGTTTTTTTTAATCACTGAAGTGATAGATATTCCCCTCCCAAGTTTAAAGCAGTTTGTAGCCCGAGAATCTTGTCCACGTATTAGATCAGCTTTGCAGCCAATCTCTGCCACATGCATGTCTGATGCTTCCCGGGGGTACCCAGCATTGCGAGGCACCTCGCTACCACCCGTCCTTAGCGCGAGGAAACCTTATGTGTGCCTGCCAGGGGTCAGCTCCCTGATTCCACCAGCTCGAAAGCTTGTACCTTCCACCAATGGAAGTTGGTCCAGTAAAAGATATTACCTCCCTCACCTTGTGCCTAGCTCTTAGATACGTCTTAGAGAAAACAGGTATATGTTTATTTAATGCAGAATAGAGATTTGAGAAGAAGCAAGTAGAATTAATGGAAACAAATGGGTACATATAAAATAAAATCATAACCCCCATTCTAAAGCCTGCACATAACAAGCCACTTTTCTGACTCTCCCAGCATTAAACCACCAGGCCAGCTGCAATCCTCTGTTCAGAAGACAAGCTAGGGGCAGAATAGTGAGGTGTACCTCTGTACCCCCGGATGTAGTTCCAACAATTTGTTGTCTTCACTTGTAAACCGGGCAGCTTGTTTTTTCCTTTGCAGACTTTGCCATCACTCGATTTGCACTTTGCTCAGCCTGTACGCCGGCGCTCACGGTGAAGGTCAAGCTACATGCAGCCAGGCAGAGAAATCAGCATCTCCTGCCCAAAAGAAATTTGTTCATCACCTTCTGGGGATCAGCCCCAACTCACTGCAGACGCGTAACTCCCTGCGCATTAGCCGTACACAGGTTTTGCGGTGAGTATGGCGCCTGTCGTGACGCAGGCTTTGAGAAGAGATCTCACACCACACCCTCTGAGGAACTATGCAGAGACCAGCCCAGGGAACCCTGTGATCAACGGCCAGCCGGCACCAGCAGCTCCCTGGGTCACAGCACGTGGGACGACTCGGAGATTCTCAAGCCAGAAGGGATCATTCTGATCATCCCGCCTGAGGCCTTCCTGGCCAGGGTCAGGGAATCCAGCTAGCCAGCCAGACCTGCAGCCAGCCCAGATCTGGTGGTTGAGCTAGAGAGGCGCTTTTATAAAGAGATGTCCAGTTGTGATTTAAAGAACTTTTTGCAGTTTTGCTGTTGCTTTCTCTGCCCTGGGTGGATTGGGTGTTTGCTCCAACCTTCCTACTCCGCAGCGTCTTTTCATCTCAGTCCCCTCCACCCCCATCCCTGCCCCCTCACCCCTTCCCTTCTCTTTGCAGTTAACTTATCCCTTCTGAACTAAACTCACCCCCCCAAATTAAGATGCTGTCCAGTTAATATCTCCAATGTAGCAAGCCAATGGTGGGTTTGTAGTGGTCCCTATGGCGAGTGTAATTTGAATGGCACAATTAGAAATGCCCCCACTTGTACCCAGTCAGGAGGATGGGATGCCCCCCTAGGGGCATATGAACTGTTTGGAAAAGCAGCCTTAAATATCCCAGGAATCCCCTTAAGAAACAGTCCTTACTGGGCCCTACAGGGTCACTATTTTGTATGTGGCCGAAAGGCTTACAAGGTGCTGCCAGCCAACTGGACAGGTAGCTGTTATATAGCTCATGGAGTTCCTCATCTTTCCATAACTGCCACACTGCCCAAAGGAAAGATTAGAAATGCCCGAGACACCTCTGTTGAGTCACGAGAAAAGACCCTGCGGCGACTGACTACGGCATTAGAGGGCAATATGAAGAATCCCCTCACAACCGAGAAGCTGGTAGGGTGCTCTGTACTGGGAATAGCGCCACTGTTTACCGGGCCAGCCATGGCATGCATAGGCCGCTATACTGTAAGGCTGCAGATGGTATTTGAGAAAGTGGCCTTAGAGTTAGAGGACTCGGTTAGTGATTTAGGGTCAGCAGTAAAAACATTAAATAAAGAGTTACAGCAGCTCAGGACGTTTTCCCTCCAAAACAGGCTGGCTTTGGACTATCTTGGCATCCCAAGGAGGGGTTTGTGCCCTCATCGGGCCCCAATGGTGTGTATATGTAAATGATAGCAGTTATGAGATCTCAGGCTGAGGCCCATGCCCAAGCCGGAGCACAGGTTGCCTATACTGCCCCAGAGAACGATTGGTTGCAAACCTTGTTTTCAGGCTGGGGTTTGTCGTCTTGGCTGGGTGGTTTATTTAGCCTGCTATCGATACTTCTCTTTCCTGTATTGCTTGTATTACTGGTATTATGCTGTGCAGTATCATGTGTCAGGGCCCTTTGGCAAACGTTAATAAGTCATTCTCTTCAGGGCTATCACAAAGTGCTTATGCAAAGTCATATTGTAAAGAAATAAGTAGCCCAAGTGAGAAAACTCAGAGCCAAGGCTGTTGAGTGTTCTCAAAGGGGGGAGTTGTTGGGGACACTGGGGCATGGCCACGAGGTAACTCGAGGGGATGGAAGACCACGAGTGTCGATGAAGCCCCCTGGCACTAGGCCCAGGTGTCCTTGGCCCCCCCTCCTGCCTGGAGGCACTCGCAGCAGCTCTGCGTACTAGGCCCAAGTGTCCTTGGCCCCCCCCCGCCTGGAGGCACACACAGCAGTTATGCTGAGAATCTGCAACAGTATGTTGCAGAGTCAGACTGCCTGAAACTAAGCAAGGCCAAACAGGGGAGATATGGAAGAACAATGCTGAATAAAGCAGCTTTATGTAGAGTTTAACAAATGATACAGAGAATCAGGGAACTAGCTGGGAACTGGATTGGCTGGCTATATGGATACTTGGGGCAGCTTGCTATTGGACAAGTATGCTGGAAAAAAGGATGTATAAAAGCCTGTGTAACTTCCTGCTCTGTTGTGCAGGATTTGAGATTTTATTCTCCCTGTACCTTTTTGCAGCTGCAAATAAACTTTTCTGCTTCTCCACCCCGTTGTGATTATTGGGTGTAGCACACCGGGTAATGAACCAACTCAAGCTGTTGTTCAGCCTCACTGGGTGCCGGCAACACCATTGTTCAGGACTCCTGGATTCTAACCCTGGCTCTGGGAGGGGAGTGTTGTGTCTATTGGTTAGAGCAGGGGAGGCTGGGTTCTCCCCCAGCTCAGGGAGGGGGGTTGGGTCTAGTGGGTTAGAGCAAGGGGGCTGGGAGCCAGGACTCCTGGAACCCAGCTCTGGGAGGGGAGTGGAGTCTAGTGGGTTAGAGCAGCAGGGCTGGGAGCCAGGACTCCTGGGTTCTGTCTAATGGTTAATTCCCCTCCCTTTGTACAATTTGCACTTTATTTCTAGACAGATTTTCTCTCGTTTCAGTTCCCAGCCATCCAATCTTGCTCTGCCTTTGTCTGCTGGATTAGGGAGCCCTCTGCTCTCAGCAAATCTCTCCCTGCCGAGAGGCCGAGATGGGGGTGGGATGGGGGGGGGGCAACTGTGCCTGCGTCAGTCAGTCTCCCAGGAGCCCCGTTGTATAATGGGAAGAGGGTGCGATTGGGTTACGTGCGCCCCAGCACTCCCCGCCGGGGATTAGAGGTCGAGCAGGTAATTAGTCAATTGCGGCCCCTTGGCTGGCAGACTCTTTTGTGCTTCTTCTTAATCCCGAAACCAGCAGCTGGATCAAGCGTTCTCCTGACAACGGCCGGGGCACCGGAGAAGTGGCAGGGTAACAGGAGCCTTTGGGGAGAGATGAAGCCAAAGGCAGGTAAACAGCCAGGGGAAGGCAGGTGGGAGCTGAAGGGGGGAGGCACACTGGCCCCAGGGCAGGGGGCCTGTGCTGGGAACCCGAGCTCTGGAGTTCAGGTTGGAGCAGGGGCAGAGGGGCAATGAGTTTACAGTTCTCAGCCCATTCTCATGGGAGAAAGCTTGTCACATTACCAACCCCCACCCCCTGCCCCACATGCCAGCCAATGAACCCAGGGCTGGGCTAGCAGGGGGCTGCGGGTTGGGAGTGAAGCTCATTGGCACAGCTGCGTGGGGAGCCCAGGGCTAGAAACGCATGGCGGGGGTTGTGAGCTGGGATACGGGATCCTCCTTCACTTTCGGTTCCAACCAGCAGTGTGGTGTTGCTGCATCTTTTAAACAGCTGCTGCGCTTCACCCTAGAGGTGGCTGCATCTCAGCGCCAGGCGAGGGATCCCTGAAACCCATCCATAGTTCACTGCAGGTCTCGACTCTCATTAGTGCTGAGATGCCAGCAGCCCCCTTCCCCATGTGCTGTCACAGCCCCCGTCACCGGGGGAGCGTTCAGCTGTGAGGTTTGGGGGGGAACCACATTCCCCGTGGGTTCCCCGTGGCCCAGAGCTCCCAGGACCCCCACACTGGGAATCCAGTGTCCCTGGCCCCTCCTCTCCCCTCGCTGCTGCCAGGTGATCCTATCGCCCTGATTGGTCCCACGTAAATCCCGCTAAAGCTCCTCTGGCCAGCGCTCTGCCCTTAAATAGGGGCCGGGGCTTCAGCCAGTACCTCTCGAGCACCCTCCCACTCCCCCTCCCGGCCCTCCATCCTCCAGGGCTCTGCCCCCCACTCCCCTGGCTGGCCTCCCTGACCCCAGGGCTCTGCTCCCCCTGCCCCCCACTCCCCCTGCTACCCCCCTACCCCGCACTCCCTTGGCTAGCCCTCCTGCCCCCAGTGCACACTCCTCTGGCTCCCAGGGCTCCACTCCCCACCTCACACCCTTGCCCCCAGGTCTCTACACCCCCCCTCCTTCTCCTGGGCTCTGCTGTCTCCTCGTCCTACTCACAGGGGCCATGGGTAGCTTCAGCATCAGCAGCCTGGAGCACTATGCCCAGCTCAGGGTGCTCACCTCCTGGCCCCTCCTCCTCAGACAGGGGGTCTCCGGCTTTGCCCCCCCAGCAGGACCCCTGGATCCAGCCCTACGCTTCCCCCAAGCCCGGCCAGCCCAACCCCCCCGGCGGGTGGCCGACTTCTCCATCTGCTCCCTCCTGGCCCTGGGCGGCTCGGAGAGGACGGGGGAAGGGGGGCGCCAGGAGGAGCTCGGCAAGGGGGCTGTGGCGTGGGGGGCGACCCCGCCGGGCTACGCCTGGATCCACTGCTCCCGCTTCAAGCCGCCTCGTCTGGCAAGTAAGATCCTCCCCTTCCTGAGCCCTTGGGGTGAGCCCCACTGTGGCCCGGGCCCCTGGCTAAGCCCTGCAGCCATCCACGAATGGCAGCGCCACGAGGCACCGGGCATGGCTGGGACGGTGGGGGTTCACCCCGGCTCCCCCAGATACCCCCAGCAGCTTGAGTGAGCAGGATCTCAGCCCCTCCGGCAACAGGCTGGGGCCAACACAGAGTGCGAGGGGAGAGCGCCCCCTGCTGAGCCCCTGCAGCACAGCGCCCCCTAGTGCCCCATTGGGGCCAGCCCTGCGTGCCAGGGGAGAGCGCCCCCTGCCGAGCCCCCCGCCCCCTGCAGCACAGCGCCCCCTCGCACCGCACTGGGGCTGTGGCTTCCAGATGGAAAGATGTGGGGCTGATATTAACAGCAAGGGGGGCTGGCGGCCCTGGTCCTTCCTTTCCGGCTGCTGTGCAGGCCCTGCTTCACCTCTCCCCTCTCCCCTCTCCCCTCCCCGCAGAAGCGAAGTGCGGGGGCAGCCCCGGCCGGGCCCCCCGCAGGCCCCGCGTCCCGTTCTCCGTGGCCCAGATCGGCGTCCTGGAGGGCAGCTACCGGCAGACCCGCTACCTGAGCAGCAGGCAGGTGGGGGAGCTGGCAGCTCTGCTGGGGCTCAGTGAGACCCAGGTAGGAGGCTCTGGCTCGGGCAGGGCCTGGGGGAGCTGGGCGGGGAATTAACCCCAGACGGTTCCTCTCAGTTATCAGCACCTGTTAGAGCAGGGGGCAGCTGGCCTGTCGGTGAGGGGGATCCTTCAGGGGGCGTCCTTGGGGCAGCTGGCCCTTCACTGAGGGGGATCCCCCAGCAGCGGGTGCCCTGGGACAGCCAGCCCATTGGTGAGGGGGATCCCCCAGGGGGCGTCCTAGGGGCAGCCGGTCCCTCAGCAAGGGGGATCCCCCAGCAGGGGGAGTCCTGGGGCAGCCGGCCCATCGGTGAGGGGGATCGCCTGGCGGAAGGTGCTTGAGGGGCAGCCGACCTGTTGGCGATGCGGATCCCCTGGTGGGGGGCGCCCTGGGGCAGCTGGCCCTTCAGCAAAGGGGATCCCCCAGCAAGGAACACCAGAGGGGCAGCCATCCCCTCGGTGCGGAGGATCCCCCAGCAGGGGGCGCCCTGGGGCAGCCAGCCTGTCCATGACCCCTGCCAGAGGATCCTGGTGACTCGTAGGCACTAGCTTTCCTGCTCCCACAGCGCCCCCTACTGGAGGGTATCCAAAAGGCCCGAGTGAGCCTCTGGGCTCCTGGGCTGAATTCACAACTGTGCCCATGGCTTGCTGTGCAGCCCTGGCTCTGTGCCTCAGTTTCCCTCTCTGTGCGCTGGGGCCGATGGCACCCAGGGAGATGTCCGGTCTGGTCTGTCTGGGGGCCACGTTCGCGGTGACTGTTGCTATTGTTTGTTCCAAGGTGAAAATCTGGTTCCAGAACCGGCGGGCAAGGGAAAGGCGGGACTTTCTGAAGGACCAGCCAACCAGCAGCAGTGCCCTGGAGGGAGCTGAGCCGGCCCATGCTGCCCCCCTCGGGCTGGCGCCAACGCCAGGGCCGGGCAGCACCAGAACATTGCCCCCTTGAGCCGCCGTGACCTCGGGCATCTGATCGCAACGGAGCCATTTGTGGTGCAAAGAGGCCTGGAGTTGCCATTGGGGGGGCCCCCAGATTGGGGGTGATGGTCCCCCTATGGGCTGTGCATCTCCTCCACCCTGTTGTTACAGGGCACCCATCAAACTCCAGCCCCCCCCCAATTGCAAACTGGTCCCCCTCCCTCTCCAAATCTTCAGCCAGAATTTGACCCCCCCCCCCAGCTGGGATGTGTACCTCAAACTCTGGTTTGACGCAGAGACCAGAATCTGTCTTTCTGTCAAATCCAGCTCTGCTCTGGGGAGACTGATTGCCAAGGAGAACCTGATTATGGGGGAGCTGCCCCCAGTCCTGGGATATCTGCTGTGGGGCGGGTGTGCCCTGTGTCATGGGGGGACAATAAACCCCCTTTGATCCCAGCACTGGGCTGTCATGTGGTGGTTTCCTTGTGTCCCTGCTTGAGTCTGTCCGGGGGGCTGGGGGCAGGGGGGGTGTTGCCTGGGGGGCCGGAGCAGTGTCCTGTGCTCGCCCCTCCCCTGGCTGCGCCCTGTTAGGCAGGGCTGGGCGTGGGCTGTCGGTGCAAAGCAGGCTAGAAGGGCCAGGCCATGGGGATGCAGTGGGGGTGCCCTGTCCCCAGCCTGGACAAGGGCGGGGGCAGGGAGGGGGCTGTGCTGCCTGGGGGCTCAGTGATGACAGCGCTGGCCAAAGTGCACAGGGGGTTGGGCCACTTCACCCCCCCAGTGAGCCAGTATGTCCCCCACCGACCTCCCCCGGTGAGCCAGTGTGTCCCCCTGCGCTCTCCCAGTGAGACGGTGTGTCTCCCCGATTCTCCACCCCCAGCCCCCGTGAACCAGTGTTGCCCTGCCTTCCCCCTGCAGCCCCCAGGCCCTTCCAGTCTCTGCTTCACCCCAGCCCCAGGCGGTCTCAGCCAGGATGGAGGCCCCCACAGCCCACCCCCCATTACTGCCCAATAAACCCTGGGGAGCTGTGATTCCCTCTTGGTCAGAGCTGGATGGATCCCACGCCCAGTGCCCAGGCTCCCAACACCCCATCACTCCTGGCCGTTGTGCTCCTGGGGAACCTCAGCAGGATGGGGGAGGAGATTCAGGGTTGTCCCTCCCCCTGACACGTCCCAGACCCCTCCAGCCACTAGCCCCGGCAGGGGCAGCAGCAACATGGGGCGCAGTCTCAGCTGGAGTCAGTAACTGCTCTAACCACTAGACCCTGCTCCCTTCCCAGTGCTGGGGAGAGAACCCACGCGTCCTGGCTCCCAGCCTCCCTGTTCTAACCACTAGACCCACTTCCCTCCCAGTGCTATGGGGAGAACCCAGGCATCCTGGCTCCCAGCCCCCCCTGCTCTAACCACTAGCCCCCACTCCCCTCCCAGAGCTGGGGACAGAACCAGGCGTCCTGGTAGAACAACAGATGCAAAATCCACAGCCATATCCCCATGGCTAGACCCCCCCCCCCCACGCAAGGCACCGTTCCAGTTCCATGGGTCTTACCCGTGCCGAGCCCAACGTGTGGTTTATCTCAGCCAGTGCAATCAGTGCCCCTGAAACCAGACAGCCCCTGCGTTCTCCAGTGAACTCCCCCAAGCTAATACCAGCCAGACCCCTGCCCCTGGGGTTGAGCCCTGGCCACACAGCGATCGTCCGCCCTCTCCGGCCTCGACCTCCAATAAACCTGCACAACACCTTCTAACGGCTGGCCTGGGAGCTCCGGCCGGGGCTGCACCCCGGCATTCGGGCCACGTAAGCTGCCTAATGATGTCAGCGTCCACCCTACGGCCGTGTCCCGCCGATGTCAGCGCCCTACAACCCTGATAACTGCCCCGCCACGAGAGGCGTAGGGCTCCCGTCGGTGTTAGCACCACGCAGCGTCTGTGTAGACAGGGCCTTACCCTCATGGGCCCTTGGCTGGCATTCTTGCCAATATCACGGCTCTGTGTTGGCAATTGACAAGAAAGCTGCTCACTGCCCCGGCTGTCACCCCGCAGCGGGTGGGGGGCTCCAGCTAGAGCCCTGCTGCTCCCCAGGTTCCCAGCTCCCTGCCAGGAGGGAGTGGGGAGCCGAGAGCCCAGGGGACAGCCTGGGCTCTCAGCCACCCACACTGCCCCTCTTACGTCAGACGGAGAGCAGCGTGGACATGACCCACCACATTAATTACTGCAGTAACATAGGTCCACTTCAGTGTGCAGTGTAGACAAGCCCTGACATTCCTAACACGGCTAGCCACCAGAAAGCCTGGACTGACCAGAGACACTGGCTTTATGGCTTATTCCAGCAATCGGTAACCCACCCACCCCTCTTTGTGTCCCTGTGACTGCAGGGGTGTAAATGGGCCACTCTGCCTTGAAATCTGTGTTAACTGCTTATGCTAAACCATCTGTTCTACCTTGTATGTAGCTGGGACGCTCTGAGCCCCTTTCCTAGCCCTGGAGAAGAGCTCTGTGTGGCTTGAAAGCTTGACTCCCTCGCCAACAGAGAAAGCTTGACTCCCCCACCTTGTCTCTCTAGTCCAGTGGTTCTCAACCTTTCCAGACAACTGTCCCCCTTTCAGGAGTCGGATTTGTCTGGCGTATCTCAAAGTTTCACCTCACTTAAAAACAACTTGCTGACAAAATCAGACCTAAAAAGACAAAAGTGTCCCAGCCCCACTCTTACGGACAAATGGCTGACTTTCTCATTTTTTAACTATATACATCGCTACCCTGATATAACACGGTCCTCGGGAGCCAAAAAATCTTACCGCGTTATAGGTGAAACCGCGTTATATCAAACTTGCTTTGGCCTCGAGCATTTCCGTTATTAATAGTCACTTCCCACCCCCTGACTGACCCTTCAGAACCCCCGACCCATCCAACCCCCCCCCCAGCTCCTTGTCCCCTGACTGCCCCGTCTCCTATCCACACCCCTGCCCCCTGACAGGCCCCCTGGGACTCCCACGCCCTATACAACACCCCCGTTCCCCGTCCCCTGACCGCCTCGCCTCCAGAACCTCCGAACCATCCAACCCCGCCTGCTGCCTGTCCCCTGACCGCCCCCCGAGACCCTCTGCCCCTTATCGAACCCCTCGGCCCCGGCCCAGCACCCTTAACACGCCGCTCAGAGCAGCGTGTCGGAGGTCCGCCGGAGCGCGCAGCCCCGCCCCCCCGAGCGCTGCTGCACCCCGTTATAGCCGGATTCGTGTTAGATCGGGTCACGGTATATCGGCGTAGAGGTGTAATTATAAAATAAATCAGCTGGAATATAAATCTTGTACTTATATTACAGTGCGTAGTGCATAGGGCGGTATAAATCCGTCATTGTCTGTATGAAATTGTCGTTTGCATGGACTTCGCTAGGGCTGTTTAGGTAGCCTATTGTAAAACCAGGCAAATATCTAGGTCAGTTGAGGTACCCCCGGAAGACCTCTGTGTACCCCCGGGGGCAGGCGTGCCCCCGGCGGAGAACCGCTGGTATCCTGGGAGTGACACGGCTACAGCAACCCTGCCTACATACACAGAGACACACACAGAGCAGGGCTCGTTACCCCCTCCCCCCAGCAGGGGGCAGACAGAGAGACACACACACAGAGCGTGTGCACACAATCACACGTGCACTCACACTCAGAGCAGGGCTCGTCCCCTCCAGCAGGGGGCAGCAGGGGGACACACACACATACGCACAGAGCATGCATGTACACACACACACACAGAGCGGGGCTCGTCCCCTCCAGCAGGGGGCAGCAGGGGGACACACACACACATACGCACAGAGCATGCATGTACACACACACACACAGAGCGGGGCTCGTCCCCTCCAGCAGGGGGCAGCAGGGGGACACACACACACATACGCACAGAGCATGCATGTACACACACACACACAGAGCGGGGCTCGTCCCCTCCAGCAGGGGGCAGCAGGGGGACACACACACACATACGCACAGAGCATGCATGTACACACACACACACAGAGCAGGGCTCGTCCCCTCCAGCAGGGGGCAGCAGGGACACGTGCATGTGTGCACATGCACACCATCCCCCCCCCCCCCCCCGCCCCTGTGCCCTGGGTAGCCCCCCCCCCAGCCATCTCCTCTTTCCCAATGGCTCAGCTCCTGGTGCTGACCCCTGCACGGGTCGAAGGCAAACACGAAGCCCACGTCCCCTGGGCTGGGGGGCCAAAGTCCAGCCCCAGCCTCCTAATCAGTCACTCACCTCTGGGGAGTAGGGGAAAGGTGCCTCCCGCCAGATAAGATCCCTCCCTTGGCATGAGGAGTGGGGGGCACCCCAAGGGCTGAACCAACTCCTATCTTTTAGCTTCTTCAAGCAGTTGTCTAAAGTGACAGTCGTGGGGGGAGCATTGTCCAGTGATCAGAGCAGGGCAGGCTGGGAGGCAGGATTCCTGGGTTCTGTCCTGGCTCTGGGAGGGGCGGGAGTGGGGTCTAGAGGGCAGAACGGGGATGGGGAGGGGCTGTGTTTTAGTCCCAGCTCTGGGAGGGGAGTGGGGTACAGTGGTTAGAGGGGGTCTGGAGTCAGGACTCCTGGATTCTGCCCTCAGCTCTGCCACAGATTCCCTTTGGGACAATGAATGAGTCACTTCCTTGTCCCATGCCTCAGTTGCCCCACCCCTCCTCACCTCTCAGGGCTGCTCCACACTGTGTGGCAGCCCCTGGTGGGCAGGCAGTTCAGGGAGCGAATGATCCCCCCTGCCCTCCCCACCCCAAAGGCCCACCTCAGCGGGGCTGGCTCGGGCTCTTGGCCTGTGGATGGGTGCATGTCAGTGTGCGTGAAGGGGTGGGTGGAGCTGTGCAGAGTGTGTGTGAAGGCAGCACACATATGTGCAGGGTTCTCCAATAACAAACCAATGTCAACAGCCCCCGAGTAACCCTACAATAACAAACCAACGTCAACAGCCCCCGAGCAACCCTACAATAACAAACCAACGTCACCAGCCCCCGAGCAACCCTACAATAACAAACCAACGTCAACAGCCGCCGAGCAACCCTACAATAACAAACCAACGTCAACAGCCCCCGAGCAACCCTACAATAACAAACCAACGTCAACAGCCCCCGAGCAACCCTACAATAACAAACCAACGTCAACAGCCCGCGAGCAACCCTACAATAACAAACCAACGTCAACAGCCCCCGAGCAACCCTACAATAACAAACCAACGTCATCAGCCCCCGAGCAACCCTACAATAACAAACCAACGTCAACAGCCCCCGAGCAACCCTACAATAACAAACCAACGTCAACAGCCCGCGAGCAACCCTACAATAACAAACCAACGTCAACAGCCCCCGAGCAACCCTACAACGTCAACAGTCCCCAAGCTATCCTACAGTAACAATCTGCTTTGTGCAGCCTCCATAACCCTCAGCAAGGCCAGAGTAACAAGCTAGTGTGTACAGCCCTTCCCCTCCCCAAATCAGTGTACTCTGCCCCTCTGCTGCCCTACAACGACAACCAGCCCCCCGCGCAGCCCTACAATAACAATTCAGCAGGCACAGGCTCAGACCCCTGAGCACCCCTGTGGCTCCCGCGAGACCCTACAATAACAAACCAACTGCCCCACATCGTGACTAGACACCTAGAAGCCGATATACGCTGACCAGCTCCAGCACCCACCTGAACCGCATCCGTTTGGCTTAGCCTGACCAAGGGAAGGGGGATCCTGATCTGTGTCTGGTTGGCCCCATGGCCCCATAGGCCAGCACGACCCCAGGGCTGCAGAGCCCCTGAGAAGCTGTGACTGAAGTAGGAGGGGGAGGGATCTACTGGGGCAGGAGAGCGACGGGGCAGAAACCGAGCTGTCCTTTGACCTCCGCTGGAGGTGACCCTCGCGGGCAACCGACATGTATGAAGTCAAAGGTCAGTTAGGACCCCCCCCAATTTAACACACGAAGACCCCCGTGCGGATCAGCACCTCTGATCTTTTGCACAGTTGATGCCTGGAAATGGACTTGGCTGCCAATCGGTCACTCCCCGCGGGGGGGTGGGGAGGTGGAGCGAGACTGGGAAAGGCTGCTCTACAGGGGGAAATCAACCACCACAGTCATTACACAGCTCTAGCCAGGCCAGCATAACCCCCCGTATAGACATTGCTCGGCTCAGCCACGCAGCACCCACAGCGTTGCGCCCAGGCCAGGAGTGTTAGCCTCCACTGGGCAGAGGGGAAACTGAGGCACGTAGGAGCAAAAATCCAGTGGTGGCACTAAGAGTAGAACCCAAGAGTCCTGGCTCCCCTGACACTGCCTGAACCCTTGGGTCACACAGTCGGGGCAGGGAAGGCTCGGAGGAATGGCTATCGCTGCCCTGCGCTGGCATTGCCACGTGACTGGCACGCAGGGCACTCGGCCATCTTTGCTGAGCCCGAGCGTCCTCGCTGGCCAAAGCTGCTCTGCCCTGTGGGTCGCCACCCCATTGCCGTCTGGTGCACTGCCTTCTGGGAGATTTATGCAGGGCATTGTGGGATACCAGCCCCCCCCGCCCCCCCCCAGGGAACGGACGGAGCTTCGGGGGCAATTCCTCTGCTCCATCCCCTGATCTGCCCCTTTTGGGCTGTTTTTAGAATCCCCCCGCAGTTCCACACTCCCCCAGCTCGCCGGCAGAGGCCTGGGTGTTGGACGGGCCAGCAGAGTTCCTGTGGCTGGCCTAGAGAGACGTGAGTCCTCAGTCTCCCACGGGCGTGCAGCCGTGAATCTGAGACAACCGAGGCGGGGCCGATGCCCACTCTAACCCCTGCCTGGCAGCTCTGTTCCCTGTGTGCCCGCCAGAGCCAGACCCACCGGCTCCACCCACGATCATTTCCGCCTGTCAGCGCCACAGGGCGAATCCAGCTCCGGCGGCGTGGGGCAGAGCATAGCCTGGCTCAGGCATCCCCGCTCTGGAGCTGCACCCCAAAATCCTCAGGAGAGTAACAACAAAATCCAGGGCTGCCCAAGCTGATCCAAGTCATCTGAGCTTTCGGGGGCCTCCCATTTGCCCATTTCTCGGCAGCCCTCAAGACTAGAATCTTCTCTTATGAGCTGGGTGCATCCTTGTTATGGGCTGGGTTAGACGCCCATTGAGGTTGGTGGGGGTAAGTGTGTGTGTGTGTGTGTCTGTGTGTGAAACAGAGAGAGAGAGAAAGAGAGAGAGAGAGAGACCCTGGAAAAAGCTGGAGAGAGCAATTTTGGGTCTGGTGTTAGCTAAAGAGGCCTATGTACATTCTCGGTCAGAAAACAAGGCTGCATCAAAGAAAATCCCAGACTCCATCAATTTCTACTGCCAGCTGGAAGGTCCCAGGGCCCAGGACTTTGACGAGCGGCTCAACTTCGTTCGTTAAAAAAGGGGCGACTCAGGCCCTCCCAGGAACCCAGGAATCCGGGAGCTGGGGCTTTTCAACAACCCCCCCCCCCCGCAGTAACAGAGCCATGAAACCCATAAGAGTCAGGGACGTGGCCCCTGGCAGGATGGTTGGCTGAGTCCCTTGGTCTCTGGGCACAGGGCTGTGTGCTGGGGGGGCTCAGACCTTTGCTGGGATAACCGGCGTCAGGGGGAAATGCAGCCCGGCGCAGACGGCTTGAATGGGACTTTCTGGCACGTCTGGTTTAAATGGGACCTAAGCAGCGTCAGGCTCTTGTGCCGGCTTTTGCCATGGTGCGGCGGGGGGAGTTTTGCCTGAGTGAGCTGAGCACACTGGGATCTGGGGTGGCTGCTCCCCTGGAGGGAATGAGTGTGGGGATGCAGTTCCCTCCTGACTCCACCAGGGGGCGATAGCCCATTGCCGGGCAGGAGCCTTTGGGGACAGCTGCTGAGCCGGTGCATGTGGGCAGGTGGGGGCCACCCGCTAACCCATCTAATGCATTTAACAGCCCAGCCTGGCGCTAGAGCTGGATCCCACCCTGAGTGCTAGGGCCGGATCCAGCTGGGCGCCCGTTTCTCCCCACTCAGCCCTTTCGGCGCAGGGAAGTGAAGAGTTAACCGGGGCAGCGCCGTGCTATCGCAGGGGCGGGTCCCCACAGCGATCCC
Organism: Caretta caretta; assembly: GCF_965140235.1. Taxonomy (NCBI): domain Eukaryota; kingdom Metazoa; phylum Chordata; order Testudines; family Cheloniidae; genus Caretta; species Caretta caretta. The sequence goes on from NC_134228.1 coordinate 5,789,322, forward strand.
ACCGCTGCCACCGTCTGTTCCCTTATCTCTCCATGTCCTTGGCCCGCACCTGTCAGTGCGGTGCCGCCGGTGTTAACCATTAACCAGGACTTCCTGTTTGCCGCCAAACGCAGCAGGACCGAACAGGGGAACGAGAAAGAGAAAAAGGAGAAGAAAGGCCAACACAAAGCTGGTGGAGGGGATGCTTATCAGGGTGGCACCTGCTGGCATCAATGGCCCAGGGACTGGCTTCCATAATGCCCTGTAATAGGGCTTGGAGACATGGACACAAGCCTGCCAGCTGGAGACTGGTGGCAAGCAAATAGAAAGGTGTCAGAGGCAGAGATACAGGGAACAGGCAGCGTGTCCCTGTGGTTAGAGCACTGGCTGGGACTCAGGAGTCCAGGGGTCAGTTCCCTGCTCGCCCCAGACTCCTCCCCACCTGTGGCAGACTCATCTGTCCTTCCTATGGCTCTCTGTTTAGACTGGAAGCTCTTTGGGGCAGGGCCTGTCTCTCGCTGGGTGTCTGCAGCGCCTGGCATGGAAGGGCCCCAATCTCGGTCGGGGAGCTCCTCAAGCCAAGGTGTTTGTGCCACACTGACTGAATTAGCAGGTTGTTATTATTACTCGTATTATGGCAATGGTTAGAGACCTCACTTGAGATTGGGGCCCCGTCGCGCCGGGCGCTGCCCAGACACTGACTAAGATCAGGGCCCCATTGCGCCAGGTGCTGCCCAGACATCACAAGAGATGGTCCCTGCCCTGTAGAACTCACCATCTAACTGGTTGAAGGGTGGCAGGAGAGACAGGAGGGGGATATAATATACCCACAGTCGCACAGTAAGTTAGGGGTGGTGCTGGGGATAGATCTCAGGTGTCCTGGGCCAGTGCTCTATTCACTAGCTCCTAGTGCCTTTCCATGGCAGCCCCGCTTGTGACTGCCCCCAGTCTGGCCCCAGGAGCTCACACCTGGCCCCCTGCATGTGAGAGCACAAGCGGCCGTGTGGTCCAGTATGGGCTGTGGTGTCCCAGCCCTCCTAGTCAGCCGGCAGCAAGTCCATGAGACACTGGGCTGCTGTGTCCATGCAAATCCCCACCGGCGATAAGAGGGGAGGAGCAGCCAGAGCGTGGCACAGAAGCAGAACTGCCCACAGCTGGTGTCCAAGGATCGCCCGAGCCAGCCGGGGCAGGGGGGTGCCGGGGCGTCCCGGCTCACGGAGCTCCACTCAGGGACTGGGCGGGGGGCTGTGAATCCATCCAGGAGCACGCCTGCATATCCACAGCCCTGTCTCTGGCCAAAGCCTTCTGAGGACGCTCGCTAACCCCACCCACCACCGCCAAGTGTGTGTGTGCGGGGTTGGGGGGGAGTTGTGGGTCAGGGCAATCCACTCTGCTTCAGAGAGGGGAAGCTAAGGAATGGAGAGCAGAGGTGACCTGCCTGAGGCCTCCCAACCAATGAGTCACAGAGCTGTGCATTGAACCCAGGCGTCCTGACTCCTAATCCCTTCTGCTCTAACCACTAGACCTCACTGCCCTTCCAGAGCCAGGAACATAACCCAGGAGTCCTGATGCCCAGCCACCCCCACTCAAACCACTGGCTTCCACAGCTGGTTACAGAACCCAGAAGTCCTGGCTCCTAAGCCCCTCCAACCACTAGACCCCACTCCTGTCCCAGAGCTGGGGGCAGAACCCCAGAGTCCGGGCTGCCAGCCTGTGCTGGGAACAGGAGAGCTGACCGCACAGCGCTCCACCCAGCCCTGCCGTGACTAAGCACTCGCCCAGGGCCCTGGGCAGGGCGTGCTGTGGCATATCCCATGGCAGAGAGACATTTAACCCTTTCGGAGAGCGGAGCCCTGGGCCCAGGCCTCCTGGCAAAATAGGAAGGGGACCGGGAGCGTCCCAGCTGTGAATCCCAGTGGGTGGCCCCCAGAGCCAGTCCCACGCAGTGGCCACGCGATGGCTTCTGTGTGGAACTAGTCTTCTGGGTCTCAGCCCAGCTCCAAATAATCCCCATCAGCAGCAGGGCCCACTGTGCCAGCCTCCAGCCTGGGCACTGAGTCCCCCGCCAGCCCTCAGGCAGGGCTGGGGTCCGACAGAAAGGCAGTGGGGGCCAGTTTTCCCATCCCTCCATCTACAATCCTCAGCCCCCCTTGGCTGTGAGAGAGCCCTCCCCGGGAGGGTGGGGCTGCAGGGAAAGCCCTGGCCGGCCTCATAGGAGTGCTTGGTGCCAGATTCTCTGCTTAGGCCCAGCTCCCCACCTACTGAAGCCAATGGGAGATAGGTGCCTAAACGCCTTTGGAGATCTGGGCATCCGTTTCCCCATCTGTCCCATGGGGATCGTGATCCTCGCTTGCCTGTTCCGGGACAGGAGATGTCTCACTCCAGGTGTGTGTTCAGGGTCTAGTGCTTCGAAGCCAGGCTCCCATGGGAGTTAGGTATCTCCCTGAGGATCTGTGATTCCCACACGAACAGGGAGAGCCTGCCAAGGGAGCAGTGATGCTACGAAAAGGCTCAGTGCCTTCTTTTGCCGGACACATATATTTTTCTCTCATCATTTTTTCTGCTTGTGTTTGCCATTCGCTCCCCAGGGCTTGTCTGCTTTGAGCTGTAAATAAACCCTGCATGAGAGCTAGGTATTAATTATTGTTAACGATTGCCCTGCTTCCCCCACAAGACTGTCCGGACAACTGGAGAACTGGCATGAGAGATGCCACACCACCGAACTGCCAAGCATTGAGACAGGAAGGACTCTATTCATTTGTAGTCAGTCTGCTTGAAAACTCTGTTCTTTAACTCAAATGCCAGAGAAACTCTTTGGAGAAAAACGTTCTTTGTGAAAGATTCAACCAATCTCCCACTGCTTATTCCTCAGCCCACCCTGGCTGGAAAACCAGGGAAGGAACAGACTTGACAGTCCTGATATTTCCTAGCACATATCCACCACATGTCAGCAAGATGTTAAAAAAAAATTAAAGGAGTCAAAAGGCTACAACTCTGACTTTCTTTCTTGTTGCAAGTCAATAGCATGGAATTATATTAACATCTGCCTCCCACCCTTTCTCTGGCTTGTCTAGTTAAACCATAAATTCTTCCGGGCAGAAACTATCTCTAACCACTGGACCCCACTCCTCTCCCAAAGCTGGGAAGAGAACCTAGGAGTCCTGACACCCAGCCCCCTTGCTCTAACTACTAGACCTCACTTCCCTCCCCAAGCTGGGGATAGAACCTAGGAGTCCTGATGGTTAGGCGTCACTCTGTTAACCACTAGACCCCACTTCCCTCCTAGGCAGGGAGTATCATTGGCTCCTGGGTGCTCTTTGTAATGACAAGGTGCAGCCAACCTTCTCCTCAGAGTGAGGTGCTTTCCTGATTCCGTCGTGTCCCCCAGGCCAGGGTTGTGTTGCGTCCTAACTGCTCAGCGTGAGAGACCGAGCGCACGGGGCGTCCGACATCCTTGGGCTAAATCTTCCGCCAGCGCCCTGAGCAGAGAGATCCGACCCCTCGGGCCAGGGGGTAATAAACACCTGACAAGCCTAGGCTAACACCCAGCCATGAACAGCCGGGAACCTGTGTCCCCACCTTTCAAGGCGACCTGCCCTGGGGAAAGAAAATGGAGTTCGTACCCTGGGTGGTTGGGTTTTTTAATCTTTAGGGTGGTTCACAAAGCCCCGAGGGGCCCCCTCTGAGCTTATTCTGTCCTGTTCATTAGTCAGGCCTCATCTGGCTTGATTTTCCTGGAAGTCTCCCTGGAGGACTGGAGAACTGAGTCGGACGGTGGCATTCCAGACCCTGAAGGGGTCTTACACCGGTTGATTGCAACTGGTTGCGTTACAAAGGTGTGTCCAGTCCCAGGGAGGTCCAGACCGTGTGTCTCAGGGGCTGGTGTGTTAAAACCTGGGAGTTAAGTAACCAGAGAACGGGAGGGCCCAGGAGTTCTGCTGCAGGAGGAGGTTTGGCTTGAAGGTCCGCAGGAGCCCGCCTGGGGGCTGTGCATGCCGCCTACTGGCCAGAGAACCAGAGCCCCGTCGCTATTCCTGGAAGCTCACTCCCCAGTTTCTCCCCTGGCATGTCGGCGCTCCGCTCAGCCTAAGGGGCAACAGAAGTTGGCTCCTGCCCCCAACTCACGCTAGCTCTCTGGCAATAACAGTACCAGTCCCTAGGGCTTTCCATCCATAGATTTCAAAGCACTTTACAAAGGGACCTCGTTAGCCCTGTTGTACAGATGGGGAAACCGAGGCACGGGGGAAGGTGGCTCACCCAGCTTCACCCAGTTGGGAGGGGAGGTGCTGGGAATAGACCTCAGGGTGAGATGTGTGAGGTGCTGCATGGACACAGCTGCAGCCCCTGAAAGGAGCCCAGATTGCCCCCCTGGGAGGGCGAGGGTGCTGAGTGCCCACGGCTCCCACTGGCATTCAGGGTGTTCAGCAGCAGCTCCCCGTCCTCCCACGGAGGAGCCCCCTGAATAAAGAGACACCCAAACACAAGGGGGGCAGGTTTCGCCTTAAAAAAAACCTGCTCTGTGCCTCAGTTTCCCAACCTGTAACAGAGAGCTAATGGGCCCTGCCCACACAGTGCAGGGCTGAGCAGTGCCCTCTCAATGCTCAGTGCCATTGTGGTGGTGTCGGCACTCGGGCGGAGCTGGGCAGGAATTCAGCCTCCACTGTTCTGGCTGGCCGGAGTGAGGGAAGGGCAGGGCCTCTCCCTCTCGCTAACCTTTGCTCCAGGTGTGCTGGCTTGGGGCGAGGGGGGAGGCTGCGGCCCAGGTACAGAGCGGTCCTAGCCGGCTCTCGCAAAGGACGTGGCTTCTGTGTCTCTGCCTGGAAACAGCAGCCTGGCCAGGTGGGTAGCACATGAGGGACAGAGGGGCAGGTTCACTCATGGCAGTGGGGGTAGGGTAAGCGGGGGGTTCCTGCCAATACGATCACATGGCGGAGTCATTGGGGAAATCACCTTTCCAACACGGAGAGCTCAGCAACGAGCAGCGGGAGAGAGGGCAGCACCCCGTCTAGTGGTTAGAGCAGGAGGGCCTGGGAGTCAGGACTCCTGGGTTCTAGCCCCAGCTCTGGGAGCGGATTGGGTTCAAGTGGTTAGAGCTGGGAGCCAGGACACCTGGGTTCTAATGCCACCCCACCTCGCTGTTACTGTGGGAAGGCCACTCCCCCAGACTGGGCCTCATCCGCTCCCCCCCCCCCGGTGAAATAGTCACAAGGATCCTAGGGGAGCAGGAAGGGCGCATTAATGTCTCTCTGAAGATGGAAAGCATCACATTAAAGTCAACTATTTATTTATTATTATTATTTACAGAAAACTTCCGAGTGCCTCTTGAAACGACAAACTATACATTTACAGGGAATGCGCTCTCCTGCAATGAGATGCGGCTGTCTCGGGTGGAGCAGGGGGGCTGTTTATACAAGGATCCCTCACCTGGCGCTGAGATGCAGCCACCTCTGGGGCGGGGCATGGAAGCTGTTTAGACAGGGACCCCTCATCTGGCACTGAGATGCAGCTGCCTTTGGCGTGGGGTCCAGGGGCTATTTGGCTGCCAGATGCCTGACACTCCTGGGCACTAGTGCCAGAATTCTCACTTGCAGCCCCTCTGCCATGCCCACGCCATGTAGCAGCCTGCCCGACTGTGGGTGACGCTCCTGCAGGGAAGGGCTGGTGCCCATGAGCAGGTAGTGATGGGCAGCTCCTGTCTGCAGCGATCTGGCCCTTTATAGCATAATGACCACCTATAAAAGCCATCTGCAAACAGCTTGTAAATGTCTCCAAGGTGTTTATGGAGAGGCTGGGCTTGTGGGGGTGCGGGGAGGGATGGGACGGGTGCAGCAGGATGCAGCATCCCCTGGAGAGGGACGGGCTCCTACGCCTCCTGCTGCAAAGCTCTCCCTGTGCTGGGTTTCCCCCCAATCTCCAGCAGGGGCCTGGGGAGATGGGTCGCAGGGTGCAGCCCCAGCCCAGGCCCCCCAGATCATTGCTCAGCTCCTGGGCACCGGGACCCTGCAGCCTACACCCATCGGTGGGCCCTGCCCGGGCCGGTTTTGCTGTGGCGGTGGCTGGATCCTGCTCCCGGGAGCTAATGGAAGCCGGGGATCCACCCCCTGAACAAACAGCAGCTGCTGATATAAAAGGCTTGATAGCAGGCGGGGAGCTTCCTGCGGCAAAGGGGGCCATCCCACAGCAGGGCTGGAGGCTTGGGGCTGGTGCTGGTGCTGCTCCTGGGGGAAGGTGCAGCCCCTATTGTGGCTCCGGTGAATTTAGGGCTTGACCAAGGTCCGTTTTCTCGGTCCCTTGCAGCCCAGGCTCCTGTATGGGGGGCACAGCCGGGTCACCCTCACATGCCCGCCACTTTCTACCAATGTGCCTCAGGCCTGTCCTAGCGGCCCCCAAACCAGGGTCTGCCCCCCACCGTCACACAGCAGCGTCAGTAATGAAACAATCACCCATGTGATCCTAGGAGGGCAGCAGGAGAAGGACAAGATGGCTGCCGCACAAGCCAAGGACTCATGGGAAATGGCTGGGCTTTGAACACAAAATGGCCACTTCACAAGCCAAGAAGTACAGGCGATGACTGAGCGCCTTATCACACAATGGCTGCCTCACGAGCCAAGGGATCAGGGAGGTGACTGGGTTTCTGAAAGGAAAATGGCCGTTTTTTGAGCCAAGAGATATGGGTGCCCACTGGGTTTATTCAGATCAACTGGCCACTGCTCATGCCAAAGAATCATGGGAGCTGGCTGGGTTTAGTTAGATAAATGGCCACCTCGTACGCAAAAAAACATGTTGGCTAACTGGGTTTCCCAAAACACGATGGCTGCTTCACGAGCCAAGGAATCATGGGGGTTGACTAGGTTTCCCCCCCCCAAAAGATATGGCCACCCCATGAGCCAAGGAAACATGGGAGTTGACTGGGTTGCCCAAAACAAAATGGCTGCCCCATGGGGCAAGGAATCATGGGAGGTGATGGGTGTCCTAAAACAAAATGGCTGCCCCATGGGGCAAGGAATCATGGGAGTTAACTGGCTTTCCCCAAACACCATGGCCGCCCCATAAGCCAAGAATTAATCGAGCTGAATTGACTGGGTTTCCTGAAACAAAACGCCCACCCCATGACCCAACGAATCCTGGGCGCTGGCTGGGTTTCTACGCAACACTCCTGAGCCAATGCCCTGGCCTGTCCCCGACTGGCAGGTGAAAGCGGCTGCACAAGTGTGGGCGGCTTTGGGGGCTCCCCGGGGACTCCCATCCTGAGGCATGTTTGCCAAAGGGGCTGTTTCTATACCCAGTTAGCTCCTGTGCCCAGCTCCCGGAGACTGGCCATCCTCCTCCCCTGTCCCCTGCTTGTGTGCCCGAGCGCTGGCCCCGCGGGGCAATGGAGGGGGAGCCGGCGCTTGCTGGAGGCAAACAGCTGCTCCTCTCCCATAACCCTCCGCAGGGCGCAGGGCGAGGCTCATGCTCCCCGGCTGCCGGTTAACCATTAACTCTGCTGTGGTTAGCTCTGGCTGGGGGCGTTGCCAGCACCCAGGGGCAGGCTACGGTTGCCGAACTGCTGGGAGGTGCCCACCACCTCCATCCAGGGCCTCGCATCTTCCTCCCCTGTTTACCCCCAGGCTGGGGGTTCAAGCCCATCTCCAGATGGATCATTAGGAAAAGATCTAGGATGGAGATGGGGGGGGCAGCATAACCCGCCTCTGCAGGCCGCTGTCAGAGACTGGATCCACTCTGGCGTCCCTCTCCCTAGCCCATTTCTGTGATCACAGGCAAGGCCCAGCAACCCCCTGCACCCGCGCTCGGAGCTGTACAAACACAGAACAGAGGCTCCCTGCCTCTAAGAGCTACGAACCTCAGGAGGACGGGCGAGTGGGCGAAGGGTCAGGCTGAGAACTGATCGAGATATTTAGCCTTCCCTGCCCCAACTCTTTTCCTGCGCCCAGCCAGCCAGCTCAGGGGCTGGCTGTGCCCCGGGGGCTGGGTGGCGGGCTGTTCCCGAACCCTGCCCTGGCACAGTCCCCTTGGGGCCGCCTCCTCCCGACCGAGCGGAAGGAGCTAATTCCATCACGCGTGAAAGGTCCATTGAATAAAAACACAAGTTTAACTCCCCCCACCCCACCCCCCCGCCACCCCCAGGCTTGGAAACCCACCTCCCTGGAATCAACTGCTGCCTTCTTCTCCCCCCCTTTCCTCCCCCAGCCTCTGCCTGTCTCAGTGTCCCGCTGTCTCACACCTTGGAAGGAAACTGGCAGCTCTGACAGGAGCATCTTTATACTCGCTGCCGTGCCCGCACCCGGCCCACCTTGCCGGAGACAAAGGCTCATGTGTTTGGAGCCGGCCTGCCCGCCTCGCCCAGCTCTGGCTGCCTGGAAAACACACAGGGCCCGTGTTGATTTAAGAATGTATGGATATATATAAAACTGCTCCCAGCAGCCAGGCCGGGGGACGGATGTTTTCAGGGAAGCCGCGTGAGGATGTGAGGAAGGCAGGATCGGCAGCTTCCCAGCGCTTCGCCCGGCAGAAGGGCCGGTCGGCTGCATTTTCCACACCTGCCCGTGGCCCCGGCTGCCGGAGCCGAGCCGCCCCGTGGCGTGCCCAGGGGCGGCCCGACGCCTGGCCTCACGGGGGGCCCACGGCTGCCGAGCCGAGCGCTACGGCTGCTTCCTGGGAAGGACGGAGCCGAGGAGACCGGAAAGATTTAGTCGTTTAGTTTTTGTAGCCGGGAGTGATATATGGAGCAGCTCCCCAGCAGGCTGCTAGGGGGCGCTGTGCTCCCCACCCAGCCACGCCCCGGGTCTCAGTGCCCATGGCAGGGGCTGGGGGCGCTGTGCTCCGCACTGACCCACAACCCATGTCTCAGTGCCCATGGCAGGGGCTAGGGGGCACTGTGCTCAGTCACCCACCCACACCCCATTTCTCAATGCCCATGGCAGGGTCTAGGGGCGCTGTGATCCCCACCCACCCACTCCCCGTTTCTCAGCGCCCATGGCAGGAGCTAGGGGGTGCTGTGATCCCCACCCACCCACTCCCCATTTCTCAGTGCCCATGGCAGGAGCTAGGGGGTGCTGTGCTCCCCACCCACCCATGCCACATTTCTCAGTGCCCATGGCAGGGGCTAGGGGCTGCTGTGCTCCCCACTCACGCATGCCCAGTTTTTCAGTGCCCATGGCAGGCACTAGGGGGCGCTGTGTCCCACCTCCTCCATCGTAGTCAGGCTGAGGGTCACTGCCTTGGCTTGGGGCTCCGCGCAGTTGGGAGGCTTCTCGCAATAACACAGGCCCATCAGTTCCACTAGTGTCCTCAGATATTGGGGACCCAGCTTGGGGGGGGGGTGCACTCTCAGGGGTGCTGGGCACCCGTTGGCTTCAGCTGGAATTGTGCGTGTTTGGCACCTCTGATGGGTGAGGTCTCCGGCTGTGCTGGCCACGGTTCACAAGTAATGCCTATCAGAGACCCACTGAGGGGCAGAGAGAGGTCCAGGCAGTGTGGCACAGCATTGGGCTGGAGTATGGGAAACTGGGGTCCAATTCCTGGGTGTGTCACTGAGACCCTCTGGGATCTTGGGCAAATAAGTCAATTTCTCTGGGCCTCAGCTTCCCAGCTGTAAAATGGGGGAATAATCTGTTTTGTCTGCTCAGACTGTGAGCCCTTCAGGGCAGGGCTGTCTCTAGCTGTGTGTTCTGGCAGCGCCTGGCATGATGGGGCCCTGATCTCAGTCACTGTGGGTCTGGGCAGCGCCCGGCACGACGGGGCCCTGATATCAGTGCCCGTATGCCTGTGCCAGGCGCTGCACAAACACAGTAACCCTTTTGTGCGGGGGCCTGGTCTCACCTGGGGACTGTAGCTGCTCATGGAATAGACAGAAGGTAACTAGCAAGGATTGCGGCTCTGGTTTATGGACTCCGGCTGTGTCTAGCAGTCGCCCCATCCAGCCTGCCCCTCTGAGCAAGGCAAGGTCCCACTGAGAGAAAGGGGGTGCAGGCAGGAGGGGAGACGCTTGTTCTGATGTTTCAGGGGCCCTGAGGGTTGGCTCTGGCCCAGTTCGAGGGGAAGGCTGGGGCGGCTGGACTGGTTGTTTGGACGCTGGAGGGGAGAGCGGAGATAGAGAGATGGGAGGACGAGGCGAAGGCATCGGGGGAGCCGTTTCAGGCCAGCCCCGGAGGCCTTTGAACCAGGCTGCGTTCGGAGGAGGTGTCTGCCGGGCAATGACGGGGCTGGGGTGGCCGTGACGGAGGCACGGGGCTGGGAGCCTCAAAGGGGCCATTGTAGTCTAGGCGGAGCCGGCTGCCGGGCCGTCCTGTCGGTTATTTATAACCGCCGGCAGGTATTCCACTTCTCCGCTGCCCCCCCCGCTCCCCACCGCTGAAGGGAAACTCACCTGATCCAGGACGGCTGCACGGATAGTAGGGGGGCTGAACAGCCCCTGCTGCTGCTGCTCTGTCACTCCCCTCTAAGCACGGCTGGCCCCTTGGGGCACAATCCGCTGGGGTTTGGGAGTAGGGTGACCAGATGTCCCGATTTTATAGGGACAGTCCCAATATTCAGGACCTTTTCTTATATAGGTGCCTATTACCCCCCATCCCCGTCCCGATTTTTCACACTTGCTATCTGGTCGCTCTATTTGGGAGTAACCCCCCGATCATCGCCCTGGGGCTGTGTGACAGCTAGGCAGTGTCACTCTGGGGACCTGGTCCACATTGTGGGTGTGGGTGTGTACGCACACATCTGTATATCTGTAATTGCATGTGTGTGTCTCTGTCTGCATGTGTGTGTGTCTGTGACCCCGCACGTGTGTCTGTGTGTGTATGTGTCTCTGCCCTTGAGTCTGCGTGTGTCCGTGTGTTTGTACGTTTCTCTGTGTGCGTCTCTGTACGTGTGTGTGTCTGTGTGTCCAGGGGTTCCTGAGCTGCAAACCCGCCGGCGTCCCAAGCCCGGCTGGGCGTGGAGCTGGGGTGGGCTCCCTGCGCTCCAGGGCCCCAAACATGGGGGTGAAAGGTCAGAGCCCAGCCGGGATCCCGGCCCCGCCCTGCAGTGCTGGCCTGGGGCGGGTCCGGTTTCACAGGTCCGGGGCCCCGCGGGTTGGGCTGACGCAGGTGAGTCCGGGTAGCTGGGCGTTCCCCAGGATCCGTTGTTTGCACTCGCGCAGGCATGGGAGGAAATCTTCGCAGCAAAGCAAACAGGAATGACGGGAAAGCCCTGCAGGGCTGGGCCCGGGGCCCCGGGGATCGATTGGCATCCGTGGCCCAGTGAGCCCCAGCACATGGAGCCGGATGTGGGGCATCCTGGTGGCTGTGGGGAGGGAGACGTGGCTGGGGAGGGGTATTTTCATTGTGGTGGTTCCTCATAGGAGGCTGGTGTTGGGTTCACAGCCACAGGCCCCCTCCCCGGCTTCCCTCTGGAGATATGTGGAGAGTGGGGACCCGTCTCAGTCCTCATGCTGGGCAAGCGGGTGGGGCTGGGGGCATCCCCCTGCTGGGCACTGGGCTCAAACCAGGCGGGGGCACCTCTGACTGCTGACATGGGCAGGATTTGAACTAGGGTCTAAGATGTTGAATGCCCTTTTCCTGACCCCCCGCCCCCCCGAGTGGTCCTGTCCCCTCCCTCCTTCCTGCCCCCTAGTGGCCTCCTGCTCCCTCCCCTTCCTGCCCCCCATAGGCCTCCTGTCCCCTTCCCCTTCCTGCCCCCTTGAGCCATCCCGCCCCTCCCCCTTCCTGCCCCCCCCAGCCTCCTGCCCCCTCCCTGACCCCCAGGGGAATAGGCCTCTGACTGCTGACATGGGCAGGATTTGAACTAGGGTCTAAGATGTTGAATGCCCTGTTCCTGACCCCCCGCCCCCCGAGTGGTCCTGTCCCCTCCCTCCTTCCTGCCCCCTAGTGGCCTCCTGCTCCCTCCCCTTCCTGCCCCCCATAGGCCTCCTGTCCCCTCCCCCTTCCTGCCCCCTTGAGCCATCCCGCCCCTCCCCCTTCCTGCCCCCCCCAGCCTCCTGCCCCCTCCCTGACCCCCAGGGGAATAGGTGATAGTTTCTTTTATGGCGAGGTAGGCTGCAGGCTGTGTGCGTTCGTGTGAACGTTTGTGGACGTGCGTGTGTATTTGTGTAGCACACATGTATATGCACGTGTGTGTTTGTGTGTGCGTACATGTGTGTGAGCGCGCGTGTGTGGGTGTGGACTGCGGGGCACTTTGAAGAGTTGTGCTACCAACCGAAAGGATCTGGGCTGAGGGGGCGTCACCGGGGGGGGGGAGGGGGGCTGTGGGTGGGGCTGTGCATGTGGGTGCATATGCCAGTGTCTCGGTGTGCGTCTCCCCAGCCAGGCCCGCGGTGCCCCTGTACTTTTCCATTCCAGGCTGTAGCTTGTTTTCCTTTCCACCTCTCTCCGGCCGGGTGTCCCCCCTTCTCCCTGCCCTGCCCTGCTGCCCGCCCCAGTGGGGCTGCCGGGACAGCTGCCTCTGTTTCCAGGGGGCAGCGCGGCCCAGGGCTGAAGCCGACTGGGGTTTATTTGCGGGCCCGGCGCAGGGCTGTGGTGAGCCCCGGCGGGCTGGGAATAAACGCCGCTTTGCTGAGCGGGGCTAATCAGACGGACCAGGAGTGTTTCTTGGTTTGGATGGAAATGGGGGGTGAAGTCAGGTCGCGCCTCTGGCCGATAAATTTAGCATCACTTGGCCCGGCTGAGCTGTTTTGAATGTCCCAAAAAACGGGATCCAAATGGCAACTTTATTCCTTTCGTACAGACCCTCCCACAGCGCGGGGGCGGGGGAGGGATCCCAGAGCCCTCATGGCTGTCGCAGGTCAGATTCCCTTGTGTGCACCACAAAGGGGCTATCAACTGGACTCACATTACTATAGCGGAGCCTGCAGGCCCTCGGTGAGATCAGGACCCCGTCTCGCTGGGCGCTGCCCAGACACACAGTGACCGAGATCAGGACCCCGTCTCGCCGGGCGCTGCCCAGACACACGGTGACTGAGATCAGGGCCCCATCGTGCCGGGCGCTGCATAGACAGAGTGAGAGACAGTCCCTTCCTTAAAGAGCTTGAAGTCTAAATAGCCAAAGGGCAGGAGGAAAAACTGAGGCACAGAGAACGGCAGGGACCCATGCAGCCGGTCAGTGGCATAGAACAGAAGCCAGGTGTCCTGAATCCTTGTCCAATGCTCTCTCCACTAGACTTCAGTCCCCACTTGGCATGGAGCCAGCATAGCCAGCCCCTGCACCTGCCCCTCTCCACACACACACACACACACACACACAGACTCATTCTAAGGTAGGGGCAGCTCATCTCAGGGTGGGGGGTGACCAGGGTGCACTGTGCTCCAGCAATCCCCAGCTGGCTGATGGCCCCTTGCGGGCCACATGGAGCACCAGCCGGGCCCTGCTCAAAGCTACACCGGGGTCTGAAATGAGGGCACTCTGTCTGGTTCCTTGGCACACCCAGAGGGGCCCCATGGACAAAGGCCTTGCACAGGAGCCCAGCCGTGCCCCCTCTGCCAAAGACCCCCCATGCCAGGGGATTCCCCGGGACCGTGCCCTGGCGGTGCGGCCCCATTGCCCCTGCCTGGCCTCCAGGGGCTGCAGGAGGCCTTTGGTGGAGTAAAGTCATTGCAGAACTGCAGGGGGTGCTGGGCCGGGGCCACTTCTCCCTGCCCCACCCCAGGTCTCCTGCTGCATGGGGAGCGCCTACTGCTCTCCAGCCTGCTCACGCCCCAGCCATAAAGCGGGTGGGGTCCTTTTGTCACTAGCCCTTCCAGGATGCTGGTTCCTGCTTGGGAATTTGCTGCAGAGCTACAGAGCTATCCTCGGACTGTCACCTCTCCCCAGCCCTAGCCATGGCGCTGGAGGCCTGGACTCAGAGACACTCTCTCGTCCCAGAGGGAGCCGGCCACACACAGTCTGTTGTAAGGTGTATTACGGTAGCAGCTGCAGGACCCAATGGAGATATGGACAGCCGTTGTGCCGGGCGCTGCACAGACCCTGACTGAGATCAGGGCCCCGTCGCGCCGGGCGCTGTGCAGACCCAGAGGGACACAGTCTGTTCCCCAAAGAACTCACAGTCTAAACAGGGAAGGGAAACTGAGGTGGAGGGCAGAGAAGTGACTAGCTGAGGTCATCCAGGGAATCTGTCACAGAGCTGGGAACTGAACCCCAGCCTCCTGGGGCCTAGGCCGGTGCCATAACCCCTTGGCCTCCATGCTGCGTTGTCAGGAAGCCCCTGCCAGTGTCGGATTTTGGAGCTCTGGGAGCCAGTTTCTGCCTCCATCAGGAAAGGCCTTTTCCTGGGCTGTGGGGTTTCCCAGACATCTCACTTGAACCAGTCCAAGGAATGACCAGGCTGGAACAGCCCCCTCCCACTGCCAGCTGGGAATCTGGGCCCTGGGGACCGAACTCCCCCGGCCAGGGTATGGCTGTGTCAAATGGGGGGTGGGGTACTCACGGGGCTGTACCTGCTTCGGGGACACACACAGGGTGCCTCCGTCTCTGGAGGCCTCAGTCCAGCCCTAGTGCCAGCGTGACACTCCTCCCCCTCCGTTCCCTGATGGAAATCGCCCGGCGGGGGGGTCCGGGCAGCCCGGAGCTGAGTGCACTGCAGGCCGGTGACCTTCTCCCAGCAGCCTTGTTTTCATGCAGGAGGTGCCGCTGGAATGACATCTGGCTGCCCAGCCGGGGGCACATAAAGAGCCCTTTCTGGTCGGGCGCACACAGCTACCAACAGCTCTGGGGAGGGAGAGACGGAGCCACGTCCCATCCCCGTCCCTCCCAGAGCCCCATCCCATCGCGCGAGCGTGGGGGGCAGGGCTGGACCGGACTCCAGGCACTGGAGAGGGGCTGCTGGGTCCTTCTCTGCGGAGACCTCCTTCAGTGCAAGGATCCCAGCGATGGGGAGATACAAGAGAGCTCCAGAAATCTCCCCCGTGCCTGACACTGCACCTATCGCCTTACACCCCGTCTCTGTCTCTGTCTACTGATCCCTATACACCCCGTCTATGTCTCTGTCTCCTTACACCCCATCTCTGTCTCTGTCTATTGATCCCTGTACACCCCGTCTATGTCTCAGTCTCCTTACACCCCGTCTCTGTCTCTGTCTATTGATCCCTGTACACCCCGTCTATGTCTCTGTCTCCTTACACCCTGTCTCTGTCTCTGTCTATTGATCCCTGTACACCCCGTCTATGTCTCAGTCTCCTTACACCCCATCTCTGTCTCTGTCTATTGATCCCTGTACACCCCGTCTATGTCTCTGTCTCCTTACACCCTGTCTCTGTCTCTGTCTATTGATCCCTGTACACCCCATCTATGTCTCAGTCTCCTTACACCCCGTCTCTGTCTCTGTCTACTGATCCCTATACACCCCGTCTATGTCTCTGTCTCCTTACACCCCGTCTCTGTCTCTGTCTATTGATCCCTGTACGCCCTATCTATGTCTCTGTCTATTGATCCCTATACACCCTGTGGAGACACATACATAGACAGGGTGTATGGAGACAGAGACATAGATGGGGTGTACAGGGATCAATAGACAGAGACGGGGTGTAAGGAGACAGAGACATAGGGGTGTATGTCTCTGTCTCTTTACACCCCGTCTATCTATCTACCACTGTAATATCTGAGCAGCTCTCAGACCCACCACCTGCCTTCTCCCCTCCAGCCGGAGGGAATCACTTTGCTGCTGGCAGTGTCACTGAAGGCAGCTCCATCCTGAGGTCTAAGGACCAGGCCGACACACCCAGGAGTAGAATTTTGCCTCTCACTGTTGGGCTGAGGCAACACAGAACCAGGCCAGAGCAGTTAGAAGAGACTGAGGGCCAGATCCCAGCTGGTGTCAATGGACCGTCATTGCATTGGAGTCAATTGGGCCAGATCCCAGCTGGTGTCAATGGACCGTAGCTCCATTGGAGTCAGTGGGCCGGATCCCAGCTGGCGTCAATGGACCGTCACTCCATTGGAGTCAATTGGGCCAGATCCCAGCTGGTGTCAATGGACCATCACTCCACTGGAGTGAATGGGGCCAGATCCCAGCAGGTGTCAATGGACTGTCATTGCATTGGAGTCCATTGGGCCAGATCCCAGCTGGTGTCAATGGACCGTCACTCCATTGGAGTGAATGGGCCAGATCCCAGCTGGTGTCAATTGGCCGTAGCTCCATTGGAGTCAGTGGGCTGGATCCCAGCTGGCGTCAATGGACCGCCACTCCATTGGAGTCAATTGGGCCAGATCCCAGCTGGTGTCAATGGACCGTCACTCCACTGGAGTGAATGGGGCCAGATCCCAGCTGGTGTCAATGGATTGTCACTCCATTGGAGTGAATGGGCCAGATTCCAGCAGGTGTCAATGGACTGTCATTGCATTGGAGTCCATTGGGCCAGATCCCAGCTGGTGTCAATGGACCGTCACTCCATTGGAGTGAATGGGCCAGATCCCAGCTGGTGTCAATGGACCGTCACTCCACTGGAGTCAATTGGGCCAGATCCCATCTGTAGCTCGGCCAGATTCCAGATGGTGTCAATCGCTGATGTGCACCATTATCACCCACTTACTAAATTTTAAGTCCTTTTGTATTGTCTCCCAACCCAACTCCCGTTCATGGGAGAAGCTCCTCAGAGACCTCCACAGAGCCCCCCACTGCCCTCCCTCAGATCCCCCCTTCTGCCACAGTACTGACCCAGCACTCCCCCCAGGCATGGAACTCTGGACCAAACCCCGACCAGAACTAAACCCCACCCCAAACTTCCCCCTTCCACTCCCAGAGCTGGGACCACCTACTGGCCAGCCTGCTCTGATAGGGACATAGAACAGCACCACGCTGAAACAAAACACTGGAAAACAGCCAACCCTACCAAAACAAACTGCTCCCCAGCACACGCGGGAGAGAGAATGAATGTGCTGGGAGAAATGTTGGCCATGTCGCTTAGTGCCTGATTGAGACATGCTCAGAGGTTGTGGTGATGAAGGTGGGGTAAGATCAGAATAGAATGAAATCGAATCACCAGCACTTGTTAGAACTGACTCACCAGGGCTAGTTAGAACAGGATAGATCAGAATAGAACAGGCTCACCAGTGGTCAGAAACCGAATTTTCTGTTCTGAAGAGAAATTTTTTCCACCCCAAAGCCGAAATTTTCAATTTCCTGCAGAACGAACCCCCCGAATCCTTTTGACAGATTGCTGCTCTTTGTTCCAATTCGGAGAAAACGCTTTGCTTCGAGAACGTCGACCCCTTCTAAAAGACTACTAAATACAATCCGTCCTGTGCTGTCCTACCCACGTGAGTGGGATATTCCGGCTGCTCTATTCAGAGGACGCAGAAGTCGAAGGGGAAGGAATCGGAGGGATCTCACATTGCAACAAAACGTGTTTACTGCCCCGAGAAAGCAGACACGATCCAGTTTGACTTTTCCCCGTTAGAAGATTTCATGGCAGTGGATGCAGTCCTGCAAAACATTTGGATTTCAATGACACAGGGTTTTCTGACAGTAAGGAGCTCACGCTGCCCAGAATCGTTTCATTCTACCCTCGGTTTCCTCATCTGCCATCTGCATCAGCTCCGCGGTCAGCTCTTCAGGGTGGGCGCTGTC
The DNA here is from genome assembly GCF_965140235.1 of Caretta caretta. NCBI lineage: Eukaryota > Metazoa > Chordata > Testudines > Cheloniidae > Caretta > Caretta caretta. The sequence goes on from NC_134228.1 coordinate 5,806,855, forward strand.
TGCTGGTGATGTGATTGTGCGGCGCCTAGAATGCCGGGGCCCCAATCCAGGACTCAGGACCCCCGCGGGAGCTTGGCAATACAATCGCTGTTGCTAGTTCCCAACAATCTGGTAACACTCCCCTTTTACATTTTTCTAACACCAAAGCAACCTGTATCTTAAGATCCTTCCATGGTGACAGGGCCCATGCAAGGGCCTAGAAAGTCAGAGAGACATCCGCCCCCGCCCTCCCCCGCCACCCCAGGTTGCCAGAGCATTCTGCAGGCCGTGAGTCCAGGGATTGCTTCCCCTGTCACTGGCATGCAGCCACCTCTGGGGTGGGGCATGGCAACTGCACAGCAGCACAACACAGCTGCTTAGGACCGGCGGTGAAGGAGGATCCTCGGTGCAACGGAAACCTTGGGGGAGACTTTTAGGGAGGCCAAACAGGAGTGTCTGAGTTGGAATATAGCCAGGAGATGCAGGGCTGATGGCTCATCGTGAGTAAAAAGTGGATCCCCAGCCTGCAGATCTCTGACCCCCGCTCCTCAGCGTTCAGATGCCTGGCCACTGGCTGGCAGATCACCGATCCCTACCCCAGAGCCCTTGCTCCCAGCCTCCCAGCCCGGCAGATCCCAGGCCCACTGGACAGCGATGAATGATCCTTTCAGTGGCACCAGCCCCAGGAAATCCACTCTCCCTGCAGAATGTTTAGACTCTTGGCCATAGCGAGGAGCTGAGAGCCGGGAGGGAAGAGAGCGAATTAAGGGGCCCTGCTGGGTTCACACTGTTGGAACATCAGAAACCGCAGCTTTCTGGCTCCTGCCCCCAGCTCCAGGGGAGCCGGGGCTCAGCCGGGAGCTGGCGCAGTGCCTGGATCAGGCTGCCCTAGATGGCAGCGGGGCTGGGACACAGAACCCGGCTCCTCAGGCTGTGGCCAAACGTGCCCGGCTTCTCCGACTCCTACTCGGGAAGAAAAGAAATCCGTTCCTCTGTCCATCCTGTCCAGACAGCGCATGGGCATTGGCATAGCCTCACGCTGCCCTGACAGAGAGGCCAGCTCTGGGATTCCCATCGGTCACGGGGGGGGGGAAACTGAGGCAGGGGGAGCTGCTGCAAGGTCACAAGATGGCGGCCAAGCTGGGGATAGAACCCAGCCGTCTGCCTCCCCGTCCTCTGTTCTAACCACTAGATCCCACTCCCTGCCCCAGTGATGAGGGTGGAACCCCCCCAATCCTTATCTCTGACCACTAGACCTCGCTGTCACCCAAAGGAAGTTAGTTCACTTCATCTCCAGCAGCAAGCGACATTTGTTTCCACAGGTGGCAGAAAGACCCCGTTAAATGACCCAGACTGGCAGCACCTCGGGGGCTCAGCGGGGACACACAGATGACAAAGGAGCTCTTGCAAGCCCAGCGGGATTGGAGACCCCGGCCTTTTCTCCTCCGCTCTGCACTCCTGTGCTCACGCCAGTGCCAGGCCTGATCGCCAGCTCCTCCGTCCTGTGCTATGGGGCCTGCCTCTATTCTGGGGCCTGCCCGGCTCCTGGTGTCAGTTAGAGCACCCTCAGGGCTGCTTCAACACATGCTTCACCCCATGGGCCCTGGGGGCAAGAGAATAGCCACAGTGCAGGGTGCTCCAGCCATGCCCCCAATCTGCCCTGTTTGCCAGGGACTGGGAGCAGAAGCCTTACACCGTCTGGGCACTGACTGGGGAGACCCCCTGCGCAGGAGAGATTCTCAGGGGTCAGTTTCCACCCACCTTCAGGCCCACTGGAGTGCCAGTGTGGGGAGCTGAGGAGGAGGAGACAGGGGTGAAGATGGGGAGGGAGCCCGAGGGAGCCTGGGGGCTCCTGTCTCTGCAGGGCCGAGCTGGGAGGGGTGAGCAGAGGAGCCCCATCATCACACAGGAGCTTTCTGCTGCCATGTTGTTTTTTCCAGCATTGCAAGGAATTGCAGAGCGGCCGGCACCCGCTCACACAGGCTCTATTCAGCCGCCCCGGTCTGAGCAGCCACTGCTGGCAGCCCCCAGCCAGCCTGTCCCTGGCCAACCCACGGCACGGGGCAGCCAGCACGGAGCTGGTGCGGGGAGTGACTTAGAGACCAAGTACTGCGGGGCGGGGCAGGAGGGGGGGCAGGTGTATATATGGGGAGAGATTCATTCATAGATTCCAAGGCCAGGAGGGACCACAGCCATCACCTAGCCTGAGCCACTGCGTAAGCCGAGCCAGGGAGCTGCCTGAATTAATCCCTCTGTGCACTAGAGCCGATCTTAGATAGACAGATAGGTAGATAGATAGATAGATAGATAGAGGGGGTGTGGGGGGTTAGATAGATAGGTGGGGTGTATGGGGATAGATAGATAGGTAGAGGGGGTGTCTGGGGATAGATAGATAGATAGATAGATAGATAGATAGATAGAGGGGGTGTATGGGGATAGATAGATAGATAGATAGATAGATAGATAGACGAGGGGGTGTGTGGGGATAGATAGATAGGTGGAGTGTATGGGGATAGATAGATAGTTAGATAGAGGGGGTGTCTGGGGATAGATAGATAGATAGATAGATAGATAGATAGATAGATAGAGGGGGTGTCTGGGGATAGATAGATAGATAGATAGATAGATAGATAGATAGATAGATAGATAGATAGAGGGGGTGTCTGGGGATAGATAGATAGACAAATAAATAGAGGGGGTGTCTGGGGATAGATAGATAGATAGATAGATAGATAGATAGATAGATAGATAGATAGGGGCAGTAAAGATCCCCGACAGATCTCGTTACTCTGGACTGGGGGTTAGTCAAGGCAGATTCAGCCTCTGGTGAGATGCCCAAGGAGCAGGGAAAGGGTGGCCCTGTCACTCCCACCCCACAGATAGAAGTGACCCCCTTTGAAGGTTCAGGGGGGCTAGGCCTTGGGGCTCCAGTTCAGCCAGCCGCTGTCCCCTCCCCCAGCACACACCTTGGCCGGGTCTCGCCCCCGAGCTGGGGTGCCCAGCGATTAGTGATTAAACAGGCTGGGGCGGGCGGATCCCCGAGGGGCCGCCCACCCACTGGGGCAGCGTGGGCGCTGTTTGCCAAGCAAACTGTCCCTGCGGTCATGGCTCAGGCCCAGAGGGGTCTGGGGACAAAGGTCCCCAGATGGCACAAGGCGACATGGAGGGCACAGGGTGGAGAAGGGCTGCTCCCTCTGGCTGGGGTTGGGGGGTTCCGGCCTTGGCCCCATCTGGAGTGGGTGGGCCTGCTGGGAAGAAGCCCAAGGCTTGTAAGGGGCAGTGGGGGGAGGGCCCAGCTCCCCCCCACCTGTTGGGGCTGTGGGGCATTCAAGGGCAGAGTGCTTGGGGGCTGGCGGTGGCGAGGCCTGGATCCAGTAGTGGGGCTGGAAAGGGCGGCAGCTGGGCCCCATCAAGATGTTGGGGGCGGGGGGAGTTGGGGACCTGGGCCCCATGGCGGGCCTGGGACGGGTGTGGGGCTGGGCTGGGAGAGGGGCTCATCTCCCACACTGAACCAGGACCAGCCCCAGCTCTTCCTCATCCAGTCATTGGCCACCTTCCCCAGGGGGCGTAGTGGGGCGGTGCGTGTCTAGAATAACCTGGTTTGATCTCTAGAAGGTCCCCCCATTGGGTGTCAAATCACATCTGTCTCTCCCCGCTGGGTGGGGGGGACCCCAGTAACCCCCATTGGGTGTCAAATCACATCTGTCTCTCCCCGCTGGGTGGGGGGACCCCAGTAACCTCCATTGGAGTGTTGCGTCACTTTCTAGCGTTTTTCCCCAGCCATGAGAGCTGCAAACATTGTGGTAAGGCTGGGATGTCACCCAGGTATTTGACGCTGGGCCCTGCCCCGTTGTCCTCCCAAGAGTGTGTCTGAACCCCTGGAGGGAGCGGCTGGGTCAGAGAGAGCTCGGGGCTAGCGGAAGGGGGCTGTGTGGTTAAAGCCCTAGGTTAGGACTCAGGAGATCCAGGTTCTGCCTGTGTGACCATGAGAGAGTCACATGCTACTTCAGGGCCCTGTCTGTATGGGGGGAGCTCGGGAGAAAAAAGGAAGGGAAGCTCTTTGGGGCAAGGGACAGTCTTTCACCCTGTGTCTGGGCAGCGCCTGGCACGACGGGGCCCTGATCTCGGTCACGGTGTGTCTGGGCAGCGCCTGGCACGACGGGGCCTTGATCTCGGTCACGGTGTGTCTGGGCAGCGCCTGGCGCGACGGGGCCCTCATTTTGGTTGGGAATTCTAAATGGTCCTGTCATGCACATAATAATAATAAAATGTGCACTCAAACTTTTTGGCAAACGTTTGCAGAAAATCCGGTTGGTTGGTGACCCAGTTGCTGATCAAACAAGGGGACAAAGGAGCTCTCAGAGTGGAATTTACCCTGGGGAATACACAACCACTGACATGCACGGGGAATCTCACCGCGAGCCAGCTGCGGTCCTGATCCTCTGATGAGTTGTGTCTAGAGCTGGTTGGGATTTTTTTTAAAGGATTTTTTGGATGGAAATGGCTTTTCCTGGATTAAAAATTTGGCATATTTTGATTTTGCAGAAACTACAAATGAAATATTTCCTTGCAGGTTAGATGGACATTAAACTGCCTCTGCTAATGTGCTGCCATGCCTCATGGGAGTTGTAGTGCAGATCCTTCATGCCCCCATTCTCTTCTATTGGCCAGGCTCCTTGGATGGACTACATCCCCCATGGACCATGGTGTCCTCTGAGAGCGAGCCAGATGATGCATCATGGGAATCATGAATCTGTGGTGAATCATGGGATACGCAGTCCATAGGGGCATGAGGCACAGCTCCCATCACAGATGCAGTTTAATGTCAAACCAATTGAAAATGAAACGTTTCCTCATTTCCCAGTCAACATTTATGGACTGTTTCAATCCAGGCAAATTTTTGGACACATTTGATTGTTTTGGAGAAAAATCAAATATTAGAATATCGGAATTTCCTGCAAGACAGAAACTCCGAGTTTCACTTGGCTCTTCCCATGTAGCTAAACCACTATGACAGTGGTGTCATTGTAGGCAGAATTCCCCCGACTCCAGCTACATGCGTGGGGAGGTACATAAGAACATAAAAACATAAGAACATAAGAACGGCCAGACTGGATCCATCCAGCCTAGTATCCTTGTCTTCCGACAAAGGCTAATGCCAGGTGCCCCAGAGGGAATGAACAGAACAGGGAATCATTAAATGATCCATGCCCTGTCACCCATTCCCAGCTTCTGGCAAACAGAGGCTAGGGACACAGTCCCTGCCCATCCTGGCTAATAGTCATTGATGGACCTTTCCTCCACGAATTTATCTAGTTCTTTTTGAAGCCTGTTATAGCCTTGGCCTTCACAACATCCTCTGGCAAAGAGTTCCACAGGTTGACTGTGCGTTGTGTGAAGAAATACTCCTTGTTTTTGTTTAAGACCTGCTGCCTATTAATTTCATTTGGTGACCCCCGAGTTCTTGTGTTAAGGAAAGGAGTAAATAACACTTCCCTATTTACTTTGTCCACACCAGTCATGATTTTATAGACCTCTATCATATCCCCCCTTAGTCATCTCTTTTCCAAGCTGAAAAGTCCCAGTCTTACTAATCTCTCCTCATATGGAAGCCGTTCCATACCCCTTGTAATTTCTGTTGTTCTTTTCTGAATCTTTTCCAATTCCAATATATCTTTTGTGAGATGGGGCCACCACATCTGCATGCAGTATTCCAGATGTGTGCATACTATGGATTTCTATAGAGCAATGGTCACCAACCGGTAGATCATGATCAACTGATCGATCGTGGAGCCGCTGACCGTCGATCTCAGTCTCAGTCTAGGGTTGCCAACCCTCCTGCAGCCAAACCAGGAGATTGGCCACTAACAGTCCAGCGGTGCAGTGGGGACAAGGCAGGCTCCCTGCCTGCTCTGGCCCTGCGCCGCTCCCAGAAGTGGCCGGCATGGGAGGTCTCGGCGCGCTGCTCCCCTTCGCAGGCACTGGCCGCAGCTCCCATTGGCTGGGAATGGGGAACCGCGGCCAATGGGAGCTGTGGGAGCAGTGCCGGCGGAGGGGGAAAGCGCGCAGAGCCACCTGCCCCTCCCCCCCAGGAGCCATGGCCAGACATGCTGGCCGCTGCTGGGAGCGGCACGGGGCCAGGGCAGGCAAGGAGCCTACCTTAACTCCGCTGTGCCGCTGCCCGGAAGCTGCCTGAGGTAAGCAGTGCCCTGTCAGAGCCTGCACCCCGAACCCCTCCCACACCCAAACTCCCTCCCACAGCCCACACCCTCTCCTGCACCCCAACCCTCGGCACCAGCCCTGAGCCCCCTTCCATACCCCTCCCACACCCCACCTCCCTCCTAAAGCCTGCACCCCCTCCTGCACCCCAACTCCCTGCCCCAGCCCCCTCCCAGAGCCCACACCCTGCACCCCCACCTGCTGCCTGAGCCCTTAGCCCCCTTCTGGAGCCAGCACTCCGCACCCCCTCCTACACCCCAACCTCCTGCCCCAGCCCTGAGCCCCCTCCTGCACCCAAACTCCCTCCCGGAGCCCGCACCCTGAACCCCAACCCGCTGCCCCAGGCTCAGCCCAGAGTCCCTCCCACATTCCGAACCCCTCAGCCCCAGTCCAGAGCCCACACCCCCTCCCACACCCCAACCCCCTGCCCCAACCTGGTGAAAGTGAGTGGGGGGGGGGGAGAGCAAGGGACGGGGGGGGGGAATGGAATGAGTGGGGCGGGGCCTAACAGAAGGGGCGGGGAAGTTATCTTGTGCTCAAAAAGGTTAGAGAGCACTGATACAGAGGCAATATGGTATTTTCTGTCCTATTCTCTCTCCCTTTCTTAAAGATTCCCAACGTTCTGTTGGCTTTTCTGACGGCCGCTGCACATTGAGTGGATGTTTTCAGAGAACTCTCCACAATGACTCCAAGATCTCTCTCTTGAGTGGTAACGGCTAATTTAGACCCCATCATTTTATATGTATAGTTGGGATTATGGTTTCCAATGTGCATCACTTTGCATTTATCACCATTGAATTTCATCAGCCATTTTGTTGCCCAGTCCCCCAGTTTTGAGAGATCCCTTTGTAGCTCTTCGCACTCTGCCTGGGACTTAACTGTCTTGAGTAATTTTGTATCATCTGCAAACCTTGCCACCTCACTGTTTACCCCTTTTCCATCATTTATCAATATGTTGAAAAGGACAGGTCCCAGTACAGACCCCTGGGGGACACCACTAGTTACCTCTCTCCATTCTGAAAACTGGCCATTTATACCTACCCTATGTTTCATATTTTTTAACCAGTTACCAATCCATGAGAGGACCTTCCCTCTTCTCCCATGATGACTTACTTTGCTTAAGAGCCTTTGGTGAAGGACCTTGTCAAAGGCTTTCTGAAAAGCTAAGTACACTATATCCACTGGATCCCCCTTGTCCACACAGAATCGGAGAAGATTAGGCTTGCAAGAGACCTCAGGAGGTATCTAGTCCAACCGCTGGTCAAAGCAGGACCAACCCCAACTAAGTCATCCCAGCCAGGGCTTTGTCAAGCCGAGCCTTAAAAACCTCAAAGGATGGGGTCTACCACCTCCCTAGGTAACCCATTCCAGTGCTTCACCACCCTCCTAGTGAAATAGTGTTTCCTAATATCCAACCTGGACCTCCTCCACTGCAACTTGAGACCATTGCTCCTCGTTCTGTCATCTGCCACCACTGAGAACAGCCAAGCTCCATCTCTTTGGAACCCCCCTTCAGGTAGTTGAAGGCTGCTATCAAATCCCCCCTCACTCTTCTCTTCTGCAGACTAAATAACCCCAGTTCCCTCTGCCTCTCCTTGTAAGTCATGTGCCCCAGCCCGCTAATCATTTTAGTTGCCCCCCTCAAACAACTCTAGTAGATTGGTGAGGCATGATTTCCCTTTACAAAACTCATGTTAACTCTTTCCCAACATATGTCATTGTCTGACAACCTTATTCTTTACTATAGTTTCAACCAGTTTGCCTGGTACTGAAGTCAGGTTTACCAGCCTGTAATTGCCGGGATCCCCTCTGGAGCCCTTTTTAAAAATTGGCGTCACATTAGCTCTCCTCAGGTAATTATGATAACGATGCAACCTCCTATTTGGACAGATGAAATCTTGCAGCGAAGAAGTGTGTTATTTTTTTAATGATCTTGAATACCAAAAAAAAAAAAAAAAAAAAAAAAAAAAAAAAAGGAAAGACACACTTAAAACGAACCATCCACAAACAAATCCCTCTCTAAAGTATGATATATTAAAACCGACTCTATTAACCCCTTTTCCAAAGCAAATATTTAAATAGAAAGCCATTTACAAAAAACAACAACAACAAAAATCTAGAACAATTCCTCCCCCCGCACCAGGCTTCACACTCACGGGGCCCAGTGTGTCGGTGGCATAACCAAGCCCCTTGGACGTAACAGTGGACTCCTGCCATGTGTGGATCTACAGGGTTTGGGGATCGCCTGGAGAAGCTCTTGGGAACTGTAACACTTCGGCAGTGAATTCCATGTGCCTGGGGAACTACAAGGGCTGCTCCCAGGCTCCCAGTTCTAGGTCAGGGGATGGATGTATAGCTCTTCTTCTTTGAAACAGACAAGGCTGCTCACCCAATGCCCCACCCTAGCTGGGGAGAGCCCTCCCTTGCCGTTGAGCTCAGTGGCACCGTTCTGGTAGCTAATGGCACAGAACCAGGGGCAGGATCCTAGCTGGGCTGGTGACTGGCTGGCGTGGTCTCCCAGGAAGTGGCCAGGACAAGGGGAGATGTGGAATGTGTTGACCCCACCTGGCCATTCCCTTGGGGAGAGACTTTGCCCTGCTCCCTTGAAAGGTTTGGAGGGTGGGGGGAGCTGGGGAGTGGGAGGGTATTTTCCACACCCAGAAAAGGAGCCCCTACACAGTGCCTGGCACAGGAGCTGGCCTCTCGTTCCTTTCCCCATGTCGTGCCTGGTGGACAATGGACGGGAACGTCTTACACTCAGGGGGGTAGGTGGGGGAAAGGCGTCTGCCCCTTGCCCCCAATCTCCGCAAGCGGCCTTGGCTCTCCGAAGGGGGGCCATTACGAGGCATTGAGCAGGGAGCGGCTGTACAGGCTCTGGTAGTAGGAGCCGGTTTCACTGAGCGAAGTGGCCGTCTCGTAGGCGTGTTTGCCGTCCGGCGCAGTGGGGGAGCCGTAGCCGCTGTAGGCCATGGCCTGCTCGTAGGCCTTCAGGTCGATCTTGTGGCTCTGCTCGGAGGACATCAGGTTGGTGATGGAGAAGGGGTGATTGAAGTTGTACTGAGGGTCCATTTTGAGGTCGTTTGGGAGGTCCAGACTGGTGATGGAAGAGGGGAAGTAGTGGCTATTCATGGGCTGAGAGATGGGGGAGGCCTCGGAGGCCGGAGATGAACCCTGCACGCCAGAGCAGTCCAACTGGACCAGGCCCCTTTGCTCCTCAGAACCGTGGGAGGCATCTGAATGGCCAGACTCGGCCCCTTCAGAAGCTGTGTTGGGGCTTTGGCCTTCTTGGAGCCGCTCAGGGTGTTTGGGAGCCTGCTCCTGGGCGCCTGATGGCTTGGCGTTCGGTTTCTTGGCCTTGTCTTCAATCTTGAAGCGCTTCTGGCGCCGCAGGTAGCAGCCGTTCTCGAACATGTTGCCGGAGTTGGGGTGCAGGGCCCAGTAGGAGCCTTTGCCAGGCTTGTCCGGGGAGCGGGCCACTTTGACGAAGCAGTCGTTGAAGGAGAGCGAGTGCCGGATGGAGTTCTGCCAGCGTTGCTGGTTCTCCCGATAATACGGGAAGAGGTCCATGATCCACTGGTAGATCTCGTTGAGGGTCAGCATCTTGCTGGGGGCCTGCTGGATGGCCATGGTGATGAGGGATATATAGGAATACGGGGGCTTGGCGTGAGTCAGCGTGCGCCGGTATGACTTGTTGATCTCCTTGGGCCGGTTGATGCCCGAGGCTGGGTATCCCAGAGGGGCCAGGGACTGGCTCACGTTCGGGTAGGGGGATAGGGAGTTTATGGTGGGTGCTTGGGTCCCTAGTGGCGTCAGCACCGGGCTGACAGGCGACGTCATAGTGGGAAGGCCCATGGGGCTGGCGGAGCTGGTCAGCCCGGTGAGGGAAGGGCTGTTCGGGTAGGTCATGTTAATGGAGCTGGGGGAACTGAGCGAGTTGAGTGTCATGTAGGAGTTGATGGTGTTCATCGGCCCCAGGCTGGAGGTCATGGTGCTCACGGATGGATAGACCTAGGAGAAGCCAAGGGACAGAGTTAGCCTTGCAACTACCACAGAGGGCTTCGGACTAGTCCAGGGGTGACATAGTCGAGAGGGTCGGTGACGTGAGGCAGGGCAGTAACTCGCACAACAAGGGCTGGCTTCGGGTCTCAGTAACACTAGGGTAAATGTGGACACAGGGGAGTTACTCCTGCTTTGCACCAGTGTAATCAAGAGCTGGATTTGGCATCCAGGGGATAGGATGGGAATGGATTGTAGCAGGAAAAGTAATTCAGGAGTGTGTAAGATAGAGGTCTGTATTCTGTTCTTGTGTAAACTGGAGTGAATCCAGATTTACACCAGTAGAACTCAGACCAAAATCTGGCTCTAACTCTATTAACTTCAGTGGAGACATTCCAGATTTACACCAGTGGAGCTGAGATCAGACTCCAGGCCTTACTTCCTTGACATCAGGAGTGACTCCAGATTTATACCAATGGAGCTGAGATCAGAATCCAGCCCTCACTCCCAAGACTGCCATTTCTAATGTGAAAAAGGAGCAGCAAAACCTGCTTCTTTCAAATAACGAACCAGCCAGCTCTCCTTCAGGCCTGCGAAGGAAGGCCATAAACCCAGTATTTTGTCCCCTTCTCAGGTCACCTTTAAAGCAGAGTTCATTAAATAAACAGCTTAGTGCAATGCAAAGTGGGATCCCAGTCGCAGGTGTAACAATGGTGCCTGCTATTTACACTAGATAGGCTTTAACAGAAAGGGCTCATTTATGAGCGCTGCCCTGCTGCCAATCAATGCAGTCAGTGCCACCTTGTATGTTTCCTGTCTGTGGTGTTGAGCGTTGCTAAGTTTTGCAGCCCACGGCTCAACCACAGCCTCATTGGAAGCCCGTTGAAGTCAATGGAAAAACTGCCATCAATTTCAATGGGGTTTCGATCAGGCTCCAAACCCATGAACACTGCTCCTCAGCGTGCCAGGCACATGCCTGGGAGCCAGGACTCCTGGGTTCCAATTGTAAACCGGCCACAGCTCTGCAAAGTGCTTTGAGATCCCATGATGAAAACCCACCTGGTGGGCTAAGCTCCCCTGTAGACTGCAGTGACGATGGCAGAACGGGTTTGCTACCTGGCTTCGTTCTTCCGGGACTTTCGTGGGTCTGACTGCATCCCGGGACCACTCCATGCCATGGGAAAGAGTCAGAGCCTTTCGGTCCAGAAGGGACCATTAGATCCCCCAGTCACCCCTGAACTGCGCCCAACAACCTGTGTTTGGATGAAGCATCTGCTAAACAGGCCTCCAAGAGACACCAAGAGCTGGAGGACCCACCACTTCCCTGGGCAGTTTGTTCCCGCAGCTTAAGCACCCGCACTTGGGCCTGATTTTCAGCTGGTTCTGCCCTTTCTCTCCTAGTGCCTGGTGTTTTCACCCCAGGAAGATACTTAGACACTGATCAAGTCACCTCTTGATCTTTTCTCTGATCACCGACACAGACTGAACTCCGCTGGTTTCTCACCGTCTGGCCCTGATTGGTTTTGTGGCTCTTCTTGTGCCCTTGCCAATGTGTCAACATCCCTTTTAAAATGCAGCCCCCAGAGCTGGATGCAGGATGAGGTATCAGCCTCACCAACGCCAGATACGGAGGGAAAATCCCCTCCCTGCCCCTACTCCTTGGTTCATACAGTTACGCTTTGAGATCCTCTGCCGAAAAGCTCTCATTCAGTCAAGACGTTGTCGGGGGAATAGACAGATCAGGGGCAAATTTCCAGCCAGCTGCTGATTTGGCAGGGTGTGAATCAGCCCCTGAAGCTTTGGAGGGGGCAAATCAGAGAGGTGGGCACCCTGCAGCCAGGAAAGATCCCTGGGCAGGGCTCTCTGGTCTGCAAGGGTCATGGGGCCTTGTCACCCTTCTCCCTCGTACGGCAAAGCTCTAGAAACGAGGAGAGGGTGAAAGAGCTTGTATACGGTGCCGACAGGTGCCTTACAGCAATGATTAGGTAGATAGATAGATAGATAGATAGATAGATGGGGTGTATGTGTATAAATAGACATATATAGAGAGAGGGAGCGATAGATGGGTGAGCTGTGAGGAAGAAACCCTTATTCAAACATAACTATTTGACATTGACATGTTGCCAGGAATTCAGAAAAGAGCTCCAGAAATGTGGGGGTCTGGAGGGACTCAGGTTTCAGGCTGCCTGCTTGGATGAAGGGGTGATCTATGCCCTGTGTTTGAACCCTTAGGACTGTACTGATTTAGAAACAGAGCAGGTGAAAGCAGCCCAGCCTCTCCTGTGGACGCGGTTACATTGCTATAAAGGTGCTCATGGCAGTTTAGCTTATTCCTGTAATTTTAGGTATAGCAGAATCCACCATGGTTCCCCCGCCCCGACGCAAACCAGATTCCTGAACCTTCGCCCAGCCCAACCCAAAGTCCTGCCAGTGTGCACCCCAAACTCTATTACAGCCTTGAAACCATCATCCAAAATTCACAGGGCTCTGGTGCCCAGCTGAACTGAGCTCTCCTATCCCACTTCCAGCCTTCCCAGGCTTCCTCCAGCCCTGCTGCGCTATCTAGCAGCACTTGGCAGGAACTAATTAGCTCTCCTTGTGAGGTGGGGGGTCACTAGTCCCATTTTACAGATGGGGAAACTGTGGGCAGTAGCAAAGAGATGCTCGTGGCGGAAAGGGTCAATCTTGGAGGCAAATGGGACAAGACATGGGCTCCTACCCAGATGGGGGCGTTCTACAGGAAACAGCTGTTCAACCCCCTGCTCACTTGAAGGGGGAAAAGAAATTAAGCAGCAACTTTTTTCAGCGGCAAACTCAGCTTGGAAATTTTGCTTGTGTGCCTCATGGGAGTTGTAGTTCAGATGCCTCATGCTCCCCATTCTTCTCTATAGGCCACGCTCTCTGGTCGGACTACATCTCCCATCATGCACCGTGGCCACCCTTCCTGGTGAGGGAAGGTGGTTTTGTCCTGGGAATCCCTAGATGTGGTGCACTATGGGAGATGTTGTCCAGCTGAAGAGACTTCCCCTAAAAGGAAATTGAAGAAATTGAAGACTTCCCCTAAAAGGAAACTGAACCACAGCTTCCATGAGGCAGGAATCTGAACTGAGCGATGTCCGTTTTGGGGCATGTTGGCTTTTCAGACACTTGTCACACCAAAATGTCCATTAGCGGAAAACCCAATTTTCTACTGAAATACAGCATCTTCCACTCTGCAGGCTGACTCAGCAGCAATCTCCATGCCAAGATCTCCTGCTCCTGTGGCCACCTCTGGGGTGGAACATGGCAACCAGCAACACTGCCTCATAACGTTCCACAATAACTTATCCTTCTAGATCTCCCTTTGGACTTCAGGACATGTGCTAGTGTATTAATTAAGGTCAGTATGCATGCTGCGTCATTATTGTAGGGCAGCTTGTGAGTGCTGGGCTGGGCACATGGCTTTGTTACTATACGGTTGCTTTTGACATTAGCCGAGTCCTGGAACTGATTTTCAAAGGAGTTTTGCCCTGTTTGGTTTTAAAAGATTCACGGACTTTAAGGCCAGAAGGGACCATCATGATTGTCTAGTCTGACCTCCTGCACATGGCAGGTCACAGAACCTCACCCACCCACTCCTGTGATAGCCCCCTTATCTCTGAGTTACTGAAGTCCTCAAATCATCCACCATTTGCTCTAATTTAAACCTGCAAGTGACCCAGGCCCCATGCTGCAGAGGAAGGCAAAAAAACCCCCCCAGGGTCTTTGCCAATCTGAGCCGGGGGGATTCCTTCCTCACTCCAAATATGGAAATCTGTTAGACCCTGAGCATGTGGGCAAGACCCGCCAGCCAGACACCTGGGAAAGAATTCTCTGTAGTAACTCAGCATCCCATCACCAGCTGTAACTTGGGAGATATTTGCTGCTAGCCATTGTAGGCAGTTTTGTCATCCCATCCCCTCCATAAATGTATCAAGCTCAGTCGTGAAGCCAGGTAGGTGTTTTTCCCCCACTGCTCCCCTTGGGAGGCTGCTCCAGAACGTCACTCCTCTGAGAGTCAGAAACCTTGGTCTAATTTCAAGGCTAAACTTGTTGATGGCCAGTTTGTATCCATTTGTTCTTGTGTCCACATTGGCGCTTACCTTAAATAACTCCTCCCTCTCCCTGGTATTTCTCTCTCTGATGTGTTTATAGAGAGGAATCCTATCTCCCCTTAGCCTGCGTTTGGTCAGGCTAAACAAGCCAAGCTCCTTGAGTCTCCTCTCTTAAGGCAGGGTTTCCATTCCTCGGATCATCCTCGTAGCCCTTCTCTGCACCTGTCCCAGTTTGAATTAATTTTTCTTAAACTTGGGAGACCAGCACTGCACACAGTATTCCAGATGAGATCTCACCAGTGCCTCGTACAAGGTACTACCGCTTCCCTATCTCTGCTGGAAATCCCTCTCCTGACGCATCCAAGGACTGAGTTAGCCTTTTCAATGGCTGGATCACGTTAGCGGCTCATAGTCATCCTGTGATCAACCAATACTCCCAGGTCTTCATCTTCCTCTGTTGTTTCCAACTGATACGTCCCCAGTTTATAGCAAAAATTCTTGTTGTTAGTCCCTAAGTGCCTGACCTTACGGTTTGCACTATTCAATTTCACCCCAATTCTATGCAAAGGCTGCAACCAGGCTTTGCAAACAGACACTGAGCTGCAGAAAGGCCAAACCTTGCCCCTAGCCACCTTGGCAGGGCGCTGGGACCCCAAATAATAGTGGGAGGAGAGGTGGGGTGGGAATGCTAAGAAAACAGTCCCTTATTTTTTAAATACAACGTTGGCAACTCGACACGATGGAGTCCTGATCTCGGTCACTTTGTGTCTAGGCAGCACCCGGGGTGATGGGGCTCTGATCTTGGTCACTGTGTGTCTGGGCAGTGCCCGGCCCGACGGGGCCCCGATCTCGGTCACTGTGTGTCTGGGCAGCACCTGGCCAGCACGACTGGGCCTTGCTCTCAGTTGGCATCTCTTTGCCCCACCCTGTTACCAATTACTACACACTCTGCCCAGTCAGTTGTGAGACACTAGCTAAGGCCATCCCTGACTCCCCCATGAAATCCCTATGTTGCTGTTCATCTTCGCTTAGGTCCTTCCGCACCCGGCAGTTCCTGGGTGAGCGGAGGGGTCTGGCTGGGTGGCTAAAATGAACATTTGGCTGCAAATTCACCCCCAGCCCTGGCCTACACTTACCCCCTTGCCTCCCCCCATCTGAGGGACCCTCCTCCCCATCTGACCACAGCACAGGCCCCATTGGCTCCCCGCAGCCCAAGAGACCCCCCTCCCCATCTGACTCAACACAGGCCCCATGGACCCCCAGCCCGAGGGACCCCCCCATCCCAGCACAGGCCCCATGGACTCCGAGTCCGAGGGACCCCCCCCACCCTATCTGACCCCAGCACAGGCCCCATGGCCTCCCAGCCCAAGGGACCCCCCACCCATCTGACCCCAGTGTGGAGACGGCTTTCCCCAGAACTCTGTGGCTGCTCTGGCAACTTGTAACAGTCTCAGAAGAGCGGGGAGTAAACTGAGCCCCTCCTCACTGAGGCAGCCCCTCCGAGCCCAGGGGCAGGTGGGGATACGCGCCCCCTGTTCTGTAGCAGCCTCTGTCCCTCTCTGGCCACAGAGAGAATAAACCTACTGCATGGGCTCTGCTCTGGGGCCCCCCAGGAGGATCTCAAAGCTCCTCACAGACATGCATGGATCTTCCCCAGGAGCAGTCAGGGCAGTATTGTCACCCCTGTGCTGCAGAGGGGGAAACTGAGGCACAGCATTGGGAAATGACTTGTTGTTGCCAAGGTCCTTCAGAGAGTCAGCTGCAGAGCTGGGACCCCACGCCCTCACACCAGAGCTGGGAATGGAATCCAGGAGTCCTGGCACCCAGCCCCCCTGCTCTAACCACTAGATCCCACTCCCCCATCCCAGAGCTCGGAATGGAACCCAGCAGTCCTGGCTCCCAGCCCCCTGCTCTAACCACTAGATCCCAATCCCCTCCCAGAGCTGGGGCCAGAACCCAGGAAAGCTCCTCCCCGACCCCGAACGTGGCGATCAGCTTGACCCTGAACACATGGACCAGACCCACCAGCCCTGCACCTAGAGAGAGGATTTTCCGGGCCACCTCAGAGCACTGGCTCACCCCGTCCAGGGTCCCGTCTCCAGCTGTGGCTGATCTCTGATGCTTCGCAGGATGGTGGGGAAAAAATACCCCAGAATGCATCTGGCCAATTGTACCTCTCCTTGGTGACTCCCAGCTTCCTGCCAGGGAAGGGGAGTGCGTGTGTGTGCTAATGTGCGATGACACACATGCTCCAGACCCCTCTGTTCCCGGTGTGCCGCCTCCTAGCGGAGCGTGATCACCCAGTGAGCAGCCCAGCCACCAGGACTGCCAGCATCCACCGGCCTGCGGCAGGCTCGCTCTGTCTCTGCTGGCAGGAAAGGGCCGCCTGCCCGCCCGCCCGGCTCTTAAGCCGGTCAGAGGGTGGGTTAAGTGAGGCCCTAGATTGAGTTCGATCTCCTATTGGCACAGCTGCATGAATCCTGGGACATGGCTCTCTCTGACTGGCTAATGCGGGGCTGCCCGGCGGATGCGGCCACCTGCCCTGAGCAAATGTCAGACACGACTGTACAATTTTGATCTGGGGAGACGGATGCTGTTCGCTGCTTATATTGAATGTTCAGCGAAATATCAGTGAGTGGGACAGATCCCAGCTGGGTCAATCATCCAAAGCTTCGATGGGCCAGATCATAGAATAGAATCATAGAATACCAGGCTTGGAAGGGACCTCAGGAGGTATCTAGTCCAACCCCCTGCTCAAAGCAGGACCAATCCCCAACTAAATCATCCCAGCCAGGGCTTTGTCAAGCCTGACCTTAAAAACCTCAAAGGAAGGAGATTCCACCACCTCCCTAGGGAACCCATTCCAGTGCTTCACCCCCCTCCTAGTGAAAAAGTTTTTCCTCATATCCAACCTAGACCTCTCCCACTGCAACTTGAGACCATTACTCCTTGTTCTGTCATCAGCTACCACTGAGAACAGTCTAGATCCATCCTCTTTGGACCCCCTTTCAAGTAGTTGAAGGCTGCTATCAAATCCCCCCTCACTCTTCTCTTCCGCAGACTAAACAAGCCCAGTTCCCTCAGCCTCTCCTCATAAGTCATGTGTTCCAGTCCCCTAATCATTTTTCTTGCCCTCCGCTGGACGCTTTCCAATTTTTCCACATCCTTCTTGTAGTGTGGGGCCCAAAACTGGACACAGCTGGTGTCAATTGGAGACAATGGCCCCATTGGAGTCAATGGCCCAGATCCCAGCTGGGGTCAGTCGGCCGTAGCCCCATTGGAGTCAATGGGCCAGATCCCAGCTGGTGTCAGTCGGCCGTAGCCCCATTGGAGTCAGTGGCCCAGATCCCACCCGGTGTCAGTCGGCCGTAGCCCCATTGGAGTCAATGGGCCAGATCCCAGCCGGTGTCAGTCGGCCATAGCTCCACTGGGGGGCATACGGAGCATGTTACCCACTCTCTGTAATCCTGATACTCCAGATGGGCAGAGCAGCGCTGTCTCTAGGAGTCTGCGTGTGTGACGGTGCAGACCCTGAGCCAGAACCAACAGCTCAGAGGCTTCAGAGCTGATGTTTTGGTCCTGGCCTGTCTCTCAATATCACCCTGGCACCCCTGAGCACATCGTAGGCCCATCTGGCCCCTTGCCTCCCATCTGATGTCAGACGTATGGGCAGGAATCCTTGGGATGCCTCTGGATCACTGACCTCACCCACAGCCTCCTTCCCACGGTGTGGGGTGTGGGGGGGGGAGAGAGAGAGAGCACCCATGTCACTCTGTCACTGCCTCAGCTGAGCGCCCCTGGCGCTGGTGTGACCGGCTCCCGCTTGAGGGGCTTTGGCCAGAACATGCAGCACCTCCATCAGCCCGGGGAGATAGAACCTGAGCCGGCCGAGATCAATATCCCCGTCTCGCTGCGTGGGAATGACTCAGGGTCCTCCTGGGAAAGAGCAGGGTGTCACAGATTCACGGAGCCCAAGACCAGACAGGACCCCTGTGACCATCTAGCCTGACCTCCTGGAGCGCACGGGCCAGAGAACCACCCCAAAATCATTCCTAGGGCAGAGCTGTTACATAAAACCCGTCCCATCTTGTTTTAAAAATTGCCAGTGACGGAGAATCCACCATGTCCCTCAGGAAGTCCTTCCAATGGTTAATGATGCTTACTGTTAAACATTTACTGCTTATTTCCAGTCTGAATTTGTCTGGCTTCAACTTCTAGCCGTTGGATCGTGTTCGACTTTCCTCTGCTAGACTGAAGAGCCCATTATGAAATATCTGTAGGTGCTTATAGATGGGGGTGGGGGTCAAGTCCCCTTTTAACTGTCTCTTTGTTAAACCAGAGAGAGCTCCTGGCATGTCTCACTGCAAGGCAGGTTTCTTAACCCTTCAATCTTTCTCGCGGCTCTTCTCTGAGCCCTCTGCAATTTACCAACATCCTGCTTGAACTGTGGGCCCCGGAACTGGTCCCAGGATCCCAGCAGTGGTCGCACCAGGGCCAAACACAAAGTAAAATCACCTCTCTGCTCCTATTCAAGATCCCCTTGTGGATGCCTCCCAGGATTGCAGTCACCCTTTTGGCCCCAGTGTCACACTGGCAGCTCATGCGCAGCTGATTCTCCTCCACGGTGCCAAGCTTTTTCAGAGTCCCAGCTTCCCAGGATAGAGTCCCCTGCCTTGTAAGTGGGGCCGAGGTTCTTAGCTCCTAGGTGCATGGCTTTATTAAACTGCAGGTTGTCTGCTTGCGCCCAAGAGCCAGTTCTGAGTGTCACGGCCGTCAGTAAGATCACACACTAGATAAATAACTAAAAGCTACATATAATACAGTGATCACATAAAAACCTGAAGCACACAGGAGCTGAGCTTGGTCTCAGTGACGCTGGTCGGGGTCTGGAGTAACGCCACTGCCATTAACTGACCTGTCCCCCATTTACACTTCTGCAAACTTCAGATCCGGATTAGGTGCAGCAAACGGCTTGGCTCCCTGGTAGGTGCTAATATTAGTTCCCCATATACGGAGAGGAATCAGGCCCAGTGGAATGGGCACTGGGCTGGCACTTAGAAGGCACTGGGCATCCTTGCTTATTTGGCCTGTAGGCTCTTTGAAGTCGGGATTATATCTCACTGTGTGTCTGGGCAGCGCCCGGTGCGACGGGGCCCTGACGTACAGACCCCATGTACAGGTCACAGAACTGCCCAGGCACACAGTGACCGAGATCAGGGCCCCGTCGGGCCAGGCGCTGCCCAGACACACAATAACCGAGATCAGGGCCCAGTTGAGCTGGGCGCTGCCCAGACACACAGTGGGAGACAGTCTCTGCCCCGAAGAGCTCATGGTCTGACCAGACGAAGGAAGGATCAGTATCTGTATTGGAGAGAGAGGGAGCTAAGGCCCATCGAGATTCAGGGCCTGGCCCAAGGTCACCGAAGGAGACAGCAGCAGAGATGGGAGACCCATCTCCTGAATGTGAGGCTTGTGCTCTAAGCGAGGCTAAGTCACCCTCAGAGAGCTCTGCAAATATTAACCAAGTCACTCTCACCACCCCCCTCTGGCCAGTGGAATTAGCCCCCTTCTACAGAAGGGAAACTGAGGCACCGTGCAAGTGGCAGGGCTGAGAGGAGCGTTGAAGAGCCCCAGGTCTGGACCCATTGAGCCAGCCGGCATTATCTGCCAGGATCTCCAGTGTAAATACTGACATCCCCCGTCCCCTTCTGCTTCCTATTTCCTTGCTGCCTGATTGCTTTACCGTGCTTATCTCCCCGGCCTTGCGTCAGCCCCATGTCATTCAGCAGGGAGATCCTGCTGCAGACCGTGGCCATCTGCAGCCCAGCGGGGGCAGGTGAGCGGGAGAGGAGCCGCATGGCCAGAGCAGGGAGCCTTTCTGGCCACAGCCTTTCTGGCCACAGACAGGGTGGTATTTGTATGTCAGGGGAAAGGCCGGGAAGAAACAGTTTAATCTAATTACTCCAGATTCTATTCTACTAATTAGATAGATTCGATAGATGGGGTGTATGGGGATGGATGGATGGATAGATAGATGGGGATATGAGGATAGATAGATGGGGATATGGGGATAGATAGATAGATAGATAGATAGATAGATAGGGTGTATGGGGATGGGTAGATAGAGAGACAGAATCATAGAATATCAGGGTTGGAAGGGACCTCAGGAGGTATCTAGTCCAACCCCCTGCTCAAAGCAGGACCAATCCCCAACTAAATCATCCCAGCCAGGGCTTTGTCGAGCCGAGCCTTAAAAACCTCTAAGGATGGAGATTCTACCACCTCCCTAGGTAACCCATTCCAGTGCATCATCACCCTCCTAGTGAAATAGTGTTTCCTAATATCCAACCTAGACCTCCCTCACTGCAACTTGAGACCATTGCTCCTCATTCTGTCATCTGCCACCGCTGAGAACAGCCGAGCTCCATCCTCTTTGGAAACCCCTCTTCAGGGAGTTGAAGGGTTGCTATCAAATCCCCCCTCACGCTTCTCTTCTGCAGTCTAAATAACTACAGTTCCCTCAGCCTCTCCTTGTGAGAGATAGGGTGTATGGGGATAGATAGATAGATTAGATAGATGGGGTTATGGGGATAGCTAGATAGCTAGATAGAGTGTATGCAAATGGATAATCTCTAATCTTCTTATACATTATTATTGTTATTTTTACCAGGCACTGCTGCTCCTTGCCTAACAGCAAACCCACCGCTGTGCTGGTGTGTCCTGTGTTGGTGCGTGTGGCTACATGCCCCAGCCGTGCCGGGTGAGTGCCGCCCATGTGGTTCGACGCACAAAGCACACATGTTCGTGGCAGGATGGATCCATATGGCCAGGCCTGGAGCAGTTGCAACAGCCGAGGACGGTGGTGTCACTCACGGCCCGGGCGGCCCCAAAGCCTTTCCAAACAGGGCTGTAGACACAGCGATTGTGTAAGGCAAACACCAGAACCATTCTCCCTGCGGCAGCAGCTCACTCGCAGCCTTGGACATTGGTATCAGGTCTATCACAAGCCGGGGGGAGGCCAGCCAGGACATCGGGGTACGCCCTTGCCCCTCCCCTAAATGGCAGAGGAATCTTTAACCTCCTGCTGGGCAAGCCGCCCTCCCCCACAAGCCACACTCACAATGCAGAGGTAGGATGGGAACTTGTGACACTGGGGAGAGCACCCCCAGCTGGGCACCGGGCCTATTACAAAGCCATGTCCCTGCCATGCAATTACCCAGATACCCTCAGACATAGACCTCATACGCCCAACCCCGGTGCCAGAAAAATCCCAAGACTGACTTAAAAATCATGGGATTTACTGTTTTTTCCCAAAAACTTCATACGTTTGGGGGGGCTGTTTGCCAGGCATCTGAATTTGGGGCCTTCCAGGAACCCCCTGTTGTACACGCCCACCAGGGCTAGAGGTGGAATTGATTTTAAAAACAGAACTGAGATTCTCCCATATTCACGGGACTCCAGGTGCTGGAGCTCTAAGAAACAGGCCAACAATTCCCAAGGCTCCGGAGAGCTGGCAACACTGGATTGAGCCCCCAGCCTGGAGTAAACCCGCAGTTTAGCACCTGTTAGGAGTCTCCTGCTTCTTCCCCCACCCCTCCCACAAAAACTCCTCAGTTAGTTTTCACCCCTGCGGCCGCCTCTCAGATACCAGGGCAGTGCCAAATTCCCACTCAAATCAGTGCTTGGCTTGCTGGCCAAATACAGCCCCTAGCATCTGAGCGGCTGGGGGCCCAATCCTGGGGCCATGCCCACTGGGTCAAACCCTGTATCTCTTCTAAAGGAGCGATGGAGGAGGAGAAAGGACAGTGCTGGGGAGGGAGTGGGGTCCTGCCCCGGGACTCGGGAGACCAGCCTTCAGTTCACAGATCTGCTACAGAGTCTCTGTGTGACCTTGGACAAGACATTTAATCTCTCTGGGGCCATGGTTTGACCAGGTGTTAATGGAAAGCAGTACTTCTTCCTTTGTCTGCTTAGACTGTGGGATCTTTAAGGCAGGGGATAAGTCTGGGCAGCGTCCAGCCCGATGGGGCCCTGATCTCGGTCACTGTGTGTCTGGGCAGCGCCCGGCCCGACGGGGCCCCGATCTCGGTCACTGTGTGTCTGGGCAGCGCCTGGCGCGATGGGGCCCTGATCTCAATCCTCCATGCACCTAACAAGAAACATCCAGTCCATAGGGCAAACCCCTGGTTTTAGAAGAGCCACTGGGGATTTTGCCTGAGTGAGGATTTGGCGTCAGTCCCTAGAGCCCCCTGGCCTGGGAAGAACCTGAGGACCCTTCCCCCCACACCCCGTCAGCTAGCTCAGCACTAACTCCCGGGACCCCTTCCCCTTTCTGCATCGGGGCAGGGAGAGAACTGGCCCCCGGCACCCACCCGGGCCCGGGGAAGGAAACACCCCGTAACAGAGGCTCCTTTGGAGTCCAGATCCCCTGCGTCGGATCATCTCACCTCCCAGCAGAGCAGGGAATCAGACGTTAACCGGCCCCAGGCCCCATCCCGAGTCTCCCCCTTTGCTTCATGGCCGAAGCTCCCCGTCTGCTCCAGACGTGGCTGTTCCCTGGCCTCTTTGCTCCTGAAGAGCCCTCAGCATGGAGGACAATCAGGTCACTGTGCTGGGCCTGGAGCACGGGACAGGGGGCGGATGCCGCAGGCTGGGAAGGGACCAGCTGTTCAAGCCCAGGCTGTGGGATATGCTGCAGTCCAGCCCCAGTGCTGGGACGGAGGGAGGGCAGGACGGTGGAGGGGAGGGTGACTTTCTGAACGTAGGAGAAAAAGGTATCTGTCAGGGATGGGAGAGGGACATTGAGGCGTCTGGACCAGACGCTTCCCTTTCTGTGCTGGGAGCTCCAGCCACCTCCAGGCCTCTGACCCTTCATGACCGCAGGAAGCCAACATTTTTCAGATGGGGAAACTGAGGCACAGAGCAGGGATGTCCAAAGTCACAGCACAGATCAGTGACAAATCCAGGCATAGGACCCTCTCTGCTCTAACCAATAGACCCTACTCCCCTTCCAGAGCCAGGGATAGAACCCAGGTGTCCTGGCTCCTAGCCCCTCCACTCTAACCACTAGACCCGACTCCCCTCCCTCAACGACAAATAGAACCCAGGGGTTCATGGACCAGAATTCCATCACGCTAGGTGCTGCCCCAAAGAGCTGAGAGTCAAAGTAGTTCAAATATCAGGAAGCAGGCCTCAAAAAAGCATGAGATTTTTCAAAAGCAACACACATTGGATTCCTTTTCTTGGTCCTCCGGTTTCTGAGCATTGAGGCTGACCGTGGGTCAAGGTGCCAAGCTTTTCTCCTCAGCCACAGTGTGAGGAACTCACTTTGTTATAAAAGAAAGGCCAGCTGCATTTCCATTGTGTTCCCATGACTCCTGGAGCTGGAGCTTTGAGAAAACCATAGGCTAGTCTGAGACGCACAATAAAAGTGGGGCAGTTGGCAGCGCTGGGGGTGGGGTGTGACGTATGCTTGAGTGTGTGTGTCAGTGGCCCTGCTTCAAAGTGTGGGGGTGTGTCCGTGTGGGTGTGAGAATGACCCTGCTTTAAAGTGTTTGCGGGTGTGACCCCACCTTAGAAAGCCTGCTGATACCTAATGCATTTGGGAGATGGGATCCCTGTCCCAGATCTCTCTCATCCCCAGGGCTGTCATGCAGCGGTGCCAGCCCTCATGATCTCCTTGTAATAGCTGGTGTGTTCCTTAAAGCCCCAGCTCCCAGAGTCATATGAATCAGTGAGAATCTCCACTTTCCTTTGGGTTTTAAGTTGAAGTCTGGCCACGCTGGTTGCTAAGAAACACTTGTAAAGTTGACTCCCAAGGGCTCCGAAGCCAGATGGGAAATGAAGGGAGCCCCGGGAGCAATTGGGTTTGAAACCTCCCCCTCACTAAGCCAATCTTGCAATGTTCAGGGCCTAACGCCCCCCTTCCTGGGCTCCCCCCAAGCTGCCTATTGCTCCCCAACTTGACTCTTCAGCCAAAGAGCTTTTTCTAGGAACAAATGCTGCCCTGCTGGAAAGGGTATTCCCCTCCCTGCACATCAGGGTCAGATCCGCTGGGGGTAAATCAGTATTACTCCTTTGGCTTCAGTGAGCTCGTTTACCCCAGCTGAGGATCTAGCCCATTGACTCCAATGGAGTGACCCTGATTTACCGCAGTTGGAGAATTGGCTCTGTAGACTCCCATGGAGCTACGGCCGATTGACACCGGCTGGGATCTGGCCCATTGACACCAGCTGGGGATCAGGCCCCATTAATGCCAATGGAGTTATGCAGGTTTGCCCCAGCTATAGATCCCAGACGTTTCAGCTACTAGTGTCCAATCTTAAAACTGAAAGGGTTTAGCAATAAATGCGAAAGAAAACAGCCTCCCCCCAGCCTGCGTAGTCGGGTTTAGATGCTAGAAACCCAGTTCCCGTCATTCAAGTGGGGAGACTGTTATACAGAAGACATCCAATAGCTTGCAAATTAAGCACCATGTAACGGAAAGAGAGACGCAGGCTCTCAGGGACTGCAAAGCAGGCTGGCCTGTGCGCACCCAGCCCGGATGTCGTGTTTTTCCCATCATGTAGCCGGTTGGGCCCACATTCCAGTGCCATTGTCTGGTGGTTGGAATACAGCTCTGGACGCTCGCAGAGAGGGATCCGAAGCAAAGACAGCAGTTCCTGCCCCCCGAGGATCTCAAAGCACCTCAGCATGCTGTTGTCTCAGTTTACAGAGAGGGGCAAGTGACTTGCCCCAGGTCATGCTGCAAGCAGAGCTGAGAACAGAACTCCGCTTGCCCCTGCTGTCACCACCCTCCACTTTCCTGGCCAGCAATAGAACCCAGGTGTCCTACCTCCCAGCCCTATCATAGAATCATAGAATTCTATGTTCCTACCCCTTTAACCACCAGACCACTCGCTGCGTCCTAGAGCAGGGAATAGAACCCAGGCGTCCTGCCTCCCCCGCATTCTTTTTGTTCTAACCACCAGAAAATCAAAGACCAGACCATCAACTGCTCCAAAAGCCGCCCCCTCGAGGGCCATTACTGGTCAGCTGCAGGCTGCCACCTGGGGAATTCTTCGGTGTAACACCCCACCCCCAAAAGAGGAGCCTGAATCTCCTCTGGACACCAGTTGTAGGGCATGGAAACTCCACTGGCTTGGGTGAAATTACTCCAGCCGGAGGGGAGAATCCGCCCCCCCAAATCTGTCCACAGAACGGAAACCATTTGTGCTGGTCCGCAGGGCAGGACATGCCTGAAGCAGACGGGGCTACACAGCGCAAGTCAAACACGCGTGGGGCATGTCTCGCACAAACTCTCTGCAACAGGTGCTGCCCCCTTCGCCCCTGTGGGTGCCCTGCCGTTGGAGCGGGATCCACAGTGCACCTGTGATGATAATGTTGCAGCAGAAGTCACTAGATGGCGCTGTTATACCCGGCCACACGAGTTCTTTTTCTGCAGCGCACGGTCTTTGCAGAGACGCTTCCTCCTTGTTACGCTGTTTATGCTGGTTCGTTCCCGGGAGGCGCTGTTGCAAACAGCGAGGATCTGTCTTAAGGGGGACAAACGGAGGCAATTCTTGGGGCATGGCTGGTTCCGGGGAACCAGGCACCAGTGCTGGTTCTGAAAGGGGGGGGGTTGCTGGCATGCTGTTTGCCACCACCTCTGTTCCAGGACTGGAGTACAGAGTAGAAAAAAACCAACTGCACTAAGGAAATACCCTCATTTTGAGTCCAGTGACATAAGAACATAAGAACGGCCATATTGGGTCAGACCAAAGGTCCCTCTAGCCCAGTATCCTGTCATCTGACAGCGGCCAGTGCCAGGTGCCCCAGAAGGCATAACCAGAACAGGCAATCTTCAGTAATCCATTCCCTGTTGCCCATTCCCTGCCTCTGGCAAACAGAGGCTAGGGACACCATCCCTGCCCATCCTGGCTAACAGCCATTGATGGACCTATCCTCCATGAATTTATCTAGTTCTTTTTTGAACGCTGTTATAGTCTTGGCCTTCACAACATCCTCTGGCAAGGAGTTCCACAGGTTGACCTCTAAGCCCATGGAATTGGCTACTGCTTACTTAATAATAATCAATAAATCATTTGCCCCGCTAGGCAGTTTCATTTCACGGCACATCTGGTAATTATTCCATTACAGACCTCGAATAATTTTTTAGCCCAGACGTGCTAAGCACGAGAACGGGGTAGGGGAACTCACAGCCACCAGTTCGGCTAAAAATGTTGATGGCATCTGTTCATCTGATCACTCGCCTGGGTGCCTTTTTGCCCGGCAGCAGGTGGGCAGGAAGGGAAAGCGGCACCGCTCCTGGTGCAAACACACCCAGGTGCAACTAGTCACAGTTGGAAAGCTCTCGGTAGGCAACCAGGGAGCCGACGGACCTGGTTTAGGGAACCAATCACAGCTTACAGGTATGGTGAATTTCATGTCCCTTTCCCAAGCTAGCAGATTAAGGTCTAACAAGACACAGTGGCTGGTGGCTGAAGCTAGACGAATTCCAGCTGGAAATAAGGGGTAAATTTTTCATAGTGAGGGGAATTAGCCATTTCCCGAAGGCCGTGGGGGATTCTCCATCACCAACAATGTTTAAATCAAGCCGGGATGTTTTCCTAAAAGCTCTGCTCTAGGAATTATCCAGGAGAAGTTCTATGGATTTTGTTATCCAGGGGGCCGAAATACATGCTCAGACTGGTCTCTTCTGGCCTTGGAGTCTATGAATCTATAGAAGTGGGGCCTGGGTCTTGTTCTGGACCCACTGTCCCAGGCTGACTCCCACCCTGGCCTGAATTCCTTGCCGGGAATGAAGAAGAGATGTTGTATTTTTCAATGCAGCTGATAGGAAACCAGGGAAAGAAAATTACGGTGGGATTTTCTGCCCCCCGCTCTGTTTTCCAATTACATTTCAAATGGTTCCTACCACTAGATAAACGCAGCCATTAGCTAGAGAGGAAGGCTGGGTCCTGGGTAAGCGGATCTCAGTTGTATCCCCAGCTCTGTCACAGCCCCCCAGGGGCAAGTCCCTGCCCCTCTCTGCCTCAGTTTCCCCATCTGTAAAATAGTGATAATAATTTTGACTTGTTTAGATTGCGAATTCTTCAAGGTAGGGGCTTGAAGGGTCTCTCACTCAATTTCTGTGCAGGGCCCGGCGCGATGGGACCCTGATCTCGGACGGGCGCTGCCCAGACACACAGTGACCAAGATCAGGGCCCCATCGCGAAGG
Organism: Caretta caretta; assembly: GCF_965140235.1. Classification (NCBI taxonomy): domain Eukaryota; kingdom Metazoa; phylum Chordata; order Testudines; family Cheloniidae; genus Caretta; species Caretta caretta. Next base: position 5,834,341 of record NC_134228.1, read on the forward strand.
GCCCTGCACAGACACACAGTGACCGAGATCAGGGCCCCGTTGTGCTGGGTGCCGCACAGACACACAGTGACTGAGATCAGGATCCCATTGCACCGGGCGCTGCACAGACATATAGTGAGAAACAGTTTCTGCCCAACAGATCAGGGCACAGTTAAGGAGAGGAGGGTAAACTGAGACATAGAGAGGGGAAGTGACTTGCCCAGCAAGACAGTAGCAGAGGCAGTAATAGAAGCCAGTTGTGGGGACGCCCGCCTTGGAAAGGAAAGCATTTGGATGATTTATGCTGATGTAAAGCAGCAGAAAGCTATTAGCTTCTGTGGAGTTACTCCTGCTTTGGGATCTGGCCCCACAGATTCCAGTGATTGACACCAGCTGGGATCTGGCCCCATTAACTCCAATGGAGTCACTCCTGCTTTACACCAGGTAGGGATCTGGCCCTTTATCTCCGTGGCAGGCTGTGGGCTGGGCTCCCTCTTGCTCCAGCCTCTGGCGTGGCTCCTGGGTGGCAGCTTCCCCCCGGTCACCTGTCCGTGTTTGCTCTCCCTGCGGCACGGAGCCCTCCCACCCGGCGTGTTTGCCAAGGGAGCACCTGGCCCCGATCCCCGGGGACAGCTGGCTCCTCCCGCGTGGCGTCACCACGGGAAGGGGCTGGCCCCCCGCCCTGCCCTGACGGGAGTGGCCCCCAGCCACTGCCCTGGCTGCCCGGCAGCCCAGACCGGGCCGGCTGGAGCAGGTTCTGCGCACAGGGGTGGGGGCAGCTGAGTCATGGGACGCACGGCAGGGAAACAGCCTGAGTATGACCCCCAGAACCGGCTGGGAGCCCCAGATGCAACCATCGCAACCAGCCCCCACGATCCAGCCAGCTTGCTGTTCTTGTGCGACACGCATCACCATAGTGCCCAGCATGGCCAGCCGTGCTCCCCTCGTGTAAATCGGGAGGAACCCACGAGAGCGCGGCACGGCAAGTGCCTGGTGCATTCGGCCGCACCAGGCCTGTGTGTTGGAGTGGGAGTGGGCACCCAGTGCTAAGTGTGTGCAGGGAGGGCCCAGATACCACGGTGAGGGGAGCCTGCAGGACCCAAGCTACACTACGCCATCTGGGCTAGGGGCTAGGAGAGACCCGTTCTACCATCCGCCCCCGGCCGAGCATAGCAACAATGACCAGTGCGCATGTGGATTGCGTTTTCCATGTGGGGCAGGGCTCTCTGGCAATGGGACCCTCTGGACAAGGGCCAAGCCTGGCTGTGTAGTGAATTAGCTGAACTCTGTTCGTTATTAATTATTGAGATTAATTGGTTATTAGATTCATTGCTGCTACTGTGTTAAAGCCCGAGGGCCTTCTGCCATTTACAAAACTCCAACTGAGTCTATCTATCTATCTGTTTCACCCCATAGGTCCCGGACAGGGGCTGTGTGTGTGGATGGGGGTGGGGGGCACTATTCTGCTTTGTTCCAAAGCCAATTTACAGTCCCCTGCCGCCCGGTTCTGAGCTCCTCTCCGGTGGTGTCGAGCCGGTGTGGCTCCCCGACACCGGTGCTCTTGTTTACACCAGTGGGACCCAAGCAGAGTCCGTCCGCGCTCATGTGGGGTGGGCAGGGGGCCCGGTGCAGAGGGAACACCACCACTGGGCACCTCTCCTCCCATTCACACCTGGGGTGGATCAGGAAGGGTGAGGAGTAAAACTCGAGTGAGAGGAGGATCCGGCCCGTTGGCTGCCAGGGGCTTTGGATCAGGTGCAGGGGGATGACCCCTAGTGATTCGGGCCCAATGCTGCCTCATGCTGCCGAGCCCAATTCTGCTCTCCTTCCCTAGGGATCAGCCCTGCTGTGCCAGGCACTGCTTGGGGCTCCCAGCAGGGAGCAGAATCGGGCCCTTTAGAGCAGTGGGGCTGGAGAGAGGCCCAGTTCTGGGGGGCATCACACTATCTGGCTGCTTTGCTGGCAGCCCCGGCTCCTGGAGTCCTGTGATCACAGGGGAATTGAATACATATCCTGCCTTCGTGCCTGCGGAGGAAAAGGCGCCCAGACCAGGTGGCAGAGAGTTGACGCTGGCTGCTTTGTAAAATCTCAGGGTTTCTCAGCCAGTCTGGAGGTTTGGGGGACAGGTCATTTGTCACCGCTCATGGTGTGCGATGCCAGGGCTGGAGGGGGGCTGAAGGTGCCATGAGATGAGGTGGAGGAACGTCCCTCCCTTCCTGCCCCTTCTGCCTGCCTTCAGCCCTACCCACTGCCCCCCAGCTCTGCCTCCTCCTTCCCTGCTCCGCTTTGCACTCTCCTCGCTGTTCTGAAAGAGGATTTCCAGGAACAGCAAAACCCACTGCTCTGCTTGTGCCAGGGGACTTCATGGGTGGGGGTGTCAATCCTGTGAAGAAGGGGATCCCCGGCAGGTACACACATACACCCCCTCCCCCCGGATCCAAGCCCAGGAGCACCCTGCCCTTTATCCCGAAGGATCCCCTCTTCACGTTTAATGCCCCCAAGGTCCCGGGAAGTTTAATATCTAAAGCCGCCAGCGGGCAGAACAGGCCCCAACACCTTGCTGCGTGACAACAACTTTGCTGGAAAGGAGACAGGAAAACCCTGAGTGGCAGAAACGTCCTGGGGTGTTCTTTGCTACGCCGCGTGCACCCCAGAACCAGCTGCATTGCAGCAGCTCCAGATACAACCTGCACTTCCTGGGGTGGGGGCTTCCCTCCCCCAGAACAGATCACTTTAAGGGGGGCACTGGAAACCAATGTGATTTTTCCGCTCCCCCGTCCCTCTCATTCCAGGTAGAAATTTTTTTGTAATGTCAATATCCTCCCCCTCCTCCCGAATATTAGAAAGCCACGTCCTCTAACCTGACAGCTAGAACTGGGTTCAAACGTGCCCCGCTTGACGTACCTCCGTGGGCTCGCTGTAGTACGCGTTCCACTCGGAGATGTCGTGCGATTCCATTTTGACGGATCCCAGCATTCCAAGCCCCGGGCAAAAGGAACCGACTCTCAGCTGGTCTCCAGTAAACCCAATCCAACTTCGGCCAGCTGGGTGCTGCCCTGCCCTGTTTTCCACCTTCACTCACTGCTTCCCTTCTCAGAGCCGGTCCCGAAAGGCGGGAGTGGGACACGCCAGCCCGGACCTGGAGCACAGAGGATGGAGTTTGCCTGGCTTCCAGGTGGGAAGATACGCAGCTGTGCGTCGATGGGAAAAGCGAGGGGGGCCTCAGATCTGGGATGGCGTCGGGGCCCGGAAGAAAGCCCACGCTCAGCAGCTGTCCATGGCGAAGGGACAGTCAATATCGCAACAGGTTCTGGGCACCACGGCCCTGGATCCACTCTATGACCTCTCCCGGCTGCAGCCCCCTCCCCGCGTGGCACCGTCCCCCGTGGTGGCGTGGATCCCAGGACAGCGATGTGTTCTCCCCTCACCCTGGGCTCCCAGCTGGGTCCCGGTCGCTGCACAAGGGCTTTATAGGGCCAGTTCTGATCCCACCTCCCAGCCTCTGGCTCCCAATTTAAATAGTTAGCGGCTGGCCAGAGCCTGGTGGGAGCCAGGTCGGTTCTGCCCCCTGGTGGCAGCCGAGGGACGCAGCGCTGGGAGGCAGGGGCCAGAACAGACGGAAATACCAGGCTCAGACAAGGAAAGAGCCCAACTCCGTCCACACACCGGCAGGCCCTGCTGGGACAGGAGGACTCCGGAGCTGAGCCTGGGGTGGGCGGGTAACCTGACAGCCAGCGCTGGGTCGAGCCGGGAGGGGGACAGGATAAACAGACATATAGACGTGTGTGGGGATAGAGTTGATTAGAGCGGGGGATGGGGGTCAACCTTTTTTCATTTGTGGGCTCCCCAAAACTTTAGAAGGGAGGCGTGGAACCCTGTGGAAATCTTACACACAGTCTGTGAATCCCCGGGCGGGCCACGGACCACAGGCTGAAAACCTCTGGGTTAGATTGATGGGGGTGGATGGGGGTGTTTGGTTAGATAGATAGATCTGTGCATCCCCATACACGCCCATCTAATCTAATCTATCTATCTATCTATCTATCCCCGTACACCCCCTCTATCTATCTATCTATCTATCTATCTATCTATCCCCATACACCCCCTTTATCATCTATCTATCTATCTATCCCCACCCACCCTCTCTCTCTATCTATCCCTGTACACCCCTTCTATCTATCTATCTCCATACACCCCTTCTATCTATCTATCCATCCCCATACACCCCCTTTATCATCTATCTATCCTCACCCACCCACCCTCTCTCTCTGTCTATCCATCTATCCCCATACACCCCTCTATCTATCTATCCATCCTCATACACCCCCTTTATCATCTATCTATCCCCACCCACCCACCCTCTCTCTCTCTCTCTATCCCCATACACCCCTTCTATCTATGTATCCATCTATCTCCATACACCCCTTCTATCTATCTATCCATCCCCATACACCCCCTTTATCATCTATCTATCCTCACCCACCCACCCTCTCTCTCTGTCTATCCATCTATCCCCATACACCCCTCTATCTATCTATCCATCCTCATACACCCCCTTTGTCATCTATCTATCCCCACCCACCCACCCTCTCTCTCTCTCTCTCTCTCTCTCTCTCTATCCCCATACACCCCTTCTATCTATGTATCCATCTATCTCCATACACCCCTTCTATCTATCTATCCATCCCCATACACCCCCTTTATCATCTATCTATCCTCACCCACCCACCCTCTCTCTCTGTCTATCCATCTATCCCCATACACCCCTCTATCTATCTATCTATCTATCCCCACCCACCCTCTCTCTCTCTCTATCTATTACATGCCCCATAACGTTGGTCAGTTTGCTCAATGGTGTCTTGTGTCCTTCCCCAAGGTGGAAAGCAGCTAAATGTGAACCTCACAAACCAGATACACGCCACCCCCGCAGCCTAGCTTGAACTCTGCCCCCTGCGCTGGCCCTGGCTCCTGGCCGTGGGTCAGCACAGGAGGGAGGGGGGCCAAGGCTAAGCAGCTGCACGGGGAGCAGTGGAGTCTCCATCTGGAGTTGTCTGGGAAGAGACGCCAGAGTCACACACAAGTGGTTGGGCTCCGTACAGGGGCCAATTCGCTGGCCGGGGGCGTAGCCAAGGGGGAACTAGACGATCTGATGGCCCCTCCCGGCCTGATGCACCATGAACCCACAGCGAGCGGGGGAGGACAGGCTCTGAGAACCGGCCAGCTTTGTGCCAAGGGGCGGGCCCGCTTCGCCAGGCTGGGGGGGCGCAGAAGGCCCCGTGGATGGGGCAGGCCGGGGGCAGGCAGCTCCCATTCGCCACGTCGCTGGAGCAGAGGGGTCAGATGGCATCCGCCAGCACAGCCGGGCTCTGTGCCCGTGGTGCTGTGCCCCGGGTGCTCCTGACCTCCCGCCGAGGGGCAGAGCGGGGCCGGTGTGGGCCCTCGCTGGAGCTGGGTAGCGGATGCAGGAGCAGAGCAGGGCCTAGCCTGGAGTCAGGGGGACGCCGGACGGGGGGCAGACATTGGGGGAGGGGGACACGGGTTTGGGGGCACAGAGCCAATATCCCCCAACACCCCTCCTGCATAGTCCTGACCCCCCCCACACCTTTCCACCCTCCTGCACTGTTGTGACCCCCCCACACACACGTTCCCTTTCATGGCTCAGGCCCCCTCCATCCCCCTCCCACAGCTCAGAGTCCCCCACATCACCCCCCATTGCTCCCCCCATCCTGCTGGGGCATCCAGACCCCCTCTAGCTCAGCAGGGGAGGGCATTGAGATGCCAGGCATGTGGGCACAGCACATCCCTGGGAGACCCAGCCCCCTCCAGGGGCCTTGCCCATCAGCCCCCATCCCTGCCCAGTAGATCACAGGGGGGACCAGAGCTGGGGGGGGGGGGGGTGTCAGCTGCCATGGGAGAAAGCAGCTCAGATTGAGACTGGCCCCTCGTGTGTGTGTGTGTGTGGGGGGGGGGGGGGGCTGAGCTCCAGAGGGGCAGGGGAGGAGGTGGGGGAAGAGCTGGGGAGGGGGGGAATTTTCCCATGTGGATCTCAAAGGCCCCTGCAGACGTTACTGTGGATGTGGGGCAGTGTCAGTGTCCGGGGCGGAGGGGGGGTCTCAGCCCCAGGGGAGTGGATTGGGGGGTCCCTGTCCAGACCCCAGCACTGGGGCATTGAGGGTGGGAGGGGGAACGCACCCAGAACCACACCAAGCTGGCAGGGAGGAGAGGGGCAGAGCAGGGGGCAGGACAGGCATGGGGTCGGGGGGGGGACACCCGACTCTGGCCATCTCTGACTCACCCCCCCAGGTGGGTTGGGCGGACGTGCTGGGTGGGGTGGGGGAGTGGCACAGCTGGGAGGGGGGTGCGGTCACCTTTATCACCAGTTCCTGGGGCTTATCGCATAGTCCCTGCCCGGCCTGGCCCCTGGCGCTCCGCGGGCCCCGCCCCACTGCGGCAGGGGCCGGCACTATGGGGCACTGGGCAGCCCTGGCTGAGGCACAGCCCAAGGCACGGGGCGAGCTGTCACCACCAGCACAGGGCCCTAGAGCCGCACTGGGGCCAGCCCCAGCTGCCAGGCGAGGGAAGTGGCAGAGGGTGGGGAGTCTCTTTCCCTCACCCCACGGACAGGCTGGGGTGGCCAGCAGCAGACACAGCCACACCCCAAACAGTCCTGCCGTCCGGCCCTCTGCAGCTGCAGCCCTGGGACGTGTGGGACAGTGCAGGGCCGGTGCCAGGCCCACAGCCCCATGCCAGTCGGGCTCGAAGGGCCGCGGGACTCCCTGGCAGCACAGCTGGGAGCTAGGGTCGCCAACCCTTCCGGTTTGGCCAGGAGTCTCCCAGAATCGGGCTCCATCTCCTGGAGGCTACTGAAGCCAATCCGGGAGATTTTAGGCCACTAAAAGTCCGGTGGTGCAGCGGGGCTAAGAAGTCACCTACTCCAGGACAGGCCCAGCAAAGAAAGTAACAGAACGCCACTAGCCGTAACCTTCAGCCCCCAACTAAAACCCCTCCAACGCATCATCAAGGGTCTACACCCTATCCTGAAGGACGATCCCTCACTCTCACAGACCTTGGGAGACAGGCCAGTCCTCACAGACAGCCCCCCAATCTGAAGCAAATACTCACCAGCAACTACACACACCACACAACAGCAACACTAACCAACCCCTGCAACTAACCCCGGTGCCAACTCTGTCCGCATATCTATTCAGGGGACACCATCATAGGACCTAACCACATCAGCCACGTCATCAGGAGCTCGTTCACCTGCACATCTACCAATGTGATATCTGCCATCATGTGCCAGCAATGCCCCTCTGCCATGTACATTGGCCAAACCGGACAGTCTCTACGCAACAGAATAAACGGACACAAATCAGACATCAAGAATTGTAACATTCAAAAACCAGTCGGAGAACACTTCAAGCTCCCTGGACATTCAATAACAAACTTAAAAGTGGCAATTCTTCAAGAAAAAACCTTCAAAAACAGACTCCAAAGAGAAACTGCAGAACTGGAATTAATTTGCAAACTGGACACCATCAAATTAGGCCTGAATAAAGACTGGAAGTGGCTGGGTCACTACAAGGAGTAATTTTCCCTCTGTTGATATTCACCCCTTCTTGTCAACTGTTGGAAATGGGCCACATCCACCCTAATTGAATTGGCCTTGTTAGCACTGACCCCTCCACTCGGTAAGGCAACTCCCATCTTTTCATGTGTTGTGTATTTATACCTGCTGACTGTATTTTCCACTCCATGCATCTGATGAAGTGGGTTTTAGCCCACAAAAGCTTATGCCCAAATAAATTTGTTAGTCTCTAAGGTCCCACAAAGACGCCTCGTTGTTAGGGCTAAGACAGGCTCCCTTCCTGCCCTGGCCCCGCGTGGCTCCCAAAAGCGGCCAACATGTCTGGCAGCAACTCCTAGGAGGCACAGCCAGGGGGTCTCCACAGCGCGTGCTGCCCCTGCCCCGAGAGCCAACTCTGCAGCTCCCATTGGCCAGGAATAGGGAACCACAGCCAATGGGAGCTGCAGGGGCAGTGCCTGCAGGCGGGGCAATGTGCAGAGCCTCCTGGCCACCCCTGAGTCTAGGAGCTGCTACCGGACATGCTGGCCACTTCCGGGAACTGCCTGAGGAAAGTGCTGTCGGGCCGGATCCCGCACCTCCCTGCCCGAGCCCCCACCCTCATCCAAACTCCTTCCCAGAACCCACATCATGAACACCCTCCCGCATCCCAACCCCCTGCCCCAGGCTCAGCCCAGAGCCCCCTCCACCCCCCAAACTCCCTCCGAGAGCCCGCACCCCCTCCTGCATCCCAACGACCTGCCCCAGCCCTGAACCCTCCCTGCACCCCAACGACCTGCCCCAGCCCACTCCCGCACCCAAACTCCCTCCCAGAGCCCAAACCCTGAACCCCTTCCTGCTCCGCAACCCCTTGCCCCAGGCTCATCCCAAAACCCCCTCCCCCACCCAAACTCCCTCCCAAAACCTGCACCCCCTCCTGCACCCCAACCCCCGGCCCCAGCCCCCTCCCACACCTTGCACCCCCTCCTACACCCCAACCCCCCTGCCCCAGCCTGCAGTCCCCTCCCACACCCCAAATCCCTGGCCCTAGGCTCAGCCTGGAACCCCCTCCCACACACCGAACCCCTCGGCCCCATGCCCCAAGCCCAACCCACTCCTGCACCCCAACTCCCTGCCCCAGCCCAGTGAAAGTGAGTGAGGGCGGGGAAGAGTGAGCAACAGAGGAATGGGGGGGTGGAGTGAGCAGAGGCGGGGCCTTGGGGAAGGGGCAGGGCAGTGGGAGGGGCAAGGGTGTTTGGGTTTGTGCAATTAGACAGTTGGCAACCCTACTCAGAGGCCTCTCCCACCTCTGGCTCACCTCGTCACCCCACAAGGAAATGCTCCGGATCAGAGCCTCGGGCCCATCCAGCCCCGTATCCACCCCCCGCCCCCAAGATCAGAGCCATCAGCCCATCTAGCCCCGTATCCACCCCCCAGATCAGAGCCACAGGCCCATCCAGCCCTGTATTTAGCCCACGGATCAAAGCCAGGACCCATCTAGCCCCAGATCCACCCCCCAGATCAGAGCCATGGGCCTGTCCAGTCCTCAGTGCAGGGCCCCTGCAGCCCCATACAAGGCAGGAGACAGGTTGTTCTTGGCCCGACCCCAGCTGTTGCTGACACCTGGAGGTACATGAGACTTGCTCCCCCTGCTGGCTGACTGGGTCACTGCAATGGGCCCTTGCACCCTGCCCAAGCCAGCACCCAGGGACTGAGCCAACGCAGAGGTCTGAGAAATGGGGGGGTGGGTCATGCTCAGTGTCCTGCAGATAGAGCCCCTGGGCAGGGACTGGCTGGGACAGGGAATGGTGCATGGGGCCTTTCCCCTAGGGGGCACTGGCTCCCATCCAGCCCCAGGGTGGGGCACTGGCTGGCTCAGGAGGGATGCACCCCCCTCACCGGCACTAGCCAGGTCCCTCCTTGGCAGCCCCAGCAGAGCAGCTGAGGACTGAACAGGCCCCGGGTCCCGAGCCCCCCTTTTGGCTGTGGGGGTCCCTCCCAGGCAGGGGCAGCAAGTGGGAACCCGGGGGTAGTCGGGCCACAGGGCTGCCTCGCTGGCACCATCTGTGGGACTGATTCCTGGCATCAAACGTTACCAGATTTCCTAGCCCTGGGCCCCAGAGGGATTGGAGTAGATGAGGGGCAGGCCCCATGCACTGTCCCAGTACCGGGAGAGGCCAAGGCTGCCCTGGGATTCTAGGATCTCCATGCTCAGAACAGCCCCCGGGGCCGATGGGCCCACGAGACCCAGAGGGCAGAAGGGACTTGCCCAGCTCAGAGCAGGTCAGTGGCGGAGTCGGGAAAGGAACCCAGGAGTCCTGACTGCCAGCCCTGCGCACTAACCCTTGAGTCTACCCTGCTCCCTGAGGCACAGCGCCCCCTAGCGTTGTACCGGAGGATTGGGGCTGGCACTGAGAGCCAGGGGAGAGCGCCCCCTGCTGCGCTCCCATGCTGCTCCCTGCAGCACCTGGAATTTCCCCCTCGAGGGACTCCCATGCAAACACTGCCCAGCCCCCCCCGCTTAGCTCCTTAAAACTGAACACATCCCAGGTACAAGGTAGGGGTGTTCCCAGCATCTGCTTCATGCCCCCCGATCTTGTTACTGCCCTGGCAACTGCCCTCCTCCCCCCCAAGGAAAGCCCCCCCCCCCGTTGCCTCCCCCAAGAACCAGCCAACCTGCTCTTTAAACAAAAACAAACAGAAGAATCAGTTTATTGACAAAAAACAAAGAGAATCACAAGCTGATTTGATTCCCCCCCCCCACCCCCAGAGGTGCCTGAAGCTGGGAGTGTCCCCTCATCAGACACCCCCGTGTCCTACACTCCCCCCTCCAGACACCTGCTCCCCCATTGCACCCATAGGAGCCTCCCTGGCCCATCCCGCTGGGTCCAGGCATGGCAGGGAGACCCAGTGGGACCCCCCCACACAAGAATCTCCCCCCAAATAACCTCCCAGCCAAGACACAGCCCCATGGGGCCCCCAAGCCAGGTGAGGACAGATCCATGGGGCCCCCAAGCCAGGCATGGCAGGGGAGCAGTTAAAAGAGAGGGAATCTTCTATTCCCCTGCCCCAGACCCTTTTTACCTTTGGCCCACCCACACCACAGGGTGCCCCCAGCACACAGCCCCTCAGACGTGGCCCCATTTCCGTGTGCGTCTGCTCAGCATTTTGGTATTCAGATTCCCCTGCCCCAGGGAGCACGGGGTGCGTGTGTGGGGGGGAGGGGGCGGGGAGGTCAGTCCCCCATGGAAACCGGGGTCTAGGCACTTTTCTCTCCCACCCCCTTATTCCCAGCTCCCTGGGGTGTCCAGGCCATCTCAGGTCGCTGTGCTGCCCACCAAGGAACGCTTGTTGCCTACGATGGAAATCCAGTGGTGGGGGTGGGGACCGGAAATCAGTGAGGACCCCTTAAAGGGGCCGCTGGCTGAGCTGGGGGGAGGGGTCACCCACAGAACTGCTCCTCTTCCTTTTCCCCACTGCTTATGAATTTTGTCCTTGGAGACACGGGATGCCGGTTTGTTATTGTAGGGTTGCACAAGGATCTTTGTTGTCATGGGGATTCAGGAGTGCCCCTGGGTTGTTACTGGGGGGCTCTGAAAGAGGAGCACTGACAAAAGGGGGACATCGCAGCCCTAGGCTGGCTGAGCAGTTACAGGGCCAGCCTCCCCACTTGACAGAAGGAAACTGAGGCCCGGAGAGGTGAAGTATCTAGCCCACAGCTGCACAGCAAACCTGTAGCAAAGCCTTGGATAGAACCCAGGCGTCCTGGCTCCCAGTCCCCTGCTCTAACCACTAGACCCCACTCCCCTCCCCAAGCTGGGGACAGAATCCAGGAATCTTGGCTGTCATCCCCTTGTCTCCTTCCCAGACAGCCTGGATCCTACAATCATCAACAACAATAAAGGTAGGCCCTACTGTAAATCAACCCCATCTCCTCTCAAAACTGTTTCTCTGGCCAAGGAAGCTGGGGTTCCCCCATTCAAATAACAGGAACCTCAAATCTCTCCAGGGCAGTGTCTTCCCAGCTTTAGCCCCATATAGGGAATTGAACCCAGGAGTCCTGACTCCCGCTCAAAAGGATTAGTGGGGAATGGCTGTGCACTGGCCCCTGAATATCGGGGGGGTGGGGGGGTTAGTTCTCGCTGCGGGCTCAGCTGTAACTCTGTGCGCTACTGAGGGCTCACGTGACATTAGTCTGGTGGGTCTCGTTCACTCCCCCCCCCTCCCATCCACACCATTCAGCCAAGCAACCTCTGCTCGTGGCTCCCAGTCAGGCTGCGGGTCGGGCTCAAGGGGCATCAGCCAAGCCAGTGGGGGAGCCCAGGGCTGGCCTAGCAGGGGGATGCAGGTCAGGAGTGAGGGTCAGCGGCAGAGCTGGGGGCGGGGGAAACAGGGCTAGGCTGGCAAGGGGCTGCAAGTTGGGAGTGAGGGGTACCGGCAGAGCTGGGGGGAGCCCAGGGCTGTGCTAGCAGGGGGCTGCAAGTCAGGAGTGAGCAGACTGGCACAGGTAGTTGGGTGGCAAGGAGGCACAGCTGGTCACCCTTCACCTCACAGGGTCCCTGTGCTGCTCTCCCCGGGGGAAGGGGGGCTCCCTTATGGGCCCGGCTGGGGAACCCACAAGAGGGGCGGGGGGGGGGGGAAGAGTTCCCCAAACCTTGGAACCCAGAATGCCAGGAGCTGAGCTGCTAAACAAGGTGCCCAGAGTCTGGCCCCAAGGCCCGGACTGCCCCCCTGGCTGGGAGAGCGAGCAAGGGATGGGATATGGGGCCATTCCCCTCTAGGGGGTACCAGCTGCGATCCGGACCCAGGACCGTGACAGGCAAAGCTCACATCCCTCTCCCCCCTCCTCGCATGGAGCGAGTTTGTGGGTTCTCAGCTGCTTCCATCGACTGGCAGGAGCCGCAGCCCCAGTGAGCCACGGATATTGACACATGGCACCCTCACCCCAGGGGTGACCCCTTGCCAGGCCTGAGACACATTAGCAGACAGGCAGGGAGTCCCTGCCCCAGTTGCATACCCTCTGGGGCGGAAAAGAGAGATTCCATCTCCAGGGTGGCCCAAAACAGGCTCTGGGCCTCGCTCTGTCCCTTACCACTCCCACCCTCAAACCCTTTATGCTGCTATGTAGCAAACCCTCCCATCTCCCCCCAAACACACACGCAATCCCCCCCCCCCCAGTCGGTTATGTAGATATGACCTCATATATAAGAGTGCTATGGAAATATTAAAAAATAGATTATACACAGGGCCCCAGACTGGGAAAGGTTAAAAAGGGCAATAAGTTAATTGTAGCGCCAGTTATTCCTGAGGCCTCTTGCTGCCAGGGGGCCCCCAGATCACAGGCGAGGGGGGATCCCCCACGATCCCCCCTCCCGGCTCTCGGTTCACGGATCACGCTCCTTTTTGACTCGCACGTCTCCGGCCAAGATGGTGGCGATTTCTCCCTGCATGAAGGCCCAGGGCACGTTGGAGCCAGCCAGGGGGCACTTCTCCCCGCTGGGGCAATAGACCTCGCCGGCCGCCCCCTGGGCTTTGATGAAATCGCGGGAGCAAGGGAAGCAGAACTTGTGACAGGGCACCGACGGGCACTGCACAAAGTGGGTGTCTTCCAGCCGCTCGTGGCAGATGGTGCAGCACAGGGGGGCGCTGCTGGGGCCGCCCGAGGAATCGGGGGCGCTCTGGGCACCGGCCGAGTCGGTGCCGCCGGCCGAGTGGGCCCCGGAGGAAGAGGAGGACGAGGAAGGCGCCTGCCCAGGTTCGCCATTGCGGGGGACCAGCCGGTGCTGGGTCGAGGCAGCGGGCGAGGCAGGGCTAGCGCTGTTTTGCCGGGCCGTGGTGGAGTGGACGGGGTTGGCGTCCTTCGGCGACTGCCCGGCTCCCAGGGCGTCGGCGACGTTCTTCAGCGCGGTGATGGGCGAGGGGTCGTTGCGCAGGGCGCCCTCGGGCCCGGGGGCCTGGCCGGCGGGCGTGGCAAGGTGGGCCATGCCCGGCGAGTAGATCCCGGCCGAGCCTTGGGGAAGCCAGTTCTGCCTCTGCTGTTGCTCCTCGCCCGTCAGCTTGCCCGCCGCGCCCCCCTCGCCCTCCGGCTCCGGGGAGGCTTTGCGGCGCCGCATGACGGCCCGGGGCGGCATGGCCCGCACCAGGGCGCTGGGCAGCATGGCGCAGCTGCTGTCTAGGAACTGCTGGGGCAGGGCCTCGGGGGCCGGGGGGTCCCGGAAGAACCGGACACCCTCGGTGAAGAGCTCCCCCAGCAGGTGCCAGTCCCCGGTGCCGTGGCGCTTCTCGTACTCCAGGTACTTGTAGCCGGAGGAGATCACCTTGCCGGGGTCCTTGAGGCAGTCGTGAAACATCTGCTTGGCCAAGGCGAGGACGCCGGCGTAGACGCTGCCCGAGCCGCACGGGTACTCGACGAAGAGCTTCAGCTCGAACTCATAGCCGGGCCGGGGGGCGGCGTCGAAGGCGAAGATACGCCCCACCAGCGCGTGGTCCTTCTTGAAGCGCACGTTGAAGGGGGCGCAGGCCGAGAGGGCCAGCAGCTGCTCCCGCACCGCCTTGGGCTTGCCGTGCCACTCCTCCGCCCGGCCCCGCAGGGCCTCGCTCAGCTCGGCCAGGCACTCCACATTGCGCTGCTTCTCGTATTCGCCGTAGGGCCCCCGCGCCTTGCCCAGCTCCCCCAGGAGGGGCGAGGAGGTGGCCAAGCCCAAGCCGGGCCCCCGGGCCCCCAGCCCCGACACGGCGGCCAGCAAGCCCTGCGGCGCCCCCATCAGCCCCAAGCTGGGCGGCACGGGGCCGATCAGCGCCCGCCGGGCGGTGGGGCTCTGCCGGCTGCCTTCGGGCCCCCCGTCCTCCGCCCGGGCCAGGCCGTTGGGCAGCCGGGGGCTGAGGGTGTAGTCGCCGGGCCCCCGGGCCCGCTCGTAGCGCTCCAGCCCGGCCCTGTCCAGGGGCCCTCCGTCCTTGGCATGCTTGACGGCCTGGGGCCCCGGCGAGCGGGCGTCCTGCATGGCGTGGCTGCGCTTGAGCTGCCGCGCCGTCTCGATGAGGAACTCGATGCGATCGGCCCCTTCGAAGTTCACGCAGCCCCGGCACACGGCCTCGCTGAAATCCCAGATCATGGCCCACGGCATCTTGGGCAGGTCGCACAAGTAACACCACTGCCGGCGGGACGCCTGCACCGCGGCCATGATGGTGCCGCCGCCGCCGCCGCCGCCGCCCCCTCGCGCCTTGCGCGCCCCGCGCAGGGCCCCGCGCAGCCTAGGAGCGGCCCGGTCCGCGCTCCGCCGCCCGCTGCGGCTGCTGCCCTGCTCATGGAGAAACTTACATAACTCCGCCGCGGCGCCTGCTGGGACATGTAGTCCCGCCCGCCGGGGCCGTCTTAAAGGGGCACATGCCTGGCTGGGACCCCTCCCCCGCCTTGGCCTGGGGTCGTCAGCCGGACCCCTCCCCCCGCCTGCGGGAGTACGGGCCATTCGTGAGAGCCCATCCAGGGTGGTTAAGGATGTTGTTAATGAATGTTTTGGTGCAGTTTCCTCTCCCCGGCTTGTTATACTAAGGGGGGAAACTGAGGCCTGGCGCAGCAAAGGGATTTGACCAGGGTCACCCAGTGAGTCAGTGGCAGAGCCGGGGCCTAGCTCCCGTTCCCCTTCCAAAGTCAGGAATAGAACCCAGGTGTCCTGGCTCCCAGCCCCGCCCCACAACCACTAGACCCCACACCTCCTCCAGAGCCAGAGATAGAACCCAGGCATCCTGGCTCCCGGCTCCCAGCCCCCATCCCACATCGCACTGAGGCTGGCCCCACCAGATCGCACAGTGATAGCAGCAACCCAGGGGCTCCCCACTTCATTCCCAGCTGGTTTGACCCCCGCCCCACAGCTGAGGGGCTGGAGTCACCCCCCCGGAGGCTCTGGATGGGGAGAGTGCCCCCTATGGAGCGCCCCCTGCCCCAATGGTTTGCCCCAGCAGGGGGCAGGGAGGAGGCCATGCAGTAAATGAGAGGGGGACGAGGGGTGGTCGACCGGCGCCTTCCAAGGAGTAGGGGTGGGGCGGGATAGAGGCCTGAATGCAGCCACCTCTGGGGTGGGACCCAGCGAACCGCGTGGCACCAAACACACAGACCCTCCCTCTTCCTTGCCTGGGGGGCTCAGAGTCACCCCTGCCCCAAGCACTGGCCCCTCGCACCCAGCGCCTGCCGTCCGGCCGTCCATCCTTCCTTTCACACTCATCCATCCTTCTTTCTACCTTCCCTCTCTCTCTCTCTCTCTCCTCCCATCCCTCCTTCAGGACGGGTTTGGCCCCGGCGGGGCGCGGCCCTCGCTCCCTCTCGCCCTGACTGGGGAAGCCGGCGGGGCTCCAGCCCCGGAAGGGTTAATAGCTCCGTCCTGCCACGGGGGGGTGCGAGAGAGCCTACGATTCCCAGAATGCCCCGCGGCCCCCCCGACCCCCAGGTGGCCGAGCGGCGCCCCGCGGACCCGGCCCAGTCTGGGGGAAACGGGGGTTGGGGAAGGATCCATCCGCGTGTGACCCCCCTCCCCACCCGGTCGGCCCCCAAGGGGGGACCGGCCCGCCCGCTGCAACCGCAGCCCCCGACCCTGGGAGGGGCTGGAGGCCAGATACCCCGGTGAGGGGCGTGCTGGGGCTGGGAATGGCATGTGTGTGGGGCAGTGGGAGAGAGGGGTGCAGAAAGGGGGTGGGGTGGGGTCTGGATAGATGTGGGAGTGTGGGGATGGATGGACAAAGGGGTGGGGGTGGAGGAATGGTTAGAGGGGTGTTGGGGGGTGGAGGGGCGGGGTAGGGGTGTGGGGGGGAGCAGAGAGGGATGAATGTGTGCGGGGGTGGATAGAGGGGTGTCTCTAGGGGGGATGGAGGATGGGGTGTGGGGGGAGGGAGGGACAGAGGAGTTGGGCAGCGGTGTGGAGGGAGGGGTGGCGGGATGGAGGGGTGTCTGTAGGGGGGGATGGAGGGAGAGGTGTGGGGGGAGGGATGGAGGGGTGTTGTAGGGATAGATGGAGGGAGGGACGGAGGGGTGGCGGGATGGAGGGGTGTCTGTAGGGGGGGATGGAGGGAGAGGTGTGCAGGCAGGGATAGAGGGGTGTCGTAGGGATAGATGGAGGGAGGGACAGAGGGGTTGGGCAGGGGTGTGGAGGGAGGGGTGGTGGGATGGAGGGGTGTCTGTAGGGGGGATGGAGGGAGAGGTGTGAGGGGAGGGATAGAGGGGTGTTGTAGGGATAGATGGAGGGAGGGACGGAGGGGTGGCAGGATGGAGGGGTGTCTGTAGGGGGGATGGAGGGAGAGGTGTGGGGGGAGGGATAGAGGGGTTCTGTAGGGATAGATGGAGGGTGGGACAGAGGGGTTGGGCAGGGATGTGGAGGGAGGGGTGGCGGGATGGAGGGAGGAGTGGCGGGATGGAGGGGTGTCTGTAGGGGGGATGGAGGGAGAGGTGTGGGGGGAGGGATAGAGGGGTGTTGTAGGGATAGATGGAGGGAGGGACGGAGTGGTGGCAGGATGGAGGGGTGTCTGTAGGGGGGATGGAGGGAGAGGTGTGGGGGGAGGGATAGAGGGGTGCTGTAGGGATAGATGGAGGGCGGGACAGAGGGGTTGGGCAGGGGTGTGGAGGGAGGGGTGGCGGGATGGAGGGGTGTCTGTAGGGGGGATGGAGGGAGAGGTGTGGGGGGAGGGATAGAGGGGTGCTGTAGGGATAGATGGAGGGCAGGACAGGGGTTGGGCAGGGGTGTGGAGGGAGGGATGGCGGGATGGAGGGGTGTCTGGTGAGATCAGTGGGTACCCGTGGCAATACACCAATAGCCCCCCCGGCAGTTCCCCCTCCCCCGAAGACGCCCCACAGGTCGCAGGGTTCAGTATGAAAATAGTTTATTGCGTGTCCCGGGGGGCGGGGGGGTGTCTGGACCAAGGGGTGCAAATGGGCACCCCCGAGCGAGGCCTTCCCAGACAGGGGCCCTGGGGTGTCTGCCGCTATCCCTCCTTCGGGTGACCTCTGGGGGATGTGACGCAGGAAGGACAGACTAGACCTGACACCCCACCCCCTCCGGTCATGTGGGCTGAAATCCATCCCCCCCACACAGACACTTGGCCCGTTAACCCCTTGCTCCCCGGCGCCTTGCTAACAGGCGTATAAAAGCCCCCCACCCCTGTGGTCTGTCGCTGGGGGGGGGGGACTGTGGGACCCCCAAGAGGGACCCCAAAGCTTGGGCTGGATGCTGAATCTGAACCCAGACCTGGAGTCTGAAGCCTGGACACGGATCCCGACCTTGGGGCATGGGGCGGGGTTGTGTTGTCGGATCCCTCCAGGGGAGCACCAAGACAGACACAGAAGTGAAAGGGGAACCCAGAGGAAGGCAACAATTGCCTCTCCGTGCCCTGGGGCTCAGTCCTGGCCTGTGGGGTTGGGGATCTCACCTGACTCCTGGACAGTGTTTATCCATGTTATAAACCTGCCCCTGCCTGGACACAATTTAGTGGCATTGGCCAGTTACAGGAGTAGCAGATGGACTGTGGGTCGGGGGTGGGGGGAGCCCAGGGCTGGGCTGGCAGGGGGCTGTGGGTCTGGAGTGAAGGGCCCTGGCAGAGCTGGGGGGAGCCTGTGGGTTGGGATTGAGGGTCACCGGCAGAGCTGGGGCAGAGGGTGTGGCAGTCTCCGATTTCCATCTGCAGACACATTCAGCCCTTTTGCCAGGGCTTTGCTGACCACTCAGCTCATCCACTGTAGCAAAGCCCTGGGGTGGAGGGGGAATCGCTCTCTGTTAGAGCAGACGGGGCGTCCTCTGCACCATGGGGTATGTGGGATGATCGGATTGCGGGGGGGCTGCAGGAGAACTTCCCTTCAAGTGACTGAACTCTCGCTGTCCCGTGGCTGGTGCCCTGCACCCGCCTACTTTGGGGGGCAGGATCCGCCATGGGGGATCCCCAAGCTCTGGGGAGTCACAGATTCTTCCAGCGCCCCCTACGCTTCCGAGCGGGGATCCCCTTCCTTCGCTTCAGTGGCGGGGAGCTGCAGCAGGAGGGGGCCTCGGCGGGAAGACCCCCTTGGGATTGTCCCGCATTCTCCGCTGGCTCAGAGGACATTTCCACCTTGGTGGTGAAGGTCTCGGCGGGGAGTGGGCTCTTGGTGGGGGGTGCTGGCAGTGGGGAGCCGACGGGCGCCTGCTGGTGGAAGAGGCCCCCGCGAGGGGCGCCCAGGCCAGGTTCCTGGGCCGGGAGGAGGGGCAGGAGGGCGGCTACCACGTTGGTGAGACGGTCCAGGCTGTGGTGCATGGTGTAGGTCAGGTCGCGGATGGCCTCAGCCGTCTCCCGCTGGGCAGCCAGGAGATCCAGCGAGGGCTCTGGGGGTGGCTCAGAGTGCGGACGCCGGCGCCGGGGGGGTGGGGAGCCCAGGGGCCGCTCCCTGCCCAGCTGCTCCGTGGGCGAGTGTCCCGGGTGGGGCCGACAGCCCAGCCCGGCTGGCGAGGGTGCCAGCCGCACAATCTGAAGGGAGGGCTCCACCGAGGGGGGCGCCGGCGAGTCGCGCTCCTTTGGCCGCAGCAGGACCCCATCCAGGGCGCAGCACGGGGGCTGGACCGAGGGCTTGGGGCTGGAGGAGACCTTGCCCCCAGCCAGCGTCTCTGCAGAGAGAGAAGAGAGAGCGTCGGCTGTGGGCTCTGGACACAGGGCAGGTCGCTCCCCAAAGTGTGCGTCCCCCCCAAAGGGTGGGATCTGTTCCCCAGAAGTGGTGGTGGCCGGGACTGTCCCCTCTGGTCTATTCCCCCCGGGCGGGGCGGAACCACCCCCCTCCCGTCCGTCCCCCAGAGGTTAGCCCTCCTGAAGTTGTCCTGGAGCTGGGGTTGCCTCCTGGTACCCCATCCTGCTTGGCTCCCAGAGGGGACGGGGGTCCTGTTGCCAGGACAAGCGGCCGCCTCAGCAGAGCTGAACTGCCCCCACCTCCTATGCCCTGCACCCGCTGTGGCCTGGGCCCAGGACTCCTGGGTTCTGATCCCAGAGCGGGCAGCAGTGAGGAGTGGAGCTGTGAGGAGCAGGGCAGGTTGGTGGCACAGTCAGTACTAATTAACTAGCTGTGCCCCGAAGGACCCGCCCCACTGAGAGATGGCGTGAGTCCCAGCAAGCTCGGCTCACCCAGGCAGAGCTCAGGGCGAAGCAGCCAGCCAAGTGGGTCAGTCGAGGTTTCTGTCTTGCCCCAGTGTCATGCTAGGGGGCGCTGTGAGTGACTGTGTGTGCACCCCTGCTGGGCCCCACTCCACCCCCTCACACCGTAGGGGGGCTGGTGCTGACTGCCAGGGGACAGAGCCCCTGACCCCTGTCCCTGCAGCACAGCGCCCCCTAGTGCCCCAAAGGGGTCAGCACTGACTGAGGGGAGAGCACCCCCTGCTGGCCCCCACCCAACAGCCCTGTAGTGCAGCACCCGCTAGTGCCCCACAGGGGTCAGCACTAACCGAGGGGAGAGCCCTCCCTGCTGAGCCCCTGCCACGCTCCCTGTAGCATGGTGCCCCCTAGTGCCCTACAGGGGTCAGCATTGACCAAGGGGAGGGCGCCCCCTGCTGAGCCCCTGCCACGCTCCTTACAGCACAGCGCCCCCTACTGCCCCACTGGGGTCAGCACAGACACTGAGCTGTGAGTGCCCCCCTACTGAGCCCCCACCCCTCTCCCTGCAGCACAGCACCCCCTGGTGCTGCACTGGGACATTGGGGTCAGGACTGATGGCGAGGGGAGAGTGCCCCCTACTAAGCTCCCACCCCACAGCACCTGGGTTTCCCTTGGCACCAGACGGGCTCTCTCATCTCAGCTCTGACTCTACCCCACGGTGCTTAGCTTGGTAGCCCCGTGTGAGGCGACGCAGCTCCAAGTGCCCCCTCAAATTCCCCAATTACTGTCTGGTTCATGAGGGGGTATTACCAAGCCCCCCTAGATCTGGTGGTACCGCTGTCCCTGGCTGGGGGAGTCGGCCCTGCCCACCGGTGGGTGGCACGTTCCCATCCTGGGGCGGGCACTCACCAGAGCCATGGTGGTATCTGTGGGCGAAGGCTGCGGGGTGCTGCTCCGCCCCACCGGGCCCCATCACCACGCCGGGCCCCAGGATGGTGAAGATGGTTTCCTCCTCTGCCGAGAAGGTCTCCTCGCTGGCAGCTGCTCCCCCAGCGCCCTGGGTGGAATGGGGCACCCGCGCCAGCTTCTCCTTGGTGCGCCGCTTGAAGTCATTCCAGCGCTTCTGCACCTCCTGGCCCGTCCGCTTCCAGCTGGTGATGGTGTTGATCTTGGCAGCGATGCCCTCCCAGACACACCGGCGCTCGGCGACCGTCACCTGCCGGCTCTGGGCACCGTACAGCTTGGCGTAGTGGGCGCGCACCTCCTGGATCAGGATCTGGTTCTCCTCGTAGGAGAAGCGGGGCTTGCGCAGACGGGTGATCTCCTCGGCGTCCCCGGGCATGCCTGGCGCCCAGTGGGGAGGGGCGGCTGGGGGGGGGTCCCCAGAGGGCGTGGATACCCTGCACGGCGAGGCGGGCCCCACGGTGGTGCTAGAGGAAGGGGGCACGGTGCCAGGCAAGACAGTGCCCTGCAGATCTCAGAGACTCAGAGACTTTACGGCCAGAAGGGACCATCATGATCATCTAGTCTGACCTCCTCTCTGCTGCTCCCTTCCCTCCCCGGCATGAAGCTGAGCCCCCCGCTCTGCTGGGGAGGGGTGTCTGTGCCCTCCCACTCCGCAATGCGTGCCCCTGCCCACTCTGGCCCCTGCTGCAGCCTGGCGCCAGCCTCCCCTGTCCTTCCTCCGCCCGGCTGCCTCCGTCCCCTCCCATTCCCCGGCACCGGGCATGCTCACTCCCAGCCCTGCTCCCAGCAGGCCAAGGGCGCTCGGTTTCCGTAGCAACCCTGCCTGGGTCCCCCTGCCAGTCCTTCCTCCCCCCACCACCGCAGGCGGGAGGATGCAGAACCCCTGAGCCTGGCAACGGGGGGGCTGCTCCCCAGCCTCAAGTGGGGTGGGAAAGTCTCCAGAGTGATCGATCCAGTGAGCTATTCCTCCCCACACATCTATCTATACACCCCATCCATCCCCATACACCCATCTATCTATCTATCTATCTGATCTAACCATCCATCCATCCCCATACACCCATCTATCTATCTATCTATCTATCTATCTGATCTAACCATCCATCCATCCCCATATACCCATCTATCTATCTATCTATCTATCTATCTGATCTAACCATCCATCCATCCCCATACACCCATCTATCTATCTATCTATCTGATCTAACCATCCATCCATCCCCATACACCCATCTATCTATCTATCTCCACACACCGCCTCTAGCTCGTTCCATACCCTGCCCATTTTGCCTCTGGCTGCCTGTTGGACCTTGGCATTTCCTGTGGGGAGGGAAGGCAGGTCAGAGAAGGAGCAGTCCTGCGGAGAAAGGGTAGGGAAGCGGGCTAGGTCTAGGTCTCTTTTAGGATCCCCTGTTATCTCCCCACTGGTGAGGGGTTCACCAGGCTTCATGGGGGATGGGGCTGCAAGATTCACCCCCTTCTGTTGGCTCCCTGCCCCCAACAGAAGGTCCTGAGCCTCAGGGGAGCAGCAGCAATGGCCAGGGACAAAGGGGACTTTCCCCTCCCCGCACCCAAGCTCCTCTCTCCACCCCAGTGAGGTGGGGACACTGGGCAGCCGAGGGGATCAGCGCTTACCGCAACAGCCGATGGGCGCATGGAGCTTGACTCCAAGTGCTCTTCCTCTCCTGCTCTGCACAAAGTCCTCCGCTGGGGTGGGGTTGTCCGGGCCCCGGGAGCAGTGGGACTGGGAGTCAGCATCTCGTTGGGATGCCTGGGGCAGCTCCCCCTCTCACAGCGAGGGGCTCAGGCTCTCAGCAGACTCAGGCAGCATCGCTGTGTCAGTTATACCCAGGGCAGCTCCCCCCTCTCATAGTGATGGATTCAGGCTGTGACCCTGTGACTCCAGCATGGGTCCGTTGCGCCTGTGCCCCAAACCCCGGGTTAATGCTGTGAGGTGTGACCCTTTGTTCTGCCATGAGAGGAAGGGGAATGGAAGTCCCCTGTGTCTGTGGGTCTTTGACCCTGTCTGGTGGCCGGCACATGTCAGAGGATGATAATGCCCTACTGCTGCTGGCTTCAGCATTACTCCTTTCGCTTCAGGGGTGGAAGCTGAGGGGGGACCAAGCACTGACCCCAAGATCCTCACTGACCTAGTGGCTGGGACCCAAGCCTGAAGCTGACTAGGAACAAAAGGTCAAACTGACCAGCCAGTCGGCTTCCAAAGGTTGAAACAAATTAAAGAATTAGCAGGAGGCTGGGGGGGGGGGGAGTAATTAATAATAATAATGATGGTGATTCTTCATTTTACTGTATTGCCCTGGAGCCCCAGTCACTGGTCAGCACCTGGCTGTGCCAGGGGCTGGCTAAGCACGGAACAAAAAATGAACCCATTTCACTCCTTGGGGTGTCTTTGTACAGCCCCTAACGCCATGGGGGCCTGGTGCAAGCCTGGGGCACCAAGGTGCTACCATAACACACCTAATAGCAATAAAATATACAGCGCCTGACACAGTGGGGGCCTGACCCATGACTGGGGCTCTGAGGCGCTACCAGAATGCATAAAATAATTAATTCCTTATGATTGTTAATAAACCAGCACACCGCCAGCAGGCTGAGTCAATAGCTCAGTGTCCCCCCCTTGGCCCATGCAGGTGTATTTAGTGAAGCTTTGTTTCAGGCTGGGACAATAGAACTGATTTCCTCCTCACCGCATCCTTTAAGGTAAATCCTTTTTGCCGTATCCCCTGCCATGGCCAGCAGGTGCCAGGCTGCTGACACAGGCAGGCCTGTCTGCCAGCATGCAGCGTCACCGCCAGCCAGCGGACACGGGGCAGGCAGCCTTGGGGGATTGGGGGACGCCCGAGGAACCCAGGAGTCCCTCGCTAGCTCTGAAGCCAAGGGGAATCCAGGAACCTAATAAAGCCCAGCCCCCAACCAGTCAGAGGCCATGGGGAGGGGCCCTTGGCTCTTCCCTCTGTAGGTAGTTGTCCAGGGGCTGGATCTGTTAGAGAAGGTTCAAGGGTGACTTGATCCCAGTCTAGCAGGGCCCCTCCAGCCCGGGGAACAGAAATTCGCTAATAAAGGATTCCTGGCAGACAAGGGTCTGACACCAGACAAGGGTCTGATGCCCTGAAGCAGAGGCGGATTTACAATGAAACAAACAGTACACTGGCATGGGCGACCCCCCCAACTACAGGGGGCCCCAGGGCCGGGCGGCCCAGCACCGTCCAGCACTCCCTGCAGGGGGGACCGCTGCGGGGGAGAGCAGGGAGGGAGCTGTTTAAGAGCTGTGCTCTGCCAGCCGGTGAGCCACGCTTCTGCTGGTTCCCGGGACTCCTGCTGCAGGCTGGCGCTGGCGGCCCCGAGCACCATGTCTGCACCTGTCCTGCGCCTCTGGACGCCGGGCAGGTGCAGTCCCTGGCGTGCACTGCTGCTGGGGCCCCTGGGAAAAGGCCAAGGGAAGGGAGCCGCAGACCAAGTTCCCCCTCCCCCCATACATACACACATCTCCAGCCCTGAGCCAAAGATTTCAGCTTTTTCAACTATTTTAAAAAAATCCCCTTTAAAGAACCACCATCCCAGTGAAACTCTTTCTGTTTTTCTGACCAGAAGATTCTCCCCGGAGGGAGTCGCATAGTTCCTGATGGCACTGCAATACCAGGGGGGAGCAAGCTCCTAGCCCAGCCCCCTGTTCCAAAAAACAATTTAATACACAGTCCTTAGACAGGGCCTATTAGAGATTAAACTGATAAGAACAAATTTAATAATTTTATTAAGATGATGTTAAAATTAAAAAAAAATGGTACAGAGTTTAAGCGTAGAAGTTTCTGGTTATCAGGGAATGAGGTACAGATTATCAAGGGGTGCAAAATTCAGTTTAGGATCAGATAGCATAAGGAATACGTAATCTGCAACATCCCCCATTGGGGGTAAAAGTTTAACAGGTCAAAGTACAGACATTGAGAGATGAGGGTACGTGGTTCATAAAATGGCTATGTTCTACACTTGATTTTAGTTCAGAGAGCAGAGAAACAATGCTGAGACTCTGTGACGCGCACCCACCCCTGCATCCCATGCTCTCTACCTCGCCGTGACCAGCTCCCAGCCCTGCAACAAACACCATCGCTAGGTGACTCCACGTGAGGTCACTCCCCCGACATGACTCCAGGGGCAGGATTCAAAGCGAGAACCCTGAACACACAATTCTGTTCAAAGACAGACAAGTCTTGCAGCTGCCTTCCTCTGGCTGGTTTCTCTATATGCTCCTAATTTGCATAAACCCGCCCACTGCCCTGTGATTAGCAATCTCTCACTGTTCACACTTACAGCAAACCAGGGCAAAGAAAGCCCATGCCAGCGTATACCGCAGCCCCATGCTCTTTTCTGCTCCTTCCCACAGAACCAGCACCGGGTTGCCAAAGGGGCCCAGCCCAGCCTGCTCTCAGGGCGGCGGGCGGGGCTGGGGGCTGGGAGCACCCCACGACCCCAGCCCTGACTCCTGCACCGGTGCACACCCTCATCCCCCCAGCCCTCTGCCCTCCCTGACTCCTGCAACCCCCCCACCCCACCTGCACCCCTCGCACCAAATGGGAGCTGCCCCAGGTAAGCGCTCCACACCCCAACCTCCTGCCCCAGCCCTGAGCCCCTTCCCGCATCCTAACTCCTGGTCAGACCCTGTACCCCAACCCCCAGCCTGCTCCTGCACCCTAACTCCCTCCGAGACCCTGCACCCCCAGCCCTGAGCCCCCTCCTGCATCCTAACTCCCTCCCAGACCCTGCACCCCAATGTTTTCTTAAGGGCTGTTATCCAAAGTGCTTTAAACTAGTTAGCTAATGGTACAAACAATATTTGAAAGATCATTAAGTGGTTCGCCGAGACCTCCAGCGATTTTCAAGTGGTCTGTGGAGAAATAAATTAGACTAGAAAAACTGTCAACTTTACTTTCATTTACTTGCTATTACTTATAGGAGGAGGATGAAAGAAAAAAGAATGAAAAACAAGGGTGGGGGGGAGATAAGAGAGAATGTGCTTTTTCTTGGCTGGATCCCAAGGAGGGGCCCCACTAACTCTGCATCCACCCCTGGAAGCGAGACCAGTTCAGACTAGACATAAGGTGTGATTTTTTTAACAGGTGACGAAGCATGGGAGCAACTCGCTGGCTGGGGGCCGTGGTGGATTCTCCATCACTGGCTGTTTTAAAATTAGGGTCAGGTGTTTTCCTAAAAGAGCTGTGCTAGTAATTATTTTGGGGAAGGTAACTGGCCTGCAGCCATGTCTACACTTAAAATACAGGGGCGCGGGACCAGGGGTCACGGCCCCACCACTTGTAACCTGCTGTAAGGGTGAGCAATGGGGGAGAGGGGTCTTGGGGGGAGAGGCCGGGCAGGGGAAGGCCTCAGGGGAAGGGGACAGTGCGAGGACGGGGGCTTGGGGTGAGTGGGAGGTGGGGGCTCGTGGGGAAGGGGTGGCATGGGGGCGAGGGCTTGTGCAGTATGGGGGGTGGGGCCACCGTTTGGGCACCGGTGGCCCCTCCCCCCCATTTTTGGGAAGGGTCCATCGCTCTCATTAAATACTAGACTGGCTCAGCTGGGCCGCTGGGAGGGGTTCTCCCATTGGCATTGGTAACCCACCTCCCCGGCAGATGGTCGCTGGGGTGATGGAAGAATTCCTCCCCACCGCGGGTTCGGTCAGTCTAGCGCCACCTCTCCGTGGTGTGGATGGTTCGCACCCGCCAGAGCAACACAGCTGTGCCAGGGTAAGTGCCCAGGGTAGACCCTCCCTAAGATGGGCACACGGGTCCCGTCTGGCCTTGGAATCTGTGAGTCTGTGAGCCACAGGGGTGGCAGCCGCTGGAGATCACAGGGCAGAGAGAGGAGATTAGCGACGCTGGACTCAGCCGATAGACTGGAAGGTTTTTTGTTGGGGGGGAGGAAAGGGGGAACTCTGTCCTCCAGTGCGAGGGGCCCAGCGCCCAGAACCCTGAGCCCAGGGAACGGAAGAGGGGGAGACACACGGGATCCTGACTTGGGCTGCAAGATGCTTTGCTCCCATAAGCTACATTAAGCAGCTTTGCCATGGGAGCTTTCCAAGAAAAATCCTGAGAATTGACAAAATGGGTTGCGTTTTCCAGTAAGCAGGGCTGTTAATATTACCCACAATGCCCCAGTGAGGTGCTAGGGGGTGCTGGGCTGCAGGGAGCGGGGTTGGGAGGGGCTCAGCAGGGGGTGCTCTCCCCTCACAGTCAGTGCTGACCCCAATGCAGCGCTAGGGGGTGCTGTGCTGCAGGGAGCAGGGTGGGAGGGGTTCAGCAGGGGGCGCTCTCCCCTCACAGTCAGTGCTGACCCCAATGCAGCGCTAGGGGGTGCTGTGCTGCAGGGAGCAGGGTGGGAGGGGTTCAGCAGGGGGCGCTCTCCCCTCACAGTCAGTGCTGACCCCAATGCAGCGCTAGGGGGTGCTGGGCTGCAGGGAGCAGGGTGAGAGGAGTTCAGCAGGGGGTGCTTTCCCCCCACAGTCAGTGCTGGGCCCAGTTCGGTGCTCGGGGCGCTCCCCAACCCTGTGCAGTTTCCCCCCAGGCCCCTCTCCCTGCAGGGCAGCCCTGAGGAAGAGGGGGGCTCCCTGCCCACTTGGTGCCCCACGGGTGAGACCCTTTGGCAGCCTGGCCCTGGTACCAGGACACAAAGAGGGTGGGGGGGGGCGCCTCTGTGTCCCTGGAGGCCGTGTGGTGGGGGAGGGGTGTGCGGAGTCCAGATGTGGCGGCCGTGGACAATAGCCGAGCGCGAAGGGACAGATGGGGCGGCGCACACAATGCGGGAGCCGTTTAGCATTCAGGAGCCGCGCTCGGCCGCCTCCCCTCCTCCCCCTGACGCTATTGAGCCCAGCCAAAGGCTGCAGCTCCGCCTGGCAGGATGAAAGGGCCCATCTGCTCCCAGCTCCCCCCGTTCGGCCCAGGCTGGGACACCAGGGAGGTCCTCAGTGCCCGGCGGGACTCAGCCTCAGCCATCCAAGTCGGCCCTTTCCCTGCCCTCCCTGGGTGCTGGCTGCAGCCAGACCCGTTCCAGGGGGACCCAGGGATCCAGGGCAGGTTTGCCCCTCCCTGGGGTTTCCCCCAGAATCCATTGCAGCAAGGGGCACAGAGCCACTCCGGCTCTTCTCCTCCTGCACCCCAAGGTCTATCCCCTGAGGAGTCCGGGGCCCCTTTGCCTCTCCTCAGCTCTGCCGGCGCTCCCCGGGAAATGGCGTTCCTGTGCGGCATGACCCTCGCCGGCTCTGCAGGGTGGCATCCACAAAGCAGCCGGCTGGCTGGACTTGTCCCAGGTGGCAGGGGCCCATTGGCACTGGCTTCCCCCAGCAAAGACGCTGGGAACTGGAGCGGGGAGCCAGGGCCCTTCCATAAACCCTTGTGTATCCACCTACTAAAGCAAAGCCCCCCCCACCCCCCTGGCTTTATTTTAAGCTGTTATTTCATGGTCACCCCCTTACTTCCTCTTTCTCCCTGACACTGCTCTAATCACTGGCCAGCACTCTCTCTCGTTGGTGGGAATAGAACCCAGGAGTCCTGATTCCCCAACCTTCGCTGCGCTAACCCCACAGCTGGGGAAAGATCCCACGAATCCTCCCACCTAGCCCCGCCACTCCCACCATCAGAGCCACACCCTTCCCAGAGCTGGGCTAGAACCCAGGAGTGCTGGTTCCCAGCCCCCCTGCTCTAACCACTGGACCCCACTCCCTTCCCAGAGCTGGGGACAGAATCCTGGAGTCCTGGCTCCCAGCCCCCCTGATCTAACCACTAGACCCTACCACCCTCCCAGAGCTGAAAAGAGAACCCAGGAGTTCTGTGCCTAAAACCTACAACTGCCCCACCCAAAAAAACCCATTTCTATATCAAACTACCCCTGTACCCACCCATCCAAGCCGAACATCACTGCGTGATTGCCCTGCCTCACAGCCCACATTGTCTGACAGAAGCTGCTTTTGGCTGAGTCGACCCTCCTGCAAGGTGAGACTTTGCAACCAGCAACATCCCCCAGGGTGAGGTGGGGGGCCTCTGCCTCACTGCTGGCCTGGAATTACACCCCAGCCTCTCACCCCTGGGGGGTCACTGGAGACAGCTGGGAGTGGCTGCAGCTGCTGGGGGTTCCCTCCCTCTGGGAGCCCCGTCCTTGCCGCTCTGAAGGACCCCTCGTCACGTCCCATCTGCATGGGTGGCGGGTATAGGAGATCAGGGGGCGGCTTGGGGCCAGCCAGTCAGTGGCCTGTGGGCCAGGACGGCACTCGGGGGCTGGCCGGTGCCCTGGGGGTTAGTCGGGCAGCCTGGCAGCTGAGGGCTTGGGTTAGTGCTCAGGGCCAGAAGGCGGCCTGGTGCTCGGGGTGATTTGGCTGGGGCTCCTCCAGTTGTGGGAGGAGGGCCCTCAGGGCTTTGATGGGTGAGGGGGGCAGAAGGGGCAGGGCTGGGTGGGGCTAGCCTGCCCAAAGGGGGCATTCATGTGCCGCCCATGTTCACCTGACAGCGGGCAGCATCTGTCAGCAAAAGGACCCAATAATCTGCCCCCTTGTATAGCCC
This sequence comes from Caretta caretta, assembly GCF_965140235.1. Classification (NCBI taxonomy): domain Eukaryota; kingdom Metazoa; phylum Chordata; order Testudines; family Cheloniidae; genus Caretta; species Caretta caretta. The sequence continues at coordinate 5,863,498 of NC_134228.1, forward strand.
AGGTCATTCCAGTCCCTCAGCTCCCCTGAATTGAAGCCATCAAGAGATGGAGACCCCACCACTTCCCTGGGCAGCTTGGTCTGATGGCTGATCACACCTGCATCATGACCCATTGGAGCCTGTATTTCTCATGGGGATTCGCCTGGCTACAGCTGCCGACCCAGCTGGGAGGAGCACGCCCTGATCCACCGCTGAGCCTGGTTTGTAAGGGGGAAAGAAGCTGTTTTAAAGGATGGTTTTGCACCAGGTGAATTAAAAAAACACCAGGCGGTTCTATCACATGCAGCCATAACACAAGCCCCCTCCCCACACTGTCCATGTGAGCCTCCATTTCCCCATCTGCACAATGTCCCGGCGGAAAGCGCTTTGAGATCCGCCCGATGACAGGAGCTAGGGATGGTTCCTGCCGGAATTGTTGCTCTTGTCTTTGGGCCAGCTGCTAGAGAGGGACGTGGCCTGCAATTCCTTCCAGCAAATGGGGGGTCAATGACTATTTGCCAGATGTCACTTGGAAGCTGGGGATCAGGGATCCTGGCCTGTGTCCCAGGAGGGCAGAGTTGTGGAGTGGTCACAGATAGGGGGGCAGGCAGCTCATCTAGGGAACAAGGCCAGGGCTAGGTGGCGAAAGGCTCAGTAGCGGGAAGATGTGAGCTGCATGCTCGCTAGGGTTTCAACTCAACGTGCCGCTCCTTAGGCTTATGGGGTCTCCAGGGCTAGCTTAGGGCTGGGGGAATGGCTGGAAACACTGTGCCAAGAGCATGCCGTGTGCTGGCATCGTGTTGCCAAAGCCATGTCACGGTGGAACAAATCGCCCAGGGAGGCTGCAGAATCTCCACTGGCCTCACACCTGGCAGGGGCAGGCAAATTACTTCGTGCTCCTGCCATGAGTGCAGGGGGCTGGACTCGAGGCCTCTCGAGGTCCCTGCCAGGCTTACGCGTCTCCGGCTCTGTGATCTATTATAAAAACAGAAGCAAGCCGAGGTCACCAAAAATGACCTCTGCGAACGGGCCTCTTCCCAATTAGTGATACTAATCTCATTGAGCGCTGGTCCTCAGTAGCTCCCAAAGTGCTTCACAAGGATCATTATCCCCATTGCACGGCGGGGGAAACTGAGGCACGGGGAAGGTCACCCACCAGCCCAGGCCAGTGTTGTACCCAGTAGGCCACACTGCCTCCGGTGAGTTCTGTCCTCCTCTCTCTACAGCGACTCCCCATGCAGGGCAAAGGCTTGGTCCTGATCTTCAAGGCACTCAGGGGCCTGGGGCCAGGGATGGAAAAGAGCTGAAAGTGCTGGGGTGGGACAGCTCTGCTTCTCTGGCCCAGAGGGACTCTCCATTGTCAGGGTGAAGTTTGTCTGGGTGGGAGCTGGTTCCAGCCTGTGGAATGAACTAGGACCATCCTGGTCCCCCTGCCCACCCTCGTCGCCCTCCTTCGCCTGCTCTGACATCCCCACAGTGCAGTGTGTACCTGTAAACCCAAACACCCTACCCCAAAACAACCCACTCCACAGCACAGTCCCTGCAGAGGGAACGAGCTGCATGGGGCAGGTGTTAGTCGTGTCACTCACTGCAGAGCCAGGAGGCACCCAGATGCCACAGTGATCGGGGCCAGATAAGAACCAGGGAGAGCATGAAATGAATTTAAGAACAAATGTGAGGTTTTCGGACGCAAAATACAACCATCAGCCCCTCATTTACACACTCTCCTAGCCAGTGTTTTCAGGAGTTATTTCACTTCCCCGGCGCTTCCCCCTGCGGGTCGGGCTTGGGTGCAATATCCCAAGGGCAGCAGGGGAAAAACACTGGGGAATCCCAGTGTGAAATGGACCCAAACTAGAAAGTGAAATTGACCGGCCCTGGGCACGGCTCGCTGGTGCAGAATGCTGTAATGTCTTGCTGATTCTCTCATTTATCAGTTCTGCCGCTCACACCAGTGGAGTTATTCTGGATTCACACCTGGGTCAGGGAGAGGGTAGCCAAGCTCGCCACAGATGGTCTTTTCCTGAAAAATCAAGAGTGGGGATCACAAAACAATGCTGGTTGAAAAATTTAAGTTATGAAGAAATCGAGGAGTGGGGCGGGGTTGACAGAAAAAGGCTTTTATGACCAAATGGAAATTTTCACTCATCGCATCCAGGTTTGCCAGAAGATTTTGGTTTCTTGTGGACAAATGAATGGACATGACAGGCCGGCCTACTGCAGCCCGTCTCCACACGGCCAACAGGTGTGGTCTGCCTGCTGCTATACCTAACACAACGCCAATCCAGGACTCCTCCAGTTTGCCCTATTGTGCTAGGGGATCTCGTCCGTATGGGAGCCAAAGGGACCACGCTCTGCTTGAAAGTGTTCCATGGATCAGGCTCCAAACAGATACTAACGGTACCTGAGCTTGTTAAAAGGGGAAACCTATTAAAATCCAGTTCACTTATCACAATTAACACCCTTCATTTCCCTTTCACTTTTTACTGTGTCATTAGCACCCGTGGACTTTCCACATCAAAGTTTCATTCCTACCTGCATCTGTCCTTATAGAAGGCCCATTTGTGTTCATTTGCTACCTCGACTCCAAAGACACCAGCCTTCTAAAACCTACCAGCCCCTGGCATGAAGCTGTCTGCCATTCCTGCCCCCGTGACAGGGTTCCCCATGTTTTATTTCACCCGGCCATTGATGTTGGAGGATCAGGCCTTTTTCAAAAAGGAGTTACCACACATGGCAGTGATTGATCAGCTGGGCATTCCCCATGTCAACAGCATGTCTATGGTCAGTTTCACCTTCAGGGTCCTTATTACTGCAGGAGATGGGTGTCCGGCACTCCAGGGGATGGGTGTTGTCACTCCCAGGGATGGGTGTCAGGCATTCCCTGGGATGGGTGTCCGGCACTCCAGGGGATGGGTGTTGGCACTCCTGGGGATGGGTGTCGGGCACTCCAGAGGATGGGTGTTGTCAATCCAGGGCATGGGTGTTGTCACTCCTGGAGATGGGTGTTGGGCACTCCCAGGGATGGGTGTTGTCACTCCTGGGGGTGGGTGTCCGGCACTCCAGGGGATGGGTGTTATCAATCCAGGGGATGGGTGTTGTCACTCCTGGGGATGGGTGTCTGGCACACCTGGGGATGGGTGTTGTCACTCCTGGGGTTGGGTGTCTGGCACTCCAGGGAATGGCTGTTGTCACTCCAGAGCAAGGTACATCCATTTTAAGACATTGGTTTTCACAGTTTTTGGTTTCTTGGTTTGTTTTTTCTTTTTGTTTTGTTTTTAAATTGTGGAAATACTTCCTACCAGGCTCAGATTATATAAACAACATTAAATGTTTGCTGGCATGTATTTTATCAGATCCCCCAAATTAGAGAAAGAGCTAGGAGACACACTGGCCAGACAGACAGACTGATAGATAGACCTGAAGAAGAGCTTGAAAACTTGTCTCTCTCAAGAACAGAAGCTGGTCCAATAAAAGACATTTCTTCACCCACCTTGTGTCTCTAACATCCTGGGACCAACATGGCTATAGCAACACTGTGTAGATAGCTAGATGGGGTGTGTACAGGGATGAATAAATGGATTGGGGTGTTTGAGGATAGATCGATCAATCGATAGATTGAGAAATGCATAGATAGAGATGTGTATAGGGATAGATGGGTGAGTATGAGGGGATAGATCGATCGACAGATAGATTGATGGGTGTCTGTGGGGATGGATAGATGAATCGGGGACTATGGGGACAGGCAGGTGTGTAGGGAGTGATGGATGGATGGATGGATGTGTATGGGGCCAGGCAGGTGGGTAGGAAGGGACAGGTCTATAGATGGATGGATTGATGGGGCTGCAGGGGGACAGATAGATGGATCAGGGTGTGTGGGGGCAGACAGGTGTGTAAGAAGGGACAGATGGATGGATGGGTAGATGCAGGTGTATGGGGATGGGTGGATGGATTGGGGTGTATGGGATCAGGCAGATGGGTAGGGAGGGGCAGATTGATAGATGGATGGATAGATGGGGATGTATGGGGACGGATAGATGGATCAGGGTGTATGGAGCCAGGCAGTTGTTTAGGGGGGTTAGATTGATGGATGGAGGGATGGATAGATGGGGGTGTAGGGGATGGATAGATGGATCAGGGTGTGTGGGGGCAGACAGGTGGGTAGGGAGGGACAGATGGATGGATAGCTGGGGGAGTATGGGGATGGATAGACGGATCGGGGTATATGGGGCCAGGCAGGTGGGTAGGAAGGGACAGGTTGATAGATGGATGGATAGATGGGGGTTTATGGGGATGGGTGGATGGATCGGGGTGTGGGGGGGCAGACAGGTGTGTGGGGAGGGGCAGATGGATGGAGGGATAGATGGGGTTTATGGGGACGGATTGGGGTGGGGGGGCAGACAGGTGTGTGGGGAGGGGCAGATGGATGGAGGGAGGGATAGATGCGGGGTATGGGGATGGATCGGGGTGTGTGGGGGCAGACAGGTGTGTGGGGAGGGGCTGACAGGTCTATCCCTAGGTAGAGGGGGCGTAGCGGGATAGACGGATGACAGTGGCCCACGCCCAAACACACCCCTCTCTTGCCCCCCTCTGCCAGCCCCGCCCCCACCCGTGTCACGCCGTCCCGCCCAGCCCCGTCCCCGCACCTGCCCCCAGCTCCGGGGAGCCGCAGGCAGCTGGGCCGGGCCGGGCCGGGCCGGCAGCCAATGTGCTGGGGCGGGGGGAGGGGCGGGGGCGTCTCCGACGTCAGGGCCGAGCTCGGCCGAGCCGGGCCGCTGGGGCGAGGATGCTGCACTGGGGACCGGCGGCCGCGCTCTCCGCCTCGGGCTGCAGCGATCGCGGGAGGTTTTAGCCCTTCGCCTGTGCCCGCGGCCGGCCCTTCCGCCCCAGCTCCCTCCAGACCTGCTCAACCCTTCCGCCGCCTTTCCCCCCACCTGCCCCCGGGGGGCAGCCCGCGGAGCCCTTCTGCTGGGGGGGAGCGGAGGGTCCTTTGCGCCCTTCCCCGCCGCCTCCATCCCTCTCTTCCTGCCTCCTTTGTGTTTGTTCCTCCCCAAGCCCCCGCCGCCCGCCTTGCACCCCCCTTCCTTCCCGTGGGGGCTGGGGGCTAGAGGGAAGCGGTGGGGGGGAGCTCGTATCACCCCCCTGAGCCTGGCTGCTGGAGCTGCCCTCCTTTGTCAATTGCATCTGGAGGCTCCTCTCCCCCCCGTGCACCCCCCTGTGCACCCCCCTCAGTCCCCCACCCGTGCACCCCATTCTCCCCTCCTGATCCCCCCTCTTCCCGCCTCCTGAACCCCCCTCTGTCACCCACTCCGTGCACCCCTCTGTCCCCCACTCCTAGCACCCCTAGGCTCTGCCCCCACCCCGTGCACCCCCCTCTGCTCCCACCCCGTGCACCCCTCTGTCCCTACCCCAGTGCACCCCCTTGCCCCCATCCCGTGCATCCCTCCTCCCCCTCCCTTCTCTACTCCCCCCCCCCCCCCCCGCGCCCGTGCATCCTCCCTCTTCCTCCTCCTCCTCCTGGCTAGGCGGCCGGATCCCGAGCAGGGGGTGGGAGATTCGCCCTGAGGATGAAGATGATGGCAGGCGGCTCCGTGCACCAGAACGGCATCTTCTCGGCGTCCCACCAGCAGCCCCAGCAGCCGCCGCCCCCCCACATGGAATCGGACCCCCCCGACTCCAGGAAGAGGCCCCTGGAGACCCCCACCGAGGCCATCAGCACCAAGCGCAGCAACACAGGAGGTAAGCTGCGGGGGGGGGAGGGTGAAAGGGGGGAGTCTGCAGCACCCCACTTCTCACTGCGGGACCTGTGCTGCCAGGGCAGATTCTCCACCCCCCCCCCCCGCCGCGAACACCAGCCTGGCCCCCCGCCCCGCTCCACCCCCACCTCCCGCCCGAAGGACAGGGGTCTCCTGCTCCACCCCCCCTTCCCCACACCAACCCGATCCGCCCCCCAACTATCCCCTTCTCTGCTTCCAACCCACCCACTTGGAGAGGGGATCCCCACCCCACATCCTGCCCCCTCCAAGGATGGTGATCCCCCCATCCTGCCCCCTCCACAGATGGGGATGTGCCCCATACTGCCCCCCACAGATGGGGATACCACCCCCCATCCTTCCCCCCACCCCACAGATGGTGATCCTACCCCTATCCTGCCCCCCATCTCACAGATGGAGATTTCCCCTCCATCTTGCCCATCCCCCCCACCTCAAGGATAGGCAATTCCCCCCATCCTGCCTTGCACCCTACGGATAGGGAACCCACCTCTCCATCCTGCCCCCCCACCCCATGGATGGAGATTTCCCCTCCATCCTGCCCCCCTCTTGCCCAAGCCACCCCCCTCCATCTAGCATGTAAACCCTATTGCTCAGATTCCCCACCTGGGACTGAGCCCCCACCCCCCCGCAATCCTAGCGTTAAAAAATAATAATCCGATTGCTGTGAAATGCTGGGCTCCGGCAAGCATCTGCAGCCTTCGAGCCGGGGGGGTGGGGGGGAGGAGATGTAAAATCCCAGCCCTCTCCTCCCTTTTCCCTGTGTGTCCGTCCCCCCGCAACACACAAAAAAATTGCAACAGACATATCTATATCCAGCTGCAGTGTCAAAATGGAGGCGAGAATAACTGTCCATTTGATAGCGGCTTGGTGGGGGAAGACGGGAGGGGGTGACACCCGCACACACACACAAACACACACACACAAACACACACGCAGGATGGCAAAGCTGTCAGATCTTCCCAGCCTTTGCTGGAGGATGTGAAGGGGGCAGAGGGCAGGAAGGAAGCGGCGTGGATGCCGGCAGAGGGCAAGGGAGGGTGGCAGCTGGGGTATTTGAAAGACACTGCGTGCGTGGGGCAGGGCCGGGGGGGGGGGGGCGGGGAAAGGCTCGGCAAACAATACATATCCATCGAGCGGCTCGCTCTTTGCAAAGGGCCAAGATGCCGGAGCTGTCTGTCTTCCCCCACCGGTGCCAGAATGCAAACAGTAAGCGGCCCAGCCGCATTCAGCTCGCCACCAGCCCCATGCGAACAGGCCCTTTCTCCAAAGCCACCCAGATCCATGTTTTCCGCCACGAAAGAGGAAACTGGCAGGGGCTGAAATCCTCAGCACCAGGTGGAGGACGGCGCTGAAATTTCAGGCACTGGGTCGGAGCCGAGGGCCACCTTGCTGGGTCTCAGCAGTGGCGTGTCTTTGTTGCCCAGGATGGTGCAGGTGTGTGTGTGTGTGAACTTGCAGCCACGCTCACCCACCATAACCCTCGTGATGTAATTAACATTTAGAGCTGTTTGCATTTGGCCTTTTGGTGAGGAGCGATAAATATTGCAGCTGAACGCAGATTCCTCTGGGGAATCGGCCCGGCGGATTATCATCGCTGTACTGATGGGGCTAATGTACCGGCAGGGAGGAGATTTCCAAAAGCGAGGCGTGAATTAGAGCGATAAAAGACCAGACACCAGGCTAAAAGAACTGGGGCATCTTAGCTCCGCGGGAAGGGCTGGAATGACTGGCCCTGAGGGAAATGACACTGAATGAGGGAAATGACACTGAATCAAGGATCTGGGCTGTTACCCGGGTATTTGGCCTTTGGTTTCTCCATCCCTTTCGGGCCGGTTGCATTGTGGCGTCTCTGTTCTTTCACCGAGGATGGACGTGGCAGGGTCGGATTGATCACGACGGGGCTGAGGTGGGGGGGGATCTCTGATTGGGGGCCGTGATGTAGAGACAGGTCGGGTTGTTGGAATCTGGCCTGCATTGGCAAAAGGAGGCCGGTTGCCAGGGCAATGCGCAAGAGCCGAGCAAGGGGAGGGATCCCGGTGAAGGCTCCAAGCCACCTGGGGTGGGGGATGCAAGGGGTGCTGGGGAGTCCTGGGTCTGAGTGGGAAAAGATCGGGGGGGGGAGGGGAGAGTGGAAATGGGGTGGGGTTTGGTGTGTAGCGCCCCGGCCTATTTGAGGAGAAGGATCCCCTGCAAACCCAGGCTCTGTGGGGAAAGGGGTCCCCATTAAACCCAGGTTCTGTGGGGAGAGAGGTCCCCTGCAAACCGGGCTTCATCTTAGCTGAACCCCTCAAAGCACCTGGGTGGCCCTTGGCCCTGGTCCAAGCTGCTGCCAGGGGATGGGACAGCAGGATGCCCTCTGGCCTGAGGGTCCTTTCCCTCAGCAGGGAGGGCCGGTGTGGCCGTCTCTCACTGGCAACCCCATTGCATGATGGGGAAGGGATCTTGGCCTGGTTTGCAGTGAGGGCATCGTGGTGATGGGTTCACCTGGTGACCCTGGGCAAGGAAGACCAAAGCCAAGGGCAGGGCGGTGAGCGAGGTGGGCACAGGGCCTTGGAGCCAGGCTGGAGCAAGCCAGCTGGGATCAGCCAGAGTTCCTGGTTCCCATCCCCTGGGGCTGAGACCGGCTCGGCCCACAGAACCACCATGGCTGGGAGGGTCCATGGGGCCCAGCTGGCTGAGCTGGGCCATGCTCTTCCACGAGGCACTGGGGGAATTTCCCAAAAGCCTTTGCTCCGGGACCCTGTCCAGCAGCGAGGCTGGTCCGACTGCTCCCAAAAGGATGGGCTGGGTGGGTTCCCTCAGCCCTCGCAGTGTGGACAGCAGTGCTGGGCGCTGGAGGGGTGGCAGGATTCCTGGCGCACACTGGCACGGGCCCTCCAGAAGAGGGGCCCTGACCTCGGTCACTGTGTGTCTGGACAGCGCCCGGTGCGATGGGGCCCTGATCTCAGTTCCTGCAGGGGTGTTGGAACAATGTGTATAGTGGGGGTGTTGAGAGCCATTGAATCAAACTGTAAACCCTGTATATAATGAAAAGCACTTCAAGCCTGGGCGTGCAGCAGCACCACCTGCACCCCTAGTTCCAGCTCCTGTGGGTCACGCTGTGTTTGGGCAGTGCCTGATACTAGGGGGCCCTGAACTCTAGGAGCTTCTGTAATAGACCTAATTAATGATGAGCAGAAACCCCAACCCACCTTCCCCACACTCATGCACTTCCCCCGGTGTAAGCAGAATATGGTGCCTTTGCTTAAAACAAATTGAGGGGGGCAGAAAAAATATCAGGGGTGCTTGACCACCTGCACAGTGGCAGGGAATAGGACCCAGGAGTCCTGACTCCCAGGCCCCCTGGCTCTAACCACTGGCCCCGACTCTCCTCTCAGAGCTGTGAGTAGGAGACTTGACCTGAAAGTTCTTTCTTGGGATGTACCTCGCACGCCCAGAGGGCTGTGGAGCCCCTGCCTTAATCCTGGGGGAGGGGCAGATTCAGGTTCAAATCTCCCAGGGATCAGGGTCCCCCTTGACGCAGAGCGGGGGGGTCCCAGTCCGTGGCCAGGGCTCTGGTGGAGGCAGATGCTCTGCGAGGATCGGCTCGGAATTCATTGCCTCTTGTAATTACTTAACTGGCTTAATCTACCCCAGAGGTGCCTCTTTAAGTGGATTTGGGCTGAGAAGCGTCCCCGTCAAGCCGGCTCTTTGGCAGCTCAGGGAGGCTTGAGCTGGAGATATGCCAGTATCTCAGGGCGGGGCAGACACCTGCTGGGGGATGGGCGACACGGGGTCTTGCGCCTACACTCCCCGTATGGGCCCCAGAGTCCCAGCTCTGAATGGTGTTCTGGACAGGGGCTGGCATGAAGCAGTGTGGGCCCTGCTGGTGGCTGGGAGATGGGCAGTCACAGCCCTGCGGGTATCCGGGGCTGGGTAGAAGGGCCAAGGCATTCTCCTGCTACTTCCAAGTAGCAGAACTAGGAGGCACCTAGCGTATAAGGGGAAAAATCGGGGTGATGTTACGATAGAGGTCTACTATAGAGGTGGATGGGGGAGTATCCAAAACACAAGACCTGGTAGTAAAGGGGGACTTTAACTACCCAGACCTCTGCTGGGAAGGTCACACGGCAAACCTTAAACTCTCCAATAAGTTCTTGGACTGTACCGGGGACAGCTTCTTGTTTCAGAGCGTGGAGGACGTAACCGGAGGGCAGTTATCGGATTCTGACCGACAGGGAGGAACTGGTAGCAAATCTGAAGGTGGAGAGAATGTGGGTGAAAGTGACCGTGAAATGATAGATTTCATGATTCCAAGGAAGGCAAGGAGTGAGTGAGAATAAGGATGGGAGGCTTCTAAAAAAGGGTTCTTAACAACCTCAGGGAGCTGGTAGGTGATGTCCCTTGGGAAGGAAAACTAAGGAGTAAAGGAGGTCAGGAGAACTGGTGGCTGCTCAATGAGACAATATTAAACGCACCACTGCCGACTGTCCCACTGCAAAGGAAAGCTAGGAAGAACAGTAAGGGGCCAGTATGGCTCCACTTTAAAGCCCTGAAAATCAAAAAGGAATCCTACAAGAAGTGGAAACATGGACAGATTGCTAAGGAGGAGTACAAAAGAACAGTACAATCACGCAGGGACAAAATCAGGAAGGCTAAGGGACAAAATGAGTATCTCCTAGCAAGGGATGGCAGGGGCAATAAGAAGAGATTCTTTAATTGCATTGGGGCAAGAGAAAGCGGAAGGAAAGTGCAGATCCTCTACACAGAGAGGAAGGAGAGCTAACAATGGATGACATGAAGAAGTGGGAGGTGTTTAATGCCTATTTTGCTTCAATCTTCACCTGATACTCAACACAATTAATAGTAACAATCGGGGGGAAGGAATGCCAGCCACAATAGGGAAAGAACAGGTTAAGAATATTGAAATAAGGTAGATGAATTCAAGCTGGCAGGGTCTGATGAAATTCATCCCAGTGTACTTAAGGAACTAGCTGAAGCAATCTCAGAACCGTTAGCAATTATCTTGGAGAACTCACGGAGAACAGGTGAAGTCCCAAAGGGCTGGAGAATAGCAAACACAGAACCTAGCTTTAAAAGGAGGAACAAAGGGGACCCGGGGAATTATAGACCAGTCAGTCTAGCTTTGATTCTGGGAAAGATACTGGAATCAATTATTAAACAATCTATTTGTTTGCACCTGGAGGACAATAGCCACGATGAACTAATCATGCCAAACAAACCTCATATCCTTCTTTGACAGGGTTACAGGCCTAGTGGCTCGGGGAAGCAGTGGGGCCCTGGGTCAGAGCAAGTGTGGGGGCCCTCCCCTCCCCTTCCGCGTATGGTCCCACCCCTTCTGCCTGCGGCCCCGCCCACAGCCACACCCTGTTCTGCCCCTTCCCCCCCACCGTCACACCCCTGTTCCACACATGATCCTGCCCCATTCCGCCCCCCTCAACCCTCCCCCCCGCCAAGACTGGAGAAGCTCTGTCCCTGCCACCATGGCCCGTGGCTACAGCAGGGAGTGAGAGTTCCCCCAGCCCTGAGGCCATGGCAGGAAGCAAGAGGTCCCCCAGCCCTGAGGCCATGGCAGGGAGTGAGAGCTCGTCCAGTCCCAGGGCCGCAGCTGGGTCTGGCTGCTGGGGCTTTGCCCAGCGCTTCTACCAGGGAGCAGGGTCAGGGTGTGGGGGCCTCCCCGACCCTGCCCTTCTGCTGAGGAGTGGGGGCAGGGTGCAGGGATTTCCCCTGCCTGCCTGGCACTGCTACCAGGGTCATGGCGTGGAGGCTTCCCCTGCTCCGCCTTGCCCACCCAGCGCTTCTGCTGGGAGGAGAGAGGTCAGGAAAAGGGGCTTCCCCCGCCTGCCTGGTGCTTCTTCCCAGGGCTCCGGGCTTCCGCCAGCCAGCGGTGGGTTTTTTTCCAGGGCCCCACAATTGGCCAGGGCCCCTGGGCACGGGCCCCGTCAGCCCAGTGGCTCATCTGCCACTGGATATATCTTGGTTTCAGGAAGGGTTTTGACACAGTCCCTTCACTGCAGGGTTCATTCGCAAACGAGGGAAAGGTGGCTCTCGATGAAGTGACGGTAGGGCGGGTGCACAGCTGGTGGAAGGATCGTACTCAAAAAGCAGCTATCAATGGTTCGAAGTCAAAACGGGAAGGCATCTGGGGGGAGTCAGTCCTCGGTCCAGTCTGGTGCGAGTCAATATTTTCATGACTGACTTGGATAACGGAGTGGAGAGGTTGCTTATAAATTTTCCGGATGACACCAAGCTGGGCGGGAGGGTGGGGGGGGGGGGTTGCAAGCACTCGGGAGGGACAGGATTAGAATTCAAAACGACCTTGACAAATAGGAGAATTTGTCTGAAATGAACAAGATGAAATTCAATGCAGACAAGTGCAAAGAACTGCACTGGGGAAGGACAAATCGAATGCACAGATACAAAGGGGGACTAACTGGCTAGGCAACAGCGCAGATGGAAAAGAGCTGGGGTGATGGCAGATCACAAATTGAATATGAGCCAACGAAGTGACACCACTGCGAAAAGGGCTAATATCATTCTGGGGGCATTAACAGGCGTGTTGTATGTAAGACATGGGAGGTAACTGTCCCGCTCTGCTCGGCACCGGGGAGGCCTCAGCTGGAGTCCCGTGTCCAATTCTGGGTGCCGCACTTCAGGCAAAATGTGGATAAACTGGAGAGAGTCCAGGGGAGAGACAGGGCCAGGAGAAATCCGGCAGATGAAATTCAATGTTGATAAATGCAAAGTAATGCACATGGGAAAACATAATCCCAACTATGCATACAAAATGACAGGGTCTAAATTAGCTGTTATCACTCAAGAAAGAGATCTTGGAGTCATCGTGGATAGTTCTCTGAAAACATCCACTCAGTGTGCAGCGGCTGTCAAAAATGCCAACAGAATGCTGGGAACCATTAGGAAAGGGGTAGATAACAAGAGATAAAATATCATAATGCCACTATATAAATCCATGGTACCTTCAATCCTGTGGGCACTTCTGATCACCCCATCTCAAAAAAGATATCTTAGAATTGGAAAAGGTTCAGAGAAGGGCAACAAAATTGATTAGGGGTATGGAACCGATTCTGTATGAGGAGAGATTGAAAAGACTGGTACTGTCCAGCTTCGAAGAGAGATGACTAAGTGGGGATATGACGGAGGTCTATGAAATCATGACTGGGATGGAGAAAGTGACTAGGGAAGTGTCATTTAGTCCTTCTCATAACACAAGAACCAGGGATTACCCAATTATATTAGTAGGCAGCAGGTTTAAAACAAAAGGAAGTATTTCTTCACACAATGTACAGTCAACCTGTGGAACTCCTTGCCAGAGGATGTTGTGACAGGCAAAACTATAACAGGGTTCAGAAAGGAATGAGATAAGTTCAGGGAGGATGGGTCCATCAATGGCTATTAGCCAAGATGGTCACAGGACGCAACCCCATGCTCTGGCTGTCCCTGAGTCTCTGATTGCCAGAAGCTGGGAATGGGCAACAGGGGATGGATCACTCAGTGATTGATGGGTTCTGTTCATGCCCTCTGAAGCACCTGGCACTGGTCACTGTCAGAGACAGGACACTGGGCTAGATGGCCCATTGGTCTGGACCTGTATGACTGTTCTTATGTTCTAACTGGAGGCTCGGGGGGGGGGGAGGGGTGGCTAAGAGAACAATAGAGCTTTGACCTGCCAGCTTGTAGCACATGTCTCTGTCCATCTCTGTGTCCATCAGTCCTTCCCTCCCTCTGTCTGTGGAACTCCCTGCCACTGGATGCAGTTGGCGCCAGGAGTGTAGCAGGATAATGGGAATGGGTTAGGTTAGTTGGGGAAAAGCCCCTCCCTCTTCCCAGGCCATGAGCCAGTATCTCACAATTGCCTGCCTGGGGGTTTCTCCCTCAGCTGCAGGTGGTGGCCACTGTAGGAGATGGGACGCTAAGCCAGATGGGCCCTGTGGCGGGATATTCATTCCTGTGCTCCCTGCCAGTCTGTTGCAGATTTCAGTGGATGCACTGGCATGGCCGATCCCCAGGCAACACCACTACTGTTGTGGGGTGAGGGGCAACCCACCACTCACTCTCTGTGCGGGATGAGACCTGGAATAAGCTCTGGGCCTGGACAGCCCAGACTTTAGCGGGAGTATGGACCTCAGCTTCAAAGAGATGTCTTGGTGGGCTGTGCCACATCTCCCCTCCCATTGGTGGCCTCATGGTCACGCCTCCCCTCCCATTGATAACCAGCTTCACACCCCAGAGTCAGCCACAGCAGTGGCTGATGTAACCCAGCGACCAGGCATGTGCCACACCCCCTCTTCTAGTGGACAATCTATATAACAGCCTGCTACTGCTGCCAGCTGTGGAGCGACTCCCTTAGCAGAAGTGGCAGAGGGCTGTGCTGTGGTCCCCGAATCCGAAGCCTGCTGATGACTTGGAGGGGGAGAGGGGGTCATTATGCTAACCTGGAATAGTAATGAGGTAATTATTTAACGAGTAGCTGAGATGATGGGTGCTTAGTTGGCACCGTGGGAGCAGCCCATTCTGCATGGACCATCAGATCTGGGAGCTGTTAGTCCAGGCGAGAGGGGAGGAGGCCCCAGGCAGATTGGGGGACAATGGATCTAGCTGTGCTGTGGGACTGACGGGCCTCATTAACGAGGAGAGCACCAGGCTGGCCACTCTGGGACTTCCTATTGTCCTAGGCCTCAAAGCTCAGCAGGGCCAAGCCCTGGGACAGTGCTAGCCAATTGGATTGCGCAGGCAGAGGCTGCCTCCTGATTGGGTCCCCAGCAGCCAATAATAGAGTTATGTGAAGTCAAGTAGCAAAATATGCAGATCTCTGCGTCCCGATTGGCTCATCAGATGTCTCATCTAAAAGTTCTGTTCAATATGCACAATATATCACACTCGGCTCACATGCACTCAATACACATGTATGCTATCGCATGCAATATACACTCAATACACTCCTGAAAGCTTATGCTTAATTAAATTGGTTAGTCTCTAAGGTGCCACAAGTCCTCCTGTTCTTTTTGCAGATACAGACTAACACGGCTGCTACTCTGAAACCTGTCAATGCACACAATACACATTCGATACACCCATATACAAACCCATGCAATATACACACAATACACTCACACACAATGTATATTCAGTACACGCATGAACATGCAATATACATGTATACAATCCCATGCAATAGACATTCACTACACATTCAATACACACAACACAATCACATGTGATATACACTCAACCCACACACAATACGCACACACTCAATACACACATACTGTATATGATCACATGCAATATACACATTCACCACACACACATACAAACACACTCAATACACACACATGCACACTCAACACACACTCACACACTCAATACATATGCGCACCCATCCACTGAAGATACACATACCATGTCCACATGGGCTGCAATTTCCCTGTGGGATTTCAATGGCCAGTTCTTGGCAACATTAACCTTGAGCGAGGAGAGTAACCCCACGACAGTGACTAGGAATCGAAAACTCAAATCCCTAAACTGCTTTGCAGAACTTGAATGCTGGCTGCCATGATGCCTGTGCCCCCCTGCGGGTGGATGGATTGCAGTGTGTGTTATCAGTGACAGAGGCAGAACGGGAGTTAATGGCTGCGGCAGACACAAGGGAAATTCACACTGGAAATACGGGGCACACTTTACCCAGGCAGGGGAATTAACCTGTGTAACCGCAGACCCAGGGACAAGGGGATTTCTCCGTCGCTTGGAGGCCGGGTGTCTCTTTCTAAAATCTCTGCTCTAGCTCGACCACCAGATCTGGGATCAGTGTAGGAATCACTGAGTGGATTCTCTGGCCTGCATAATACAAGAGGTCAGATGAGATTATCCAAATCTGTGGTTCTCAACCAGGGGTACACGTACCCCTGGGGGGTATGCAGAGGTCTTCCAGGGGGTACATCAACTCATCTAGATATTTGCCTAGTTTTACAACAGGCTACATAAAAAGCCCTAGCAAAGTCAGTACCAACTAAAATGTCAGACAGATAATGACTGGTTTATACCACTCTATGTACTGTACACTGAAATGTAAGTACAATATTTATATTCCAGTTGATTTATTTAATAATTAGATGGTAAAAATGAGAAAGGAAGCAATTGGCCAGTACTAGTGTGGCTGGGACACTTTTGTATTTTTATGTCTGATTTTGTAAGCAAGTTGTTTTTAAGTAACTTGGGGGTAGGCAAGACAAATCAGACTCCTGAAAGAGGTACAGTCATTGGGGGGAGGGTTAGCTCAGTGGTTTGAGCATTGGCCTGCTAAACCCAGGGTTGCAAGTTCGATCCTTGAGAGGGCCATTTAAGGATCTGGAGCAAAAATTGGGGATTGGTCCTGCTTTGAGCAGGAGGTTGGACTAGATACCTCCTGGGGTCCCTTCCAACCCTGATATTCTATGATTCTGTCTGGAAATGCTGAGAGCCACTGATCAAATGGTCCCTTCTGGCCTTCAAACCTATAATTACACCCCCAATATCCATGTGTGTATAAATGCATAATTTACACCCACATGCTGATGTGGCGAGAGTACATCTGTGCAAGTATTACACATCTTGTCACCCTCACGTGCGTTGCGCATGCAACCTAGCAGGGGGGTGGTGCAAAGAAGAGAGTCATTTGCATGTGGCCCTTCGGTCATTCGCCCCAGCACCAGCTGCCTTGGATCTGCAGCTATTTCAGAGAGCAACATACTGGGTGAGGGAAAAAGCCACCATGGAGCAGCTCCAGATGAAATGTCCCACGGAGAGCCAGGGACTGTGTCCAGCACTGTTCGAGACAGAGGAGTTCCCACTGGAGCAGGGCTGCTAGGCCGATCAGGTGACTGGCAAGCCGATCTTGCGAGAGAAGGCTGAAAGAGCTGGGCTTGTTTAGCCTACAATGCAGGCCCCTTCCAGTACTGTGTCTAAGTTCCTAGGTAGTTTAGCTTTTTACTTCATGTTGGCTTCATTTGCTTCCCCCATGCCCAGCCCCCCTGATCAGGCGAGAATTCGTCCCTCTTCATCCTTCATACATGAGCCGCATTGCTGGTGGAGGGGCTGGGCTGGTGTGTGCCCAGGTGCTGGGGTAATGGTAATGGCAGAACGGAACGAACTGAATTGCTGCTGGAGGTTTCGGGGATGCAGGTAGCAATACAGACCCAGACCTTGGGCTTGAGTGAGGCACATCACGGCTCATGCCCTGCCCCCAAAGTAACTATCCTGTGTGGCGTCAGCGGATCTCGCTGTTTCCTCCACCCCGGAGAAGACGATATCAGTGTGGGCGCATAGTGCTTAGTGAGGCAGTGGGACCTAGTGGGTAGAGCACGGGGCTGATATGCAAGAGGCGTGGCTTCTCCTCCCTGGCCTGCTGGGAGACTTTAGGCAAGTCACTTCCCCCTCCCCCCCCATGCCTCAGTTTCCCTATCTGTACTATGGGGACAATGATGCTACCCTCCTTTGTTAGGCGTTTTGAGATCTACTGAAGAAAGAGCGAGGTATCATTAGTCTACAGCTGGGAGCATGCCCCCGTCCCACCTTCCCAATGAGACGACAGCCCCACGTCTCTTTGTGATGGCTAATCTCTGGCCCAAATGCAACATGCTGGTTAAGTGCATGGGGGTGGGGGGGCGCATGTCTCCCACTAGTGGCCAGGTACCGCGACTGCAACAGCCTCCTGCTAGCACCCTTAACATCAATTCTATTCTTATCTCACACCTGTTTCGGGGGGACCTGACCTTCCAGTCGTACATTGAGCGGTGTGACTGACATCTGTCACACGTGTAGTTCGTTCTCTCCCCAGGGGGTCCCTGGATAAGGCCCCCATGGTGGTTTGAATGCGCCTGTCTGTGTAACGCCCGAGCGATGGCGTTTCTTCTTAGCGGTTCAGCAGAGCCAAGGACACCCTGTCTTGGACCACCACCCCATTGTGCTGGGTGCTGTAAAAATCCAGAAGAGGATGGGGAGCCAGGACTCCTGGGTTCTCTCCCCAGCTCTGGGAAGGGAGTGGTGTCTAGTGGTTAAAGCAGGGGAAGCTGGGATTCAGGACGCCTGGGTTCTCTCCCCAGCTCTGGGAAGGGAGTGGTGTCTAGTGGTTAAAGCAGGGGAAGCTGGGAGTCAGGACGCCTGGGTTCTATCCCCAGCTCTACCACTGACCTTGGACCGGTCCCTCCCTGTGCCTCAGTTTTCCACTGCTGTGAAATGGGGGCGGTGGTACTGTTGCTTCTTTGGAGAGTATTTTGAAATTGACAGATGAAAAGCCTGGCTAAGAGCTAAGCACTGCTGGCACGATTACTCCAGTACTGCTGGCATTATTACTCGAGTACTCCCCAGTAATAGCCTGATACGCTACAGGGTCAGGGCAGATGCTGCCCTACCCTTTCAGGGAATAGTCAGTGGGCAGGTTGGGAAAAGTGGGGGGCCTCCAGAGGAGGTGTCTAGCCCCACAGAGCTCTCGTTGGGGGCTGATATCCCCCACCACTGCCCCATCCTGGCATGGCATTGCTAATGGGTTGCTTCTCTCCTCCCTCTCCTCCAGAAGAGGGCGAATATTTCCTCAAGGTCCTGATCCCCAGCTATGCGGCCGGCTCCATCATCGGGAAAGGGGGACAGACCATTGTCCAGCTGCAGAAAGAGACGGGCGCCACCATCAAGCTCTCCAAGTCTAAGGACTTCTACCCAGGTGAGGTGGGCCAGGGGCTCCTGTGAATCCCTGCAGATCTGAGGGTTGATAACTGAGGTGGTGGTGGGGAGGCTGGGACCTTCTCCCCCAGTGATATTCCCCTGCTGTGGCGGCTGGACAGGAGGGGACCAGGTTTGCCTTGATGCCTGGGCTCCGGACCCCTGCGATCCGTCCTGGGGAGGTGGGCAAAGGGCGCTGGCTGGGATAGATTTATGCCATCCAGGTGGCCAGCCCATGCCTGGCTTTGAGAGGCCAGGGGGAAAATGCCCCTTGCATGGAACAGTACAAATGCAGGTCGTACATCTCGGAGGCAAGGCTGCCAGTCTGGCTTGCAAGGCAGGGGACTGTGTGGGGGCAAGCAGCAGCTCTGGAAAGGGCTCAGGAGTCATGATGGGAATGTGCTGAGTATGAGGACAGAAATTGCTGTCACCAGGCTCCAGAGATAACGGCTCCCTCAGGAGAATGGGGAAATGCAGCCCTCTTGGAGCAATTGGTTCAGGCTCTCTGCAGACTCAGGTGGTGTCACTGTGTCAACTACACCTGGGGCGGCTCCCCCCTCTCAGACAGCATGGCTGTTGGGTGAGCGAGCAGGGGATGGTGAGGGGGAGCAGGGTGCTGGCCCTGCTGAGGCTGGTTACTGCAGCCAGTTCTGGTGTCCGCCCTTCAAGGATCCTGACATTTCGGCCAGGGGTCAGAAAAGAGCAACAGGCCCAAGAATCTGCCTCCGAGCCAGAGACTGGAGGAGCTGGCTCTACTTCATTTACCCCAGAGAAGATTTAGAGGTGACCAGATCCCAGGTAGCCAGCACTGCCCTGGGGGCGGGGGGGGGGGGGGGTTCTGAGAGCAGAGACAGAGAGCAAAGGCAGAGCAAGAGCCAATGGCTGGAGCTGAGGCGAGAAATTCAGATTGGGAATAAGGCACCAAGATTTAACAGGGGACTGAGCTGGGGCAGGCGAATTCCTCCAGAACTAGGACTCCTGGGTTCTTCTGGCTCTGGGAGGGGAGTGGTCTCTAGTTGTGGGCAAAAGGGCGAACACCATCCTGGGCTGCATCAACAGGGGAATCTCAGGAGAAGCAGGGAGGTGATTTTCCCTCTGGATTTGACCCAGGTGCGACCGTGGCTGGGATCCTGGTCCAGATGGATGTTGATAAATTGCCGAGAAGAGCCCCGAAAACAATTGAAGGGTTAGAAAACCTACCCTAGAGCGAGAGACTTCAGGAGCTCAGTGTTTTTAGCTTGACAACGAGAAGGGTCAGGGGGGACTTGGTCTCCATCTATCAGTGCCGACACGGAGAACAAGGATCTAATAATGGCTTTTCAGTCTAGCAAAGGTTGAACATGAGCCAATGGCGGGGAATTGAAGCCGGACAAATTTAGACCGGAAATAAGGCATAGTGAGTGCGATTAACCCGTGGAACAATTTACCAAGGGTCCTGGTGGCTTCTCCATCCCTGGAAATGTTTAAATCAGGATTGGATCTGCGGTAAAGATCGGCTCTAGTTCAAACAGGTGTTGTTTCTGGGCAGGTCTCTGGCCTGTGTTATCCAGGAGGTCAGACTGATCACGGCGGTTCCTTCTGGCCTTGGAATCTGTGAATCTGTGAGGGGCGTGGTGTGTAGTGGTTAGAGTGGGTAGACTCCTGGGTTCTGGTCCCAGCCCTGGGATCGGAGTTGGGTAGATGATCACAATTTGTTGGGGAAGAGTCAACATGGTTTTTGTAAACGGAAATCATGCCTCACCAGTCTATTAGAATTATTTGAGGGGGTCAACAAGCATGTGAACAAGGGGGATCCAGTGGATATGGTGTACTTAGATTTTCAGAAAGCCATTGACAAGGTCCCTCACCAAAGGCTCTTAAGCAAAGTAAACTGTCATAGGATAAGAGGGAAGGGCCTCTCATGGATCAGTAAGTGGTTAAAAGATAGGAAACAAAGGGTGGGAATAAATTATCAGTTTTCAGAATGGAGAGAGGTAAATAGTGGTGTCCCCCAGGAGTCTGTACTGGGACCAGTCCTATCCAATATATTCATAAATGATCTGGAAAAAGGGATAAACAGTGAGGTGGCAAAATTTGCAGACGATACAAAATTACTCAAGATAGTTAAGTCCAAAGCAGACTGAGATCTAAAAAAATGAAAAAACCCAAACAAACAAAAAAGCAGGTTTAAAACAAACAAAAAGAAGTATTTCTTCACACAACGCACAGTCAACCTGTGGAACTCCTTGCCAGAGGATTTTGTGAAGGCCAAGACTATAACAGGGTTCAAAAACGATCTAGATAAGTTCCTGGAGGATAGGTCCATCAATGGCTATTAGCCATTAGCTGTTCTGTTCATTCCCTCTGGGGCACCTGGCACTGGCCACTGTCGGGAGACAGGACACTGGGCTAGATGGACCTTTGGTCTGACCCAGTCTGGCCCTTCTTATGTTCTTATGGGGTGTTGTAGTTTCAGCCGTGGTATGAGAAATCGGGACTCCTGGGTTCTCTTTCTGGCTCTGGGAGATAGGTGGAGTGTACTGATTTCCATGGGGGGCCTAGGAGCCAGGACTCCTGGGTTCTGTTCTGCAGCACTTAGCCACGGCCCCCGGGGAATGCACTGTGCCAGTCCCACTAGGTTTCATTTTCAGGTCAAGCACGGAAGATTAGCAGGTGGTGCTGGATGGTGGGGAGGAAGCTGGCAGCCCTGGCCCAGCCATAATCTGTGCCCTGATTGCGGGGCACACAAAGCCAGGCCATCCCAGCTAAGCTGCTTTTCTCTGCATCTCCTGCTCTTGACTGGGGGATTATTGGGCAGAAAATCTCCAGGGATGAGGGGGATGTTGCCAAGGGGCTGGAGAGGGGAGGGGGCAGCTTTTTGCTTGGTAATTTCCCCAGGAGAAAGGGAGTTGTTCCAATCCCTTGGGAAAGGGAGAGGCACCATCCCCCACCACCACGATGCGTAGGGAAGGGAAGTCTGGGGTCTGGTCCTGAGGAGGCGTTTCCTAACCCTGAGGGCATGAAGGGCTTGATCAGGTCTGCATATAGGAGGCTGGGGATTCTGGGACTGTGAGAAGGCAGTCTAGTGGTTAGAGCAGGGACCTGGGCGCCAGGACTCCTGGGTTCTATCCCAGCTCAGGGGGAAGGGAGGGTCTAGTGGTTAGAGTGGGGGGGGGGGGGCTGGGAACCTGGACTCCTGGGCTCTATTCTCCCCCAGTTAGCAATGGCTTCACAGGAGTCACCTCCAGACATTCCAACTCTCGCAAATTGACATGAGTGAGGCTTAATTTTAGTTAAAAATCGCTGTCAGCCCCAGACTGGGGGCTCTGCTGGCTCTCGCTGTCAACCCTGGGACCGGGGATGCCAGTGGGTCCCGCTATAAGCCTGGGATGGGGGCTCTGTGGGCTCCCACTGTCAGTCTGAGCCGGGGGCTCCACTGGGTCCCACTGTCAGCTCCCCGACCCACCTCTTCCCACTGCCCTGGGGTGCCCATTGTTTTGGGGAGACACTTCAATACACCTCCCCTGCCGGGGCTGTACGTCGCCTCCCCTGGCAGCTGCTTGGCGCTTGGCCCGGGTTTCTCAGCTTCCTCCAGCACCTCCTCTGGACTCTGCTGCTGCTTTGAGGATCGCAGCATCTTCCTCTGCATCCCCCCATCGTGAGGGAGGGCTTCTGGCAGGAGCGCAGCAGGAGGTCAGGCAATCGTAGGGTCACAAAAGGCCGGGGGTGTTCATTGATTTTGGGCAGCTCCAGGCGTGATGGTCCTCATCAGTGAGCGAGTCTTTAACGTTCCATGCGGTGGTTCCCCCTCCCCTCCAGACAGGGGCAGGGGACCATTTAGGGGAGACGAGGGACTTTTTCACACTGGTGCAAAGTGTCCTGCATGGGCACAAGTGACTGCCCCGTGGCCTGGCAGGGCAAGGGACGGGGAATGATCCCTGCAGGCCCTGCTCCAGAGTGGCTCTTTGCATGATTGTGAGCGCTCCTGCCGCAGGACCCCAGCTCCTCTTCCTTCCCGTACAGATGCAAGAGGAGGCAGCCCCGGGCTAGTCCCGCATGCGCTGGGCGGAGGCAGGGGGAAAAGCAAACCTTTGGGAAGGATCTCATGATTTATAAGCCAGTCTCGTGATTTTCAGGGTCTGACTGGTGCTGTTGGGGTTGGCAGTGCTGCTAATCCCTGCCCATTTCTTCAGTTGTTGGCTGAATGCCCAGCCTGGCCTGCCCAGGATACCCGTGGGGGGAAGGGGGCAGTTCCAGGCCACTGGAAGTCTCATGGAGTGGGGTGGCAGGGTCCCCCCACCTGCTCCCAGGGAGGGGAAAGATCCCCTAACCCACGGGCAGGGGCTGGTGTGGCCGATCCCAGGGGCCTAGAGAGGGAGGAGGGAGCCACACGGACACCACAGCGGCTCTCTGCAGCCTGCAGGGCCCTGGGTGCCTCCCCCACCCTCAGCTGCAGGGCTAGGGGAGGAAGCAGGAAGCTGGGCAGGGCTGGGCCAGGCTGGGAGGGAAATGGCTTCAATTGCAGGAAATGCTCCCCTTGATAAGTCAGGCCAGAGCTGTGCGCGCTGGTCCCTCCCCCGCCCCGGCTCTGTCCTGGGACCCCCCTGCCCCTGCGCCCCGGCTCTATCCTGGGACCCCCTGCCTCCCAGATCTGTCCTGGGACCCCGCTGTCCCTACCCCCTGGCTCTGTCCTGGGACCCTGTCCCTGCACCCCAGCTCTGTCCTGGGACCCCCTGCCCCTCCACCGGCTCTGTCCTGGGACCCCCTGTCCCTATCCCTTGGCTCTGTCCTGGGACCCTGTCCCTGCGCCCCGGCTCTGTCCTGGGACCCCCCCTACCCCCCAGCTCTATCCTGAGACCCCCTGTCCCTGCGCCCCGGCTCTATCCTGGGACCCCCTGTCCCTCCACCGGCTCTGTCCTGGGACCCCCGTCCCTGTGCCCCGGCTCTGTCCTGCGACCCCCCCCATCTCTACCCCCGGCTCTGTCCTGGGACCCCTGTCCCTGTGCCCTGGCTCTATCCTGCGACCCCCCCCGTCCCTACCCCCCAGCTCTATCCTGAGACCCCTCTGCCCCTCCACCGGCTCTGTCCTGAGACCTCCCTGCCCCTAATCCCTGGCTCTGCCCTGGGGCCCCCGTGCCCTTCCCCCAGCTCTGTCCTGGGACCTCCCTGCCCCTGATCCCTGGCTCTGCCCTGGGGCCCCCGTGCCCTTCCCCCAGCTCTGTCCTGGGACCTCCCTGCCCCTGATCCCTGGCTCTGCCCTGGGGCAAGCCCCCATACCTCCTCCCCTCCCACCTGTTGCACTGGCACAGCCTCCACTTACACATGCTTGTGCCCTGCTCACACTCTCAGAATCGTGTGCCAGCCTGTGGAACCGCCACATCCCCTTGCACGCCTTCCCCCCACACCTGCCCTGCCTCATACCCTGCCCTCCTTGTGCCCCCTTGCACCTCCGCTCCCTTGTGCGACCAGTGACCATCATCCACCCCTGCCCGGGAACTCTCCACTGTGCCCCCCATCCCATCCCCCTCCTCCAGGGGTAACCCCAGGTGAGCGGGAGGGAGGAGCACCTGGTACCAAGAGGGGGGTGACAAAAATGATTCCCAGGAACAGCCTCTCCCCTGCCCCATTCGACTGCCTGTGACCTCTGCCCCAGCCCATGGCCAGGGGCCAGCACTCACCACACCCTTTCCTATTTATCCAGCGTTAATTAGGCCTTGGCTGGGACAGGCCCTATTGTTTTCAGGTAAGCAGCGGAGCTTTGTCACAATCTGGGGAAACCTGATCCTGGGGTGCCGGGGGAAGAGCCCTGAGGGGGGCCTTCCTGAACCCCTGCCCAATGGGCAGACAGTGGAATGGATGTTCCCAATAGCTCATAAAACCTTCCTCGTGCCCCTTGAGTCCACAACTCCTCCCCCCCACACACACACACCATGAGGCAGGGGAAGAGGGCACGACTGCAGCCACTTCTGGGGTGGGACCCAGCAGATGTTTAACCACCAACAGCAATGCTGTGCTTTAGGATAGGAAGGAAGGAAGGATACAATCTCTAGATGAAAGTGGGAATAGAACCCAGGAGTCCTGACTCCCAGCCCCGCCTGCTCCCATCAATAAGAATGTAAGAAAAGTCAGATCGGGTCAGACCAATGGGCCAGCTAGCCCAGGTGGCCAGTGCCATACACTTCAGAGGGAATGACCAGAACAGGGCAATTATCGAGTGATCCATCCCGTCATCCAGTCCCAGCTTCTGTCAGTCAGAGGCTTAGGGACACCCAGAGCGTGGGGTTGTGTCCCTGTACACCTTGGCTAACAGTCATTGCTGGACCTATCCTCCAGGAACTTATCTCATTCCTTTTTTAACCCAGTTATAGTTTTGGCCTTCACAACATCCCCTGGCAGTGAGTTCCACAGGTTGACTGTGCATTATTTGAAGAAGAACTTCCTTATGTTTGTTTTAAATGTGCCGCCTGTTAATTTCATTGGATGATCCCTGTTTCTTGTGTTATGGGAAGGAGTAAATAACATTTTCTCATTCACTTTCTTCACCCCAGTCATGATTTTATAGACCTCCATCATATCCCCCCTTAGTCATCTCTTTTCCAGGCTGATCAGTCCCAGGCTTTCTAATCTCTCCTCACGCGGAAGCTGTTCCAGCCCCTTAATCATTTTTGTTGCCCTTCTCTCTACCTTTCCCAATTCTAATATAACTTTATTCAGATGGGCCAACCAGATCTGCACGCAGTATTCAAGGTGTGGGCATGCCATGGATTTATATAGAGGCATTATGATCTTTATCTTATCTATCCCTTTCCTATTGGTTTCTAACAGGCTGTTCACTATTTTGACTGCCGCTGCACATTGAGAGGATGTTTTCAGAGAAATATCCACAATGACTCCAAGATCTCTTTCTTGAGTGGGAACAGCTAATTTAGACCCCATCATTTTATATGTGTAGTTGGGATTAGGGTTTCCCATGTGCATTACTTTGTATTTATCAATGATGAATTTCATCTGCCATTTTGTTGCCCAGTCACTCAGTTTAGTGAGGTCTCTTTCTAACTCTTCACAGTCAGCTTTGGACCCTATCTTGACTAGTTTTGTATTGTCTGCAAACTTTGTCACTTCACTGATCACCCCTTTTTCCACATCATTTATGAATGTGTTGAACAGCCCTGGTCCCAGTACCGACTCCTGGGGACTTACCTTTCTCCACTGTGAAAACTGACCATTTATTCCTACCCTTTGTTTCCTGTCTTTTATCCAGTTACTAATCCAGGAGAGGACCTTCCCTCTTATCCCATGACATCCCAAATACACTATATCCACTGGTTTCAGAGTAACAGCCGTGTTAGTCTGTATTCGCAAAAAGAAAAGGAGTACTTGTGGCACCTTAGAGACTAACCAATTTATTTGAGCATAAGCTTTTGCGAGCTACAGCTCACTTCATCGGATGCATGCTGTGGAAAATACAGAAGATGTTCTTATACATACAAACCATGAAAAAATGGGTGTTTACCACTACAAAAGGTTTTCTCTCCCCCCACCCCACTCTCCTGCTGGTAATAGCTTATCTAAAGTGATCACTCTCCTTACAATGTGTATGATAATCAAGGTGGGCCATTTCCAGATGTTCTTGTTAAACCCTGGATTTGTGCTGGAAAGTGATCACTTTAGATAAGCTATTACCAGCAGGAGAGTGGGGTGGGGGAAGAGAAAACCTTTTGTAGTGGTAAACACCCATTTTTTCATGGTTTGTATGTATAAGAACATCTTCTGTATTTTCCACAGCATGCATCCGATGAAGTGAGCTGTAGCTCGCGAAAGCTTATGCTCAAATAAATTGGTTAGTCTCTAAGGTGCCACAAGTACTCCTTCTCTTTTTACTATATCCACTGGATCGCCTTTGTCCACATGCTTGTTGACCCTCTCACAGAATTCTAATAGATTGGTGAGGCATGATTTCCCTTTACAAAATCTGCATTGACTGTTCCCCAAGATATTATGTAGGCCTCAACTGAAGTATTATGTCCAGTTCTGGGCACCACATTTTAGGAAAGAAGTGAACAAAATTGGAGAAAGTCCAGAGAAGAGCAACAAAAATGGTTAAAGGTCTAGAAAGCATGACCTACGAGTAGGGTGACCAGATGTCCCGTTTTTAAAGGGACAGTCCCTGTTTTGGGGATTTTTTCTTATATAGGTGCCTATTACCCCCCACCCCTGTCTCGTTTTTTCACAGTTGCTATCTGGTTACCCTACCTATGAGGGAAGATTGAAAGAACTGGGTTTGTTTAGTCTGGAGAAGAGAAAACTGAGAGGGGACATGATAACAGTTTTCAAGTACATAAAAAGTTGTTACAAGGAGCAGGGAGAAAAATTGTTCTTGTTAACCTCTGAGGACAGGACAAGACGCAATGGGCTTAAATTGCAGCAAGGGCAGTTTAGGCTGGACATTAGGAAAAACGTCCTGTCAGGGTGGTAAAGCACTGGAATAAGTTGCCTAGGGAGGTTGTGGAATCTCCATCACTGGAGATTTTTAAGAGCAGTTTGGACAAACCTCTGTCAGGGATGGTCTAGATAATACTTAGTCCTGCCTTGAGTGCAGGGGACTGGACTAGATGACCTTTCAAGGTCCCTTAAGTCCTACTGTTCTATGATTTATGTATGTGTCTGATAATTCTGTTATTTACTATAGTTTCAACCAGTTTGCCTGGTACCAAAGTTAGGCTTGTCACAGAGTCCCTGGGCGATGCTCTGGAACTGCTCCCTACATAGCCAGTCAGGACTCTGGGGAAGTCTCCTTTCTGGGAGCAGCCTGTCTTCAGGACACACAGCTCACACAGCTTCCACCTTCCTGGGTCTAACCTCAGAGCATTCAGCATCCTCTGCCCCTCCGTGCGCTTCCCCCAGCGAGTCCTCCCTGGCGGGGTCCTGGGGAAGCCAGAGGGTCTTGCCCCCCAACTTCGCAGACAGACGTGACTCTCAGCCAGCCAGTAAAACAGAAGGTTTATTAGATGACAGGGACATGGTCTAAAACAGAGTTTGCAGATGCAGAGAACAGGACCCCTCAGCTGGGTCCATTTTGGGGAGCAGTGAGCCAGACAACCACGTCTGCACGTCACTCCATGTCCCAGCCAGCCCTAAACTCAAACTCCCTCCAACCCCTCCTCCTCTGGGCTTTCCCCTTTCCTGGGCAAGGAGGTCACCTGATTCCTTTCCAACCCTTTAGCTCTCACCTTGCAGGGGGGAAGGGCCCAGGCCATCAGTTGCCAGGAAACAGGGTGTTGGCCAGTCTCTGTGTCCAGACCCCTGCACAAACCTGCCCTCTAGGGCTCTGCAATGATCATACATCCTTACCCCACCACCTAGATACTTAAGAACTGCATAGGGGAAACTGAGGCACCCTCACACTATTCAGAGGAAACATTAAGAACAGTCCCACTTCGTCACAGCTTACCAGTCTGTAATTGCCAGGATCACCTCTGGAACTTTATATATATATATATATTGGCATTACTTTAGATTTTGGTGACTTGTTACTTTTTAATTCATCAATTTGTTCCAAAACCTCCTCTACTGACATCTCAATGTGGGACAGTTCCTAAGACTGGTCACGTCAAAAGAATGACTCAGGTGTGGGAATTTCCCTCACCTCCTCTGCAGTGAAGACCGATGCAAAGAATTCATTTTGTCGCTCCACAAACACCTTGTCTTCCTTGAGTGCTCCTTTAGCACCTTGATCGTCCAGTGGACCCACTGAGTAGGCTTCCTGCTTCTGATGTACTTGAAAACATATTGCTGTTAATTTGTGAGGTTTTTGCTAGTTGTTCTTCACAATCTCTTTTGGCCGGCCTAATTATACTCTTATACTTGACTTGCCAGAATTTATGCTCTTTCTATTTTCCTCAGTAGGATTTGACTTCCAGTTCTTAAAGGATGCCTTTTTGCCTCTAACCGCTTCTTTTACTCTGCTGTTTAGCCAGGGAGGTATTTTTTTGGTTATCCTACTGTCTGTTTGTTTGTTTGTTTTTAATTCGGGCTACACATTTAAGTTGAGCCTCTATTATGGTGTTTAAAAATAGTTTCCATGCATCTTGCAGGCATTTCTCTCTTGTGACTGTTTTAGTTTCTGTTTAACTAGCTTCCTTATTTTTCTGCAGTTCCTCTTTTTGAAGGTAAATGCGACCGTGATGGGTTTCTTTGGTATTTTCTCCCCTACAAGGCTGTTAAATTTAATTACATTACGGTCACTGTTACCAAATGATTAAGACAGGGCCGGATTTAGGGGCAGGAGATCCAAGAGTCTACCTGGGGTGCCGGGCTTGGGCTGAGCCAGGCTCGGGGTGCTGTTTTTGTTGTTAGCGACAAAAGGGAAATAGAATGTTTGAAGTGACATATTTCAGGTGTTCCCTATGTGGATTCATTTTTCACTAACCTCCTAGAATGTTCTGGACCTGTGTAGAATAAATACAGATTTGCAGATCCTAGCATGCAAATTTATCGTCTTATAGGACAGGGATAAATCAGGCATGCAAATCGTGTATCAAAGTCATTAAATGGGCTACAAATGCAATAAAAATAAGGCATTCAAAAGTTTAACAAATGGGGAGGGGTGTGCCAAAAAGACACTCCTTGCCTGGGGCACCATTTAGTCTAAGGCCAGCCCTGGTTTCAGTTATATTCACCTTTTGGACCAAATCCTGTGCGCTACTTAGGACTGAATCAAGAATTGCCTCTCCCCTTCTTGGTTCCAGCAGGACTAGCTGCTCCAAGAAGCAGCCATCAATGGTGTCTAGAAATTTTATCTCTGCCTCCCATTCTGAGTTGACCTGTACCCAGTCCCTGTGGGGATAGTTGAAATCCCCCATTATTCTTGGGATTTCTGTTTTTGTAGCCTCTCTAATCAACCTGAACATTTCACAGTCACCATCGCCATCCTGGTCAAGTGATCAGTAGAATATTCCTACTGCTATGCACTTATTATCCAAGCATGGAATTTCTATCCATAGGGATTTGATGGTTCAGTTTAATTCATTTAAGATTTTTATTGTGTTTGACTCTATGCTTTCTTTCACATGTAGTGGTGCCAAACCCCCACCAGCACGACCTACTCTGTCATTTCTATGTATTTGGTACTCGCGTCCCACTGATTATTATTGTTCCACCAAGTTTCTGTGATGTCTATTATAGCAATATCCTCATTTAATACCAGGCACTCTAGTTCACGCATCTTAATATTTAAACCTCTCACATTTGTATATAAGCACTTACAAAATTTGCCAGTATTTAGTTGTCTGCCTTCCTGTGATGTAATTGAATGGGGCTCTTTTTCCTTCGACTGTTTCTCTCCAGTTCCTGCCTGTTCTTTACCGACTTCTACCCTCTCCTCTTTACTAGCACTTAGATAAATCCTCCCCTAAGGGATGTCTCTGTCTGAGCCGTGTGCTCCTAGGCACCTGTCGGCCTTCACCCAGCCCTTAATTTACAACCTCCTCTATGACCTTTCTAATTTTACATGCCAGCAATCTGGTTCCGTTTTTATTTAGGTAGAGCCCATCCTTCCTTGTATAGGCTCCTCCTTTTCCAAAAGGTTCCCCAGTTCCTAATAAACCTAAACCCCTCCTCCCAACACCATTGTCTCATCCATGCATTGAGACCCTGCATCTCTGCCTGTCTAACCGGCCCTGTGCATGGAACTGGAAGCATTTCAGAGAATACTACCATGGAGTTCCTGGACCTTTTACCTAGCAGCCTAAATTTGGCCGCGAGGACCTCTCTCCTACCTTTCCCTGTGTCACTGGTTCCGACATGTACCACCAGCTCCTCCCCAGCACTGTACATAAGTCTGTCAAGATGTCTCATGGGCTCTGCATCCTTCACACCCGGCAGGCAATGCACTGTGCGGTTCTCCCAGTCAAACACAACTATCCATATTTCTAACAATCGACTTCCACATCGCTATGACCTGGCTCTTCCTAATAACTGGGGTCCCCTCCCCCTCCCACTCCTCCATATATGGATTCGTTTTTCACTAACCTCCTAGAATGTTCTGAACCTGTGTAGAATAAATACAGATTTACAGATCTTAGCATGCAAATTTATTGTCTTATATGGCAGGGATAAGAGGTCTCCTCAGTGCGTCTGGAAGGAGGGTCCCAGTGATGGGATCATTTCCCTCCACTCCAGCTTAATGTTCTCCTTCCCTCCTCCGCAGCACAGACTGGGAGTGGGACCCACTCTGCTGTGCCCCAGAAAGTCTCCTCTCTGTACCTCTCTGTCTCCCTCAGCATCTCCAGTTCAGTCACTCTGGTCTCCAGAACCTGTGCTCAGTCTCTGAGGGCCATGACTTGCTTGCATTGACCCCACTCCTTTCCCAGAGCTGGGGATAGATCGAGGAGTACTGGTTCCTGTCCCCCCTCCTCTAACCACTAGATCCCACTCCCCTCCCAGAGCTGGGATAGAACCCAGGAGTCCTGCTCCCAGCTGCCCCTGCTCTAACTACTAAGAGATGTGGGATGACTGGTGGTTTGTGCGTTGGTGAAAGTGGCCTCCGGTAGGGTGCGGATGGCTGTTATGGTTTGTGGTTTTGATGCTTTGGGGAGGGCGGTGGGCAGTGCTCGTGGCGGTTGGTGGTCTGTGCTCTGGTGCTAGCGGTGGATTGCAGGGAGGGAGGTGTGTGGTGTAGTGAAGGTGGTTTGCGGCGCACATGGGCTGTGGTGCTGATGGAGTATTGAGCGTGGGCTGTGGTTTGGTGAGCGTGGGCTGTGCTGCCGTGGTGCTGTGGGCTGTGGTTGGCGAGCATGCTTTGGTGGTTGGTGAGAGTGGGCATGGGTCATGGCATCGTAGTTGGTGGGGGTAGGCCGAGGACCATGGTTTGTGAAGGTGGACTATGGTGCCATGGTGTTGGTGCTTGGTAAAGGTGGGCCATGCTGCCATGGGCTGTGGTTGGTGAGGGTGAGAGTGGGCCGTGGTGCCATGGGATGTGGTTGGTGAGAATGGGCGTGGGCCATAGCATCATGGTTGGCAAGGGTGGGCAGTGGTGCCATGCTTGGCAAGGGTGGGCCCTAATGTTACAATGTTGGTGGTTGGCAAGTGTGGGCCGTGGTGCCATGGGCTATGATTCATGAGGGTGGGCCATGGTGCCATAGGCCATGGTTGGCAAGGGTGGGCACATGCCATTGGCTATGGTTGGCCAGGCTAGGCCATAGTGTCAGTGTCTGGCAAGGGTGGGCTAAGGTGCCATGGGTTGTGGTTGGTGAGGGTGTGCATCTGCAATGGGCCGTGGTTGGTGAAGGTGGTCTGAGGTGCCATGGGCTGTGGTTGGCCATGCTAAGCCACAGTGTCAGTATCTGGTGAGCGTGGGCTGTGGTGCCATGGGCCATGGTTGGCAAAGGTGGGCTGAGGTGCCATGGGCTGTGGTTGGTGAAGGTGAGCGGAGGTGCCATTGGCCATGGTTGGTGAAAGTGGGCGTTTGCCATGGGCTGTGGTTGGTGAAGGTGAGCGGAGGTGCCATTGGCCATGGTTGGTGAAAGTGGGCGTTTGCCATGGGCTGTGGTTGGTGAAGGTGAGCGGAGATGCCATGGGCCGTGGTGGGTGAAGGTGGGCTGTGGTGCCATGGGCCGTGGTTGATGAAGGCGGGCTGAGGTGCCATGGGACTTGGTTGGCCATGCTAGGCCATAGTGTCAGTGTCCGGCAAGGGTGGGCTATGGTGTCATGGGCCGTGGTTGGTGAGGGTTGGCTGTGGTGCCGTGGTTGCCGAGGTGGGCCATAGAGTTGGGGGTTGGCAGGGTGGGCAGTGGCGTTGCCGGTTTGGCTGGCTCGGAGAGGCTGGGGGTGGTCATGGGATGGGGAGGGGGTTACATTTTGAGCCAACCTGAGGATCCCTGACTCATTCAGGGCCCTCTCCCCATTTCCCTCCTGTCTTCTCCGAACCTCTGTGTGTGGATGGGGGGATGTGGGGATGGAGCCGGGCCTCGTGCTGTGCCCCCCCACCCCTCCGGATCCTTGAGCCCCTGATGCCAGGCCCCGGGGGGAGGGGCTCTCCAGCCTGCGCTGGGCCCCAACCCTCGCTGTGGGGCAACTGGGCCCGCCCCACCAGCTCTCCTCCTCCCTTTCCCGCCTGGGGCCCCTCGCCGCACCCCGCGGCGGGGGGGCTCATTGCTGGGGACAAAGGGTCCCTCATCACCCAGGTAACCGGCGGATGGCAGATGAGGGGGTGCCGGTTGCCATGGCGACAGGCCCTTGAGCCCTCGGCTCCATCACGGCTGCTGGGGGGGGAGGGGGTTTCAAAACGCTGCAGGTTGCCATGGTAACCTGGCTGTGCCTGTTTTGTTGAGGCAGCAGCTGAGGGGGGGAGGTTGGGGGAAACCCTGGGGGGGAGGGGGCATGGCGAGGGGCGGGGGGTAATGAGGGGGATGGGGGATGTGGGGAAGGAGGGGGAGGGGGGCCATGCAGAGGGGCAAACTGGGAGGGGCAGGGGGGATGTAGGGGGAGGGAAGGAGGAAGAGAAGGGGGGATATAGGGAGGGGGAAGGGGATGCAGGGAGAGGAGAGGTATATGGGGAGGGGGATGTGGGCCAAGGAGGGGGACGTGGGGAGGGGAGAGAGAGGGGAAGGGGGAGGTGGAGATGTGGGGAGGGGGGACATGGGGAGTGGAAAGTGGGGAAAGGGATGTGGGGAGAGGAGAGGTATATGGGGAGGGGGATGTGGGCCAAGGAGGGGGACGTGGGGAGGGGCGGGAGAGGGGAAGAGGGTTTGGGATGTGGGGAGGAGAGCTGGGAGGGGGGACATGGGCTGGGGGATGTTGTGGGGAAGGAGAGAGACCAAAAATCCTTGGTTTTCCTCCCTCTCCTCCCTGCGTGGCTCCCCCGTGCAATGGCTCTGGCACCAGGCGAGGGCGTTTTCCCCCCAGGGCCGTACCCCACACCCTGGGGATCAACCTCCCCACCATGGGGAACGAATGCTCGGCAGGGATTGAACCAGAACCCCCAGTCCCAAAGCCTTAGACCCTGAGCACCAGGGGTCTCCCCCCAGCTCTGGGTGGGGAGTGGAGTCTAGTGGTTAGAAGGGGGGCTGGGCGTCAGGACTCCTGGGGTCGATCCCCAGCCCTGCCACAGGCTCAGCGTGTGACCTTGGGGAGGGCAAGTCCCAACCCCCCTCAGTTTCCCTATCAGCCGATGGGAGAGGTCACAGGGTGGAGGTGAAAGGCTGGGAATCAAGGGAGATGGGGGGTGCCAAGAGCTCCCTTCCCTGGGAGGGGGGCTGACACCAGCTCTGTCCAATGGCCGGGATCCCGGGGGGAGCAAAGGGGGTGTGGGGCCCTCATTGGCAGCCCTGCCAGCTGTTGGCTTTAAACAGGCAGCAGCTGGCGGGGCATGGCAGGAACACGTTAACCCTCTATGTGCCACGCTGGGCCCCTCTGGAGCTGGGGCTAGCTGGGTGAGAGCTGGAGGGGGATGGGACGCAGGCGTTGGTTGGGTGAGGGGAGGCCAAGGCAGTGGTGGCTTGTCAAAGCTTCAGCGGACACACTCACTCCCTTCTTACACATGCATCCTCCTCATGCACACTTGCCTGCTTGGACACTTGTTCCTTTGAGATCAGTTGTCCCCTTGCACACCCACTCACACTCTCATTCCCCTGGCATCAGTTGTTGCCCTCTTACACGTGTCCTCTCCTCTTGCACACTCACCTTCCTCCATCACCCCCATTCCTTTGGTATCAGTTCCCTTACACACTCACTTCCCATTTGCACACTCACCCCTTTGGTGTCAGTTGTTCTCCCCTTTTGCATGCTCCCTCCCTGCAAGCCCACATCAGCGCATCCCTCTCCAGCTTGGTGCCCTCTGTGCCCAGAACTCTGGGTGCTAACCTGCCCATGCTCTCCCCTCCCCAGGCACCACAGAGCGGGTGTGCCTCGTGCAGGGTACAGCCGAGGCCCTCAACGCCGTCCACAACTTCATCGCCGAGAAGGTGCGCGAGATCCCCCAGTCCGTGGTGAAGCCAGAGTCCGTCAACATCCTGCAGCCGCAGACCACCATGAACCCAGACCGCGCCAAGCAGGTGAGATCCGGGGGACTGGACACTCTCCCAGGCAGTGGTGGATTAGCCACTGGGCCAGTGGGAGGGCCCCGGAAAAAATCCACCGCTGGGCAGCGGAAGCCCAGAGCCCAGGCCGCCATGCGGGGTGGGGGAAGCCCCAGCGACCCGAACCCACGCCCTGGCAGAAGCACTGCGCAGGTGGGGCGGAAGAAGCCCCAGCGCCCCGACCCTGATCCCCCACAGAAGTGCTGGGGATGGTGGGGGAAGCCCCAGTGCCCGGACCTGGCTGCAGCCCCGGGACTGGAGGAGCTCTTGCTCCCTGCCGCGGCCGCAGGGCTGGGGGAGGTCTCACTCCCTGCTGAGGCCCTGGGGCCAGAGCGGGGGGACAGTCTTGGGGGGAGGGCAGAAAGGAGCAAACAGGTTGTGGGGCAACAGTGCGGGGGCAGAATGGGGGGACCCTGGATGGAACAGGGGCGGGGCCCAGGGAAGAGACAGAAAGGGGTGGGGCTGTGGGCAGGGCCGCAGGCGGAAGAGGTAGCACGGGGGTGGGACCACAGGCGGAAGGTGTGGGCAGGGGCCCCAGGAATCCACCCCTGCCCCCAGGGAGCAGCCAGGACTCTGCGGGGGAGGCTGGACACGGGCAGACCCTGTGATTGTCCTGAGCTCCCCAAATCCCAGCCAGCGCTGCCCAGTGTCACCACACAGGGGCTGTCAGCAGCACACACTGCCCTCAGCAGCCAGGGCAGGGGCGGTAGGCACCCTCCTGCACACCCACCGTAATATGCAGAGGTTGTAACGCACCTATCAGCAGCCACAAAGGCCTTGGTGTCTTTGGGATGCTGTAGCGTGGGGCTAGGGCAACACTGCCCAGGGGTTAGTGCAGCGATTGCTGGGGGGCAAGTGGAGTTTCATAGTCCATCCCCCACCAACCTCCATCGCTGGGGTTCTGAGTTCAGATCCTGCCTCTGGTCACACGTGAAGTGAGTTGGTTGGGTCTCTTTTTTAGTGGGGAATTTGCTGCATTCTGGGATAGCCAGGGTCTGCGGGTTGGGAGAAAGGGACACTGGCAGAGCTGTGTGTGGGGGGAGCCCAGGGCTGGGATAGTGGGGTGTTGCGGGTCGGGATTGAGGGACACTGGCAGAACTGGGAAAGGTAGGGGAAGTGCTGGGCTGGGGGCTTTGGGTCAGGATTGAGGGGCACCGGCAGAGCTTGGGGGAGCCTGGGGCTGTGGGTTGGGATTGAGGGCCACCAGCAGAGTTGTGGTGGGGGAGCCCAGGACTGAGCTAGCAGGGGGCTGCAGGTTGGGATTGAGAGGCCCTGGCAGAGCTACAGGAGGGGAGGAGCCCCGGAGCTGGGTTGTGGATCAGGATTGGGTCCAGGGGTCCCACAGAGCGGTGCACTCTGGGCAGTTATCCCACAGAGCATCTCTTCCTCTTCTGCCGCTAAGAGTTGTAGGAAGGCGGAGGGGGTTGCAGGGTATCCCCATTGGTCACAAAGGCCCCAGTAGACTCTCCCCAATCCCCACCCCCTCCCTTAGGTCCTCAAGTGGCACCATCCAGTGCAAGGATGTGCCATGTCCAGACTGAGGCCCATGTGCCTTTGCCCGGACACCAGGGTCCCCTCAGGACAGCACTTGTCATTCCAAGAAGAAAGTGTGCAGAGATGACTTCATGTCTCCTTTAGCTCACCCTGTCCAGCCCTATGGGGCCAGGGAGGGAACATCCACTCAGTCCATTCCCCTGGGCGGGTGTGGGGGAGTGTTGTTCCCTCCAGGCCATTCCCCCACAGGGCAATAGCTACTCTGGTCTGTTTCCCCAGAATCACAAGCCCAGCCTCCAGGGTCAATAGGACTGCAGCAAGGTGGGAATTCTGGGGGTTAGGGGTTAGGACCACAGTCTGGGGGCCAGGACGCCTGGGTTTGCTCCCCAGCTCTGGGAAGGGACGGGCTCTCTTGGGTTAGAGCAGGGGGGCTGGGAATCAGGATACCTGGGTTCTATCCCAGCTCTGGGAGAGGACGGGGTCTCTTGGGTTAGAGCAGGGGGGCTGGGAATCAGGACTCCTGGGTTCTAATCCTGACTCTTGGCTTTAACTCCCCTTTCCCTCCCACCAGGGAAATGGGATTGACACCGCCCATGTCCTCGCTCCCCCAGGCCCCTTTGCCCTTGTAACCTGCATCCTGTTGTCCCTCCTGTCTGCAGGAAACAGGCAGGGGACTAGGCCTGGTCACAGTCTGCAGCCCTCCTGCTCACCCCCCGCCATCTCCTCCCACAGCACAGGTCACCCCGGGCAGTCCCTTGACAGGGAT
Organism: Caretta caretta; assembly: GCF_965140235.1. NCBI lineage: Eukaryota > Metazoa > Chordata > Testudines > Cheloniidae > Caretta > Caretta caretta. The sequence continues at coordinate 5,900,277 of NC_134228.1, forward strand.
GGAGCTGTGGGTGCACTGGGTCAGCACCCCCCACTCCCGCCCAGGCCTGGCTGCTTCAAAGGCAACAAGGGCTCACTTTACTTTCCTGACTGTCAAAGAAACAGAGCAGGAAAAAGTCCGACTCTTCCCTCTGCCCGGCACACTCCTGTCCCCCTCCCCACAGCACTCCCCGCTGGGAGAGGCTGGGGCTGGCATAGCCGGGAGCTCCTCCCACAGCCAGTGCTCCTGCCCTGCTCCCCACAGCGTCCCCCGCTGGGAGAAGCCGGGGTTGCTAAAATCTGCCAAGAAATCTCCAGTTGAACAGGACGCAGTGTGGGTCTCTTGCCCCTTTGAGCCCCTGGGGACATGGCTCACCCTGTGCTGGCAGGGGGGAGCGCTGGAGGCCAGGGCAGGGAAAGCTCTTTTCCAGTGCAAGATGCCCCTCTGGGCTGTATTTTAGGCACCCCCATCCATCCCAGGCCTGGCTGCCCGCAAAGGGCTCCCGGCCCAGGCAGGGGAGAGCAGGAGACAATTTCTGTGCTGAGGAGCAGTGGGACGGGAGCAGCTGGCACCATGGGGCACCCCCTGCTCCCCTCATGGATCCCTGGCCTGAAGGGATCAGTGGGGGTGGGGGGACAGCAGGTTCTGGAAAGTCCATGGGCTGCTGCAGGAGGAAGGAGGAAACGTGTAGGAGGAAACATATGCTCAGAAGTTCCAGGAGTGGAGTGTGGTCTAGTAGTTACAGTGGAGGGGAGGGGCTGGGAGCCAGGACTCCTGGGTTCTATTTTTTGCCCCTTGGCTTGCAACTAAGCTGCATGGCACCAATCTGTGCCCAGATCCTGGCGGGGAGGGTGGAGCTGAGGCCGGGGATCCAGCTGCTGCGGGGGTTGCAAGGGAGGCTGTTGCTAGGTGGTATCCAGGATGCGGTGGCAGCTGGGGATTTGGAAGGGGGCATGGGGTCTATACCAGGAGCCAGGTGGTGCCCAGGAGCCGGTCCGGCCTAGGAGAGCAGCTCCCACCCCTGCAGGGCCCCCTTGCCATGGCAGCAGGGGGCAGGCTCTGTGATGTGTCAGGCTGCCTGGCCTGGCAGGGCCTTGCCACCATTGTGTTGAGAGAGGGAGGGCTCTGGGGCGGGGGGGTCTGGCAGCAATGGGGTCTGAGTGGGGCGCCAGGGGCTCTGTCCTGGCTGGTGGCCCTGAGCAGAGTTTGTCTGTGTGAGGGAGATCGGCTGGGTGTGCCTAGGGCTGGGCAGGCCAGGTGCTAGGTAAGCCAGGTGCTGGGTGGACTGAGCTCTGGGTGTGCTGGCGGGACTGAGTGCACCTTCGCCAGCCCCTCCTGCCTGTTCCTCTCTCCCCCCTTTTCGCTGTCCTCCCCTGCCCCCCATTGGAGGCTGTCAGCCCCAAACTGCCCCTTGAGCCCTCAGAGGTTCCCTGAACTGGGTCCAGGGAGCCCCCACTTCCCGCACGGCAGGGGCCAGCTCCTGTCCCTCAGGATCTCACAGCCCTGCACAAGCTTTCACAGACTGAGCCATATGCCCCAGTGAAGTGGGGAAACTGAGTCACAGGGCAGCGCTGGGATGTGAGCAAGTTCACACAGCCAGTCAGTGGCAGAGCTGGGGCTAGAACCCAGGAATCCTGACTCCTAGCTCCCCCGCTCCCTGCTATAACCACTGGACTGCACTCCCCTCCTATGGAGCTGGGTGGTTTATGTGCAGAGGAGGGAGCTGTTAGAAGGAACTAGTGACAGTCCCCCCATCCCAGTCCTAGTGGTCAGTTCCAGATTCACAGCCCCCTGCTACCCCAGCCCTGGGCTCCCCAACCCACAGCTCTGCCAGTGCCCCTCACTCCTGACTCGCAGCCCCCTGCTACCCCAGCCCTGAGTTCCCCCCCACAGCTCTGCCAGTGCCCCTCACTCCCGACTCGCAGCCCCCTGCTACCCCAGCTGTGATCTCCCCACCCCCAGCTCCGCTGAAGACCCTGGTGTCATGGGGAAGCCCAGGGCTGGGGTAGCAAGGGGCTGCGGGCACACACACCAACTTTCCACTCTGTTGGGGGATGCCTGACCCCTGGCTCTGCCCCAGACCCTACCTGAACTCCACCCCATTCCTCAAGGCTACACCCCCACCCCGCCCCTGCCCAACCTCTTCCCGCCCCGTTCCACCACCTCCCTCGAGTGTGCTTCGTCATCACTCCTCCTCCCTCCCCCCAGCGTCCTGCATGCCTTGAAACAGCTGGTTCGGGCGGGCGGGCAGGCAGGAGAAGTGGGGAGGGAGTGGGAAATGCTGATCATTGGGGACGCCAGCAGGCAGGAGGCGCTGGGGAAGAGGGGGGAGCTGATAGGGGGGCTGCTGGTGGGTGCTCAGCAATCACCATTTTCCCCCCATGGGTGCTTCAGCCCCAGAGCACCCACGGAGTCAGCGCCTATGGCTGTAGGTCAGGGCTCAGGGTCACCGGCAAAGCCAAGCTGCAGGTCTCTCCTGTGGGTTAGTCTAGCCCGACGGCAGGGTCAGGGCCTGCATCAGAGTTTGTTACGTGAGAGATTTTCTCGGCTAAGTTGCTGTGGTGTTTTCCTTTGCTCCTGGGCTGTGGTTAAGTAATAGAGTGGGGAGGCTGCATCCTCCTCCCTTCCCAGGCAGAGCCAGGTGCAGGTGGCCAGTCTGGGGAGGGCCCAAGGGCAGCCTGATTGAGGCCCTCCAAGCCAAGATCATCCTCCCAGCCCTTCCCTGACTCCCTCTTGGGGCTGGGTTGTACCTAGGGCTGGGTGTGCTGAGCTCTGGGTGTACCTAGGGCTGGGTGTGCTGGGTGCTGGCTTTGCTGGATACTGGGTGTGCTGAGCTCTGGGTGTGCCAGGTGCTGGGTGTCCAGGTGCTGGTGCCTCGGGCTGGGTGTGCTGGGTTCTGGTTGTACCAAGCTCTGGGTGTGCTGAGCTCTGATGTGCCGGGTTCTGGGTGTACTGAGCTCTAGGTATGCTGGCTGGGCCTAGGGCTGGGCATGCCAGGTTCTGGGTGGACTGAGCTTTTGGTGTGCCAGGTGTTGGGTGTGCCTAGGGCTGGGTGTAGCGAGCTCTGGGTGTGTTGGATGTTGGGTGCACCGAGCTCTGGGTGTGCCTAGGTCTGGGCGTGCTGGGTGCTGTCACTGCTCTCCATGGTGCTGAAGGGCAACCCAGCTCTGGCAGGCAGTGTCTGGGCAGCACCCGTTCCCAGCTCAGCCCATGTGTCTCTGGGAGTCGCCCAGCTCTCTGAGTGGGTACGACACCCCAGCTAGGCTCCTCCATGGAGATTGGAGCATGCTTGTCTCCATGCAGTGCTAGGGGGCGATGTGCTGCAGGGAGTGGGGGACGAGTGATCCTTATATGTCATATGGAACCCCAGAGAGGGCTGCAGCTCAGCTCTAGGGGGTCCTTGTATAAACAGCCCCACACCCCATCCCAGATGGGGCTGCAGCTCAGCGCTGGCAAAAGGCAATGGAAGCTGCTGGAGCTCATTCCCCCCCCCCCGCTAACACCCCCCCCCCGTCTCTTCCCCTTGGCAGGCCAAGCTGATCGTCCCCAACAGCACGGCTGGGCTGATCATCGGCAAAGGGGGTGCCACGGTGAAGGCCATCATGGAGCAGTCGGGGGCCTGGGTGCAGCTGAGCCAGAAGCCGGAGGGCATCAACCTGCAGGAGCGGGTGGTGACGGTCAGCGGGGAGCCTGAGCAGATCCGCAAGGCGGTGGACATCATTGTGCAGAAAATCCAGGAGGACCCGCAGAGCAGCAGCTGCCTCAACATCAGCTACGCCAACATCACCGGCCCCGTGGCCAACTCCAACCCCACCGGCTCGCCCTACGCCAACTCCACGGACGTGCTGCCGGCTGCCGCCGCCGCCGCCACCGCCTCGGGCCTGCTGGGACACACCAGCCTGGCCAGCGTCGGGGCCTTCCCAGCGGCCCTGCCGGGCTTCTCCGGCAGCGACCTGTTGGCCATCAGCACGGCCCTCAACACCTTGGCCAGTTACGGATACAACACCAACTCGCTGGGGCTGGGGCTCAATTCTGCCGCCGCCTCCGGCGTGCTGGCCGCCGTGGCGGCTGGGGCCAATCCCGCCGCGGCCGCGGCCGCCAACCTCCTGGCCTCCTACGCCAGCGACGCCTCTGCCAGCACCAGCACGCCGGCCGGTGCTGTGGGGGCCTTCACCCTGGGCTCCCTGGCGGCCGCCACCGGGGCGGCCAACGGCTACCTGGGCACGGCTTCGCCGCTGGTGGCCAGCTCCTTCCTGGCCACGGAGAAGCTGGTGGAGAGTGCCAAGGATATGGTGGAGATTGCAGTGCCAGAGAATCTGGTGGGGGCCATCTTGGGCAAAGGGGGCAAGACGCTGGTGGAGTATCAGGAGCTGACGGGCGCCCGGATCCAGATCTCCAAAAAGGGAGAGTTTATCCCGGGCACCAGGAACCGTAAAGTCACCATCACCGGCACGCCGGCAGCCACGCAGGCCGCTCAGTACCTCATCAGCCAGCGAGTGACGTATGAGCAGGGGGTGCGAGCCACCAACCCGCAGAAAGTAGGGTAGGGCCGGAGGGAGCCACGAAAGGGAGAAATCCATTTTAAATTTCAAACAAACAAACCAACAGGCCCCCCATCCCCTACCCTGCCCATCCCCCGCACGCCCCCAGACATGCATCCTCTCCAATAGGGAGGGGTCCCCCCCCAATCTAATGACCAGCTCCGATCCAGACGCGATCTCCGGATCGGCCCGCGGACCTTGCCGTGCGTTCTGTCTGATATGTATATATTGCACTTCTTTTTTTTTAATAGAAAAAGAAAATGGGTCAAATTTTCTCTTTATTTCCTTTCTTTACAAATTTTCTTTCTGCCCCCCCTTCCCCCCCAGCCAGACCCCACCCCATCCCCTGCTCTCTCTATTCAGGGAGCAGATCGCACTTTGGGGAGTGGATCCCTTTAAGACTGGGGGGAATTGGATTTTGATCCATAACTGGGGGAGGGGTGATTGGAGCCGATCTGGACCCGTGTTGAGACGAGGGGGGGTGGGGAACGGGGTCTTGGCATGAGCCACAGCTGCCGTAAATCCCCCACATACCCCCTCTGTTAGCTGGGTCTTATTGAACTTAAGCTGCAACGCGGCGTTTCACTGATGCATTTTATTTTCTGCATGTAGATAGTCAAATTGTGTTGAACTCGGGGCGGAAGCGGGGGGGTTAAGTTAGGACTGGGGGTGGTTTTTGTGGGTTGGGGGGGTAGTTATTCATATCTTCAGCAAAAGTGGGGGGACGCACTCCCCATCTTCCTCCAGAAAGGAAGCAACATATCTCTAGGGCGTAACTGGAAAGGTGGTTGGGCTGTGCCCGTGGGGAGTGGGGTGGGAGTCTGTCCACGGAGTAGCCACAGGGCTGGGTTTTGTCGTCTCGCTCGGCAGCGTCTGCCAGACCGGGTGATTGGAGGGTGGGGAGATAAGGAGCAGAACATGAAGCTGTGACAACATGCATGGTAGTATGTGATGTAATGTGGCGTAGGGGGCTACTTCCTGTGATGTCATAGGCTACTTCCTGTGGCACCACAAGTGTCTACCAGTGATGTGGTATGCTACTTCTTGTGGTGTAGGAGGCTATTTCCTGTGATGTGATAGGCTATTTCTTGTGACATCACCGGTGATGTAGTATGTTACTTCCTGTGATGTACGAGGCTACTTGCTGTGGTATAAACACCTGCCTGGGACACGTCAGGCTGCTTCCTGTGATGTCATAGCCTGCTTCCTGTGACAGACAGGGCCAAACCGTCCGGGTGGGGTTTTATTTTCCTTCCGAGGTGTTCTGTAAATGCTGGTGTCACATCCATCTAGGGAGGAATCTCTCCCCACACAACCCCCGGGAACGCGAGCGGCCGAGCCCGTCCCGCTGGAGCAGCGATGGGACAGGGAACCCCGCCATTGCCGCCGCTCGCACAGGGCCCGGGCGGCTGTTACGGCCAGGAAAGTGAAGCACTAGGCAGCTGCCTCCTCGCAGCTACCACTCAGTATTAAAGCCCGGCTGGGGCGATGGCTATTTTCTCAGCACCAGGGGCGGATATTGGCATCTTCACCATGGACCTCACGACTGCCTCCCACCATTGCTCCAGGGAAGGAACATTGCTCCTCTCCCTCTTCCTTAGAACCCCCGCCTCCCCCAGGATCTCCTTGATGCCTCAAGCAGTATTATCACCTTGAGCCGGCCAAGGGCTCCTCCTGCTGCCAGTGCAGCCTGTGGGCAGCGTGGAAAGGACCTTGCTTCACATATCAGTGACTCAGGGCAGTCCATGAGAGCCGGATGCCCAATAGCCCTGGGCTAGTGCCGAGGTATCCATTAGCCCCTGGGCTAGCACTGGGATCAGGCCCAGAAGCCCCTGGGCTAGTGCCAGGGTATCCGGTAGCTATTCTGTGATCAAATCAGTGGGGCCATTCTCCGCACCGTGTTTACAGCTGACCCCTTTTTGATGCACCGCTTTTGGCAGGGCCCTCCAGGGCTTCTGGAAACAGGGCTGTTTTCCTTTTGACCTGCTCCCACCCCTGTCTGTACTGGCTTGTTGTTGTAGGGTGGCCCGGGGGTGCTCTGCTGCAGGCTGGCTTGTTATTGTAGGATCCTTCTGAAGCTTTTGGCTGAACAGGCTGGTTTGTTAGTTGTAATGTTGCTCCTGTGTGTCAGGCTTCTTACATTGGTGTGTTATTGTAGGGTTGCTCATGAGCCCTGGGTTGTATACGCTGGCTTGTTATAGTAGGGTCATTCAGGAGCCCTGGGTTATATACACCAGGTTATTATTGTAGGGTTGCTCAGAAGCCCTGGGTTATATACACTGGATTGTTATTGTCGGGTTGCTCAGAAGCCCTGGGCTGAACATGCTGGTTTGTTTCCAGAGGGTTGTTTGTGAGCCCGGGGCCGGATTGGTATCGGGGCGGGGGGGCGGGGAGGGGGTTACTCATGAGCATTGGAAGAGGCAGGAATGAAATAAGCATATTACCAGTGGCAGGTGGGGACGGTGAGCGGCTCTGCTCCAGTGCTGTGCTTGGAGAGACCCCCTCAAGTCGGGACCCTGTGCCCGGGGAGATGGGCCGTCCACTTAATTGCTTCATAGGTCCAAATGCAATCACAGCCCCTAGAAGACCCCTTCCCCGTCTGACCCCCACAGGAACCCCATTGCCTCCCCTGCCCTAGGGACCCCCCTCCCCATCTGACCCCGTAACCCACCCCAACCCCAGTTAGCATTGGCACTTATCCCATTATCCTCCCTGCCTTACACTGGCACTTACCCCATAACGCCCCCAGCCAGGAGCCCAAAGGAGCCCCCTCCCCATGTGACACCGGCCGTTCACCCCTGACCCCAGTGGCGATCTGTGGATTTGTGCAATATTTTACCCTGAGAAGAAAAATCTCTTCCTGACCCCCAGCTGGCCATCAGCCCTGGCACAGGCGGATTTGCTTTGCATGGCACTTGGCAGGCTCCATAGCTCACCTTAGGGCAGCCATGTCCACGTTGCTCCAGCAGGTAGACAGTCAGACAGGAATTGGGGACAGACTCAGGGGAAGGGGCTAGCGGTGGGTCTGGGATTTGGGGGACAGAGGGGCCCCTCCATGTTAGCTAGCAGACATCAATCATTTTCCATTCGTTAGCCGAGGGCTGAGGGAGGGGGGTTTGTAACCTTTTAAACTAGGGAACAAAACAAATGTGAAAATATTTACTACTAAAAAGGAAGCAATATTTAAGTAGCATCTTGCACTGAATCTCGGAGGTGAGATGAGAGGCAGAGAGGCAGGGCCAGGAGACTTGGCCCTTTTACATGGGTCGGGCCAGATCCTGCACTGGAGTAAATAGGCCTTGCTCCGCCCATGTTGGGAGCTCCGCCCATTCCTGCTAGCTGTGGGAGTGGCCCGAATGGTTCTGGGATTTTTTGTGTCGAACAAAACGTGCTGCTGTAGCCTATGGTAGGGGTGTTGCATATCAAACTTTGCAAAGGGCGGCGGGAGGAGGGGTAGGGAGGTGTTTTTTGTGCCAAAATATTTGTCTGTCTTTTTCGATACATGCCTGCATAGAGGGTGTGACCTGACGTGCCTGGGGCAGCCCTATGTGACCCGGCATGCCTGGGGCAGCCCTCACTGGAAATGCCAAGGTCAGGGCAGGCTGCAAAAGGGCACACCGGGTCACAGAGGGATTACCTGATTTAACCCCAAAACTACTCTGATGGCCCAAGGCTATGCTGGAAAACCTACCCCATTGCTGGGTAATACTGGGGTGTGTTTAACATGGCATCCTCATTAAAAATACACAGCCATATCTGAAAACACCACAGTAACGCTATGATAGCCTGAAATGTTTTCATAAAGATACCCGAATAAAAGTACTACAGTAATATCCTGAAACACTACAGTGACACCCCAAAGTACTCGAGTATGATAAGTCAGGGTATGTTTTCATAAATATACCCTTTTAAAAGTACCACAGCAATATCCTATAATACTACAACACTCCAGAATACTTCAGTAACACTAGGATAACCTGGCAAAAAGAAAAGGAGTACTTGTGGCACCTTAGAGACTAACCAATTTATTTGAGCATGAGCTTTCGTGAGCTACAGCTCACTTGTGAGCTGTAGCTCACGAAAGCTCATGCTCAAATAAATTGGTTAGTCTCTAAGGTGCCACAAGTACTCCTTTTCTTTTTGCGAATACAGACTAACACGGCTGTTCCTCTGAAACCTAGGATAACCTGGAGTGTTTTCCTACAGGCACCTGTACAAAAATGCTACAGTATTGGCTAAAATACTTCAGTAGCATTAACCTGAGCTGTCGAGCTTTCAGTCGCTGTTGTAGCAGGATATAAGGATACACTTGTAACGTGAAATGTTCCAGCATTCTTCAATACTATCCCAAATACTGTAATAAATAAAATCAGTCACAGTTGGTTAGAACCAAAAATGGGAGTTATTTTTAAGTTCTTAACACAAAACCATTTTGGTTTTCTTGACATGTCTAATTTTGGGGGGAATTTTTCTAAAGATATTTTTCACGAACTCTCCCCCGCGCCCTCATTTTGGCTTGCCATTGTCTTCATCCAGCCACTTTGGGTGGCAGGCTTCCTTGCAAGATGGAATATATTAGGCAGCATCAAAAATGTATTTTTCCTGAAATTGCCCATTTTTAAAAAAATACCAAAAATTTGATGGTGTAGGAGGGTAGCATCTGGGAGTCCCAGTCATGGACCAGATCGGCCTCGTGCCAGGTGCTGTCCAGACACAGAAGATGGCTGCTGCTATTAAAAACACTACCCAAGCAATTAGGAAAATGAAAAATCTGTCCGTTTCCAAACATGACGGGACAAAAATACTTTCCAAATCCCAGTGAAATTTACATGACATTTCCCCCCCCGCTGTCGGAGCTAACCCGATATGGAGATGTAGCATCTGGGGCTAACACTTTACAGTGCCGTGGTGTTTTGGATGCTCCTTGCAGAATGCTAGGATACCTGAATCAAAAACACTCCAGCCCCAAATACTGCAGCAATGGGACTATGAAGGGGCATCATATTCAGACTATTACTCTGTGACGCTGGAGTATTTTGGATCCTTCCTGTAGAGTGCTAGGAGGCGCTTCTAATGATACTATCACATTGTTCATTAACCCGGCAAAATGCTGCGGGAACATTACTATGAATTGTAGCATGTTAGGACTAGGACCTTATAGTGCCGTAGTGTCTGGGATCATCAGCAGAATGCTGTAAGTCTACTGTTATACTCCAGTATCCCCCCCGAATACGGTCATAACCCCACTGCACTAGGTAGCTTTTGGGGGCTATTAATCAATGATACTGCTGTATTTTGGGGTCATTCCTGTAGAATGTTGTAAGATACCCTTATAAAAGATTCCAATTGTAAATTGTTACTACAGCATTCACCAATAAGATCTCCAAGTGCAGTGGTAACATTCTTTCAAGGTGCAGCATTTGACGGGGTTGTTACTCAAATACTGGAGTGTTTGTGGCTCATCAGTAAAGGCAGTGTGGACGAATGGGTGGAGAATTGGAGTAGATATGGGTTCTGTTCCCAGCTCGGCCTGCTGGGGGACAATGAGCCTCCCAGATCCTTGCCTCAGTTTCCCCATTTGTATAATGGGAATAAAGGTAGCGACCTCTTCTGCAAAGCACTTTGAGCTCTACAGAAGAAACGGGCTATACAAAAACTAGGTGGTATTATTGCTCAAAGCAAACCCTTAGAAAATACTAGTGTTCACCAGGACTGCCCCAAAATACTGCAGCAATCTGTAGCATCTTGGGGCTAATATGGAGTATTCCAGGCTAGTCCTGAGGGGATCCGTTCCCTATGCGGCATCTATCTGAAAAAGACCCGACCAAACTTTTTTTGAAGTGCCAAACTTTTTATTTATAGAGAACATGCAGCTATTAAAAAGGGGGTGGGGGGAGGGGGAATGAAGTTTTTAGATGTTCTACAAGATTTAAAAAAAAAATTAAAAAAGGGAAAAAAATAAAATAGAAAAAGAGACATAAACGATAGATCATGTTAGCGGATCTGAACCCTGGGTCCTTTCTTAGTGGCTTTTAAAGAAAATTTAATAAAATAATAAAAAAAAGCATAATAAACTAAAAGAGAGAGTCCTTGGGCCAGGTTTTCCAAGGGATTTAGGCACCTAGCTGCATCTGCAGGTGCCTAAATCCCTTGGGCAACCTGGGCCCAGGTCTCTGGGCTATAGCCTCAGTGACTAGGAAGTGAGACATCTCCGTCGACAATGGTTTGCTGGCCCTGTTGTGTCCCGCCTCCCAGGGATGCCACTGCAGTGTCCTGTATCCGCCCCGTTCCACCGCTGCCTTGTGGCACAGGGGGTGGGGTCCGTGGCTGCATTCTGCGGGCTGCACCTTCACCCTGGGCGTTGAGCTGCCAGAGTGGAGTCGGGGCCACTTTTAGCTCGTTCTGCGCCAGCGGGTGGCTCATTGGTACGGGGACCGGGGGAGGGAGGCAGAGGCTGTAATTTAGGGGTCGGGAGATGAGCCGGGACCCTTGGAAATCAACCTGTGCCTGCTGCCAGTGCTGGGTGGGGGCTGCTTGGATGCGGGACGCCACGCATGGGGCGCTCACCCAGCCCGCTGGCCCCTCTAGCCAAGATGTGAGCCCCTGGCAGTCCCTGTAGTTTAGGCTTTGTCTAGTCCTGATGCCTCCGCATGCATCAAAGCCAGGGCTGTGGGGGTCCCAATTCCCCATTGGCATGTGGGGAGCTTGGAGAGGCTTTGGGGAGATCAGTCCCTTGCCCAACTGGTGCAGAAGCCACCTCTTCCTCCCAGGTCCCTCCCAAGCCGGCCGCTGCCAGGGGAGTGCCAGCCAGGGACTGGGGCTGGGCCTGGCCTGGATGTGGGTCCCCTCTCCCTTTTCCCACCCTTCCCCCCATCTAAACAGCAGCGGTTCTTGAATGTGATGGTTCCCTCCTGGACCCGCTTCGCCCCCACCCCATTCTGGCTCCGGGAGCCTTCGCAGTGCCAAATGGAAGTCGTCTTTCCTCTTCCCCGTCCCGCTCGGAAGGGCAGCAGCGGTGGAGGCAGAGCCAGGCTGTCCCCGCTCTCCCCGGCCTCCACCCTCAGCAGAGCGTGGGGGGTGCTCTCGGGGCAGGAGGGTGAATCTGATTTGCTGAGCCCTGGCACCCTCCCCTCCCTACCCCTCTTGTATTTAAAGGCAATAAAGTCAGAGACTCAAACAGGAGGGGCTGGAGTTGGGGAAGGAGCTGGTGGGATTTGCTCTGAGCCTGATCCAGGTCCCCCTGTGCTGGGCGTGAACTCTTTAGGACACGGCATCTCTCTGGGAGTGTACCACGCGCCCCAGGGGGCAGGATCTCAGCTGGGAGGGGGGGGACAGACACCCCTGTCTTGTTTCCATTTGCTCACCAGTACCTGTTCCCTCCCATTTACCATGTCACTGTTTGATCTCCCAGAACGTGATATTGACCAGAGCAGAAGGAGGCACCAACACCTCTGTCCCCGACCCCTGTGTTTGTCTCTCGTGCCTCCTTCCTCCAGTGCCAAGCAGTTCCCGATCATCCTAACTCCCTTTTAATTTCTGTCCGGACATCCATTCGGAGCACCCCTCCATACACATCGATGAGTTCAGACACACTCGCAACACACAAATCTCTATAAATATATATAGGCCAACTATATATATCTATATATCAAAAAGCTAATCAGCGAGGGACTAAAGACACAGTAGCCGGCTACCTCGGGACTGCTTTTCTAAATCCACACTCATCTTCTCTGCATCGAGAACATTTCTAAGCTGGTTGCTTTTCAGAGACAACCTGTCACCAAACTCTGCCTCATCTGAACGGGATTCATCTCGAATTTTTGTCGCTGCTGCGGAGAGCCATCCTGTTTCCAACCACCGTCTCCTGAACTTCTGACCTCCACCCCACCCTCATCTTGAACTTTTTAACGCCCCACTCCTCCCCACCCCCCTTTTCTGTGTCCATCAAATCTGTTTTCTGGACTCCCCCCCCCCATCTTCCATGTTAAAAAGACCAACAAAGCAATTCTATATCTGATAATTCTCTTTCTAGAGCTATCGATATAGAAAGGAAGCGAAGCAAAGACTGTTGAATGGCCGCACATCGGCTATTAACCTGGACGATCAGAGATCATCTCATTTTTCCCAGGGATGAGGGGTGGGGAATGATTTTTTTCCCCCCTTCCCTTTAATCTCATTGCTTCATTGTAAATACTCAGTTTTGTTCAATTGTCAGAGGGGAAAACATTTTCTGTTTGACGTCCAAGAGGAGCTGGTGCATAAAAATGTTTGGGCTTGGACCGCGAGTGTAGGGCGAAGCTGTCTCTGAGACAGAGGCTCCCGAGGGAAAGGAAGCTTGGCCTGTGACCCTGAGATTCAGCCCCACAGCCATTCCTGCCATCAAGCTGTTGCAAATGGACTGACGCCTATTTACACTGGCGGCCCTGAGCTCATGTAGGAGGGTCTCTCTGAACAGATGACATTCCTTGGCTCCCTGGCGCATCGATGAGCCAGCTTCTTAGCTGGGGTCAATCCAGCGGTTCTGCTGATGCCCAGGTGGCTGTGCTGACAGGCCCCAGCTGAGGCTGATGTATTCATTCTGGGGAAGGCCGGAGGCCCAGGAAGAATAGCTGCTTTCGTTTCTTCTCAAGGGGACGGGGAAGCGAGGTGAGGCAGGGACGACAAAACTGGGCAGGCCTTGCTGACTCATTTCCTGCACTGAAAGTGGGTGGTTTGAGTGGTTTGAGTGGGGGGGAGGGGGCTGGGAGTCAGGACTTCTGGGTGCTGTTCCCAGCTCCGGGAGTTAGGACAGTCTAGGTGCTAGGAGAGTGGGCTCAGGAAGCCAGGTGTCCGGGGATCTGTTTCCTCTACGAGGGCAGCGGGATTTTTAGTGGCTAGAACGGGGGAAGCAGAGAGGATTTGGCGACTCGGTCACCACCCCAATAGCCATTGCAGCGCCCACAAGCCCAACAACGGCCAGATCTAGATGCTTAAGTCAAAGTCAAACGCAAGTTATTTGGCTCCATAATGGGGTGAAAGCGAAGGGCCTAAGATCTAATGATCTCTTCTGGCCTTCAACTCCCTGAATTTTTCTTGGACAGCAAAGCCCATCCTGAGGAGACAGCTGATTGCTTCCCCGGCCCCCCAGCAGAAGAATTCTGGAACTCTCCAAGCCCAGCTCATTTTATGCAACAGCCTCTGGTCATTTTCTCTCCCTCTCCATTGACTCTCTCTTTAACAACCTATTTATTTGAATCATTTTTTATTATTTTTTTCTGGGCGTGGGTGTGGGGTGGGGGGGTGCGATCTGTTAAAGGGAAGGGTCGAGACTATGTGTCATTGTTTTAAAGAGCCAAGACCTCCATTACCATGGCTAAGTAGCGAAATCTGAGTGTTCCGGTAGGTTTGTGTGTGTAAAGTTGTGTATTAACTTGTGCTTAGTGGAGTCAGCATTTTTAGTGCTTAATACTATTAACTCATTTCTGTCATGATAAATGTTCATTCATGGCATCACTTCCGTCTTCTGTTGTCGTTTTTTCTTTGCATTTCACAACACTTTTAACCCATTACTAATGGAGCGAGGCTGGCAGGGTTGTGGGATGGGGGGGGAACCAGAGCCCAGGATGCCACTGGGTGGGAGGGGCAGAGGTAGGCAGTGGGGAGGGGCAGAGCCCCACAGCAGTATTGGTAGCACTCCAGAGCAGATTGATCAATGTGTTTTGTGCTGCCGGTTGCTGCCATATTGAGGACTCCAGGCCAGATCCTCCATGGGTGGGAATCAGCAGAACGCCAGTGAAGTAGATGAATTGTTGCTGATTGACACCGGCTGGGGATCTGGCCCCCTACACTCCAATGGAGCTAAGGTCCATTGACCCCAGCTGGGATCTGGCCCATTGACTCCAATGGAGCTAAGGCCCATTGACCCCAGCTGGGATCCGGCCCATTGACTCCAATGGAGCTAAGGCCCATTGACCCCAGCTGGGATCCGACCCATTGACTCCAATGGAGCTAAGGTCCATTGACCCCAGCTGGGATCCGGCCCATTGACTCCAATGGAGCTAAGGCCCATTGACCCCAGCTGGGATCCGGCCCATTGACTCCAATGGAGCTAAGGCCCATTGACCCCAGCTGGGATCTGGCCCATTGACTCCAATGGAGCTAAGGCCCATTGACCCCAGCTGGGATCTGGCCCATTGACTCCAATGGAGCTAAGGCCCATTGACCCCAGCTGGGATCTGGCCCATTGACTCCAATGGAGCTAAGGCCCATTGACCCCAGCTGGGATCTGGCCCATTGACTCCAATGGAGCTACAGCTGATTGACACTGGCTGGTACCCTCCTCAGCCCAGCAATGACAGGTCCCAGACAGCAGCAGGGCACCCACCCCTGCCCCCACTCCCAGCCATGTGCTCCATGGAACCCCCGTGACAGCTGCCTGCTCTGGGGCTGGGGTTTGTCACCTGCTGTCTCAACCTTGGCTGAGGACTCCGCCTCCAGCTGGTTGTGCCCAGACAGAGAGGTGGGTTTTCAGCTGCAGGGCTGGGCTCTGAGAGCGCGAGGCACATCCCTGCATGGGCTGCCCTGATCAGGGTTTCAGTCCCCACCCCCACCCTGGCCTTTTGCGTCCCCCACATCCCTCCCACTCCACACACACCGCTGGAAACCCAGGGCACCAGTGACCCTTGGGACAGAGCTGAGAGCAGCCATGCGCCAAGCTCACTCAGCAGCTCCCCCTACAGGTGCCCAGAGGGAGGGGCAGCCTTGCGGTTAAAGCACAGACCAGAGAGGTAGAACTCCTTGGGTTCTCTCCCCAGCTTTGGGAGAGGAGAAAGAGTGGGGTCCAATGCTAGCAGCAAGGAGGGCTGGAAGCTGGGACTCCTGGGGTTTCTCCCCAGCTCTGAGAGGGAGTGGGGTCTAGTGGTAAGAGCAGGGGGCTGGGAGTCAGGACTCCTGGGTTCTTTCCCAGTTCTGCCACCGACTCCCCATGTAATGGTACCAAGTCACTTCCCTTCTCTGGGCAGGGGTGGGCCAAAGTCATCGATGATGCTCGTGTACATGGGGGAGGCTAAGGGTGGCATTAGAAGCAATGGGCAGTGGTCGCCTGGGATAGCTGGTTCCAGTCTCACTTGGGAAGCGGGGGGCGTGTCTGGCATGGCTGCCCCCCAGGCTGGAACAAGGAGAGCGTGGGCTCCCAAGGGGTGTCACAGGGAAAATGAGGGGCAAGAACTGGAGTGAGGGGTACGGGGGCCCTGCCCGTTGCTGCTGTCACCATGTGCCACATCCCAGAGCCCTGCAGGGTAACTCAGCCTCCAGCCATGCTCTCTCCCTGGGGGGCACTACCCTGTCTAACCCAGCACCCCAGGGGTTTGCAATGGCATGATTGCCAGGGGATCACGTGTCTCTGTCCAGTTACATGTGCAGCTGTGCCAGCCCCCTGGGGTGGGCGGGGAGCGAATACGCCCCTTAGCACCCAGCGGTGATGGGGGATCCTTCCCAGCCAGGTCAGCTGGGGTGTTGGTTTGGGGTTGCTGGCAGTGGGAATCCAGAGAAGGCAGCAGCCTCGGTGGGCGGCAAAAGCAGGGTCCTGCTCCCCCACCCTCCATTCCTGGAGGACGGGGGCTTCTGACTGGCAGCGGGGGGGAGGAGAGACACCCTCTTGGATGGCAGGCCCATTCCCTCCCGCCTTTGCTCATCCTCATGACTACAAACTCGATTGAGCCCCCTTCTGACCCCACCCACCATTGTTTTTCCATCCAGCATGCTGGGCGGTTCCATCAGCCCCTCCCCTCCCCATCTGTGCTGTCTGTGAGCCATCCCCACCCTGCCCGGTGCCAGCGGGCGGCACCAACGCTCCCTTGCGCTTCGTTTGGGTGCTTATGTCAGACCTGCAAAACGGGGCGAGAGAGGAATCTCTGACCTGCTCCGCAGTCCCCTGGGGGCTGGCACCGCAGCTGGGCTCTCGATGCCACTGGTGGATTCCACTGCAGGGCAGAATGGAGCCCAGCTGGTGCTGTACCGCCCCCTGCAGGGCAGAAGGAGAAGAAGCCCACAATGAGGTCAGTAAAGTGGCCATGGGGGACGTGGGTTATAAAGTCACCAGGCCAACCTGGGACTGGAGGGACCCATGGGGCAGGAGTCGGTTTGGAGATGGAGGTGGGGTGCGGGTGGGTATTTGGAGGAGGACTGAGACTCAGGCACCGTCAGGCCAACAGGCCAGGGGCTGGATCCCCAAGCAGCAGAGGGCCACGGGCCAACGGTGCCGGCAGGTGAGTGAAAACAAGGCGCTTGAAGGGCTCCGTGGTGCCAAAGCACACACCCAGTTGCAGCCCCACGGGAGTGCAGCTGCTACTGGGGGGCAGTCCAGGCCAAGCAACGAGGCCAGAATTTGCCCTTAGATGCCATAAGGAGCCCCTGGGTTTTACGGATGGTGACATTGGAAGTGTACGGTTCCGTCCCAAAAGGCCGCGCTGGGCCAGAGGGCATTGGGGGGTTCTTGGCACCCCCCTTCAGCTATGAGCCTGGCACTCTGGTGGGAGCAAGAGACACGGACCCTGCTAAACAGAGTGACCCAGGCCTTCATCTGGGGTAAACTGACTCCAGGGGAGCTATGGCCCATTGACCCCAGCTGGGATCTGGCCCCATTGACACCAGCTGGGATCTGGCCCCATTGACTCCAATGGAGAGACGCCCATTGACACCAGCTGGGATCTGGCCCCATTGACTCCAATGGAGAGACGCCCATTGACACCAGCTGGGATCTGGCCCCATTGACTCCAATGGAGAGATGCCCATTGACACCAGCTGGGATCTGACCCCACTGACTCCAACAGTTAGGCTCAGCGGTGTCGGGTCGGCGCCTCCTCAGAGCGATCGGGAGAGACCCCTCCCCCCCTCTCCCTGCCCCGGAAATCAACGGGGCTAATGGGGCATTGGCCATGGTAGGATGGGCCCATTTGGGTGGGAAGGCGGCACTGCTGCCCACAGTAGGGTCGCTGCACATGAACAAGGCCCAGGTGTTTGGGGGCTGCTTCCTCCCTGGCTGAATGAGACTGGGGTCACTCGCATCCTGCTGGTGGGGTGAGGGGCACGGAGGGCAGGAAGGCAGCCAGACCCAGGGGCTGAGCTCGTCCACTTGGAGAGCCAGGGGCCCAAGGGGGCTGGGAATGGACCTGGGAAAGTCCCTGGTGGCTTGGCTCTCACCTGGCTGGCTGTCTCCATGAAATGTGTTCACTGGGGCTCACCCCAAGATGCCCTGGGTGGCTGCCCACGCCCCTGCCATGGGGAGCACTCTCCAGCGATTGCAGGGGTCCCCCCCAGGCCTTGGGGATGGATTGAGAGTCCTGGAGACTGAGTCCTCTGTGTGTCCCCCAGACACCCTCCCCTGCCCTAGGGCCCCCCCTTCCAGCGTGGTGGTGGGGAGCCCAGCCTGTGCGGGGGCTGTAGGGGATGGGGGCCTTCAGTGGCACACTGTAAAGTTGGTGCCTGTGGTAGGGACCCCTGTCCCTGGGCTGAGAAACCCCCAAAATCGCTTTGTACATGGGGCACCAAGCGGCTGCCCCCCAGAACTCCTCACTGCCCCCTGCTCTTTATCCTCTGCCTCCCAAGGCCCCCACCGCCTGTGTCCCCTCCCCTGCTCCCCCTCCAGGGAGAACCACCAGCCACAAGCTCCCTCTGGTTGCCCTATGACATCATGGGTGACATCACAAGGGAAGGAACCTTCAGAGGGGGTCCCTGGTCGCAGGGGGCGACCACGCAGAGGGGCCAGGGAGGTGGCAGCCAGGTAATGAACCGTCTTGCAGGCCCCAGGGAGAGGTTTCATGGGAGCCCCATCCCCTGGGCTGTTCAGAACCAGGCTGGGCCCAGCCCTGGGGAATAGGCTAGCGGGGACAATCCTGCCCCTGGTGGGGACGGGCTAGGGGGGTGTCTCCATCTCTGCTGGGATCCTGCTCCAGGTGGGGATGGGCCCTGAGGGGGCATCTCCTTCGCATTCACTGGGACGAGGCTAACAGGAAGGGCCCTTCCCTGGGACCCAAGCCATGTGGGTCAGGATGGCCCAATAGGTCGCCCCACTCTCGAAAGTCCCTTGTTCAATTGGTCTCAGACCAGGAGTCACTGATGGCTGCTGGTCTCGGTGACACGGACATCTGAACTGCAGGGAGCTGGCCCAAGACCCAATGTCCTGTCATAGGAGTGGCCAACTGGCCACCAGATTACAGTGGCTTGGGTCCCTCACGGGCTGGGGCCAAGCTGGTGGCCAAAGGGCAAAGAGCTCTGTCCCCATCCCCAGATCCAGCCGCTTCTCCATCCTGCAGGGTCGCTGCTTCCAGGGAGCAAAAATCTCAGTGATTGACTGTAAAGAGACAACAAAGGGCCATAGCTGAGAGCAGCACCGGCCTCCCTCCTGGGCATGAATTCACATCACTGAATTATTACTGTATTGGGGTCAGCACTGGCTGGGAGGGGAACTCAGCCCCTAGTACCACACTGGGGGAATCACTGGACAGCACCCCCACACTGCACAGCTCCCCTTTGTCCAACACCTGCTAAATCGGGTTGCAGCAACCTGGGTTCTCCTTTGAGAACAGCCAGCCTACCCAAGCTCTACTTAGCTCGAGAACTTGGAGGTTGCCACTGCATCGTGTACTACTGAGGCAAACTCAGAGATGACTTTTTTCCTTGAGCTTCCAGCAGCTCCCTGCTGTGTCCTGGGACCTGCCCATTTGTTGAAGGATTAGGGGAGATGCTCACAGCAGAATAATTGTGGGGGTTCAGGGCTGATCTGACACCCCCCACCCCACTGTTCTCTGCACAGCACTCCAGCATGGCTGGGAGGGGCAGCAGCAGGATGGTCTCCTTGGAAAGGCGCAATCAAGCCCTAGTGAGTATTCCCCGCTCCTGCTCTGGATCCACTGGTGTCCTCAGTTTCCCCTTCTAGTAATAATGGCTCAGACATGGCGGAGGAGGGAGTTATATGGGAACTTTTAACCCGGCTCCCCATACAGTCCTACTTACCTCTGTTCTCTCCCTCCCGGATGACCCTCCCCCAGATGGAGAAGATTAAATCCCTGCAAGTAGCCAACGCCAACCTGCGGTACATGGTGAGTGCTCCAGCCTCGTGGACACTTGGCCTCTGCCCCGGGAGCAGCCCAGGCTCCTCTTACCCTGCTGGAGGTAGGGTGGGTTTGGTGGGCTCTGGGCTGGCAGCTTTAATTCATATGCCTGAGTTGTAGCCCCAGAGTGCCAATGCCCAGACAGTTCTGTGGCCAATGCCCATGTTGGGGAAGGCCCCGTCAGAACCCCATGGCCTCCACGGCCAATGCCCAGGCTGAGGGTCAGACCTGGCAGAGCCCCCAGCTAATGCCCAGACGGGGGTCCACCCCCCCAGAGCCGGTTGCTCTTCAAGGCCGGTAGCAAACGCAGCAGCCGTTCCCCCTGTCGCTAAGCTGGCCTGTCTGCCCTTGTCCCTACAGAATTTGCGGCTGAAGGAGGAGAACGAAGGTGAGAGGATGCAGCCCGTCGGGGTCTCCTGGGCTTAGCTGAGGCCTCCAGGTTGGCATGATCAGTAGGTAATGGTCCTGTCTGGGGTTAGAGACGACGTTGGACTCTAACTAGGGCACCAGACCTCCCTCTGCCTTTGTCCTGAGCTCTCCAGCCCTGCTGTCCGCCAGCACCCACCTGAGGCAGAGACATCAGTAGCCGACCTGGGTTTGTGGGACTACTCTGGGGGCTACATAACCACAGCTCTGCCCTGGGTTTGGGTGACTGTCACCCACTGGTGAGTGGGTGTTGCAGGGCATGTGCTGTACTGGTTCACAGAGGCGAGGAGTCTGTTACACCTCCTGGCTTGAGATGCTTAGCTCAACTTGCAGCTGCTAGTGCATTTAGCTCTGGAAGTCCCTGGTTCAAGCCCTGGTATGATGGTAGCTATCATATTACTACTGAAGGGCCTGAATAACCTTAACTCTGCCCTGGGTTTGGGTTACTATTTCTGGGGCCTACACAACCTTAACTACAGTTAAGTCTATACATTTACAGTCTATAAGTATCTACACAGGGAACAAATATTTACTAATGGGCTCTTCAGTCTAGCAGAGAAAGGTCTAACACGATCCAATGGCTGGAAGTTGTAGTTAGACAAATTCAGCCTGGACATAAGGCGTCAGCATTGAGCAGTGAGTGTGATTAATCGTTGGAACTATTTACCAAGGGTCGCGGTGGATTCTTCCTCACTGTTTAAATCAAGATTGGAGAGACAAGGTGTCACGGACTCACAGGTCGTGCCCACTCTTGGCCCCTGGGGGGAACCCCCTTCAGTGAGACAGCGCTTCTCAGGGGTCCACTCTCTCTCAGGGGTTAAGCCCCTCCACCTCCTGGAACCACACCTCTCGGAGCCTTAGCACGCCTGTCTCTCGCCGTGGGCCCCCTCAGGGAGTCCACTCGCTCTGGACCCCCAGGGCCTCCACTCCCAAAGGGAATAAAGTAACCCTGATCTCTAGACCGGAGCGACTCTCAGCCAGCATAAAACAGGAGGGTTTATTGAGCGTTTGAACCCAGCACAGGAAACTCTCAGGGCCCTCAGCCCTGGCCTCTCTCAGCACAGCACATCCAAGTCTCCCCTGCATCCAGGGGGACTCTGGGCTCAGGAGAGAGAGCAGGCAGAGCCCACCTGGATGCAGGGGAGACTTGGATGTACTGTGCTGAGGGAGGCCAGGCCTTCAGTGAGACAGCCCTTCTCGGGGGTCCTCCTCCTGAGACCACATGGGGCCAAGAGTGGGCACGACCTGTGAGTCTGTGACACAAGGTGGGAGAGGTAATATCTGTTATTGGACCAGTACGGTTTCTCTAATACCGTGGGACCAATATGGCTATAGCACCTCTACATACATCAAGCTGGGATGTTTTTCTGAAAGATCTGCTCTAGGGATTATTTGAGGGGAAGTTCTCTGGCTGGGTTATCTAGGGGGTCAGACTAGATAATCACAATAGTCCCTTCTGGCCTTGGAATCAATGAATCTATGAACTCTGCCCTTGGGTTTGCATTCCTGTTTTGGGGGCCTCTTAACTCTGCCCCTAGATTACTGGGGGCCTCTTAACTCTGCCCCTAGATTACTGGCCCATCCCACAGTGGTCAATGGTAGCCGTTCCTTTGGCTCTGATGGGAGCCAAGCTGGGCGTCCAACTACGATTGGATGGGGGATGATTTTGTACCATTAGAGACCTGTACAGAGCAGCCTGGAATTCACAAGCTGGAGCAGATGGAAGCTTGGGATTTCCCTTCCACAGGAGATGCCGACGTTTCAAAATTTGAAAACAAACATTTTTGAAATGTCCCATTGTGTGAAATTTAAAAAAATAAAATCACGTCAGGCATGCCGATGTGCTCCTTTTGAATAAAATCAAAAGGTTTTGTTCTGATTTTGACCTTTAAAAAAATCCATCATGTCAAATAGCTCTAAAAAATGGAACGGAAACGGTTCTGAAAGGCCCTTGTGGCAACGGGACGAGGTTCGCCTCTTCCTCTCGACAGTTCTTGTTTTATATTGCAGTATGTTGGTAATTCACAGCTACTATAAAATCAAATCAATCCAGAAACGAGGACTCGGACAGTCCCGCTGCTATAAGGACCTTGTCAGAACTTGGCCTTTCCATTTTCTTCTGAAATGAAAGTCTGCCACAATCCCGAGGAAAGGTCTGAGGTCAGAGGGCATTTTCTGACAGACAAATGCTCAGATGGAAATTTTTCGTAGATTCCTAGATTCTAAGGCCAGAAGGATAGTTGTGATCATCTAGCCCAGTGGCACTCAACCTTTCCAGGCGACTCTCCCCCTTTCAGGAGTCTGGTTTCTCTTGCATACCCCACGTTTCACCTGACTTAACAACGACTTGCTGACAAAATCAGACCTAAAAATACAAAAGTGTCTCAGCCACACGAGTACTGAATAATTGCTGACTTTCTCATTTTCCCCATCTAATTCTAAAAGAAATCGATTGGAATATAAATCTGGTACTTACATTTCAGTTTGTAGTACACAGAGCAGTAGAAACCAGTCACTGTCTGTATGAAATTGTAGCTTGCACTGACTTCACTAGCGCTATTTAGGTAGCCTGTTGTAAAACGAGGCAAATATCTAGATAAGTTGATGCACCTGCGTACCCCCATGGGGACGTGTACCCCGGGTGGAGAACCACTGATTTCATCTGAACTCCTGGATAACAAAGGCCAGAGACGTGCCCTGCAATAATTCCAACAGCAGGGTTTTTAGGAAAAGATCCAATCCTGGTTTTAAAATGGTCAGTGCTGGGGAACCCAGCACGCTCCTCTGTAAATTTTTCGGGGTGGATTCTCCAGTGCTGGCCCTGTTTAAATCAAGCTGGGATGTGTTTCTAACAAATCTGCTCCAGGAATTATTGTTGGGGGCAGGAGGGGGGGGGGTGATGATCAGTGCTCCCATCTGGCCTTGGAATCTATGAACAAAACCTATGTTGGCCACTAGACCCTGCTCCTGGCTGGAGACTAACCCGCTCCTGGGTCTTGGCCATGTGACCAGCGCTGGGGGTGCTGAATGCAGCTGGCTCTGTACGATACCACACATGTTGGTAACAGCTTCACTCTTTCATCCCCCTGCCCCAGTCTTCAAGTCAACAGAGGAAATCCTTCTCAGGTACGTGACCATCCCGTCCCTCCCTGATCCCTGGGCGGATCCCCCCAGGTTCACCCATTTACCCCCAGATCTGGTCCCCGATTCTAAAAGGGGCTGAACGTTACAGAGATGATTGCGGGGGGGAGGGGGAATCATGGCCAGTCTGTGGCCACCTAGTGGCCAGAGCTCTGGACTGTGACTCAAAGGGACTTGGCTCTGCCTCTGGCCTCCTGGACAGCCTTGGACAAGTCATGTCCCCACTCTGTGCCTCAGTTTCTCCCTCTGCAAAATGGGGACAATGACACTGCCCTCCTTTGGAAAGCCTTATATGGGAGCTAGGGATTGTCATTATTTAAGGTCCAGATGGCAGTAGAATAAATATGATACCAAGGGGCCAATTCAGTGTGTCCCAGAGATGTGACTGGTCTAAGGGTTAGAGCAGAGGGGGCTGGCAGTCAGGACTATCTAGCTATTAAAAGAGGTGACAGGCATCTAACCTTGATGGAAGCTGAGTGAGGAGTGTCACAACTCCCTGGGCATCATCTCAAGGGAAGAATGGGGGGGGTAGCAGAAAGCGCCCTCGCCCTCAGGCATAGAGCTTTCCAGCTACAAAATCCCATACACTGGGGGCCTGCACTGACAGTAAGGGGAGAGCGCCCCCTGCTGAGCCCCGCTCCCTGCAGCACAGCGCCCCCTACAGCAGTGCCAGGGTCAGCATTGGCGGTGTGGGGTGGCCCCATCCAGGCGCCAGCATGCAGCGCCCCTCGCATGGGGAGCAGGAGGGACGTGATCGTGGACGTTTGCACTGAATTCCAGGGACAACGACAAGATCAAGCAGAAGATCATCCAGCTGACGGAGCTTCAGGAGAGCCTGGTGAGCGGGGCTCTGTGGGCTGGCGTAGGGTCTGTCCCTGGGCTCAGCCCGTGTGGGAGGCTACATGGCCCTGGCACCGCCTGGCATCCTACCAGCTCCACACACCAATCCACCCCACCCTGTTACCCCAACCCTCCAGGCCTGATCCTACTATGGGTTATGGGCAGCCCCATTCTGGCCCTAACACACCATCCCCTCACCCTCAGGTGAGCCCTGGGCTCATCTGCTGTGTGCATGCCCCTTTAAATGCCCCTGCCCTGCCTAGGGGTGTTCCTTGCACCCTGTGATTCCTGCTCTAGGACCCTCTATGTAGCACCTCTGCACCCTGCAGAGACACCAACCCATCAAGAGCCAGGATGAGAGCTCGCACCAGACGGCCTGGGGGCATTTACTGAGATACTGGGGCTGTTTCCCAGCTACCCCATCCTGTTCCTGGCTTAGAGGGTAAAGTGACTTTGACCTCCCTGTACTCTGGGCCCTGCCCCCAGTGTCACTTAGAGCAGCCCTCAGGCTGCACTAAATCATGCTCTGCTCCCGATGGGCCCTGGGAGGCAGAGAATAGCCGCAGTGCAATGAAGTGTGTTGCCACAGGGGGGCGCTCTGCTCTCCACACCCCATTGTCCTGGGATGTGCTGGAGGGGCAGAGAACTCGGGTGGATAAAGACGCTTAAAGCCAACCTGTGGGTTTGGTTAAGGACAGCAGCTCTCTTTCTCCTCTTCCAGCAAGACGACATTTACATCCTGGAAGAGCAGCTGTGTAAGTACCCGACGCGGGGGCCAAACCCCCTTCTACTGGAACTCAGATGAGCGCTGAAGCCAAGGGGACTAGGCCCATTCACACCAGCTGAGGACCTGGCATACCAGCGCCTACCAGAGTGAACTGGGAAGGCGGGAGCAAAGGGTTGGATTTTATGCACCCTTTCTAGGAGTCAGAGGCCTTTCAGTTTGCTTAGTCCGACCCGACGATGTTTTGTGGGGCAGGCTGGGTATTTGGTGGGGGTCAAAATCCAATTTTCACAGGTCCAGCAGGAGTCAGAGTCTGAAATTAACTTATTAACAGGAGTAGGATGACTTGCCTCATTGTGCCAGGCGCTGCCCAGACACACAATAACCAACATTGGGGCTCATCACGCCGGGCGCTGCCGAGACACACAGTGACCGAGATCAGGGCCCCGTCGGGCCGGGCACTGCCCAGACACACAGTGACTGAGATCAGGGCCCCGTCGCGCCGGGCGCTGCTGAGACACACACTGACCGAGATCAGAGCCCTGTCATGCCAGGTGCCACACAGACACACAGTAACTGAGATCAGTGGCTCACTGTTCCGGGCACTGAAGAGACACATAGTAACGAGCTCAGGATCTCTCTGTGTCGGGCGCTGCCCAGATACATGGGCCTGTTTTATATACAGATTTTGTGCATGGGTTAGGGATGTGATTTTTTTTTTTTTACCCATCTTGCTACACTGATACAACCCCTATTAGAGACCCAGCGAGGCTTGGCCTACACTTCACATTGAGAGCTACAGAGCTCAGGGGATGTGAAAAATGCATCCCCCTGAACGCCGTAGCTCTGCTGACCGAACCCCCAGTGTAGACACAGCTCAGTCCATGGGAGAATGCTTCCATCGCCCTAGAGACGGTCTCTCCAGGAGGTGGAGTTCCTACAGCATCAGAGCTGGGCCATTCCCACCTGCAGTGTAGACAAACCCTTACGCTGGTAGAAAGGTTCCTTATCCCCAGATCCCTGATTCCCCCTTCCCGTATGGAGATAGCTGTCCCGGGAGAAGAATGTTTCTACCAGTATAACTAGGGAGTTTGTACTCCTTTACGTACAGCCAGTGAGTTAAAGCCATGTGACTTCAGTGTGTGGACAAGGTGACAGTGAGAGCCAGGCCCTGCCCCAAAGAGCTTGCAGTCTGAATAGACAGAGGGTGGGGTGGGGAAACTGAGGCACAGAGCATGGCTGTGCTTTCCCCAAGGTCTGGGGCAGAGCTGGGAGTCGAAGCCAGCTCTCCCGAGTTGCAGTGCAGTGACTGATCCAAGGCTTGGACGCTGCCCACCGCAGTCTATTTGACATCGATACTGGCCCCTCCAAGGGCAGGCAACGGGCCCCTCACTCAGGCGTTGGGCACTCCCCCATGCGAGGGGGCCCACGGACTCCAGGGCCGAGCTC
This sequence comes from Caretta caretta, assembly GCF_965140235.1. Lineage (NCBI taxonomy): Eukaryota > Metazoa > Chordata > Testudines > Cheloniidae > Caretta > Caretta caretta. The sequence continues at coordinate 5,926,466 of NC_134228.1, forward strand.
GGCGGCCTGAACCCCTGAGGCTGTGATGCTGGGGCTGCCGGCACCAGAGAGCCGCGGACGTGATCTCAGGCCGAAACGTTGCCGTTGGAATTGGAAAGCTCCAGCAACGTTTCCGGTCGGTTTTCGGGGCCCTAAAACCTTGGGGGTTGGTTTGGTTTCTTTTCACTCCAGGGCTCGCTCGCCCTGCCAGCATCTCTGTAAATATCATGGGGACCTTCAAGGAAAGGGGGACCATGGCGTACGCGTCACTGCTGCTCGCACGTGAAGGGTTCCCCGGCCGCAGAACCCGGAGGCGGAACAGAAAAGGCCAGAGCATGGCCCTGATTTCGCTGAGCCGCGGGGGCAGATCCGGAGCTGGGGTAAATCTGCACCGCGCTATTGGCTCCTGTAGAGCGGCGTCAGAGCACACCAGCAGGGGATCTGCCCATGGTGACATTGCAGGGCACCCGGGGAGATTGGCAGAGTGGGACAGGCAGGGGGACAAGCTGGGGTATAGACGGGATTGGGGGTTCTAGGATAGGGGGCAGGGGCAGAGGGCGGGTAAAGGAGATGAACAGCACCAAGATCCCTGCAGCCAGCTGACCCCTGCTGTCCTGTGTGTCCTCTTCCAGGTGCCTGCACTTGCCGTGAAGGAAAAAGGTTTGAACTCCCCATTAAACTCTCCCCCCAGCAGCACTGAGCCGGCAGCAGCCCCGCTCCCCTCTATTTCTGTCCCCACAGCCCGCCTCCTCCCAGTCCAGCTCCACACTGCCCTGGCATCCCTGTGCGCTGCCTCCTAGGGGTGGGAGGCTGGGAGCACAGTCCGGAGGCCCCCAAGGAGCAGTCCTACCTGCACTAGCAACAGATGGGAGACTCGGAGCTGGAGTTTCCAGACCAGTGCTGAGGGCTACGAGCCGGAAGGCATCTCCCCTGGCTCAAACCCACCAGATCCAATTAGCATCAAACTCCCCCCTGAATCCTCTGCCCTCAGGAGCCCTCGCAATGCGCTCTGCAGGCTGGCAGGAGAGTCTCCCCCAAAGGCGTGGTGGCCACTCTTGGCTTTATAGGGTCAACCATCTGGGGCTCCCTAATTAACCTTCTCTGTGAGGGAGACGTGGGGATGGCTTGCCCACCACAGAAATGCAACCACCTCTGGGGTGGGGCCCAGCAGCTGTTTAACAGCGACACAGTGCTTTAGGACAGGAAGTGCAGAAGCCTGTGTCTAAGTGGAACTTCAAGAGGGTGGATGTGGATGCACCCAAAGAGAGAGCTGGCCGCAGTAGGGAGAACCTATGTTTGATAAGGCAGATTCGCAGCTGGTGTAAATTGGGGTAGCAGCATTATCATCTGGAGCTCGGGCTCTATGCCACACTGGGGTACACTGACTGTGAGGGGAGAGCGCCCCCTACTGAGCCCCCACCCTGCTCCCTGCAGCACAGCGCCCCCTAGTGTCACACTGGGGCATTGGGGCCTGCACTGGCCATGAGGGGAGAGTGCCCTCGACTCTCCCTTTTGGATACTGAATCACAGCTTGGGAATGGGACATACTTTACTAGCCTATGAGCCCCACCGGCTGCCGCAGCAGAATGGGGATGTCTCCAGCCAACTCCTGACCCTTGTCCCCTTCTCCCTATGCCCTTCCCACCCATGTCTCTCTGCAGAGAAGAAAATATAGAGCCTTTCCACACATGAGGGGCGAGCCACCTGCCGGGGGAGCCGGGAGCCACACCCCCTCCGCGATGGACAAAGCCAGCGGGAGCGCTGGCCCGGAATAAACTCCCCTCCCGTCTGCCAACGGTTGCGATGTGCAGGCCGTGTTTTGTGGGGTGGCTGGTTACGGGGCGCCCTGGCGTCTCTGGGGCCGTTTCTCAGACCCCTCCGGCAGCATCAACGGGGCAGGAACGGCTCCTGGAGGATTGTCCAGTCATGGATTTACGGGGGCTGCCCTACGCCTTGGTCCCTTTGGGGCTGGTCTATGCTTAAAACATACCCAGGCCTGGCTCTGCCGGCCAGATATTGCTTTCAAGGCCCCGTTGTTCGGGGAGAGGGGGTTCCTCTGCTGGCAGACAAACTCCTTTTACCCTGGGGGGCTAGCCAAGCACAGGTGCTGGCATGCAGCCATCGTCTCTGGCTCTGGGGTGCGTCTGCCCAGCAGCCAGGAGGGAGAATCCCCAGACGTCTCCTAGGGCTGGAAATGGCACCTCGAGCTCCAGCCTAGACGCACCCAGTGTGGCTGGGAGCCCAGTGCTCAGCACCTCGGCCCTGTGGCCCCCAGCCACACTGGGTTCACCCAGTCAGGCTGCGGGGGCTTTCCGGTCCTTATGCATTAACGGCCCTCTCCGTCCTGGGCTTTTCTGTTGGATCTTCCAGGGGGCCGTCCTTCATGGGTGCTGATCCAGCCAGTTCCAGCTCAAATATCTCGTCTCAGCCCGTTTGGCTTCCCTGGCCCTGCCTCTCCCCTAGGAGAATGAATCAGGGCATGGCTGGAGCACACTGTCCTGTGGCTATTCACTGCCCCCCAGGGTCCATAGGGAACAGATCGGGGGCATGGCCAGAGCACACTGCATTGCGGCAATTCTCTGCCCCCCAGGGTCCACAGGGACAGATCAGGGGCCTGACCGGAGTGCACTGTGCTGTGGCTATTCACTGCCCCCCAGGGTTCATAGGAGGCAGAGCATGAATTAAAGCAGCCCCAAGGCCACGCTAACTGTCACCAGGCAAGGCCAAGCATACAGGCCCAGCAAAGGGGGCTCTGAAACCGGAGCAAAGCCATTCCACTCAGTGGAGTCAGCCCAGGTCACAGCAGCAGAAACGGAGCAGAAATCTGGCTTTACCCACTGGAAATGCAGCCACCTCTGGGGTGAGGCGGGGGCGGCCAAGCAGTGCACAAGTTCAAGCCGTTCAGCAAGTGCCAGGGCACCTTTGATGACTGGAGATGAAACGGGCCAGGGCTGCTGAGCCAACACTCGTGTCCCTCCTCTGGCCAATAGGACGCCCTGGTCTGCATTAGCCATGCCCTTCCCCCCACCCCAAAGAGGAAGTGAGACAGGGCAGGGGGCCATATGCTCAGGAGCGGATTTACCATGAAACAAACCGTGCGGTGGCCCGGGGCGCCCAAAATGCAGGACAAATCTCATCTGACAACCTGCCCCCGAGTCCCGGGTGGTGGTGCAGCAGGGCTCAGGCAGGCTGCCTGCACGCCGTGGCCGGTGGCCCCACACCGCTCCCGGAAGCGGCCGGCTGCTGGCACGTCCCTGGTGGGGGGAAGTGGCTCCGTGTGCTGCCCGCTGCCCACCTGCCCCCAAGGGGCGCGCAGAGACATGCCAGCAGCAGGGCTAAGGTGGCTCCCTGCCCGCTCTGCCTCCCTCCCACCGCGCTGCACCGCTCCCGGAAGCGGCCGGCATGTCCCTGCGGCCCCCTGGTGAGGGGTGGGGGTGTCTCTGCGCACTGCCCCCGCCCCGGGCGCCAACTCCGCAGGCTCCCGCTGGCCGGGAACACCCACCTAGGAGCCGCTGCCAGAGGGCTGTGCCGGTCGCTTTGGGAGCCACGCCGCCCGAAGTAAGTGTCGCCCCCCTGCCCCCGTCCCGCACCCCAACCTCCTGCCCCAGCCCAGAGCCTGCCCCCTCACCCTCTCCTGCACCCCAACCCCTGCCCCAATCAAGGTACCTCACTTTATTTTCATTTACTTCCCATGACTTGTCTTATAATATAAGAGAAGGATAAAGAAAAAAAGAATGAAAAACAGGGGTGGGGGGAGACAAGAGAGAATGTTCTTTTTCTTGGCTGGGTCCTGAGGGGGGCCCCGAAAATGAAGGCCCTAAATCCAGCACTGTATGTGCTCCTCCCCGAGAGGGGCTGGAGCACATGGCCCTCTCTTTGCGCCCCCCCGTCCCCCCCGCAGTGCCCACCGGCGCCGGGGCGTTAAATCGGATCCCCTGCTGGCTCACTATCGAATGCCTGTGTCTGGCTCTGAAGCTTCCACACCCATCGGGGTGTCTGGGGGGTAGCCTGTGGGTGAAACGAGTTTGTGAGTTCTCAGCCCAGCTCCCGACTGGACATTAGCTGGCCCCTTCACTGGCAGCCTCAGCACAGCCCACCCCTTGCCCCCCCTCCCCCCAGCACGGGGGTGAGGCATATAGCAGTGTCGGGGTGAGCAGGGAGATAGCCTTACAGGTTCCCGAGGGATTTCCTACTATCCTCCTGGGTCTCAGTCACCCCCTTTCCTGCCCCCCCATCCCCCACCAGGGCCAAATCCTGCTCTCAGTAATGTTGGCATAAATCTGGAATCACTCTGGATTTACACCAATGGGCTCAGATCAGAATGTGGTCCCATCCCCAAAGTGGAGACGCTTCGGATCTACGCTAGCATTACCACCTTTGAAATGCAAAAAAAAGGCACCCCCCCCCCACAAGGCCAGCCTGCCACAACCTCAAACCCCAACCACAAGGCAACTCCGCAACCCATCCCCCTTCAACAGCCACTTATAGTTAAGGGTAAGATTTTGTCATGGATATTTTTAGTAAAAGTCACGGACAGGTCACAGGTAATAAACAAAAATTCAGGGAAGCTGTGACCTGTCTGTGACTTTTACTAAAAATATCCATGACAAAATCTTAGGAAAGTGGCTGGGCAGATACCAGGTGGCTGGGAGCTCCGGGGCCACCCGCCTGACCTGTGGCTGGAAGCTGCAGGGTTCCATTGCCCCCCCACGGCAGCTGTTAAACAATAGAATACCATTCAGTCAAAGATTTTTGGATGTTTTCTACATTTTCAAATGTATTGATTTCAGTTACAACACAGAATACAAAGTGTACAGTGCTCACTTGATATTATTTTTTGATTACAAATATCTGCACTGTAAAAAACATAAGAAATAGTATTTTTCAATTCGCGTCATGCAAGTCCTGTCATGCAATCTCTTTATCATGACAGTTGAACTGACAAATGTGGAATTAGGTAAAAAAAATAACTGCATTCGAAAATAAAACAGTGTCAAACTTTAGAGCCTACAAGTCCACTCAGTCCTACTTCTTGTTCAGCTAGTCGCTCAGACAAACAAGTTTGTTTACATTTACGGGAGATAATGCTGCCCTCTTCTTGTTTACAATGTCACCTGGAAGTGAGAACAGGTGTTCTCATGGCACTGTTGTAGCCAGCACATAAAGATATTTATGTGCCAGATGTACTAAAGATTCATATGTCCCTTCATTCTTCATCCACCATCCCAGAGGACATGCGTCCATGCTGATGATGGGTTCTGCTCGATAACGATCCAAAGCAGAGCTGACCGACGCCTGCTCATTTTCATCATCTGAGTCAGATGCCACCAGCAGAAGGTTGATTTTCTTTTTTGGTGGTTCGGGTTCTGTAGTTTCCGTATTGGAGTGTTGCTTTTTTAAGACATCTGAAAGCACGCTCCACACCTTGTCCCTCTCAGATTTTGGAAGGCACTTCAGATTCTTAAACCTTGGGTCGAGTGCTGTATATTAGAAATCTCAGTACTTTCTTTGCGTTTTGGCAAATCTGCAGTGACAGTATTCTTCAAACGAACATTGTGTTGGGGCATCATCCAAGACTGCTATAATATGAAATATATGACAGAATGCGGGTAAAACAGAGCAGGGGACATACAATTCTCTCCCAAGGAGTTCAGTCACAAATTTAATTAATGCATTATTTTTATCGAGTGTCATCAGCATGGAAGCATGTCCTCTGGAATGGTGGCCGAAGCATGAAGGGCATATGAATTTTTAGCGTATCTGGCATGTAAATACCTTGCAACGCCGGCTACAAAAGTGCCACGCGAACGCCTGTTCTCACTTTCAGGTGACATTGTAATGAAGAAGCAGGCAGCATTATCTTCCATAAACATAAATAAACTTGTTTGTCTTAGCAATTGACTGAACAACAAGTAGGACTGAATAGACTTGTAGGCTTTAAAGATTTACATTGTTTTGTTTTTGAGTGCAGTTATGTAACAAAAAAAAATCTGCATTTGTAAATTGCACTGTCACGATACAGAGATTGCACTTCAGTACTTGTATGAGGTGAACTGAAAAATACTATTTTGTTTATCATTTTTACAGTGCAAATATTTGTAATCAAAATAATAATATAACGTGAGCACTGGACACTTTGTGTTCCGTGTTGTAATTGAAATCAATATATTTGAAAATGTAGACAAACATCCAAAAATATTTAATACATTTCAATTGGTATTCTGTTGTTTAACAGTGCGATTAAAACTGTGATTAATTGCGATTAAATTTTTTAATCGCAATTAATTTTTCGAGTTAATCACCTGAGTTAACTGCGATTAATCACCAGTCCTATTTGGAATTTTATACATAAAGAAAACCCATTGAGTCCATCTCTTGAATTTGTATTTGCCCTTTGATTTTGTAGTTTCCAGCAATTTCTTATTTTGAACGGCAACGTCTTAGCATCTTTAGCTGGACACAGCAACTGTTAAGATTAGCTAATCCCCTTGTCTTGGGATAATAATGCAAATCTTTAGACCCACGTTAAAAAAAAACAACGCTGCAGATCAAATTATTTTTTCTGGCAACTGGCAAATCCATAAAAAACCCAACCAGACCAGTCAAATATTGGCCAGGTGGTAACCCTAAATAGACACTTGTGCCCATGTTTCAATTACTTAGGAAGGAAAAATCAAATGCATAGCCACCAAATGGGGACTAACTGGCTAGGCGATCGTACTGCTGTAAAGGGTCCTGGGGGGTTCTAGCAGATCATAAATTGAACGAATCAACCCTATGAAGCAGCAGCTAACAAGGCTGAGCATCATTCTGGGTGTATTCACAGGAGTGTGGTATTGTCAGGCCCGGGAGATAATTGTCCCGCTCTACTCGCCACTGGTGAGGCCTCAGCGGGGGCGCTGGGTCTAAATCTGGGCGCCGCCCTTCATGTGGATGAATTGGAGAGAGAGCAACACAAATGATCCAAGAAAAAACCTGAGCAGTGAGGAAAGGTTGAAAACTTGAGAAAAGAAGCCGGGGGGGGGCTGAGAACAGTCATCAAATACGTTCAGGGCGGCTACAAAGAGGACGGAGATCGATTCTTCTCCATGTCCACTGCAGGTAGGACAAGAGGCGATGGGCTTACTCTGCAGCAAGGAAGAGTGAAGCTGGCTCTGAGGACACACTTTAGAAGGGGAGTTCAGCTCTGGAACGGGAGGCGGGGTGGATCCCCGTCACTGGAGGTTTTTAAGACCAGGCTGGACAGACCCCTGTCAGGGCTGGTCTAGGTGGGCTTGGTTTGGCCTCGGTGCAGGGGGCTGGACGAGGTGACCTCTCAAGGTCCTTTCCAGCCCCAGATTTCTATGATCCTGTGAGATCCGACTCATCAGGGTTTGCTGAGAGTCGGCCACTGGGCAAAGGCCAAATCTGGCCCCTTGATGCTGGGTCTGGGGCTGGGGTCAGGGCCAGGTGACTTGCTTTGAAAGCAGCTGGCCAGGAAACGGAGCCATCTAACAAAGTAACAACCATCACTGGTGGAGCCCCCTAGTGGCCAGTCACTGGCATCATCAGATCCAAAGTCCTTGCTAGCCGGCCCTGGCTGTGGTGTCCACCTGGGGCTCTGAAGGCCCCCTCCTGGGCTCAGACCGGTTTGCAGTGTGACTCCTGGGGGACCACCTGGCCGCTAAAGTGAGGAACACCAGCTTTGCAAAGGGGCTTCTTAACCCCTTCTTTCCTGGCCCCGAGACAGCACAACCCTGTTGTCCCATCAGCCTTGATAGCCCCTTGATGGCCTGATATCAGCTTCCCAGAGGGTCGAGTCCCCCGGAGGGCTGTGATTCTTAAAGCAAACAGGAATTCTCAACTGGACCCAGATCCATTCCCCAAACTGCCCCATCTCTTCCCCCTCTGAAGAGGGTCAGCTGAGGGATACCCCAGAAGATCCTAACACCTCTTTCAAACGTCATACCATACACCCCAACCAGCTGACCACATCCATAAGTCATTACAGAGCGGTTCCTTCCTATCTCGGGTGCTTATCTGGCCATCACCATAGTATTTGGGCAGCTCACAATCTGTAAGACTCTAAGGTACTTAGCCACACATACCCTCTGTGAGACAAGGCCATTATCCCCATCATATTGATGGGGAAACTGAGGCACAGCACGGCAATGACTTGCTCACAGTCACAGAGGGCATCTATAGCAGAGCAGGGCCTTGAGCACTGGTTTGTCGGGTCCCAGGGTGGTACCTTACTCACCAGACCATCCTTTCAGTTCCAGCGTGGGTGATTTCCCCCTGTGGCTCGCACCGGATGGGTGACACATAGGGTGTTCTCACGCAACCCATGTGCCCCTTTTACCCCCAAGCCTCTGGGTTTGAACTGTGATCTGACCCTGCAAACCCCTCCACCCGTGTTCGTCTGCTATGGATCATGAAGTGCGATGATGGCTGGTGCCTTAGGGCGCCAGCCACACCGACTGGGCACTGGGCTTCCCCACTTGGGGATGGGGATGCACCCCCTGGATTGGTCAGGGTGGTTAGGACAGGCCTGGCCTGCTGCAGAGCTGGTCAGGTCCTGTATCCAGGGCCCTGCCCCCATCCTTCCCAGGGAGGTGGCCCCACTCCTGGGCTGAGGGTGTCCGAGGAATCTGTTTTCACACCCAAGGGTGAATATTTGACACCCCTGGGGCCAAATTCCGCTCTCCATCCCACCCATGGTGGGAAGTGATTTGGGGTCCCTTACTAAGGGGGTCCCATGAGATCCATGGTTGCCCTCTGGAAAGGTTCCTCTGTTATAGGCAGCAGCCTCCTGGCTGCTTACACTGACTTTGTGCTCATCTCACCCTCTGGGAGGAGCCACGTGGGGCAGTACTCAACTGCCTCAGTTTCCCCACTTCTGGCTATAGCAACACCCAGCTGTGCCTCAGTTTCCCCACCTCCAGGCTGTCCTTCCACTCTTGAAATGACTCCCACCCCCCTTTACTCCTCACTGCTTGCAGGCGGTCCAGAGAACCCCCTCTCTGGCAGCTTGACTGCTGCAGCTTGTTCTCAGGGCCCGACTGATTTGCCAGGTTTGGGGTGGGGAGGGAATTTTCCCCCAGATCGGCAGGGACTTTGGGGTTTTTCCCCTTCTCCGGCAGGGTGGGGCATGGATCTGGGCAGGTCTCGGGTCTGTTCCGGTCCCTGCACGTGGCACACAAGAGTTTAGCCTGCCGAGGACCCAAACGCTGGCGTCTAATTAGGGTCGTTGAGCTCGGCATACGGGGGAGCGAGCGGGTGAACGTCTAGATGTGAGCCTGGGCTAGACAGGAGGTCAGCCTAGTGGACAGGATGACTCCTTCCGGCCTTAAATTCCCTGAACCTGTGAAATAGAAAGCAGCGGGAGATAGTCACGGTCGGCTGAGGACTGAACTCAGCATCCTGCAGATCGTGGCCCCTCCTGGGGAACTGCCTCCCTGTTAGCTCCAGTGATTCGGGGTGCCGGCTGCCCCTTTGCCTGGGTTGGCAGTAACTGAACAGCTGTGAGCCATTGCCGGCCCCCTGGTGCCTGAGCCCTGGGCATTCTGCCCCTTCGTGTCCCCTGGCAGTCAGAGCATCTAGATCTCTGCCACTGGGGGTTCCCCCTTCCCATCTCTGGGGAGCCCCCTCCAGGGGCCCATCCAGGAACGGCTCCCCTTGGGTTTCCTCTTGGAACCCGGCCGGCTGCGCACATTGTCGTCCGTCCGTTTCCCAGCTGCCCGCCGCTCTAGGCTCAGAAACCTCAGCCACAGCTGGCATGCCCCAGCCCGCCCCCAGCACCAATGTCCCTACATAGCCCCTCATTTGGGTCGCAACCGCAGCGTGACTCAGAGCCCCTTTATTCTGCACCCCGGAAACCTCCCCCTCCGCGCTTTGGGGCTGGTTCAACTCTGGCAGCAACGCTTAGCGCCTCTCCAGTTTGCGCCCTTGCTCCTGCACCGGGGTCTGCAAGCTGCTTGGGCCCACGGACAGCACTTCTCTCTCAAGCTGCACCTGTGGGAGCAGTGAGCTCGGTCCGGCTGCGGTGCAGGGGGCTGTGGGTGCTCTCCTGTCCCCCTCTTCCCCGGGGAGAGGGCCCCAAACTCTCTCGCTCGGCCATTCTGGCCTCTGTCTGCTGGGACGCCCACCTGCCCTGCCAGGGCCGCTCCACTGGGCACGGCTTTGGGGCTGGCACTTGGTTCTGCCTCTGGTCAGTCTCCTGTGGCGGCATCACCCTTTCTAAGGCCTGCCTCCGATCGTGCGTGTCTGGTCGCGCCTCTTCCCCGAACGGCTCAGCCTCGCTCCCTTTTCTGCCCAGTCTGCAAGATCCGCCTTCTGCTGTCTCTCTTCGAGCCTCAGACCCTCACAAAGGCCTTTAAAGAGCTTTGCCCGCTGCAACGCTGCCCCCAGCATGGCCCAGCCCTGGCACAGTCCCCCCAGTGCACAGGTGCCAGTCCCCTATAATCGGATGCAACCCTTGGATCCCATCTGCATCCATACCAGCCGGGTCTGGGCAGGGGGTAGTCCCTTCAGGGCTCCTCAAGCAATCTTCTGGGGTTAGAACGCCCCACTGGGCCCCGCCCTGAAATGCGGGACCCTACAGATGCCTGTGGCAGGGAAGCCAAGGACAGGGGTGCTCTCTCCCCCTCCTGCCCCCCCACCCCAGCAGCAGGGGAATTCCCGGTGGATTTTCAGGAGAGAATCCAACCATGAGACACCCCCTCTCAGCCCCCGCCCTGTGTTTTCACTGGCCCTGATCCAGCCTCACAGTCAAAGATCAAGTGACTGGGGGGGTTGTGTGTGTCACAACTCCACGGGATCTGTGGCTTTTAAGCGGTCTGGTGGAGGAACCCCATGAGTGTGCCCCCTCCTCACCTCGTGTCCTGACCTGCCCTCCAAAAGCAGACTTAGCCCTTTGCCCTCCACTGGGTAACAATGTGAAGTTTAGGGGGAAACTGAGGCACACATCGGCGTCATAAACATATCACAGAAAATCCCCACTTTGTCACAGGGGGCTTTTTGTCTGGCTTGTTTACACTTTGAGCTTCACCCCACCCACCCAGACGGAACAGGTATGTCAGCCCTTGCTCACTCTGCAGCTCCAGCCCTGAACTGTCTGCGTCTCCTGGCTCTGGTCCAGTGGTTCTCCACCAGGGGGATACGCAGAGGTCTTCCGGGGGTACATCAACTCATCTAGACATTTGCCTGGTTTTACAACAGGCAGGCTACGTAAACAGCACGAGCAAAGTCGGTGCAAACTAAAACGTCACACGGACACAATGAGAAAGGAAGCAGCAGGTCAGGAATAGCGCGCTGGGACACTTTTGTATTTTGATGTCTGCTTTTGTAAGCAGGTCGTTTTTAAGTGAGGTGAAACTTGCGGGTACGCCAGACAAATCAGGTGCCTGAAAGGGGTACAGTCATCTGGAAAGGTTGAGAACAGCTGCTCTGGTCAGTTTCACGCAGCAGTCAGGGGCCTGTAACTTACCTCCCTAGAGCTCTGTGGGAGGGGAAGTGCCAGGGAAAGATACAAACTTCCAACTTGTTCCAGACAGAGCGGCACCAGGGGGGCAGGTGCAATAGACACATAAACAGAAAAACACCAGAGGCCCCAAAACAATGCCGAAAGCAGGTTATTATTAATCAGGCTTGTTAGGGTCGTGCCTAAGGCTCCCACTGAGATGGGGGCCCCATTGCACTTGATCTGCACAGGGTAACAAAAGGTCTCTGACCCAAAGAACTGACACTGGAGATAGAGCAGACCAGGATGAGGCCAGGGTAGAGCAGAGGGAGCACTGAGAGGGCAGCACCAGGGAAATTAAATGCAAGACACCCTTGAAATGCCAACCAATCCAAGGTCCGGGTGCCGCACTTTGCTCTGAAGTCAATGGGGCTCCTCCTGGACATAATGTTGCATACATGTGGGTTTGCAGGATTGAGCCCCAAACTGGACTATTCCAGAATGTGAGGTGCCTCGACAGAGGCTAACTTGGCCCAGCTGTGAGTCTGCGAAAGTGTTTTTTTCTATTCTGGTTTTCCTTGGCAAGGTTAGCATTTTAATGAGCTGGTCAGGACAGTTTCTCTTGAATGAGGAAAACAAGACGACACATGATGCGAGCTGGCTAAATTTAAGGTTTAACCTTAATTGCTCAAATGTCCTAATATTGATTGCTTGATATTTTAACCTGCATTCGTTCTGGAGCTTTTCTGCATTTAATTTCCCTGTCTTTTCCTAGGCATTGTCCACATGGGGAATTCTGGTATAACTCAGGTATTCTGTAATATGCCCCCTCCAAACAGTCTATTCAACAACAAAAAATCACTTTATTCCAACATAAATAAATATCCCCCCCCCCCCCCCCCCGGGTGGGGGGGGAGAGAGAGAGATAGCTCAGTGGTTTGAGCTTTGGCCTGCTAAACCCAGGATTGTGAGTTCAATCCTTGAGGGGGCCATTTAGGGATCTGGGGCAAAAATTGGGGATTGGTCCTGCTTTGAGCAGGGGGTTGGACTAGATGACCTCCTTAGGTCCCTTCCAACCCTGATATTCTATGATTCTATGAATAAGTATTTCACTCAATAGAAATTCCAGGATAACTCAGGCGTTCCGGAATAACTCCTTGTATGCACACTCTATTCCAAAATCATCTGAGAAACAGGGAGGTGGCAAAATTTGCAGATGATACAAAACTTCTCAAAATAGTTAAGTCCCAAGCAGACTGCAAAGAAATCTCACCAAACTGGGTAACAAAATGGCAGATGAAATTCAATGTTGATAAATGCAAAGTAAGGCACATTGGAAAACATAATCCCAACTATTCATGCAAAACGATGGGGTCTAAATTAGCTGTTACCGCTCAAGAAAGAGACCTTGGAGTCATTGTGCAGTGGCAGTCAAAAAAGTTAACAGAATGTTGGGAATTATTAAGAAAGGGGTAGATAATATGTAAGGCCCTACCAAATTCATGGCCATGAAAAACATGTCACGGTCCATGAAATCTGGTCTTCCCCCGTGAAATCTGGACTTTTGTGTGCTTTTACCCTCTACTGTACAGATTTCACCGGGGAGACCAGCGTTTCTCAAAGTCAGGGTCTTGAGCCAAAGAGCGTTGCGGGGGGGGGGGGGGGGGGGGTGTCGCAAGTTTACTTTAGGAGTATTTCCACCTTTACTTCTGCCCTGCCTTCAGAGCTGAGCTCTCGGCCCGCAGCCACTGTTTTACAGCTGACCAGCTCTGAAGACAGTGCAGAAGTAAGGATACCAGTAGCACAACCCCTACAATAACCCTGCAACCCCCAAATACTCCTTTTTGTGTCTAGACACCTACAATTACAACATCCTGAGATTTCAGATTTAAGTAGCTGAAATCAGGAAATTTACCATTTTTAAAATCCTATGACCATGAAATTGACCAAAATGGACTGTAAGTTTGGTAGGGCCCTAATAATAAGACAGAAAACTTCATATTGCCTCTATGTAAATCCATGGTACGCCCACATCTTGAATACTGCGTGCAGACCTGGTTGCCCCATCTCAAAAAAGATATACTGGAATTGGGAAAGGTTCAGAAAAGGGCAACAAAAATGATGAGGGGTATGGAAAAGCTTCTGTATGAAAAGAGATTAATAAGTGTCACGGAGTCCCCAGGTGATGCTCTGGAACTGCTCCCTACGAAGCCAGGCAGGACTCTGGGGAAGTCTCCTTTCTGTGAGCAGACTGTCTTCAGGACACACAGCTCACACAGCTTCCACTTTCCTGGGTCTGATCTCGGAGCATTCAGCATCCTCTGCCCCTCCGTGCGCTTCCCCCAGCGAGTCTGCTCAGGCGGAGTCCTGGAGAAGCCAGAGGGTCCTGCCCCCCAACTTCGCAGTCAGACGTGACTCTCAGCCAGCCAGTAAAACAGAAGGTTTATTAGACCACAGGAACATGGTCTAAACCAGAGCTTGTAGGTGCAGAGAACAGGATCCCTCAGCCGGGTCCATTTTGGGGGGCAGTGAGCCAGACAACCACGTGTGCACTTCACTCCATGTCCCAGCCAGCCCCAAACTGAAACTCCCTCCAGCCCCTCCTCCTCTGGGCTTTGTCCCTTTCCCCGGGCCAGGAGGTCACCTGATTCCTTTGTTCTCCAACCCTTTAGCTCTCACCTTGCAGGGGGGAAGGCCCAGGCCATCAGTTGCCAGGAAACAGGGTGTTGGCCATTCTCTGTATCCAGATCCCTGCACACACCTGCCCTCTAGGGCTCTGCAATGATCATACACCCTTATCCTACCACCTAGAGACAAGAACTGCATAGGGGAAACTGAGGCACCCCCACACTATTCAGAGGAAACATTAAGAACAGTCCCGCTTCATCACAATAAGATTAGGACTTTTCAGCTTGGAAAAGAGACGATTAAGGGAGGATATGACAGAAGTCTACAAAATCATGACTGGTGTAGAGAAAGTAAATAAAGAAGTGTTATTTACTCCTTCTCATAACACAAGAAGTGGGGGTCACCCAATGAAATTAATAGGCAGCAGGTTTAAAACAAACAAAAGGAAGTATTTCTTTAAACAATACACAGTCAACCTGTGGAACTCCTTGCCAGAGGATGTTGTGAAGGCCAAGACTATAACAGGGTTCAATAAAGAACTAGATACGTTCATAGAGGATAGGCCCATCAATGGTTATTAGTCAGTATTGGCAGGGAGGGTGTCCCTAGCCTCTGGTTGCCAGAAGCTGGGAATGGGTAACAGGGGATGGGTCACTTGACGATGACCTGTTCTGTTCATTCCCCCTGGGGCACCCGGCATTGGCCGCTGTCGGACGGCAGGATACTGGACTAGATGGACCTTGGTCTGACCCAGTATGGCCCTTCTTATGTTCTTATGACTTTATTCCAGAATATTTACTCTGCCTTGGAGTTATGCTGGAATACCTAGAGTGGAATAACTACTTTGGTACAGATATGCTGGTCAGTTTACCTTAAGGAGGGGACTGGTGGGAAAGTGACCATGTCCATTACTTTTTACGGACCTCCTCCCTTTAGCATCTCTGTCAATCTTTGCAACTGATGAGGGCAGGTTTTAGCAGATATGTGTGTGGGGTTTGGGTTTTTTTTTAAAAAGAAAACGGAAAAGTGTTAACAGGCTGGAGCAGAAAAGGCCTCTTTAAACATTTTTAAAAGTCTTTAAAAAGCTTTCAACTAATGCTGTTCAGACTCGGTTTGATGGTTAAATCTGAGTGAGATAAAAAGCAGCCACATCTGAGACTTTTGTGGATGTTTTCGTGACACCAGCGTAAGCCATGCCTGCTCAGTGTGGCACTCCGCCCCCTTCAAGTGGTGGCTAGGCCAGCTACAGATTGATGAGTAGATCCCTGAGTAGCTCCACATCCAAGCCAGGAGCCCGCAGACATAGTCTTGTGGCTATAAAGCGGCGATCCGCAGATTTGCAGGGCTCTAGGGATGAGCTTGCTACAACCGCCGCTAAGAGAGGGGTGGCTTTTAGCTCAGGCAGTAGAGGCTCCCACATCAAGGTCAAGGGATCCCACGTTCGATCGTAGCCGCTGACAGCGTTACCCGAGGCCAGGGGCAGTCAATAGGCAGACCCCAGGCCAACTCCGGACCAGCAGACACTTTTGAATGGACCTCGAGATCTTTTTATTTACTTATGATGATCATTATTGTTGGTTTATTTTTATTATTTTCTCTGGAGTCTGGATCTTGACTATACCTGGACCAAGAAATTTGGACCTTGGCAAAAAATAACGGACTGCCCCTGGGTGGGAGGTGAGCTTCTGGAGCAGAAGGGAGGGAAAATGGAATTCAGTTTTCTAGAAGAGGGGTGCGTCTGATGCCCAGTAGATTTGCTATAGCTGAACCTTGATATTTAGCTCATTAATCTCCGGTGTGGGATGCTTTTCTGTTTTGATTTCCGGCCCTTTAAATTGGAGACTCCACCTCCTTGCACTGGATGGGCACAGTGCAGCCTGCTGGCAATGCTGCCTACTGCAGGCCACGCCTATTAAAGGAGCAGGGGTCGAGGAGCTTTTTGCAGAGTAGGGGGCTTCTCTGATGAGCACCATGCTTCCCGACTGGCTTTCCGGGACACCTTCTCCACCTGTCACGATCGCGCATGACTTCAACATGTGGCGGGACTACCTGAACCTGTCAAAGGTTCTTGGCGAAATCATTGAGGAGCACAGAAGGGGGTCCAGGAGCCTCCTAACCTGTGAGACTGCAGATCTCTGCCTGCCAGGGACCCCCCTTCAAATGCCTCCGGGGGATGCCTCGAGCCTGAAGTCATCGGGATGGAACAGGAGCAATGGCAGCAGCTGTCCGCAAAGTGGGCAGAACAGGGCGGCCACCCCTCAGACGCCCGGCAGACTCCTATGCAACTTCTGCAGACACAACGGGGAGTCCAAGAGGGTCTACTCCTCCCACTTGCTGAAGCAAGCCGATGGCATCGTGCTGTGTCCCATCCTGCGCAACTACGTGTGCCCGGTGTGTGGTGCCACGGGCGATGGGGCCCACACGCTGAAATACTGCCCGCACAATCAAGAGAAGCAGTCCCTCTACTGCAAAGGTGGACGCAACTCGGCTGGCTTCATAGTGAGACGGTGAACGGCAGGGGAAGAAACCACCTCCACCCTGGGACCTTTCACCGGGGAGCCACCAGAAGGGGCTTGGAACTGAAGTCTATTTTCTACCCTTTGTTTCCGAGTTTGCGTTTCAAGTCCAGGGTGGATTTGACTCAGCCACGCAGAAAGTCGCCCTGGTTTCTTTAAATCCCCACAGCAGCCTGGTTTTCGTTTCCCTGACTTCGGGCGGAAGAGAACCAGTGCCAACGAACCGGAAGTTTCGTAGTTTTGCCCTTGGCCTGCTAACTCATGCGGAGATTTAATTTTCAGCATTTGCAGACGAGGCAGCATCCGTCGGGGTAGATGGGTGCAAGGCTTTTGTCTTTGGTAGATTTGTTTTGTTTGAAACTTCTTTTCCCCACCAAGTGTTATTCGTTTTGTTTTACGCATCACAGGAATCACGAGGACTTTTAAATGTGAAGTTTACTTTAAAATCATGTCAGAAAAAGAACTGAATTCTAATATACGCAGCTACGTCATGTTTTAACTGATTTTGTTATTACAACATGTTGCGGGGGGGAGGGATTGTTCTCTCGGTGTTATGAGATTTGAGGGTTTGTTTATGAGAGTTATTTTTCATTAAAAAATGAAACACTCCCTTATCCCCTTTCCCTTCTGTTTAATAAACAGCACTGTTGTTCTAGCAGACGGTTGTGTGTTTGATCGGCTTTTCCTCTGCGTGGCTCTGGGAGAGATCTCCTTTCCGGCTAGCAATCGAGGGTGAGCCCCTTGTCTCCCCGCTTTTATTCTGGGCGGCGGCTGGGAGGGAGATGTGCACGGCCCCCTGCGAAGCTTTCTCAGCCCTGCACTGCTGGGGACCCCCTTGGTGGGAAGGGATTTCTGTTTCCATGGCCCCACTCCCTCTCGCACTCCCTGGAGATTTGGGGGGATCTTGACCCCCGTCCTGCTAGAAACCAGCCTGACTCACTAACTTTCCCCCGCAAGCAAGTGAAGGGACTTGGGCCAGAAGCAGCGTCCCAGTGTCCACACATTCAGTGCTCTGGCCTGCTGTGGGCCCACTTTCCTCTCCCTCAGCGGGACCCTCTTCAGTCTCCTCTACCAGCTACAACGAGGGGACCCCCCAGCTGCTTGGCTATGAAGCCCGATATGCCCAGAAGACCCCAACAGGAGCCCTGGCTTTGCCTCTCCCATCCCTACATGTCCCGGCCCTGCCCCCTCTGCCCTGGTGTGACCCCACTGCCCCAAACTGGCTACTGTTTTCCAAGGGGGTCGGAGGAGCAGGGCTGCTCTGGGGCTGGGCAGATGCTGAGAGGATGGCTGCTGAGGGCGGGGAGACCAAGGAGGAGGGGGAAGGCAGAGTGGGGAGCTCTGCTAGGGAGCATGGTCCCTGGAGCCTGTGCACCCCATATTGTGATGTAGAAAACATGCCCCAGCAGAGGAGCTGAATGTGTCCTGCCACAGAGAGCCAGATTAGGGGTGGCTGCATGCATTGGAGGTAAAGATTAACGGGCACTAGGGGGCTCGGCTGCCCCAATAGCAAGAGAGATGTAAGGACGGGTGAGTTCTCAGGCAAGGTCTCTCACCAAAGGCTCTTAAACAAAGTAGGCAGTCATGGAATAAGAGGGAAGATCCTCTCACGGATCAGTAACTGGTTAAAAGATAGGGAACAAGGGGTAAGAATAAATGGCCAGTTTTCAGAATGGAGAGAGGTAACTAGTGGTGTCCCCCAGGGGTCTGTACTGGGACCAGCCCTATTCAACATAGTCATAGATGATCTGGGAAAAGGGGTAAACAGTGAGGTGGCAAAATTTGCGGATGATACAAAACTGCTCTAGACAGTTAAGTCCAAAGCAGACTTTGAAGAGTTACAAAAAAGGGAGCTCACAAAGCCGGGTGACTGGGCAACAAAATGGGAGATGAAATTCAGTGGTGATAAATGCAAAGTAATGCACACTGGAAAACATAATCCCAACTATTCATACAAAATGATGGGGTCTAAATTAGCTGTCGCCACTCAAGAAAGAGATCTTGGGGTCATTGTGGATAGTTCCCTGAAAACATCCACTCAGCATGCAGCAGCCGTCAAAAAAGCCAACAGAATGTTGGGAACCACTAAAGGGAGAGATAATAAGACAGAAAATATCATATTGCCTCTGTATAACTCCATGGTACGCCCACATCTTGAATACTGCATCCAGATGTGGTCGCCCCATCTCAAAAAAGATATATTGGAATTGGGAAAGGTTCAGAAAAGGGCAACAAAAATGATTAGGGGGACGGAACAGCTTCCGCATGAGGAGAGATTAATAAGACTGGGACTTTTCAGCTTGGAAAAGAGACAACTAAGAGGAGATGAGATAGAGGTCTATACAATCATGACTGGTGTGGAGAAAGTAAATAAGGAAGTGTTATTTACTCCTTCTTGTAACACAAGAACTAGGGGTCACTCAATGAAATAAATAGGCAGATTTAAAACAAACAAAAGGAAGTCAATGCATAGTCAACCTGTGGAACTCTTTGCCAAAGGATGTTGTGAAGGCCAACATTATAACAGGGTTCAAAAAGGAACTAGATAAGTTCATGGAGGATAGGTCCATCAATGGCTATCAGCCAGTATGGGCAGGGATAGTGCCCCTAGCCTCTGTTTGCCCAAAGCTGGGAATGGGGGATGGATCACTTGATGATGACCTGTTCTGTTTCTTCCCTCTGGGGCACCTGGCATTGGCCATTGTCGGAAGACAGGACACTGGGCTAGATGGACCTTTGGTCTGACTCAGTATGGCTGTTCTAATTTTCTGAAGGGGGTGGTGGGGGTTGAGGGGTGACAGGGGTCCCTGCAAGGATGCTAGATCGGATCACAATGGGGCCAAATCCAAAGCAGCATCTCCCAAGGGAATCACCCTAAAACCTGAGATATTTCCCTAGCAAATTGCCTAGATACTGTGCTGGCCACCGCAAAACCAGGACATCCTTGCGTGTGACAGAGATGCAGGGAATGGGATGGTGGGGGAGGAAAGTGGTGCTCTGCCCCCACAACCCAAGCTCCATCTATAAGCTTCAGTTTTGCCCAGTCACTCGCTGATGTGCATAGTGTGCAGGTTTAATCAGCAGCAAAATAGTTGAGAACTGTGACCTTTTTAAGCCTCAGTTGTTAACAACTCACACAAAAGAGCTGGAGCTCCTGTTTCAGGCTGGCTGCAGACTCAGGCAGAGGTCACTGGAGCCGTTATACACTTTGAAGTTGTCTTCGGTAGCCAGGAAGGTGAGAGGCTTGTTACTAAAGAGAGCTCAGATCTCTGAGCATACAATGGGCCTGTGATGGGGTGACAGGGCTGCCCTGGCCATGTGAATTCCCAGTGGGAAACCCCTTCTCCCGGGGGTTTGCTAGCTGGGGAGCAGCCTGGTGGTGCCCTCCGGCGTATCTACCACTCCTCCCACTTTAGTGTCATCTGCACTATCTCTTATCCTGTCCCCAGTCGCTCCGCCGAGGCTGATGCTCTGATCCCGCTTTGCTTCCCAGCCCAGGGAGCCAGGACAGGGATTTAGAGGAGCGGCCCCTCGGTGAGCTCGAACTCACAACCCCGCGCTCCAAAGCGCCCGCCTGGAGCTCCAGGGGCCAGGCCGGGTGCAATGCGCCGAGCAGCCACTAGAGGCCCTCGCCCCGCGGCTCCCGGCTCCCGAGAAGTAGAAACTACATTGGGACTGACGGCGATGAAAGAGGCGGGTTCTGAGTGGGCGGGACTGTGAGGGGGATTGGCAGCCAGTGGGGACCCAATGGAAACTCTGAGTGTTAGTCGGCGA
This sequence comes from Caretta caretta, assembly GCF_965140235.1. Classification (NCBI taxonomy): domain Eukaryota; kingdom Metazoa; phylum Chordata; order Testudines; family Cheloniidae; genus Caretta; species Caretta caretta. The sequence goes on from NC_134228.1 coordinate 5,946,803, forward strand.
GGGGTGGAAGGGTTCTGCGGTTGATGGACGGCCGCTGAAAACCAGTGGCCGCGCAGGCTTGGGCGGAGGAGGCGGGCCTTGCATGTGACAGACAGAGGCTTCGAGCCAATGGCCAGCCGGCGGCAGTTGGTCGGCAGCCAATGGGAGCGGAGCGGGGGGCTGGGGGGCAGGGTCCTGTCAGGGGAGGCGGCGGTTGGGCTGAGCCGGCGGCCGAGGCGGTGAGTGACCCGGGTCTGTATCGGCCCCCTCCGTGGAGACTCCCCCAGGCACGTGATCGCCCGAGCCCCCTCCCCTATAGTGCCCCCTCAGCACCCCTCCCCCCCGTGGGGACCCCCTGGCACGTGATCCCCCTGCATCCCTTCCCCCCGTGGGGGAGCCCCCCGGAACCCCCTCCCCCCGTGGGGATCCCCTGGCACGAGATCCCCCTGCATCCCTTCCCCCCGTGGGGGAGCCCCCCGGAACCCCCTCCCCCCGTGGGGATCCCCTGGCACGAGATCCCCCTGCATCCCTTCCCCCCGTGGGGGAGCCCCCCGGAACCCCCTCCCCCCGTGGGGATCCCCTGGCACGAGATCCCCCTGCATCCCTTCCCCCCGTGGGGGAGCCCCCCGGAACCCCCTCCCCCCGTGGGGACCCCCTGGCACGTGATCCCCCTGCATCCCTTCCCCCCGTGGGGGAGCCCCCCGGAACCCCCTCCCCCCGTGGGGATCCCCTGGCACGTGATCCCCTGGTGCCCCCTCCCCCATAGCGTCCCCCCCCGGAACTCCCTCCCCCCCATGGGGACTCCCTGGCACGTGACCTCGCTCCTGGTCTGTGACCTCCGGATCCCCTCCTCCCCCCGAGTTTCCCTCCATGCCCGGGGGGGGGGGAGGGCATTGCTATTTCCTGTCCCCTAGCTTCCCTTTCCCTAAACCCCTTCCCATGGGGTCCCCCATTGCTGCTCCCCCCCCCCCCGTGCACCTCCCTGCCATGGGGCTCCCCTGCCCGGTATCCCCCCACCCCAGAGTCCCTGTTCTTCACCCAGCACCTCTCCGCACCCCACGGTACCAGGGTTTGGGGCAGCCAGGGGTGAGGGGTGGGGTTTTTTTGGGGGGGGGGTTGACCACCTGCCCCCACATTTGCCATTGTTGGGGTTCCCCAAGAACTTGGTCCGACTCAGGTGCCTTTATTTGGCCTGCTGCGAAGCTATGCTGAGCTTATCAGACGCAAATGAAGGGGGTGGGTAGAGGGCGCACCAAAGTTACACCTGCTACGGCATTTTTACTGGTTTCAGAGGAGCAGCCGTGTTAGTCTGTATTCGCAAAAAGAAAAGGAGGACTTGTGGCACCTTAGAGACTAACCAATTTATTTGAGCATGAGCTTTCGTGAGCTACAGCTCACTTCATCGGATGCATACTGTGGAAAGTATAGAAGATCTTTTTATACACACAAAGCATGAAAAAATGGGTGTTTACCACTACAAAAGGTTTTCTCTTCCCCCACCCCACTCTCCTACTGGTAATAGGGGTGGGGGGAGAGAAAACCTTTTGTGGTGGTAAACACCCATTTTTTCATGGTTTGTATGTATAAGAACATCTTCTGTATTTTCCACAGCATGCATCTGATGAAGTGAGCTGTAGCTCACGAAAGCTCATGCTCAAATAAATTGGTTAGTCTCTAAGGTGCCACAAGTCCTCCTTTTCTTTTTGCGACATTTTTACTAACTCTAATAACACCTGCGTTCAGAGCGGTACACGGCGTCACAGGCTTCGGGATGAGCACGGTCACTTTTGGGGAGCCGGTCCCCATACAGCCTGCTCTGTCCAGGTATAACGTTCCCGGTTCATCTCTTCCATGGGCCGTAGCACCAGCGTGCTGCGTATCGTAGCTATGACAGACATCCTGACTCCAGCACGCTGCTTGTTAAGCCCCTGTTTGTACTGTGGCCTTCCATGCACCTTCCTAGTCATGTCCACTAAGAAATGAGCTGTGTGGGTCAGGATGGAGCTGTGTGACAGGTGGGGGACAGTGCTGCGTGGCGGATCCCCTCTGGGCTGGTGGGAGCCAGGAGGCAGCCCCGGAGCAGCAGCTCTGCCCTTTCCGCGGTGGCATTTGCCTCCCTCTACACCTAGTGGTGGGGCAGCAGCAGCCCTGCTTGCCGCCTCTGTACCTGGCTTTGAGAGTGAGTGGAGCCATCACGGCTACAGCTCGGATGCAGCCAGCCTGTTCTCAGCTGGGAGAAGCTGCAGCCAGCTTCCTCCAAGGGTTGTCCTCCTGGGAGCAGAGGCGGCAGGGGGTGGGGAGCTCTGGCCCTTGCTGTACTGGGAGGGTGGACTCTGGTATGGAAAGAGTTGGGAACCTCTGGCATAGCCCTGTCAGGACTGCTGCTTTCCCAGCTGGACAGCGGCCCCGGCAAGCACCCAACCACTCGCTCGGCCCTAGAGCAGTGGTTCTCAAACTTTTTTTTTCGCAGACCACTTGAAAATTGCTGCGGGTCTCAGTGGAGCACTTAAAGATCTTCCCAAATGTTGTTTGTACCGTTAGCTAATTATTGTAAAGCGCTTTGGATAAAAGTGCTATATTAAAAAAACCTTAATAATAATTAACGTTTTTTGGTTCTACAAATAAAAGCACCCAACTCGTATTTTAATCTCAGTAGTCTTACCTTTCTAATGCGATGGCTGTGCCCTCTCTCCCCCACCACAGCAGCCCCCGAGCTGGGGCTGGGAAGGAGGGGGGTCTCGCCCTCTTCCCCCACCACAGCAGCCCCCGAGCTGGGGCTGGGAAGGAGGGGGGTCTTGCCCTCTTCCCCCACCACAGCAGCCCCCGAGCTGGGGCTGGGAAGGAGGGGGGTCTCGCCCTCTTCCCCCACCACAGCAGCCCCCGAGCTGGGGCTGGGAAGGAGGGGGGTCTCGCCCTCTTCCCCCACCACAGCAGCCCCCAAGCTGGGGCTGGGAAGGAGGGGGATCTTGCCCTCTCTCCCCCACCACAGCAGCCCCCGAGCTGGGGCTGGGAAGGAGGGGGGTCTTGCCCTCTCTCCCCCACCACAGCAGCCCCTGAGCTGGGGCTGGGAAGGAGAGAAGTCTCTCCCTCTCTCCCCCACCCTTCATTCTCTTGTGTGCAGTCACCCAGGCATGCACCTTAGAGGGAACTATCCATGAACCACTTGAATGGAGCTTGCAGACCACAGTTTGAGAACCTCTGTCCTAGAGCATTGGGTCAGTGCAGTTGTACCAGGCTGTGTTGCAGGGTGGTGAAGCACTGGAATAAGTTGCCTGGGGAGATTGTGGAATCTCCATCATTAGAGCTTTGTAAGAGCAGGTTGGACAAACATTGCCATTGCTGTCACTTCCCAGGACCAGCGGTGGGACCTGTAGTACAGTCAGACAACACAGTTTGAAAAACACCTGAGCCTGCCTGGGCTACAGCGCGTGCTGCCGGGGAACTCTGCTCCCCGGCGCATGTGCGCAGTGGTTCTAATCTACATTGTCGCTGTGCCGGCTCACGGGCTTGGCCTGTGCATCCTGCTGGTGAACAGAATTGTAGATTTTTGTGGCCAGAAAGGACCATTCTGTTCATCCAGTGTGACTTCCTGCCGAGCCCCAGCTGGAGCGTCACACCCCCAGTAATCTCTGTATCAAGTCCACCATTTTGGTGTGAGCTACAGCAGATCTTTCAAGAAGATACCCACGCTTGATTAAAGGACCCCAAGTGATGGAGAATCTCTCTTGTCTCTGGGTGTGTTGTCCCAGTGAGTAGTTAACTTCCTTGTTAAAAGATTGTGCCTTATTTCTAGCCTGAATTTGTCCAGCTTCAGCCACTGGATCTCAGGCTGCCTTTGTCAACTGGTATAAAGAGCTGCCTACTCTCAGAGATCTCCTCCCCTTGGAGGTGCCGACCACCAGGGTCAAATCACCGCTTAATCTTGGATTAAACAGATTGAGCTTCCTTCGGGTTTGTCTGCACTTACTGAAATACTGATTCTGGAGTAGTGACTTTGGTGTAAATCCCCATGTGGACACTCGTATTCTGGAATAAGAGTGGATTAAGATATATTGGAATAAGGCATTTGTATTTTGGAAACAAAAGTGTTGATGGGGAGACTTATATTCAAATAACTACACCAGAAGAGCTATTTCGGTGAGTGTCCCTGCACAGAGAAGCCCTTAATCTTTTGCTATGAGGCAGCTTCTCCAGATCTGGAAACAGTCCAGCAGCTCTCTTCTGAACCCTCTCCAATTTGTGAGCATCCTTTTGGTTTGACTAAAGCCAAAGACATCACCTAGAGACTCTACACCTTGCTATTCCCCTGCTTACACTTCCAAGGATCACGGTCACCTTGTTAGTGGAGTAGGCTGTACACGCCCAGTGACAGGACAGTCCGGGGCTCGTGTGTGTTATCTGAACAGGCCGAGTCTTTGCGGAAAGCGCTCTGGATCTGAGGGATGGAATTCCCCAGCATGGGGTACTCTGCCATGGGTGGCTGGAGCAAGTCCTGAACTAACAGAGGAAGGAGACAGGCACACAGGCCCAGCTAGGCCTGACATCTGATCCGTTCCCACGGGATAGTGTAACTTGCAGCGTGGTGCTGTACGGACTGCTGCCCCTCAGTCCCGACCCTGTTCCCTGACTCAATTGCTGCTGTCCCAGCCTTGGGCTCCCCCTCCCCCCCCCCCCCCCCCCGGAGCTCTGCCAGTGCCCCTCAGGCCCAATCTGCAGCCACCTGTGCCCAAACCCTGGGCTCCCTCCACACACAGCTCTTCCATGCCCTTCAATCCTGACCCACATTCCCCCTAGCATCCCAGCCCTGGGCTCCCTTCATTGCCATGCCCCACAATGCTGACCCGCAGCCTTGGGCTTCGCCCCCCACTCTCCTCATGCTTCTCATTCCCACCCCACAGCCCCCTGCCATCCTAGTCCCGGGCTCCTGAGTGTCAATCCCAATTCCTGTGAACTCCCTCTCCGGCCGCAGGGTTGCCTGGGAACGCAGGGCCAGAGCACTGAGGGCTCACCATGGCCAAGCTGCAGGGGCTTCAGGCTGACTACGTCTTCCGCGGCACGGAGCACGTTGTGAGGATGACCGTGAACGGGAGCGTCCTGGAGGTGGAAGTGGAGGACCGGCTCACCACCGATCAGTGGAGAGGAGAGTTTGATGCTGCCTGTGAGTGTCCTGCCAAGCCCATTACATGGGTCACCCCCTGTGAGGGCTGTATCAGCTGGGGGAGGGAGCAACAAGGGCCAGGGGACATTTAGGGATCTGGGGCAAAAATTGGGGATTGGTCCTGCTTTGAGCAGGGGGATGGAATAGATGACCTCCTGAGGTCCCTTCCAACCCTGATATTCTATGATTCTATGACTCCTGGATTCTATCCCCAGCTGCGGGAGGGGTGTCGTGGTTAGAGCAGGGGGCTGGGAGTCCAGGACTCCTGGGTTCTATCCCCAGCTCTGAGAGGGAGTGGGGTCTAGTGGATAGAGCAGGGGAGTGTCTAGGACTCTTGGGTTTCCTTCCAGTTCCCAGAAGAAGTGCAGTCCAGTGATACGCTCAGAGGGCTGGGAGTCCCAGACTCCTGGGGGGAGCTGAGCCTGACCTTGCCTGACAAGGGTCTCTCCCTGTTTCATTTGCTCCCAGTCATTGAAGATTTAACTCACAAGACCGGGAACTTCAAGCAGTTTGGGATCTTCTGCAGCATGCTGGAGTCTGCCCTGAGCCAGGTGAGGCCTGCAGAGCTCATGGCTAACATTCCCCTGGGGCACATGCACCTGGCCCAAGGGCAATGGGAGAAGGGGATCTGGGCTGCCACGGGTCTCGCTGGACAGCTCACTAGGAGCCCAAGGGTCCCTCCTGTTCTGTGGAAAAATGGAGCTGGCTGTAACAGCCAGCTGCCTCGCATGCCCACCCCATCCCACTGGACTGCTGTCACTCGCTCTAGTGCAGAGTGGCATGGTGGGAGCTGTCCTCTTTCGGGGCAGCCCCATGGCCAGCCACACTCTATCCCCACCACCACCTCCCTCACTGTGAGTGCAGCACGAAGGGCTGGGCTGGTGCGTCCCTCTGAGTCAGCACGTCTCCTGCCCCCTCCCCCCCGCAGAGCAGCGAGTCGGTCACCTTGGACCTCCTCACCTACACTGACCTGGAGGCGCTGAGGAGCCGGAAGATTGGGGTGGGCCCGAGGCACGCGCCCTCTGCTTCCAAGTCCTCGCTGCTGAGCTCCAAGCGCTATCTCATCCTCATCTACTCCGTCGAGTTTGACAGGTAAGGGCAGCTCGGAGCGGTGGGTGGACTAGGAAGACAGCAGCAGCTTGGGCTTAGTGGTGGATCATCAGGTGAAGGCCTCTCTCAGTGCAACACCTTGGCCAAAACGGCTGCCGCAGTCCTGGGCTGCATCACCAGGGGGATCTCACGTAGGAGCAGAGAGGGTATTTTCCCTCTGGATTTAGCTCTGATGCGGTCACTGCTGGGATCCCATGTCCCTCTCTGGTGTCCGCAACTCGAGAAGGATGTTGATAAATCGAGAGAGGTCAGAGAAGAGCCACAAGAATGACTGAAGGCTTAGAAACCCTGCCTTATAGTGAGAGACTCCAGGAGCTCCATCTGTTTAGCCTAACAAAGAGAAGGTTAATGGTGACTTGATCCCAGTCTTATCGGTACCTACCTGGGGAACAAATATTTGTTCAGGACTCTTCAAGGTAGCAGACTGAGGTCTTACAGGATCCAGTGGCTGGAAGCTGAAGCTAGACAAATTCAGGCTGGAAATTCAGGCTGTTAACCGTAATTAGCCATTGGAACAGTTTGGCAAGGGTCATGGTGGAGTCTCCATCCCTGGCAATTTTCAATCACAGTTGGATGTTTGTCAGAGAGATCTGCTCTAGCTCAAAGCGGAATTAATTCAGGGCAGGTCTCTCTGGCTGGGTTAACTAGGGGGTCAGATTAATAGCAGAAGGGACCTCTGTGATCTTCTAGTCTAATTAATTCTAGCTATTAATCTAACTGGAGGGGAGGGGTGATAGAGGGGGATGTGTAGCCATGTGACTGTAGCAACCTCAGGGCACGTGCTGATCCCAGCTGCCCCTGCCTCTTGCTTTTCCACAGGATCCACTACCCCCTCCCGTTGCCCTATGTGGGCAAGCCAGACCCTGTAGCGCTGCAGAAGGTCATCAGGGAGCTGAAGGAGGAGCTGGCTGTGCTGAAGGCCAAACCAGGCAGGGATTTCCGGGATGCGGAGATCCGCCGGCTGCGGGATGAGTGAGTGAGGGGAGGGACAGGGTGACGGGAGCCTCGGCGTTGAGCTGATTCCTCCCCCCAGGCTGTCTCGTGCAGCTGCCCCTGTGGACGACTTGGGGCACAGTCAGCTGTCCCAGCCGATCCACTATGCAAATGAGAATACCAGCTCCATGCTTCAGACTGACACTAAGGGAGGAGAGAGGTCTGGGTATTACTACAGAGGGCCTGGGAGCCAGGACTCCTGGGTTCTGTTCTGGGCTCTGCCACTGACTCACTGGGTGACCTGGAGTAAACCACGTCTCTCCGTGACTCAGTTTCCCCTCTGTAAAACGGGACCTAAGTGTGAATTAATGTTTGTCCAGTGCTCTGAGGTCTGCTGCCATGAGGGGATTCGCTATGTACAGTAAGCGTCATGTGTCACAGCGCCTCCTACTGGCAGTGCTGATCCCCTGCCTCCTTCTCTGCCCTGCGAGCCGCTGCGCCCCCTGACCACTGCCTGGGCATGTCTCTGCCTCCTCAGGCTGGGCCGGGTGCTGGAGGAGAAGCAGGAGGTGGAGTCGGCCCTGCTCAGGCTGCAGGAGGAGCTGAAGTTCTCCAGCAAGAGCAGCGCCGGGAAGGAGGTGAAGATCCTGAAGAAGATTGTCCAGAGCCTGGAGGAGGAGCTGCTGAAGGAGCGAACCAAGCACCAGCGAGCGGCCAGCAAGCGTCTGCAGGAGAACCGGCAGCTGGCTGACGAGGTGGGGTAGTGAACCCCTCGGCTGGGCCCTGGCACCAGGGCAACCCCCCCTCCGTCCCCATTTAGGTGATGGTGTAACAGCATTGCCCAGGTAGGGCCCCGCACCCAACCTGGCACTGGTGTGACGGCCTCCCCACACGCCTCCTGGTGCGACAGCCCCTTTTCTCTTCCTCCAGCCCTTCCCCCAGTGCTGGTGTGACATCGCCCCCCATAGACGAGAAGTCAGGACTCCAAATTCCTCAGCTGTGGAGCTAGAGCTTCCTAAAGGCGAAGATCTGAAGGAGAGACGAAACTTCCTTAGTGGAAGCAGCATGGGAGGGGAGTGGGGTCTAGTCGTCAGAGCAGGGGGCTGGGAATTAGGACTCCTGGGTCCTAGCTCCAGCTCTGGGAGGGAAGTGGGGTTGGAGCAGGGGGGCTGGGAGCTAGGGCTCCTGGGTTCTAAACCTGACTCTGCCACTGACTCATTGTGTGACCTTAGGCAAGTTGCTACCACTCTCCATGCCTCGGTTATCTTTTTTACAGTTCAAACATTTGTAATAAAAAATAGTATCAAGTGTTTGTATTCTGTGCTGTAACTGAAATCAATATATTTGAAAATGTAGAAAACATCCACAAATATTTAAATAAATGGTATTCTATTATTGTTTAACAGTGGGATTAAAACTTCGATAAATTGTTTGACAGCCCTAGTAATAATTATTACCCTGAGATCTTACATAGCACCGTATACCCGACAATTCCAAAGCCCTTGACTCTCTATACAGGGCTCACTTGCCCACCACTGAAATGCAGCCACCTCTGGGGTGGACCATGGCAGCTGTTTAACACAACACCATAGCACCCCAGTTCAGGGCAGGAAGTGAAGGGGAATGTTGCTGGCAATCATGTAGCCCTGCCCAGATTCCATTGTCTGTCTGCGCTGCAAGACTGTCTTTTGGGTCGATTTCGTGGGCCCGTTCCAGAGCATGTCCAGCAGCTGAAGAAATGAGATTTCTTCCCCTTCCTTGCAGCTGGCGGAGGTGAAAGCATCGGAGAGGAGCCTCCGGGTCCGAGTGAAGAGTCTGACCAATGAGCTGGCCTTATACAAGAAAGGGTGAGTGACACCAGCTGCTCTAGGCTGGATCAGGACCCTAGGCGAGGTTGAAGGAGATGCTTTTCATTCACCTGTCTAAGGATCCCGGCCCCTCTGTTGATACTCGAACCCAGGTTTTGCCCACTGGCTTTAAATACTGGTCCCCTGGTATTAGTGGATCGCTGATGCTACAGAGGAAGGATCAAACCCCCATAATGCGTCTGGCCAGTTGTGCGATGCTGGAAGATTGCTTCCCGTACTCTGCAGGGATTGTAATATGTTCTGATGCATGAGATCTCCTGCTAGGGGACAGGGTAAGGAGGATGGGGGACATCAGTCCTTAGTCACGGCTGTCTTGAAGGGTCAGTGGGGCTTCTGCAGGGCAGAGCCAGCCCTGGTGGCTGCATCTTTTTGATGGCACCTAGGGACACAGAATGTAGATCATGTTTGTGAGCTGGGGGATTGTGTCCTGGAAAGCAGTCACTCTGAAAAGCATCAAGGGGCCATGGTGGGAACCAGCTAACCAGGAGCTCCCAGGGCGATGCTGGGGCTAAGCGGGGAGCATGACCCTTGGTGGTCTAAGGGGGGGGGATATTGAGGAGGAGTGGGGTGGCAGGGCCATGTCTGTATCCAGCATTAGCGAGCCCATCTCTGGAGCGTGGGTCCCGTTCTGGTGTCCGCACATCCGAAAGGATTAAAGAGGATTCAGAAGGAGCCATGAGGACGAGCCGAGGGCTGGAAAACCTGCCTGTGAACATGAGAGCTGTGTGCTGGATCTGTTTAGTTTATCCCCGAGATGGTTCAGAGGTGACGCGATCCCAGTTTGTCAGCACCTCCTTGGGCAGGTGTGACAAGCCTCTGGGGTTCCCAGAGCTGTAAGTTACTGTGTTACCCCTCTCGGCCTCAGCAAGTGGGAGCTTTGCTGCTGCGAAACTGTGTTAGCTCCCGGGCACGCTGGCATGTCTGCCCCGCCGGCAAACTCACCCGGGCCCTGCCAGTGATCCCCATTCCCAAGTTCCCCAGAGATGTCTCTCTGCAGTGCCCCCTTCCTCCTTACTGTCATGCTCACAGAACCGTACCAAGCTCGCTGCTCCTTTAAAGAGCCCATCCACAGCCGCTTGTTACCTTAGTGGGGTTAACAAATCCTCTGTTTCAATCCAAGCTCTGAGCTGGGTTATGGGAAAAATAAAACGGGTGTATTAAGAAAAGGACACCAGTTTAAGGGATACCAAGTCTAAGGCATAAAGACACAAATGGTTACAACCAAACAGAAGAATACAATTCTAAGGCTTCAGTCTAACTTCAGCCATGAGAGACTTGTTCAAAGACGTTTCAACATGTTTGTTCAAAGACGTTTTCTCACCCGTCTTCCTTCAGCCTGGCTTCCCGAGTTCCCTCCCCCACATGTTAGAGCCCAGTAAACCTTGGAAACGTGCTGTTCGCGAGTAAGCCCAGACCCCTTTCTCTGCTGGAGCCTAGGTGTCAGGCTGTCTTCTTCCTGCTCGTTAGCTTTGTTTACCTTATATGTAAATGACCGTGTGTTGCCTTTGCCTGGCCACCAGGCTGGTCAGACAAGCAAATACACGTTCCTTTGTCTAAGGCAGATTAGGTTTATGTGTTGCTTGCCGAACGCATTTTCGGAAATCTAATGCACTTTGATAACCCTTCGTGCCCCCACTACGCCCTGGTTTTCAGGACCAGCGTGTTACCGTTTGTGCGTGATACCTCCCATGGCACCATTTAGACACAGATCATCTGGTCTGTGCAGTGAGTTTGTTAGGGCTGGCGAGAGCTGCCGGCACAGAGCAGTGAACCTGTGGCACGGGGGGAATTTCTGAGAGGGGAGGCTCTTCAGTCCAGCAGACAAAGGCAGAACAAGATCAGTGGCTGGAGCTGAAGCTAGGCAGATTCAGACTTGGAATAAGGCGCCAGTGTTTAACGGGGAGGGGAATTGACCATTGGAACCACTGACCCAGTGATGGGGATAGGGAGTGCTCCAGGGCTTGGAGACTTTCGCTGACATTGGATATCTCTGCTGTGGCTCGACTGTCAGATCTGGGCTGGATGCAGGGATACCTAGGGGGATTCTGTGGCCAGTGTGAGGCAGGAGGCCAGATTGGATGACCCGAACAGGCCCGTCTGTTCTTCACATCTAGGACTTTGACTGCTCCCTCCTTTTTTTCCAGGCGCTTAACCCCCACCGGCCCATCCCCTCAGAACCGATCGGCGTCCTCCCATGGCTTCAGTCACGCTGCCCCGGGCCGGAGCAGCGCTGCGGCCATGGCCCGAGAGGAGCGACGCTCCACCTCCAGGGAGCGCTCCAACTCCCGGGAGTGTGGCGGGGCCTGGCCAGTGAACCGGCCACGCTCCACGTCCAGAGAAGGGCGTGGCGGGAGCCAGACCCGACTCCCTCGCCAGTCACCATCACCCACAGGTGAGGGGGTAGGAGAGGAGCCATTGGGCGGGTCCCCTGCCCAGATCACAGGGCCTGGGGACCCTAGGTTGTCCTTCCCACGCTCCGACAGAGATGTCTCCAAGCAAGGTGAGAACCTTGGTCACATGCAGTGATGCGGGGGAGGTAGCAATCCCCCTCCCCCCCCAGTTCCTGCAGCTGAACGCTGAACAGTTTGGAGGGGTGGGGAAGGGTCTACCCAGCCTTTCTCCTCCAGGTGGCTGGTTCCGAGCCACTTCTCACTGTGATGACCAGCATGCTGGGCCTTGGTCCCCAGTGTGACATGAGATTTGGGGGCCTGGGGCCTCAGCCCAGTTCCTAGCCAACCGGCGTGGGGTCCACCTCAGGCAGCCCCACTCAGCAGCCTCAGCCAAGAGCTGAATAGACCAGGGGGACCAAACACCTGTCTTGCCCCATCAAGGTGGGGAGGGGACTGTGTTGGGCAGGGCTGCTGTTGCCCGTGCTGTGCCCATTCTGGGAAGGGAGACCATCCCAGGGCTCTCGTTTACTCACCCTGCACTGCGGGGTGATCAGATCTCAAGGGTGGCAGCAACACCCCCTGCCCTTGGCACCCCTACCCCACCCCCATCTTGGATCCCAGGCAAGGCGGCAGCAGCCCCTCCCTCCCCCCGTCTCAGATCCCAGGTGTGGCAGCAGCAGCCCCCGCCCTTGACCCCGCTGCCGGTCTCCCCTTTCCCAGGCACCCGGCCGCCACGCTTCGACCCCACGGCCTTTGTGAAGGCCAAAGAGCGGAAGCAGAAGGAGGCTGAACTGAAAAAGTAAGTCCCCGCCCCCCAGGGACACCCTGATCTTCTGGGTGGAGGTGGGGGGTGTTCGGGGCCACGGGTTTCCACCTCTAGCTGCTGCGTTCAGTGGCCCCTGTGCTGCCTGGGAAGTGGACTCTTGCCAGTGCTCTGGTGGGCGTTGCCCCCCCGAATCTGAGCCCTTCCGCCGTCCTCGGGGAGGGCAGGGTGTGGGAGCCACAAGGGTTAATCTGGAGGCATTGACACGGCTCCAATGGCAGGAACGCCATGTGACATCTGAAACCCACCGAGATCTTGGAGCCCCAGGGCCCATTTAAGGATTCCGGCTGGTTTAGCAAGGGCCGTGGTGGCAGCTTCGGGGTCCCAGTCCTCTGTTTCCCTGCGGTCCCCTTCCCTTCCTGCCACGAGCTGCGTGCCTGCCGCACCCCAGAGGTGGCTGCATTTCACGGGCAGGCAGCCCGTTTTGGCAAGGAAGCTTCAGGTCGCGAGATGCCGGCTTCTGCACATAACCCTCTTCCCTTGGGCGCAGCCAGCGACGGATCCGGCGGGGCGCGGGTGATGCACCGCCCGGCAGCTGGGGCCGCTCCCACTCCCGGGGCCTGGCAGCCTTCAGCAGAGACAGCCTGGGCAGGAGTCGCGGTCGCAGCTCGTCGGGTACGTCCTGGGACCAGGAATGTCTCCGGGGTGGGATACTGCACTGGGCTTGCCACTGCCTGGGAGCCCCATGGCCACATCTCCCAGCCCCTGGGGTGTCCCTTCTCCGGGGACCAGCTGATAAAGGCTGGAGCAGGTATTGGGAAAGCCCATGCTAGACGTGAACTTCCCCAGTGAGGTGCGTTGTAGGAGTGCGTGTGTGTGGGAGGGTTTGGGGGGCAGGGACGCTGGGCTCTGGAGATCCCCCTGCCAGGACTGAGTTCCCCTTTACTGTCTCTCACTCTCACAGTGGAGAGCTTCCGCAGCCAGCGCTCTTCAGCAAGCTCGGGCAGCGAAGCGGATGATTACTCCGAGCCGGTACCCCTAAGGTAACGAAATCACAATCTGCTACTGGGACAGGGAGAGCAGGGGGGCTGGGTTCTCTCCCTGGCTCTGGGAGGGGAGTGGGATCTCGTGGTTAGAGCAGGGGGGCTGGAAGCCAGGACCCCTGGGTTCTATCCTAGCTCTGCCACTTACTTGCTTTGGCAAGTCATTTTGACCCAACTTTTGAGACGTGATCTCTGTTTTGGGGCCTGATTATTGGAGGGTTGAGCAGCAGCAGCTCCCATTGCCTCCGTCTAGCACGCAGGCCACTCAGCACTTCAGCACGCCACGCTCAGGGGCGCCAAGGGTGGGCACCCACAGTTGGAGGCCTCTCTTGGAAGCTGGGCCAGGCCCTCCCGGCGGGTGGGAGCTGGTGGCTGTGGGGACTCCTGAGATGCCAGAGACTAGAGATTGATGCCTGGGGGTACGGGAGCTGGCTTACCCTGGAGCTGCCACGGTGGGGCCCTGGTGCCGCATAGGGAGGTGTCTGAGTGGCACGACTCCCCCCAGGGACAAGTGCCTGGCCTCTCCATCACAGCGCACCCCTGCTAGCCACGGGAGCAGGGATCCGAGCCGGCTGCTGCCTGGTGCTGCAGGCTGCTAACTGGTGGAGCGCTGCCCCATCACCGCGGCCTTCTTCCTTCTCTCTCCGGCAGGGGCAGGCGGCGGGCACCCAGAGGCAGGAAGCCCTTGAGTTCCTCCTCCTGGAACGGCCCCACCGGGGTAAGTGTTTCTTTGTCCCCTGTCAGGGCGCCTCTCAACTAGCCTGGGTGGGAGGTAAGCCAGGGCCTGGTGGGACACAGGCCCCATTGCGCCGCCCTGGCTGTGCCGCAGCCCCCAGGCCCTCCGGGCAGCAGGCATCTTGCTCCAGATCCCTGTGTGCATGAGGCAAAGGTGGGGGCCCCCGGGGCTGGTGTGGCCTGTTCTCTGTGGGGGCAAAGCCCATGCTGGAGCCCATGCTGAGAGCTTCTGGCTGAGGACATGATTCCTCACAGCTCCATGCATGCTCCAGCCAGAGGGGGGCGACGTGGAGACAACGGGTTCCCTTTCCCTCCTGCAGGAAGCCAGCTCAGGGCTCCAAGTCGCCGCCAGTCAGGAGAGGCTGGGGCCGTGGGGGGCGCTGGGGTCTCCCTCCCCACCCAGCTGCTACAAGGCAGTCCCTCTGCCTTCAGTGCTAAATGACCTGGAGTAGGTCAGAGAGCACCGGGCGAATCTGGGAGGGGGAGGGGCTGTGATGAGGGAGGGGCTGAGTGGTTAAAGTGGGGGTTGGGTGCCTGGTCTCCTGGGGTCTAGCCTCAGCTATAGGAGGAGAGCGGGGTCTCATGATTAGATCAGGGGACCAGGACTCCTGGGTTCTATCCCTGGCTCTGGGAGGGGAGTGGGGTCTCGTGGTTTGAGCAGGGGGGCTGGGAGCCAGGACACCTGGAGGCTGTTCCCACCTCTGCCGCTGACTGGCTGCGGTCAAGAGCCCAGGTGTCCCGTTTTCCCTGCACCCTGGGAATAAATGCGTCAGCAGGGAACGGGACTCTGCCCCAGTCAGCTTGGTTTTGTCTCGGACAGCCCTGGTAATTCCTGGATGAAGTGGGGCGCTGGCGGGGACGGGGTGGGGGTGAGAGTGGGGGATCAGCTGGGAGACGACCCTGCAGCTTTCTCCTCTCCCTGCAGGCTCCTCGAACGGATGCCGGCCGCAGGAAACGCCTGGCCAGCACCCCCACTGCGAGCAAGCGAGCGGATAAAGGTGAACTGGGCTGGGCTGCAGAGTGTGGGCTCAGCAGGGGGTGCTCTCCCCTCGCAGTCTGGGCTGACCCCAGGGCCCCGTCATGGCACGAGCAGTTGCCCTGCTGCTTAGACTTCCTGTCATCTGGATGCCTCGTTTCACTCAGTTTGTCCCCACCACGGTTATGGAGGCCTCTGGCCCTTTTCCCATGAGCAGGACTCCTAGCCCCAGAGTGCTGCCAAATTCCATGTGCCTTGGAGCGTCAACTGGACAAGCTACTTTCACTCCCACCCCCGATATAAACAGCTGCCACACTCCACCCCAGAGGTGGCTGCATTTCAGCAGCAGGCAAATCCTTTTGGAGCAGCCCACGGTTCTCTGCAGACTATGGGGGAGGGATAGCTCAGTGGTTTGAGCATTGGCCTGCTAAATCCAGGGTTATGAGTTCAATCCTTGAGGGGGCCATTTAGGGATCTGGGGCAAAAATTGGGGATTGGCCCTGCTTTGAGCAGGGGGTTGGACTTAGATGACCTCCTGAGGTCCCTTCCAACCCTGATATTCTGTGATACGGTTTCTTCGATCCCTGCACACGTGCCCCGGCTTCCCCCAAACCTTTCCTCCCTCAGAAGTTCCCTCTCATACCCAGCTTCCCTCTGCCTGGCCTTGAGCCCTCTGATATTGCTCACAGGGCCGGAGAGAGGTTCCCTGTTGAGCAGTTCCTCACTCCTGAGGCTATGGCGTTCATGGTCCCGGCTCACCAGGGGACCGGGGACTAGAGTGTGGGGCTGGCCCGGTGATCGCAGGGCCCAGCCAACGAATGCTCGTCTCCTCTGACAGAGAACCTGTATGATGAGCCGTCGGCCGACCTGTCTGAGATCGACGCCCGGCTGCAGGCCCTGCAGGAGTACATGAACAACCTGGACACCAGGACGTAGCCAGTGGAGTCTGAGAGGGGGAGGGCGGGCACGCAGCCCAGGCTCGGAGCCCTCCACACTGCTTGCAGGGGGGCCTGGAGAGGTGGGCCAAGCAACCAGGCCTTGGAGCCCTCCCTCCCTTGGTGCTCCCATGGACCAAGCCAAGACGTCTCTCTCCCACAGGGACCCTTTGCCCTGCTGTCTCTGGGCAGGACAGGGCTCTACTCCAGGCTGGACAATAGAAGATTAGCAAGGTGGATATTTGGGAGTGGGGGCTCAGGATCTTAGTTCCCCCATAGCTTGTTCCCATCAGAAATCCCCACCCCCACGGGCTGGACAGAAGGCAGGTGGCTTTGTAGTTGTACCCAAGTAGCCCAGGAGCAAAGGATCATGGGACATTTCCTCCTGGGAGTGACTCCCTTCGCATTGGTGGCAGCTAGGAGGCGCCTGCCCCACTGTGGCTTGTGGATTTCTGACCCCCTCTGGGAAGGGGAAGGCCACTGCGGAGTGGAGGGTCCTATGGAGATCTCAACAGGCTGATGGGACCCTCTTCTAGCCCCCACAACTCCACCTTCTCTCTCCTGTTTAGCTCAGTTTTAGCAGCCTGATGTGGGGAAGCTGGAATCCTGCAATCGGTGGGGGAAAGGGGGCAGCTTCTTAACACACAGGCCAAGCAAGCTCCAGACAGGGACGGCACTTACCTGCTTCTGTGGCACGGTCTGATCTTGCCAAGCCCTCTCCCTGCACCAGCTGCTCCTAGCTAACCACGTCCCACCACGGCAGCCGAGAGGGTAGGATGCCTTGCGGCCAGTTTGCCTGCCTAGGCGAGCAGGCTGCCCTGCGCTCAATCCCCTGATCTGAGCACCCGGGAGAGAGTGAGCAGGGAGAGGCACCAGCCTCCGGCTCCTTGAGCTGGTCGTGCCTGGAGGCAGTGAAACGAGCGAGCTAGTGTTCAGTCTCTGGCTGTTCCAGCAGCTTGAACTGCTTTTAACGTTGGTGCGTGAAATCTCCCGTGTCTGAGCGGCTGGGGGAGCGTCCCCTGTGCTCCCCCTCATCTGGTTTCATGGCAGCATACGGGGCTTCAGGAGACCTTTGGCCATTGGTCCCTCAGCTGCTCTAAGCCTCCTGCCTGGTTGATGGGCCTGGAGGAGCTTTGGACCAGCTCAGCACTGGGCATTCAGCTGTTAGAGCTAAAAGCCCCATGCCTCAGCAGCCCTGTCTGCTATGGGATCTGGTCCCCCCACTTCTCCGGTTCACTCCATGAACAAGACAGTAGCGGCATCCACGGTTAATCTGGCAGTGCTGGCCCCTGAGTGGTATCTGGTTCCTTTCAGCGTCCCAGTGGGCGGCAGGTGTTTGTGTTGTGATCCTGTGTGCGCCCCATCCCCTTACATGATGTTGCTCTGCTGTGTTGTGTGATGATCCCTGTTGTAAATAAACTTTTCTAACTTCCCGCCGGCTGCTGATCCCCTCCCGTGCCTCTGCTCCACCCTGCGCCAGCGATGGTGGGGATGGAATTTGGCTCATGCCACCGAAGCCCCGTCCCTTGAGCCAAAGGAGAATCGCCATCAGCTGGGAACAGTAGAGGGGATGTGACACACAACAGGCTAGTTTTCGTTCCACTTACACATCTGCAGAGAATGTGAGGGCTAGTGAAGGTTAAAGGCCTGGAGCCCAAAGCGCAGTGAGCCTTCAGCCTGTCTTGTGGGGGTGTAAGTCAGTCTCCGGGGCTGTGGTTTTGTGATAGGAATGCAGGCTTTGAACCACCATCCTCTAGCATGGCTCCGTGTTACTGAGAAACCTGCCGCCTAGCGAGACACCAAAGAAGCTCAATTGATTTAGTTTAGCCAAGGGACAGGTCGGAGGTGACTTGGTTTCCCAGTTTGTCTGCACTCCATGGGGAGGAGATTTCTGAGAGTAGAAGGCTCCTCAACCCAGCAGACAAAGATAAAATGGGATCCAATGATGGGAGCTGACATAAGACAAATTCAAAGTGGAAATAAGGTGCAAATTTTTAATAATGAGGATGAATAACCATTGGAGCAATTCCTCTGGGGGGAGGGGGGATTTCTCCATCCCTTGGATTCTCTCCATCAAGACTGAACACATCTCAACATTCAGCCCTAGCTCGACCCCCAGCTAGGGGCTGGCTGCTGGAACGGCTGGGTTGGGGTTCTCCGGTCTGGGTGATCACTGGGTGTCTTTCTGGCCATGGTCTGTGCCCTCCTTTATTTCAGATACCGCAGAGCAGCAGTATGCGATGGCCGAGCTGGGCTGGGCCTGAGAGGGCAGCAGGGTGTGGCTAACGAGCGTGAGGGGGCTGCAGCCTCGCTGGGTGAATGTAGGATAGCCCCATCCTTCCCTGGGTGCATTCACAACGCACTGCCGGCTATACACACGCAGCGTGACCCATCCCAGGGACCCCTCCTGGGCCGCCAGAGGAGTGTGGGAGAGCCGCTCCTGAGGCGCTTGCAGGGGCTGGCTTTAGGACTTTGCCCTCTAGGCTCTTCCCTCAGGGTGGGCTTCACCCTCTCTGCCCAGCACATCCCTGGAGCTGCTACTTCTTTAGCATCTGCAGGGATTCCCTCCGGATCAGCGGCCTTGTGTTAGCTGCCGCCAGCAGCTGCTAACAGCTTGGCTTTGTTGCTAGAGAGTAGGAACAGGTGTGGTTAGAATCCGGAGAGACCAATCCCACAGACCATCCTCTCAGCACTGGGTGGGAGACAGGTCTGGGCTGGGAAAATTTGTGAGGTTTCAAAAACGTTTCCCTGTCCCAAATCGGGAAGAGAAGCTGAAATTTTGAAAAATGTTGCCCAACAAAAATCGGGGGGAAAATTGCAGTCGGGTCAAGCGACATGTTGATCATTTGATTACTTTGAAAGTTATTTGTACTTACCCATGGTACAGGACTCTACGTTTACAAAACGCTTCCCAGATACTGGTTAATCCGCACGACCAGTGTGTTGGGGAGGCTCTTTACAGATGGGGAGGCAAGGATGCCCCTGGTTTAGATTTTTGTCTATAAGTTAACTTAAATGAAGTCAGTTTGAACGAAAAAAATAACTTTTCACCTTTCATCCCTGCTGTGGGATGCGCTGAGAATTTTGAAGTATTTTTCAAAAAAAGTTTTGAAACAAAATTAGTCAAACCCAGAGACACCGAGATTGGAGGCGTTCACTCTTTAAGGTTAAAGATCTCTGTCTCCTTGTACAATGCAGGGTGTCAGCCCCTGTCGCCAGCGAATTACCAACCAGGGTGATTCCATCCTACCTCTTTAAACTCCCCTTGAGGCTTCAGATCTGGTATTCTTCACTTCCTGTTCTAAACTGCTGTGTCATGGGCTTGTTATATAGCTGCCTTGTCCCACCTTAGAGTTGGCTGCATTTTGGTGGTGGGTCGCAGTGACTCCTGGTTATTGAAGGCAGTACAGGCAGGAGATTTTGCAAAGCCTTTTCCAATGAAGTGAAGGGGCTGTGGGAACGGAGTGTCGGGGCTGCGAGATCTGATGAGTTTTAAAGCCTAAACCTGGCTTATGCCTGGGCTTGGAAAGGTTAGATTTTTATCCATAAATGTCAGGAAGCGTCGATTTCCGCGTGCACACGCAAACCCCCGAAAAACCATTTGGGCAGATGAAAATTGAAGTTTAAAGGCAACTCAAGACAAATTCTGCTTGAGAACTCGAGTCCCACCTTAACGTGCTAAAACACATTGCAACGCCCGTGTTAGCAGAGCTGGCCCAGGGATGCCATTTGGATCGATTTAACTTCTTGAATCTCAACATCTACCGTCATTCAATAATTATTGTCCGACGGTCCCCCCATAACGTCCTGCAACTGGACAGTTCATAGAATCATAGAATATCAGGGTTGGAAGGGACCCCAGAAGGTCATCTAGTCCAACCCCCTGCTCGAAGCAGGACCAATTCCCAGTTAAATCATCCCAGCCAGGGCTTTGTCAAGCCTGACCTTAAAAACCTCTAAGGAAGGAGATTCTACCACCTCCCTAGGTAACGCATTCCAGTGTTTCACCACCCTCTTAGTGAAAAAGTTTTTCCTAATATCCAATCTAAACCTCCCCCACTGCAACTTGAGACCATTACTCCTCGTTCTGTCATCTGCTACCATTGAGAACAGTCTAGAGCCATCCTCTTTGGAACCCCCTTTCAGGTAGTTGAAAGCAGCTATCAAATCCCCCCTCATTCTTCTCTTCTGCAGGCTAAACAATCCCAGCTCCCTCAGCCTCTCCTCATAAGTCATGTGTTCCAGACCCCTAATCATTTTTGTTGCCCTTCGCTGGACTCTCTCCAATTTATCCACATCCTTCTTGTAGTGTGGGGCCCAAAACTGGACACAGTACTCCAGATGAGGCCTCACCAATGTCGAATAAATGAATGTTCAGTTGCTCCAAATCTTTTAAAATGCTTAAAAATAAACATATGTCTGATCCAGTCGAGTTTCTTAAAAAAGGGAATTCTGCCAAGCCCCGTTTCTAACAGCTTTAGAGCCACCCGCCTTCAGTGCACCTCTCCATGGTGCTGCTGAGAATACACGCAGAGAAACCGACAGGGGCGTTCAAGTCCCAGGATGATCTTCCACCATCCCTCTGGCACAGAGTTGTCAGTATGGCGTGCAGTCTGGATCCGGCCCCTGGGATGCCTTTATGTGGCTGGAGTGACATAGAATCTCGGCTTGCATTGCAAAGAGGAAGTTTCCTACCCTCAAGAGTTGCAAAGAAAGCCTTCCAACCCTGGCCTGGTGTGAGCGACACAGCGATGCTGTCTGAGTCTGCCGCCAGCCTGAGCCCATCGCTCTGAGAAGGGGAAGCTGCCCTGGGTCTGATCGACACTGCAACAGTGACTGAGTCTGCATGGGGCCTGAGGGCTGATTTACACTAGAAAGGTAGGTCGACCCAGCTGCGTCGGTCAGGGGTGTGAAAAATTCATACCCTTGATTGCTGTAGTTAAACTGCTCTAAGCCCGAGTGTAGAGACAGTGCTTAGATGATGAAGAATTCTTCTGTTAACCCAGCTAGTGTCTCTGGGAGAGGTGGATTTAGTCCAGCGGTGGAAGAACACCTTGCGTGGTCAGAAATGAGCCTTGGGACAGAGGTATCAGTGCAAGGGCCAGACATCACTGATGCCAAAGCAACTGGCCCTGCTGAGGACCTCGCACTTCTCAGCGATGGCCGGTGTCACTGTCTCCATTTTACAGATAAGGGGGCTGAGGCACGGAGGGGGAAGGGACTAGCTCGAGGCTACTCCACAGGTGCATAAATCTCATTAATTATAGTAGCACCTGGAGGCCCCAGCTGACATATGGCCCCGTCGGGCCGGGCGCTGCCCAGACAGGCAGTGACCGAGACCGGGGGCCTGTCGTGCTGGGCACTGGACAGACACACAGTGAGCGAGATCGGGGTCCCGTCACACCGGGCGCTGTCCAGACACAGTAACCAAGTTTAGAGCCCCATCACGCCGGGCACTGTCCAGAAACACAGTGACCAAGACCGGGGGCTGCACAGGAACAGATCAAATAGCGAACAATCCCGGTGGCCGAGCGCTCGGCTAAGCGTTGAAGTACGTTGCATGGGGTAGCACTCGCTGCATTTTTCTTTGTTTTAAAAAATGTGGTGGGATATTGACGGTGGCTGCATATGATTGCTCGGAAGAAAGCACCATAGGGTGCCTGGGTGAGCAGTTAGTATGGATAAGGCATTGCTGTGCGTATGTTCAGTTACAGAGAGTAGATGTCTGGTGTCTCCGGGAGTTGCCAGCCATTGCTCCCCCAGTAAAGGAGCAAGGCTTCTCCTGGCTCCCAGGAGTCACACCGCAGCATGCCGGGCGGAGGGATAACCAGAAGGCACTGCCTGGCTTAGCAGCCAGGTGTCTGTAGGGGGTGCCGTCTGGATCTGGCCGCGGGGACCTTTTTATGTAGCTGGTGTGACGTCATCAGAATCTCGGCTTTCACTTCAAAGAGGAAGTTTCCAACCCTCACAGTTGCAAAGAAAACCTTCCAACCCATCGCCTGGTGTGACGGACGCGCTGCATAGACACACAGGCCTGGTCTACACTACAGTTAGGTTGACATATGCTGCCTTCCATAGACCTAATTCCGTAAGCATCTGCACTAAAATGTAGCTCCCACCGATGTAGCCCGCTACACGGACTTAATAATGCCGCCAGGGGACCAGGGTGGGGATGGGGACTCGGTCTGTTCCATTGAGAGCCTCGTGTGGCCAGAGCCACCCCTGGAAAGTGTGGTGGAGAAAGGAGTTGCTGTCCAGGTTTCATACAGGGACCCCTCACCAGGTGCTGAGATGCAGCCGCTTCTGGGGTGGAGGCGGTTTATACTGGGATCCCTCACCTGCAGAGCCCCTCCTGATACCCTTCAATTTTCTCTGTACTGTGCTAATTTGATCCCAAATGCTTGTTCTTCTCTTTGCTCTAGAGAGACCCCAGCTGAGTGACGGGGGCTGCGTAGGAGCCAGTGCTACAAGAAAGTCCTTTGCTTCTTCTCTAGGAACTGGCCCGTGGAAAATATGGGCAGATTTTCATCTCAGTCCTGGCACCCCTGAGCCAGCCAGGCCCCCATCGTGGGGCTGGATCAGAGCCAGAGCCCCCTAGAGGGGAAAGGCCCCATGTCCCATTCTCTAATCCTCTAAGTAAAATATAATCCCTCAATCCCCAACGCAGCCGAAGTACGAACAAAACCTTTATTCCCAAAAGGAAAGAACTCAGCAGACGCCAGCCAGCCCTCAGTTACATTAAATAAAAGTAATTATGGAGCCTCCTCAGCACATAGGCACCCAGCCGATGTTCACACTCAGGGGGTCCCATTGTGGTCCCCATCTCCCATCCTGAGGGATCCGACACTGTTCCCCTTTCAAGACAAAACACCCAATTCAACTCTTGGGCTTTTGCTCCAAAGATCTGAGGCTGTTTCTTGAGGCAAACCACACGAACAATCCCAATGCTTTAAAAAAAAAAAATCATCAAACACCATAACCAAAGGGTGGTTGTGGGAGGAGGTGGCCTGGCTGGGTGGGGCTGGAGGAGGGGAGTCTAGGAAGCTGGAAGTGGGGGGTTCCCATGTGGGGCAGGGGGTTGGGGATCTGTGGGGCAGGATGAGAGTTCCGATGGGGGGCAGGTAGGCCTCTGGGGATGGAGGGGAGGGGAGGGTCCTATGGGGGGGGTCTATCGGGGCTGGAAGTGGGTTCCCATGGGAGGCAGGTGGTCCATGGTTGGGGGGTCTATGGGGTGGAGAAGGGGGAGTCCTAGGGGCGAAAGGGGGTCTATGGGGTGGAGGAGAGGGGTCCCATGCAGGGCAGGGAGTCCCTGGCTGGGGGTCTATGGGGCTGGAGAGTGGGATACCATTGGGAGGTCTATAAAGCTGGAAGCAGGTTCTCATGGGGGTCAGGTGGCCTATGGTTGGGGGGGGGTCTATGTGGTGGAGGAGGAGATCCTGTTGGGGACTGGGGGGTCTATGGGGTGGAGGGGGGGGTCCCATGAAGTACCAAAGGTTTATTGGGTGCAGGGGGGGTCCCAGGGGGGGACTGTGGGATTTATGGGGTTGAGGGGGTCCCATGGGGGGCTTGGGGGTCTATGGGGTGGAGGAGGGACCCATGAGGGACTGGAGGTCCCTGGCTGGGGGTTCCCATGGAGGACTGCGGGTTTAATGGGTGCAGGGGGGTCCCATGGGTGACTGGGATTTATAGAGTGGAGGGGGATCCCATGCGGGGCTTGGGAGTTTATAGGGTGGAGGTGGGGGCTCCCTGGCTGTTCCATGGGAGGCCGGGGAGGTCTATGGGATGGAGGGCAGCACCCCGCCCCTCACCCCGCGCTCTGGGCGGCCCCGTTCGGCCTCTCCATGATCGCTGCTGTCGAGGCTCAGCACGCAGCAGAAACGCACTCAGAGGTGCGGCCGGCATGCGATAGGGCGTGGCCGGGACTGGGGGCGTGGTCTCGCTAGGAAGAAAAGGGGCGGGGCTTTGAGCGAAATAGGTAGGGGACTGAAGACGATAGGGCGGGGTTTCTTGGGGGAGGGGAGGGGCCTTTGCATGAAGGGGAGAAGCCTGAAAATGAGGGGGAGTGACATAGGTGGGAGCAGCCTATGGCTCTCCGGGGAGGGATTTATTGGGATGTGGGCGGGGTTTATGCATATTTGGGGCGGGGCCTATACAGATGGGGCGGGGACTCTAGCCGCGCTGCTTCTCCTGCAGCTGGGTAACCGGTGCTCGCATTGAGCACAGGACATAGATGGCAGGAGGCTCTGCCTCCCCTTCTCCAACCTGCAGCTGCTCCAGCCCCCTGGGTAGTCCCCTGGCCCAGCCACCCTGGTAGCCAGCCCAGCAGCAGCCATATACCTAGTCACTGTACCAGGGTTAATGGGGGACAGGATTTATCTGGCTTTTTGGGGGGCAGGAGGAAGGCCAGGATCAGGCCCCCTGGAGAGTGGGGAGAAGGATCGGGACGCCCGGGGGAGGGGAATCGAGCCTTGGGCAGGGGTTAAGCCCTTTCCTCACAACAGTGGGGGTCCAACATGCAGCAAAGTGGGACCCAGCTGGCGTGGGGGCTAATTGCACCCCAGTCCACCCAGCGGAGGGGCTGCCCCCCCCGGGGGGAATCTCATCCAGAATCCCCCTCCCCCTCCACACACACACAGCCAGGGGGGTCTCTGGGACACAGGGCAGGGAGGGTTCAAGAGGGGGGGCGTCCCACTGCGCCCCGCAGTGCTGGGGAGCTGGCTGGGATTAGCTGTCAGAGGAGAAGAGGAAACCAGGGGCTCGCCCATCAAGCCCCCCAGAAAACATTCTTGGCTTGGTAGCCGCAAGTCAGCTGCTGCCGCTCTCCGCCGCCTCCCCCGCTCTCCAGCAGAGGCCGGCAGAGAGCGGCGCTGATATTTTTCAATGGGCCAGTACGTCACTCAGGCGCCTCCCCTCACTCTCCAGCAGAGGGCGGCAGAGAGCGGCGCTGATCTTTTTCAATGAGCTAGAACGTCACTGAGCCGCCTCCCCTCACTCTCCAGCAGAGGGCGGCAGAGAGGGGCGCTGATCTTTTTCAATGAGCTAGAACGTCACTCAGACGCCTCCCCTCACTCTCCAGCAGAGGGCGGCAGAGAGGGGCGCTGATCTTTTTCAATGAGCTAGAACGTCACTCAGACGCCTCCCCTCACTCTCCAGCAGAGGGCGGCAGAGAGCGGCGCTGATCTTTTTCAATGAGCTAGAACGTCACTCAGACGCCTCCCCTCACTCTCCAGCAGAGGGCGGCAGAGAGCGGCGCTGATCTTTTTCAATGAGCTAGAACGTCACTCAGACGCCTCCCCTCACTCTCCAGCAGGGGGAGGCAGAGAGCAGCGTTGATCTTTCAGCGAAGCCTGGAGACGTGTTTCTCAAACTTTTGCACTGGTGAGCCCTTTAACGTAGCAAGCCTCTGAGTGCGACCCCCCTTATACATTAAAACCACTTTTTAACGTATTTAACACCATTATTAATGCTGGAGGCAAAGTGGGGTTTGGGATGGAGGCTGACAGCTCACGACCCCCTATGTAATAACCTCGTGACCCCCTGAGGGGTCCTGACCCCCCAGTTTGAGAACCTCTGCTGGAGACTGATGGACTGGGTGCTCACCCTGATGGGACATAATGTTTGCCAGGGTGGGGTCGGGGGTCCTGGGGCAGGGCCGGGAAGCCAGGCAGAGATAACACATTGTTGGTAAGTGGGCGAAGACCGGTTTCAGAGGAACAGCCGTGTTAGTCTGTATTCGCAAAAAGTATTCTGTATTCGAAGACCGTTTCTCTGGTTGGTGTGTGGTGGGTTAAGGAGTGTGGAAAAGCCACTGGTTCTCCTGCTTTTCGAAAGAGCTGGAGCTGGGCTGTGTGTGCCAAAGACAAAGCTGCCAAATCTAGGATTGGGTCCATCTGTGACTCCGAGCTCTTTGAATAACAGAACTGGCGATGCCATCTCCGGCTTTGGGTTTGATACTCGCTAATTCCTCCAACTCTCTGCTGGAGGGTCTCCATTGGATTGGCAGCGCAGCGTCTGCCAAGGGACATCTGCAATGAATCAGCATCATCTCAGCATGACAGACAAGCAGAGGATCCACCTCCCCCTTCTGCTGTACCCTCAGACTGGGCACAAAATGCCAACATTATATGCTGGGCATAAAGTCGAACGACTTCATTCGTAACGCAGATGTTTATGGTCACTCCGGTCTGCAGAGAGTCGGTGTCTTATGCTTTTCGCCCCTGTCGTGAGAATGCCACAAGACATTCCAGCGAACGCCGGTCTCTGGGTGGCTTGTAACATCTGGGATAAAATTCCACCAAGCAAGGGGTGGAGGTGGCCCAGAGGCAGGCCCCCTAGTACATGGCTGCATCAACTCTGTTCCGATGTTGGACTCTCAGGCCGTCATGGATGGTGGGTATTGAAGGCGGGGAAGGCTGAGCCTCCCCAAACAGCCTTGCGTGGCCCCACCCTTGCCCTGCCCCCAGGCTCCTTTATGCTTCCCAGCACTGTGCTGTGTAGGGGCTCTTCCCCCATGGCTGGGGCTAATGAGGGCTGGCCTGCGCTCCGGGGCTTGGGGGTGGGCTGTGCCTCCCACCCACCCGGCGCTCTGGGGCTGGGGAAGGGGGCCGCTTCACCCGCCCGGTGTGCGGGCGGGGGAGAGCGTGCGCCAACTGCCTGGCACTCTGGGGCTGGAGGAGCAGTACCGTACCGCCCGACTGGCGCGTGGGGGGGGGTGAGAGTGCACCACCCACCCACCCACCGGGTGCTCCAGGGCTGCGGGAGGGGGGCTGTGCTGTCCACTCAGTGGGCTGTGGGGGGAGCCAGGTGGCCCGGGGCTGGGGTTCAGCGGGAGGGGCAGGGCCTTGGGCAGAAGGAATGGGCTGGACTAGGGGCTAGCCTCCCCAAGCCTGGTTCACCTGGTGCCCATGTAGGCCATCGAGCCCTTGCGGCCGCACAGGAACAGACCAAATAGCGAACAATCCCTGTGGCCGAGCGCTCGGCTAAGCGTTGAAGTACGTTGCATGGGGTAGCACTCGCTGCGTTTTTCTTTGTCTTAAAAAATGTGGTGGGATATTGATGGTGGCTGCATATGCTTGCTCGGAAGAAAGCACCATCGGGTGCCTGAGCGAGCGGTTGGTATGGATAAGGCATTGCTGTGTGTGTATTCAGGGTATGTCTACACTACGAAATTAGGTCGAATTTATAGAAGTCGGTTTTTTAGAAATCGGTTTTATATATTCGAGTGTGTGTGTCCCCACAGAAAATGCTCTAAGTGCATTAAGTGCATTAACTCGGCGGAGCGCTTCCACAGTACCGAGGCAAGCGTCGACTTCCGGAGCGTTGCACTGTGGGTAGCTATCCCACAGTTCCCGCAGTCTCCGCTGCCCATTGGAATTCTGGGTTGAGATCCCAATGCCTGATGGGGCTAAAACATTGTCGCGGGTGGTTCTGGGTACATATCGTCAGCCCCCCGTTCCCTCCCTCCCCCCGTGAAAGCAAAGGCAGACAATCATTTCGCGCCTTTTTTCCTGAGTTACCTGTGCAGACGCCATACCACAGCAAGCATGGAGCCCGCTCAGGTAACCGTCACCCTATGTCTCCTGGGTGCTGGCAGACGCGGTACGGCATTGCTACACAGTAGCAGCAACCCCTTGCCTTGTGGCAGCAGACGGTACAGTACGACTGGTAGCCATCATCGTCATGTCCGAGGTGCTCCTGGCCACGTCGGCTGGGAGCGCCTGGGCAGACATGGGTGCAGGGACTAAATTTGGAGTGACTTGACCAGGTCATTCTCTTTAGTCCTGCAGTCAGTCCTATTGAACCGTCTTATGGTGAGCGGGCAGGCGATACGGACTGCTAGCAGTCGTACTGTACCATCTTCTGCCGAGCAGCCATGAGATGTGGATGGCATGCAGTCCTTCTGCACCGTCTGCTGCCAGCCAAAGATGTAAAAGATAGATGGAGTGGATCAAAACAAGAAATAGACCAGATTTGTTTTGTACTCATTTGCTTCCCCCCCTCCCCTGTCTAGGGGACTCATTCTTCTAGATCACACTGCAGTCACTCACAGAGAAGGTGCAGCGAGGTAAATCTAGCCATGTATCAATCAGAGGCCAGGTTAACCTTCTTGTTCCAATAAGGACAATAACTTAGGTGCACCATTTCTTATTGGAACCCTCCGTGAAGTCCTGCCTGAAATACTCCTTGATGTAAAGACACCCCCTTTGTTGATTTTAGCTCCCTGAAGCCAACCCTGTAAGCCGTGTCGTCAGTCGCCCCTCCCTCCATCAGAGCAACGGCAGACAATTGTTCCGCGCCTTTTTTCTGTGCAGACGCCATACCAAGGCAAGCATGGAGGCCGCTCAGCTCACTTTGGCAATTAGGAGCACATTAAACACCACACGCATTTTCCAGCAGTATATGCAGCACCAGAACCTGGCAACGCGATACCGGGCGAGGAGGCGACGTCAGCGCGGTCCCGTGAGTGATCAGGACATGGACACAGATTTCTCTGAAAGCATGGGCCCTGCCAATGCATGCATCATGTTGCTAATGGGGCAGGTTCATGCTGTGGAACGCCGATTCTGGGCTCGGGAAACAAGCACAGACTGGTGGGACCGCATAGTGTTGCAGGTCTGGGACGATTCCCAGTGGCTGCAAAACTTTCGCATGCGTAAGGGCACTTTCATGGAACTTTGTGACTTGCTTTCCCCTGCTCTGAAGCGCATGAATACCAAGATGAGAGCAGCCCTCACAGTTGAGAAGCGAGTGGCGATAGCCCTGTGGAAGCTTGCAACACCAGACAGCTACCGGTCAGTTGGGAATCAATTTGGAGTGGGCAAATCTACTGTGGGGGCTGCTGTGATGCAAGTAGCCCAAGCAATCAAAGATCTGCTGATATCAAGGGTAGTGACCCTGGGAAATGTGCAGGTCATAGTGGATGGCTTTGCTGCAATGGGATTCCCTAACTGTGGTGGGGCCGTAGACGGAACCCATATCCCTATCTTGGCACCG
Organism: Caretta caretta; assembly: GCF_965140235.1. Lineage (NCBI taxonomy): Eukaryota > Metazoa > Chordata > Testudines > Cheloniidae > Caretta > Caretta caretta. The sequence goes on from NC_134228.1 coordinate 5,975,686, forward strand.
GAGCACCAAGCCGCCGAGTACATAAACCGCAAGGGGTACTTTTCGATAGTGCTGCAAGCTCTGGTGGATCACAAGGGACGTTTCACCAACATCAATGTGGGATGGCCGGGAAAGGTGCATGACGCTCGCATCTTCAGGAACTCTGGTCTGTTTCAAAAGCGGCAGGAAGGGACTTTATTCCCAGACCAGAAAATAACTGTTGGGGATGTTGAAATGCCTATATGTATCCTTGGGGACCCAGCCTACCCCTTAATGCCATAGTTCATGAAGCCGTACACAGGCAGCCTGGACAGTAGTCAGGAGCTGTTCAACTACAGGCTGAGCAAGTGCAGAATGGTGGTAGAATGTGCATTTGGACGTTTAAAGGCACGCTGGCGCAGTTTACTGACTCGCTTAGACCTCAGCGAAACCAATATTCCCACTGTTATTACTGCTTGCTGTGTGCTCCACAATATCTGTGAGAGTAAGGGGGAGACGTTTATGGCGGGGTGGGAGGTTGAGGCAAATCGCCTGGCTGCTGGTTACGCGCAGCCAGACACCAGGGCGGTTAGAAGAGCACAGGAGGGCGCGGTACGCATCAGAGAAGCTTTGAAAACCAGTTTCATGACTGGCCAGGCTACGGTGTGAAAGTTCTGTTTGTTTCTCCTTGATGAAACCCCCCGCCCCTTGGTTCACTCTACTTCCCTGTAAGCTAACCACCCTCCCCTCCTCCCTTTAATCATTGCTTGCAGAGGCAATAAAGTCATTGCTGCTTCACAGTCATGCATTCGTTATTCATTCATCACACAAACAGGGAGATGACTACCAAGGTATCCCAGGAGGGGTGGTGGAGGAGGGAAGGAAAATGCCACACAGCACTTTAAGCACAGCACTTTAAAAGTTTACAACTTTAAAATTTATTGAATGACAGCCTTCTTTTTTTTGGGCAATCCTCTGTGGTGGAGTGGCTGGTTGGCCGGAGGCCCCCCCACCGCGTTCTTGGGCGTCTGGGTGTGGAGGCTATGGAACTTGGGGAGGAGGGCGGTTGGTTACAGAGGGGCTGCAGTGGCAGTCTGTGCTCCAGCTGCCTTTGCTGCAGCTCAACTATACACTGGAGCATACTGGTTTGGTCCTGCAGCAGCCTCAGCATTGAATCCTGCCTCCTCTCATCACGCTGCCGCCACATTTGAGCTTCAGCCCTGTCTTCAGCCCGCCACTTACTCTCTTCAGCCCGCCACTTACTCTCTTCAGCCCTCCACCTCTCCTCCCGGTCATTTTGTGCTTTCCTGCACTCTGACATTATTTGCCTCCACGTATTCGTCTGTGCTCTGTCAGTGTGGGAGGACAGCATGAGCTCGGAGAACATTTCATCGCAAGTGCGTTTTTTCTTTCTTTCTAAGCTTCACTAACCTCTGGGAAGGAGAAGATCCTGTGATCATTGAAACACATGCAGCTGGTGGAGAAAAAAAAAGGGACAGCGGTATTTAAAGAGACACATTTTATAAAACAGTCGCTACACTCTTTCAGGGTAAACCTTGCTGTTAACATTACATACATAGCACATGTGCTTTCGTTACAAGGTCGCATTTTGCCTCCTCCCACCGCGTGACTACCCCCTCAACCTTCTCCCCTCCCTGTGGCTAACAGCGGGGAACATTTCTGTTTAGCCACAGGCAAACAGCCCAGCAGGAATGGGCTCCTCTGAGTGTCCCCTGAAGAAAAGCACTCTATTTCAACCAGGTGACCATGAATTATATCTCACTCTCCTGAGGATAACACAGAGAGATAAAGAACGGATTTTGGTTGAATGCCAGCAAACATACACTGCAATGCTTTGTTCTACAGTGATTCCCGAGTACGTGTTACTGGCCTGGAGTGGTAAAGTGTCCTACCATGAAGTGTCCTACCACGAAATAAGGCTGCCCTCCCCAGAAACCTTTTGCAAAGGCTTTAGGACTACATCTAGGAGAACCGCAAATGCCAGGGCAAAGTAATCCTTTCACATGCTTGCTTTTAAACCATGTATAGCATTTTAAAAGGTACACTCACCAGAGGTCCCTTCTCCGCCTGCTGGGTCCAGGAGGCAGCCTTGGGTGGATTCAGGGGGTGCTGGCTCCAGGTCTAGGGTGAGAAACAGTTCCTGGCTGTCGGGAAAACCGGTTTCTCCGCTTGCTTGCTGTGAGCTATCTACAACCTCCTCCTCATCATCATCTTCTTCGTCCCCAAAACCTACTTCCGTATTGCCTCCATCTCCATTGAAGGAGTCAAACAACACGGCTGGGGTAGTGGTGGCTGAACCCCCTAAAATGGCATGCAGCTCATCATAGAAGCGGCATGTTTGGGGCTCTGACCCAGAGCGGCTGTTCGCCTCTCTGGTTTTCTGGTAGGCTTGCCTCAGCTCCTTCAGTTTCACGCGGCACTGCTTCGGGTCCCTGTTATGGCCTCTGTCCTTCATGCCCTGGGAGATTTTCAGAAAGGTTTTGGCATTTCGAAAACTGGAACGGAGTTCTGATAGCGCGGATTCCTCTCCCCAAACAGCGATCAGATCCCGTACCTCCCGTTCGGTCCATGCTGGAGCTCTTTTGCGATTCTGGGACTCCATCATGGTCACCTGTGCTGATGAGCTCTGCATGGTCACCTGCAGCTTGCCACGCTGGCCAAACAGGAAATGAGATTCAAAAGTTCGCGGTTCTTTTCCTGTCTACCTGGCCAGTGCATCTGAGTTGAGAGTGCTGTCCAGAGCGGTCAGAATGGAGCACTCTGGGATAGCTCCCAGAGGCCAATACCATCGAATTGTGTCCACAGTACCCCAAATTCGAGCCGGCAACGTCGATTTAAGCGCTAATCCACTTGTCAGGGGTGGAGTAAGGAAATCGATTTTAAGAGCCCTTTAAGTCGAAATAAAGGGCTTCATTGTGTGGACGGGTGCAGGTTTAAATCGATTTAACGCTGCTAAATTCGACCTAAAGTCCTAGTGTAGACCAGGGCTCAGTTACAGAGAGTGGATGTCTGGTGTCTCCGGGAGTTGCCAGCCATTGCTCCCCCAGTAAAGGAGCAAGGCTTCTCCTGGCTCCCAGGAGTCACACCGCAGCATGCCGGGCGGAGGGATAACCAGAAGGCACTGCCTGGCTTAGCAGCCAGGTGTCTGTAGGGGGTGCCGTCTGGATCCGGCCGCAGGGACCCTTTTATGTGGCTGGTGTGATGTCATCAGAATCTGGGCTTTCACTTCAAAGAGGAAGTTTCCAATCCTCACAGTTGCAAAGAAAACCTTCCAACCCTGGCCTGGTGTGACGGACACTGCCTGAGTCTGCAGCCAGCCTGAGCCCGTTGCTGGGAAGCTGCCCCGGGTGTGACCGACACAGCAAAACTGCCTGAGTCTGCAGAGGGCCTGAGGGCTGCTCTACGCTAGAAAGGTAGGTTGGCCCAGCTGTATCGTTCAGGGGTGTGAAAAATTCATACCCCTGAGCATGGTAGTTAAACTGCTCTGTGCCCTAGTGTAGACAGCGCTAGGCTGATGAAAGAATTTCTCCGTTGACCTGCCTAGGGCCTCTTGGGGGTAGCTGCTGTGAATGAGAGACCAAGGGCAGGGTGAAATTTGCCCTTGGGAGGAATGGGAGCTGGTGAGGGGGGGAGGTGGGGGAAGAACCCTTCATTTTAAAAATGTGTGAGAAAAGTTATGGCTGAAAAGTCCCATGTAGCTCTAGGCACTGACCTGGCGCTTTCCAATCCCACTCCGCAGCCCTCTTGACCCCATCAGTCCCTGCAGCTCAGCCCGCCCGCTGAGCCCAAGGCTGAGCTGGCTTTGGGACCCACTGGGGACAAGTGCGGTGCGATTGCTAAGCGTTGCTGTGGGCCTGTCTGGCGCACACCACCCCAGAGGTGGCTGTGTGTGAATGCTGACAGGGTGGCCTACTGGATGGAGCAATGGTCTGGGACCCAGGAAATCTGGGTCCTAGTCCCAGCACTGACACTGATCTGCTGGATGACCTTGACCAAAACCCTTCCCTTCACCGTGCCTCAGTTTCCCCACGAGTAATATGGGGATAATGAGACCGCCCTCCTTTCTAAAGGGCTTTGGGATCCACTATTGAAAAGAGTGGTGTTATTAATGTGGGCTCTGGGCTCCTGGGAGGCAAAACAGTTTATAGTTACATTATTGCTATCTAGTCTCTGGACCTGGCCACCCTGTCCCAGAATGCACCTGGCTATCTGTTCCATGCGAGGCCAGGGGAGCAGGCGGCTCCTGGATGTAAGGTCAGGTCGTGCCCTGGTGCCTGAGGGCCTGGCTACTTCTGCTGAGGCCGTGTGTGGGTTTAGAATGTGGCACATGTCGCCCTCTAGTGGCTGGGCCACATGGGGCTAACAGCCTACTACTGCTGACAGCTATTGGAGATGCACTTCTAGCACTGCGGGTCCCAGGTTGGATCCCCGCTGACCGTCCGTGTATCTGTCCGGCCGCAGGAGTGCCGGTGCTGCACCTCATCACAACTCCCTTCCCGTGGGTCTGGCACACGATGGAGGACACGGAGCAGAACCTGCACCCCCCGACCGTGGAGAACCTCTGCAAGATCCTGGCTGCCTTCCTGGCCGAGTACCTGTGGCTGTGACTGCCCAGAGCCTCCCCTGGCGAGGGGACCAACCCCTCCCTGGGCCTTACAGGATCCTTCGCCCTTCCTGGGCTGAGCTCCGTGGAGCCAGTGGCCAAAACACCCAAGGGAGCAGGCAAGGCAACTGGAGGTCTCACTCTCTGAAGAGGCCGATGCCCAGTGGGCTGGGCCTTCCCTTCCTGGGGGCTTTCACACATTCTCTGCAGCTCCAGCTGCCCCAGCAGGGGGCCTGGATCCCAGCTGGTCGCGTCCCCCGGGGCCCACGGCTCAGAAGCCGGAATAACTGGGCTGAACCCGGACTGTGCCAGGGACAGGACACCGGGGGCTGCGGGGGGGCCAGACTTGCGCTCTCGGCAGCGCGGCCTCCAGCTGCCGGCCCACCAGGGGTTGCTCCTGTTTATGGGGCCCATCCAGCCCTGGGGTGCTGGGCTCCCAGCCTTGCTTGGGGGCTGCTCCACAGCGACTCTCGTAACAAAGAGCTGCCCCCTCAGTGCTGCTGCCCCCTTCCCATAGCGCCCCCACGTGCTGGGCAGCCCTGGGCACTGTGGGGCATGGCTGTTCCCTCCGCTCCGGTCCCCTCCAGCCGGTCGCCAGCCGCAGCCCCAGCTCCTGTCACCAAGAGCAAACCCCAGCTCCCCTCCCCTTCCTGCCGGGCCTGCCTGTGTGTGACCCATGTGGAACAGGGGCACCCTTGGTTTCTCTCACCTCCTCCCTCTGGATTGAGAGGCAGCACAGCCTAGTGGGCAGAGCACTTGACTGCACCCATGGGATCTGTTCCACGCTCTGCCACTAACTGGCCCTGTGAGTTTGGGTAAAACCCTTTTCCCCTCCCTGTGCCTCAGTTTCCCCTCCTATCCTTTGTCTAATTAGACTGTGAGCTCTTTAGGGCAGGGGCTGTCTGTCTCATGTTCTGTGTGTATAGCACCTAGCCCAAGGGGGCCTCTTAGTGCTAATCTGACAGACCATAATCACACCCTCTGAGCTCGCCCAGCCCAGCCCAGCAGCAGGGTGGTGGTGGTGATGGTTTAACAGGAGATGAAATGATTCCCGGCGCTTCAACTTTTCATGTGCTAGAAGCTGGTTTATTGTCACTGCTCAGTAGCTCCCAAGCAAAGCAAGTGCTAAGCCACGGGGCACTGGGGTAAAGGCAAATTGCACTTGAACTAAAAACCCCTTTGTGGGGCTCTGCGACCCACCCGACGGGTCCTTCCCCGGCACCTGCTGTGTGAAGATCCAACACTTTGCCCCCCTCGGTAAGAGAGGCTCGCGGGAACGGACTGTCGGGGCAAAGGGGCGAGCGCTGAAAGCTTTGAGAGCCAGACCCTGCGGGGGCCAGGCAGAGCCGAGTGTCAGGGCTCGGGCACACTTGGGTTCCCTTTGTGGGGGGTTAACTAGCGACCGGTTTCTGGGGGATTCCAGATGAAATCTTCACTGCAGAGCTCGGGGGGCTGGGGGCAGAGGCGGATTTGACTCTGGGATTGAGAATTGCTCGGTCGTTTCACACAGGAATGGAGGCGATGTTTCCTGAGCTGCCCAGGGATTGGCAGGGCCGTTGCCACAGAGCTCAGCTGAGGCTTGGCCCCACCCCCCTGGACGCTGTAAGACCCTGGACCTGGCTCTGTGTGGACCCGGGCTAAGCTGACATGCCCGTTGCGGGCGGGAGCGAGGGGCTCGGCCTGGCGTCTGCCGAAGGAAGCAGCCTGGGGGAGGCAGGTGGCTCCCAGGTGCTATTAGAAATCTGAGCCCTGGGGGAGGGCAGCAGAGCCCAGGGGAGATGGGAGCGTAACCCCAACTCTCAGATCCCTGCTCTCCAGGCCCCAGGAGGCAGCAGGTGGGCGAGAAGCGGGAGGCTGCCCCCTGCTGGGGGGTGGAGGTGCTGCTTGAGCAGGCAGAAGCCGCGGGCGGGGTCAGCGATGGGCGCAGGGGTGCCCCGAGGCTGCAGGGACTCAGGCTTTGAACCTGGGCCCCCTGCTGATGCTCCTGGAGAGGTCAGTGCCGGGATAGTCAGTTTTAACCGCGTATCAGGGTGTAGTTGGGGCTCAGGATGCCCTTGGAGATGGCGCATTGGATCAGTCTCTTGGTGAGGTTCAGGGTGGCGACGCTGGGCTTTGTCTCTGCTGGATAGAGCATCCCCCTGTTAATCTCACCCTGACCTCTGTCCCGTGTCTGCTGCTCAGGGGATATGACTGTGGCCTGAATAAATAACCCCCCCCATACTCCCGGTCTCGACGGGCCACGTCAATGTCACTCCCCCCCACCCACCTGCTGCATCTCCTGGTGCCCCTCGCACGGGGAGCTCGACCGTGGAAGAACCCAGCGGGATGGCGGTGAGGCCAGCTGGGTTAGCCCAGGGGCAGATCTCTCGCTGAATCCCATCCCCTGCCCCAAGCTCTCAGCTGGGAGGGGGCACCGGGTGCCCTGTGCACCCAGCTGCAGCCACTCTGTGAGTGCCCAGCTCAGGCTCTCTCTGCCTGGCAAGGCCAGGGCCGTCCTACAGCGCACGCTGAGCCCAGGCAAACCAAATGCATTTTATCCAGCCCCATGGACAGTTACAGCTCGAGGGACGCAGGCCCCAGCTCCAGCCCAGGGACTGCAACCTGGACAGCTGGGCTCTGGATCTAGGGGTCACAATGGACAAGCAACAGCCTAGCTCCCAGGGTGATGTGGGGACACGCAGGGCTCATGAGATCAGGGAAATCGGAGGGAGGGGATTTTCCCCCTGTGTCTGGCCGTGGAGAGACGGATGCTCTATCCTGTGCCCGGCTCTGGGGCCCACAAAAGAGCCACAAACACAATCCCTGGGCTGGAGAAATGGCTGCCAGGGCAGGACAGGCAGAGCTCAGCCCATCCAGGTGATCACCCGGGGAGGAAATACAGGACCTGGCGGGCGCGTAAGCCACGCGGAGAAAGGCAGAAGAGGGGCCAGGGGCCGGGAGCTGAAGCCAGACATGGTCCCCAGCCCAAATGTCAAACAGGGGGGGCCATTAGCCAGTGAGCAAACTCCTCATGGCCACCAGAGCCAGCCAAGGGTCCAGCGATGGGCCCCATGATGGGGTACACAGGTGACCCCCCCACCGCTCCTACTCACTCTTCCCCTCCCTGTACCGCCAAAGGTTGCTACAGCTCCAGGGTCCTACGGGCTGCTCCTGCTCAGGTGCTTTCCCTGGCCCTAGATCCTTTCTGGGTCACTGGTTTCCAGGCTCCAGGCTGTAGGTCTGGCCTGTGTTCCTTGGACCCGATCCCGGCCCTTCTGCTTGGCTGGATTACAACCCCACCTTGTTTGCTCGCAGCCAGCCAGGTCGCTCTACAGCAGTGACCCCTCGTCATTAGTTACCAATTCCTAGGTCACCCGGAGATGGTCCTTGCGGCAGAACCCCCGGCCCTGGGCGTTAGGTCAGCAGGGGAGAGCCGCTGTGGGCAGGAGCCCGGCAGGAGAGATTCCCAGCTCCCCTCGTGGCCTAGCTGGGGAAATGCCTATAGAAGAGACCCATTTACTGGAAAAGGTGCCCAGGAAGGCAAGTCCCAGGGACCTAGAGTTGAAGACTTTCGTGTGGGCCCCCTTCGTTCTCCAGCCTCTGCCCTCATAGACTCTGCCGTCCTCGCCGATCAGGAAGCTGCAGGCAGAGCGCAGTGTGAGACCCACACAGGCACGTCGGCCTCACCCTCCCCTCCCCGTCACTCTCGGCAGCTCCCCCACCGTTGTCGCTGACCCTGCCCGGGTTTGAACCTGGGACCCTTGGAACTAGAAGCTCAATCCTCTGCCATGGAGGTAAAAACCCAAAAAACTGAGGAAAGGGACTGGAATGTGTGTGGGGGCTCTAACCTGTATTGCACTGTTTGGCCATTTGGTGGCGCTGTGTGTAACTCCCCTTATAGAAGCAGCCCTGGGCCTCTCCAGGACACAGTTGGGGGCCGAGCGAGGGCGGTAGCCGGCCCAGATCTGGGGCAGGACAGCGCTGGGACCTGCTGCCCCCCGGGAAATTCCCAGCTGGGTTTCCATCCTCCGACGTCACCATCTCAAAATGTTTCACGGAGCAAAATCTCCAGCCAGGTTTTTGTGGCGGGGCGTCAGGCCAGCCCCAGCGAAAGGCGTCGAGGACACCGGCACGGGGCGGTGTCACAGACGAGGAGGGCGCAGGCCGTGCGGTGTCTGTCGGCCGAACTCGTGGCACAACCCAGGAGCTCCCTGCAGCCCTGCATCCCCCAACCAGCTCCATGACTGCCCCCTTCCCATCCACCGCTCTTCAGGGACTCCTTCAGCCCCCCCTCCCCCCGTCTCCCCCTGCCAGGGGCTCTCTACCCCCCATCGTGCTTCATAGCGGGCAGGGTTGGCAGAACTGGGAGAGCTGCGGGTGCAAACACATCTCTGCACCGGCCATGTTTTCCACCTGCCCCCGACCCCCAGTGTCTCATGGCGGGGCAGGACTTGGGGGAGGGGCTGGAGCAGCCATGGCAGTGTTTGGGTCTGGGCTGGCCACTGGGAAACAGGCCCACAGCCCAGCCTGGTCCCGTCTACCAACCCCTGCTGGTCCCGGCCTGGGGGAGGGGCCGTAGCACGTGCGGCAGCTGCTGGGGTGGGGCAGGGGATGGGACATTGCACCAGCACTTGGGCAGGATGTGGGAGGGGGGGCACGCGGGGTCCCACGAGGAACTGCCTGAGAAACAGCGATAGGAGCTACTGAGTTGGTCCTTCCGAGCCTGAACCTGGTTCCCACCCCCCAAGTCTCAGCACCTTCCCTGGCTCCCTCCCCCACTTTACAGGTTGCTTCCCCGCCCCCGCCATGGAAGGGGCTCAGTATAAACCCCATTTCACCTTCCCCCCCGCCAGGGGTGCTCTGTGCCCCCCCATCACCCCTCCCCCACAGCTGGGGCTCTGGGTGCACCCCTCCCCCATTCCCTCTTTTTGGTCAAAAATATTAAATGCCCACCAGCCCCAGCTCTCCCTTCAGTGTGGTTTCTGCTGCCCCCCTGTGGCTGCCTGGGGCAGTGGCATCAAGTCTGCCCTCAGCTGTGGGGAGGCCCCCACCCCATCCTGCCCCTCTCACTTGTAGCTGATGTCGGCCAAGCCCCTCTTGTCCATGTGGTTGTCCTGGATGGCTCTGACCTGCTGGCTGCAGATGGTCTCTGAGTAGCAGCGATTCCGTTCCGTGTGGTGGAGGATGACGTAGGGCACCGGGGTCCTCAGCGGGACCCTGCTTTTCGGGGGCCGGGCCCCCCACTGTTGGCGTGAGACAATGCGGGGGCAGCCTGTGCCATGCGGGGAAGGGGAGAAAGGGCTACGATTAATGTGGGTGCCCCCCACCTGCCCCAGCCCACGCAGCAGGATCGGGCCCAGGGCTGGTGCGCTGAGTGAGGTCGAGGCCGCAGCAATGAGGTGGGGTGGGGGCCAGCAAAGGTGGGGCACGGTGCAGGGGGGATGCGCAGCCCTGCGTTAAATGTGACGGGGCTGGAGAGAGGCCTGGCCGGGAGCCTGGTCGCCCCGTAGCGGCACCCGCTGCTGGCAGCAAAGGGGTGAACGGGGAGCCAGGCCAGGCTGGAGGGAGGCCAAGCAAGGGCTGGGCTGGAGATGGCGGGTGGGGCTGGTGCTCCGAACTCAGCCCAGGTTGGGGAAGCTCCCAGCCAGGGTGTGCAGCTCTAATCCTGTCTGTCTCCTCTGCCCCCTCCGGTCATTTGCATCCCTCCAGCCTGTCACCTCCGCTCTGCATCCTTTCTGCTCTCTCTGCATCTGGGAGGCCCCTGATCCTTCGGGCCTCCCACTGCTCAGCCCCCTGCACCTCCTGCCAGATCCTTTCAGAGACAGAGTGACCAGCCTGGAGTCCAGCGCCCCAGAAACTGGAAGGTCAGAACATCTGACCCTGAGAAAGAGCTCATTGGGCACAATCAGCCTGGGGAACTCCCTGTCACTGGCTGTCACTGGGCAAAGAGCAGGATCCAGCAACGGATCAGAGAACGAGGACAGCCAGCGTCACAGTGGGTGGCACTGGATGGGTTCCTGCCCTGGGGCTTGGGGCCACTACCTGGGGGGAACAGAAAGGAAATTCTGCTGTGGCTGGGTTATTCCATCATGGGCCACTAGGGGGTGTCTGGCGCCTCCCTCTGGAGCATCTGGCACTGGCCGCTGCTGGAGCCGGGACACCGGGGTAGATGGGCCCTGCTCCGATCCAGGGGGCGACGTCTAGGCTGCAGGGACATTCCCAGCACGAATCCTCCTAACAGGGCCTTGGTGGGAGCCGGGAACCAGCTAGTGTTGCTACTGCTCCCCCCACCCCACCCCTCTGCCCCTGCTTTCCCCCACCCTCTTTCTGCCCCTGCTCCCCCCTCCCCAGCCCCCTTTCCCCTGCCCTCCCCACACTGCCTCAGCTCGCTGCCCCTCTGCATGCTGGGAGCTGGCACTTTCTGGCTCTTGGATGCCCCAGGGCAGTTCGGATGGAGCTGGGCTGGCAGGGGACACGGCCTGGGCTGGGGGGGGGGGGCACTCTGGGATCGGCTCCCCGTGGGCAGAGCCAGGGGCCTCACCCCTTTGGCCGATGAACACTAGGGCTCTGGGGAACGGGTGGCAGGGAATGACCTGACCCAGCCCTGCCTTGCGGAGGGATGGGCTGGACTGGAGCCGAGGGGCGTCTCCGGATCTGTAGGGGCAGGCCAACCCTGGGCACCAGGCCAGGGGGCGAGTTAGTTGGGCACCTCCATCGTTAATTTTCCACGCCTGCGTTTCCGCCCCCTGGGTTCTTAGCTGCATCAGGGATTCCCAGCCCTGCCCCGCACCCCCAGCCCTGGGGATCCGAACTCACCGAGCGCCACGGCACAGAGCGCTAAGAGCCACACGACCCGCGTCAGCAGCAGCATCTTCCTCTCGCTCGGCCCTGTGGGGACACACGCCCGTCACAGCCGTCACAGGAGGGGGCGCTGCTGGGCTGGAGCCAAACACCCCCAGAGCCCTTGGGTAGCAGATCCCTCTGCGCTCAGGTTGTCCTGGGCTCCAAGCCCGGCCTGTCACCTGAGGGCAGCGTCCCATCCCTGCCCAGACTCCCCCCCCCCCCCTTCCTTCTGGGCTCCCCGGTCCCCATGAGAGCCCCTTGAGCAGCAGGCTCGGTGGTGGCCCAGCTGTACTAACAGCCCCCTGCCCAGCTGGGGCTGCGGGGAGAAGAGCCGTGCTGGGGGGCAGAGCTGGTCCATGGATACCGGCGCCCCGTGGGGTGCAGAGAGGGGCTGGCATGTGCCCACCTGGGTTCCTGCAGAGCTGGGAGCAGAGTGAGCTCTGGACGCCGGCACCTGCTTCTCTCTATAAGCGCCTGGGAGGGCGACGGGGGCTGGGGCCAGGTAGTTGGTCAATAAACCATCGTGCCGATGCTGGCGGGAGCCCAGCCACCGAGGAGGAAGTGGGGGAGGGATTTCACCAGGGGGCTGCAGTTGCTAAAGACCAAGCTGGGCTCCTGCAGCACCAGGGCCGACAGACTGCGCGCCGAGGGGAGGGAGCGATTCTGGCCTGGCAGCGCGACCCCAGGGGCAGAACCTTCATCCCAACGTGGGCAAGGCTGGGCACAGAGCACCACCCGGCCTGGGGAGCTGGGGAACGCCGCAATGGGGGGACAGCACGTCAGCCACCATCTGGGCTGCCATTTCCTGCTCTAACCGATCCAGACATGCCGCCTGCCCCAACTCCCCTGAACTCCAGCTGCAGGGCACTAAGGCAGCACCTGGAGATCCCAACCTAGCGTTGCCCAGACACACAGTGACCGGGATTGAGGCCCCGTCAAGCCAGGTATTGTTAAGTGCTGAAGGCTGGAATGTCGTTGCCTCAATAAAACTGTTTAGGCTGCCCGGAGTTTCTGTTCTTGGAGCTCAAATGTTACCAACACGAACAGCAGACAAGGCAGGATGTGAATCCAGCAGACCTCAATGGTACTCCCAAAGAAAGCCCACAGCACGGTCTGTCTGGTGAGAAAGGCCCTCGGCCAGGTTCACTGCCCGGGAGGCACAGTCCTAGCACCCTGGCGCCGTGGTTACCGGTTCACTGACGCGAGTGCCCCGTGGCAAGGAGCGGCGCAGTCAGCAGCAGGAGTCGCCGCTGTCCCCTAGGCCACGCAAAGGCTGACGGCGAGGTTCCCCGAGAGTAACAGCCTGAGACAAACAGCTTACGTGCCCCCTTCCCTGTGTCACAATATTCGTCTGTTACCTCCCCTGGGTCCTGAGACCTTGGGCAAAACCTTCCTCTTCATTATTTTGTCCAGCCATTTTATCTGGCACTAAATTGACTGTATTTGTCCCAGCTAAGCTACTTTTACGTAACTCTCTAGTGCCTAGGACACAAGCAACACGTTTGCCAAGTACCTGAACTGCACAGCAAACTTGTCAGCATTTGCTTTAACCCATGGCCTGACTCACTCACATCTTGCCCCAGGCCCAGGGCTCCCGGCTCTCCGTACTACCCCGGGCGCTGCCCAGACACACAGTGACCGAGATCGGGGCCAGGGAAGGGATCTGCGCCCACAGCTCCCACCTAGTGGTCAGGTGAGGGCATGACAGACACTCTCTGACCAGGTGCCCCCTGTAGGTAGCTGCTCCCTCCCTGCGGCTGTTTGTCCCCTCCTGTCTCGCCTTCCGGCTGGGTTACAGGCCGGGTCCAGCCCCTCAGGGGTACGTAAAGGGTCCAACAAATCCTAGTTCCACTGTCCAGCAAAGGGCTTCAGGCATCGCCCGGCCAAAGCCCCAGAGTCAAGACTCTCTGGGATGGGGGATCTCCCTAGTCCTGAGTCGCTAGCGTCAGGGACGGGCTGTGTGCCTCCAGCCCTGGCCGGGGAGCCCTGGGCCATCCTGTCCCCCGGGCTCCAGCAGGGCCCCAAGGCAGGCAGCTGAACCCTGCCCCCAGAGAGCTCTGTGTCATCCCCCGCCCCTCGTCACCCTCCTGGGTCACTTCCTGCCGGCCTCCCCAAGCCAGAGGGAAAAGCACAGACCTGAACAAACCTGAGGCGATGTCTCCGACCTTGCAAATGCCCAGAGTCCTTCCCTCTCACCAGCTCAGGTAGAGCATCCGCTGGGCCTGCCTCCGGTCTCCTTCTGCAGAGCTGCCAATCCCAGCCCTGCTCACCTCCGCTGGCGCCTTTCAAGGGATCTGCTCTCGGCTCCCTGCCAAGCTCCTCCTCCGGCCGGGCAAGGCCCTGCGGGTGTGGCAGGGCAGAGCTGCCAGGAAGGGTGGCTCATGCCTACATTGTATTTCCCAACAAGGGGATGTTTTCTTAGCACCTCTGCCCTGCCCCACTTCCTGAGATTATCATCAGCATCATCAATAAGAAGGACTCATCTACCTTCTCCAGGCATCTTTCTTGCTGGTTTTTGCATCATTCAGCAGCTCCCAATCTAATTGGACAGAGATGAAAAGATAAAGGACGTCTCTTGTAATAAGGGACTGTTGGCAACCCTACCACTGGGCTCAGGGTAGTTCCCTAACCCCGCCCTCTCCGGGGACAGTTCGTGCGCCCATCACAGGGCCCCGTCACGCCGGGCGCTGCCAAGATACACAGTGACCTATGTGATAGGTTGCCCCCCTCCCCCCCGGGGTGCCAACTGATGTACTGGGGTACCACTGAGCCTACCTGTTGCACCAGCCTGGGCTCCCTTACACTGTCCTGCTGAGCCAGGCCCTCAACCTCCTCCAGCACATACACACAAGTAGGGATACACACAGCTGCAGAAAGACACAGACCCTGAAATCAGCTCTGCGAGGGAAGACTCAGCTCGAGAATTGCCCAGCACTCAAGTACACACCCCCTCTGGGGTGCAAACCCAAAATTGTTTTGTCTTGGGCTGCACAGAGAACTGTACAGCGTAAGCTCATGAAATTTGCTCCCTCCCTCAATGTGGAGGAAGATATGCACAGCTCATTGCCCCTCCCCCCAGCTATGAATTCCACAAACTGGGTTTTATAATAAACAAAAACATGTTTATTCACTAAAACAGGTAGATTTAAAGGGCTGATACGGGATAGCAAACAGATCAAAGCAGATCACTGAGCAAATAAAGCAAACACGGAAACTAAGCTTAATACACTAAAGAAACTGGCTACAAGTAGTAATTTCTCACCCTAAAATGTTGTTTTAAGGAGTTTTGCAGAGTTTCTTGATGACAAACTGCTCTTGCTTGCAGCTTAGAACTCCAGGTATTTCTTTCACCGTCCAGACACCTTTTCCATCCCTGGCTCAGCACTTCTTCCCCCTGTTGTCTTTGTTTCTCAGATGTTTCCAGCAGTCATCTTGGTCAGGGTTTACTCACGTCCCTACCTTAAATAGCGTTTACACATAGCGGGAATCGTTTGTTTCCCAGTTTGACCCTGACCCCCTATTAGTGGAAAAATACTAGTAGGCCAAGATGGGGTCCAGTACCAGGTGACATGATCACATGACCCTGCAGTGTCAAAGCAGCTTCTCAGGAAGCTTCTCAGCAAGGTGGGAGATTAGCATCTTCAGAGTCCTATTGTTTTCCCTAATGGCCCATTGACTAACCAGCCAGACTGATCGCATTTTATCTGGAGCGCATTCTCCAGGAGCAAACGCTTTTGTAATTGATACATAGTCCATATTCCTAACTTTACATATAATAAGGATACATGCATACAAATAGGATAATCATATTCTGTAAATCATAACCTTTCCAAGGATATCTCACATGACCCATCTTGCATAAAACACATCTCAGTTATGCCACATTCATATCATAACAATATTTCTATGAAGAATATGGGGAGTAGTATCACAACTGAGATCAGGGTCCTCTCGCGCCAGGCGCTGCATAGACACACAGTGACCGAGATCAGGGCCCGTCAGGCCGGGCGCTGCCCAGACACACAGTGTCTGAGTGTGACGCTCTGTACTTGGGGGAACAGCCAGCACCCCCATGTTCATCCTTGTAAAATGATTGTGTAGTATCCAATGCAAAGTTTGTCATGTTGGGTGTCTTCGGAAGGCTCATGGTGCACTGAGCATTGTTGTTATAATGATGTTATAGTAACGTGATAGGTTGTAATTTCATATATATAGTTATGAGGCTGAAAAATGTCTCCTCATGGCTTAAAGCAAGCCCAGGAAAAAACTCCCCAAGAGCAGAGAGGCAGTTCACATCTCATCAGGGCATGGATGGGACAAACCCAGCCCAGCCTCACAGGAACAAAGGACACTGGCCTAGGCAACAACAAAGGATTTGTTGGACTCTCGAGTAAGTCACTCCCCTTCCTTTGGTCAGTTTGGGACTGCAATTAGGTAATGCTCACCTGACTCTGAAGGGGATGGGGGTGGGGCAAAGCCAAGAGGGAAGAAAGAACATGATAAAAGGGAGAGATGTTTGCCATTCTCTTCCTCTCTCTTCCACCTACATCTACAGACACCATACCAAGCAACTGAAGTGCTGATCAAAGGGGAGAGCCTGGCTGAAGGGCAACCAGCCAGCTTGTGGTGAGAAGCATCTAAGTTTGTAAGGGCATTGAAAGTGTTAAGATCAGCTTAGAATGTATTTTGCTTTTATTTCATTTGACCAAATCTGACTTGTTATGCTGTGATGTATAATCACTTAAAAATCTGTCTTTGTAGTTAATAAATTTGTTTGTTTATTCTATCTGAAGCAGTGCATTTTGTGTGAGGCATGTCAGAGAGTCCCCTTGGGATAACAAGCCTGGTGCATTTCAATTTGTTTGTTAAATTGACTAACTCATATAAGCTTGCAGTGTCCAGTGGGCATAACTGGACACTGCAAGATGGAGGTTCCTGGGGTTGTGTCTGGGACTGGAGCATGGGCGCCAACTCCGTGGGTGCTCTGGGGCTGGAGCACCCATGGGGAAAAATTAGTGGGTGCTCTGCACCCACCAGCAACCAGTTCCCCCAAAGCAGCACCTTGGTGCTTACGGTGACAGCACTGCCGAGAACAGGCATTAAACCAATCAGCGAACCCACCCACCTGCTAATGAGCTTTCCGGGACCCGCCCTTCTCCTGGCCAGCTGTTTGATGGGCATGTCTCTCATCCAGTCCCATGCAGCCTGGAGCTAACTGAGGAGTCCAATTCCCCCGTTTTCTTTCGGAGCCCTAATATCCCCCCCCAAAAGCACAGAAGAGGGGTTACCTGGCAATACCCACACCCAGCCCCCGACCCTTCCCGGGGCTGTGAGATCTGGGCTGTCGCAGAGGGAAGGATTCTGCACCGGGAACGTCAGCCCACATTTCACTCCCGGGGGGCATTTGATGGGGCATTGCGACATGGGGTTAACGATGTTCTCAGCAGTGCCAGGATCTCTCCATCCAGTGAGCGTCTCCCCTGAACTCCCACCTGCCGCTCCCCCTTGGAGCCGATGGGGCTGCCCCCCGTAGGGTGCATCGTGACATGCGGGGGTTGGGGGTTGGGGTGTGAAAGCTCAGCTTCGGAAACCTACACCACTGTCAAGCTGGCTGGGTGACCCCTCACTCCGGAGGCTCAGTCACATGGGGAACGCTGTGGGAACAGGGGGCAGCCAGCCTTCCCAGCACTGCGTCAGGACTCTGGGGCAACCCCAGGCAAAGCGAGCCCAGGGGCCACTTATGGCACATTGCTCTGCCCACCCCAGAGCTTCTCAGAGGTGGTGTCCCCCCTCCCAGGGGTGGGTCTCTGCTTGGACCCGATCCCTGTCCTCTGCTCCCATTCCAGCCCTGTTAGGTTTTCTATCAAACCCTGACTGACTATCTGCACGTTGTTTCGGCCTGTTTCCCAGTAGTGGTTACATTTCGGGGAGTTTTGACTGTTAACCCTGATTTCAGGTTGCCTGGGAAGAGTTTATAGAAGTGTCACACTAATGGTTTTCATTAGGAGAGGGTTAATATTACAGCTTCCTTCTTGGAGCTGTCTCTGGATCTCCCATCGGGCTGGCTTGGGTTTTATTCCAAGTTTCTCCAGAGAATCTTTCATTTTACTTCTCCTCTTCGACGTCTGTAACGATGCTGCCCTTGGTGGGACACTTCTGAAAGTGCCAATTCAGGACAAACGGCTTAAAGCAGGGCAGTTACAGCCCAAGGCTGGGGTTTCTCCATCTTTAAGGCAAACCAAACCAGCCAAACAGAGAAGACTTTGGTTTTACCTCACTGGCTAACCATAAGTCACACAAGCAATTCCCTTAGACACTCCGGTTTCCCAGTATCACCACCAGTGCCACTCGTTATGGGGGTGAATGGTTATGAAAACCAATGCCCCAGTAAAAGAAAAATGGTTCTCCCGATCCCAAAGGACCAAGCCCCAGACCTAGGTCAATATACAAATCAGATCTTACCCATAAATCATGCCGTTGCCAATCCTTTAGAATCTAAAATCTAAAGTTTTATTCAGATGTAGTGTCAGGATGAGCTCCACCCTGACATCTGGTGGTGAGGTGTGGCAAGTTGTGGAAAAGAACTTCAGGGGCTGATCTCATTTGCATAGGCACACCCACCCCACCTAGAATGAGGCCATAGCTGCCCAAATGGTCACTTTGGCTGCTGTGGGATCCCCAGTGTCCCTGTTATTGGGGCAGGAAGAATAAATTGTTATTACGCTGATTATGGGAACTGTGCTTGGAACTGTACTTGGCCTTTTGTTATGATGGAGGGACTCACCATCAACTAAGTAGCACTCGCTAGGCAAGGGTCATGGGTTTTAAAACTCTGTGAATGGAGAGAGGCTGGGGACAATTATGAATACTTTGTGGCATGGGCCCCTTGGTGAGGGCCTTACATGCTAATTGCACTTCCTCCTCTCTCCACTGTGGAATATCAGAGCTAATTTTGATTCCATTAGGAGTCTAGTTACAGGCTGCTGAACTCATTTTGGGCTGACAGTGCACCAGCACTGAGGCTCCCCTACTACAAGCTGAATTCACCAAAGAGCTGAACTGACTAAGAGCTGAAATCACTGAGCGTTGTGTTAAGTAGTGGGGGAGCCTGAAGATATATTGTGGAGCAGTTTGCGGGACGGCTGGAGTGCCTTGTGGACAGGCTGGTGGAGCAGTGCGTAGGACGGCGGGAGCTGCTGGTCTGACGCGGAGCAGTTTGTGGACCGGCTGGTGGAGCAGTTTGTGGGATGGCGGGAGCTGCTTGTGGGCCGCGGAGCTGAGCGAAGGAGTTCATGGGGCAGCTGGCAGAGCGGAGTGGAGCGAAGCGAAGGCCTATGGAGCTGTGGGGCGGTCAGCTTCAGATCATGTAAGGTGCCTCTTACCCCCGTCCCATCTCCACCCAGGTTGGGAGGTAAAGCTCCACAGATAAACTTTCGAACTCTGGGGCTGCCCTGACCAGGGACAGAGACTTTTGGGTCATTGGACTTTTGGGACTTTGGGTGATTTGGGGTTGCTGGACTCAAGAACCAAAGGGAAAGGGGCATGCCCCAATTTGCTTGGGGTGGGTTTTTTGCTCATGGGTTGTGTTATGAATCCTGTTGGTGGTGTTTCCCCAACATAATGCCACATTGTTTCTCTCTGTTATTAAAAGGCTTTTTGCTACACTCAGACTATGTGCTTGCGAGAGGGGAAGTATTGCCTCTTGGAGGCGCCCAGCGGGGGTGGTATATATTTGTCCCAGGTCACTGGGTGGGGGCTCGAGCCGGTTTGCATTGTGTTATTGGAATGGATCCCCTAGATATTGAACCCAGCCCTTGTTGCTGCCAACTCTGACGGGCAGAAGGGTTACACATAAAAGGAAAATGATACAGATGAGAGCTAGAATTGGTTAAATGGAATCAATGACATACGGTCATGGCAAAGTTCTTGGTTCAGGCTTGTAGCAGTGATGGAATAAACGGCAGGTTCAAATCAAGTCTCTGGAGAACATCCACAGCTGGGATGGGTCATTCGGTCCTTTGTACAGAGCTTCCGTTTGTAGCAAAGTCCCTCCAGAGCGATGAAGCAGGATTGAAGACAAGATGGAGGAGCTGCAGTAGCTTTTTATAGTCTCTTGTAATGTGGCCTCTGCTTTCTTTGTTCCAAGGACAAGCATTCGGGCACATAGCAAGAAAAAACCTTAGAGTTCTGTCCATAGGCAGGTCCCTGCAGGCCTTCCTGAGTCCCAAGGCGTGTCTGCCTTCTCTCAGTGGGTCAGTTGTGTAGCTGATGGTCCTTGATGGGCCATCAAGCAGGCTAGGCAGAGCTGACACCAACTTGTCTGGGGTGTCACCCAGAAGCATAGCATAAGTTTGAAATACAGACAGTATAGAACCAATATTCATAACTTCAACTACAAAAATGATACACACATACAGATAGCATAATTATACCCAGCAAATCATAACCTTCCCATAGACACCTCACACAACAACCTTTGTACAATATTCGCTGCAAATATATAACAGTGGTTGCAACAGCGATCTATACGGTTACAGATTCTGTCAATAACGTCACAGCGTCTCCTTCACGGCAGCCACCCACAATTGCCTCTCTGCTCGCTGGGATTTCCTGGGCAGGTGACGCTCCCCCCGTACTTCTACTGAGCTCCTCCGTCTATTCGAGGCACTTTTCCCAGGGTCACCATTTCAGATTTTGGTAGGTGGGGATCTGGGGGGCAACTTTAACTCTGATTCCAGGGCTACTTAGGAACCTGAAAACTCTGGTATTTTTGCAGAGAATAACTTAGAAATGAGCTGAAAGGAGCACTGTATCTAATTCCTATAGATAGAAAGAAAATTAAATAAATAGACCCATTCAGCCCGAATACTAACATGTTCTGATACCTTGTGTCAAGCCACTTAAGGGACCCTGGTTAGGTTTAACATTGGAATGTCTATTCTTACTCTTCAATACAACAATTGAAATCGGGGCTCCAGTTTCTGGCGTATTCTGAACAGGGCTGAGCACACAGATGGTGCCCAGTGAATAACACAAATCATGACAATAATCGTTGACTTTGTGGACTCTGTGGATGCAATTTCTGGTCTTTGTTCTGGAACGGGCCTGAATACAGCAGAAACCCTGAGAATTTGAGGCATAATCACCTCTGATCCTCATCTGGCACCTTCTCATTCCTTCCATTTCTCACACTCACAACACAGAATGAAAAAACACAATGGTTTTCAGGTAAATGGAAAATTGCACAACAGCCATTGCTCTGCAGCCAGGCCTGAGGCAGAACCTGCCACCCGTGGGGGGCTCAGTGATCTACTATCATTCTCTCTCTTTCTTCATCCTTTCTGACATCTGGGCTGCTTTTCACGCTGTAAACCATGACATCCTTCCCAATCGCCCCACACTGATTGCTGCAGGCTCAGAGACCTGGCCACCTTGGGTTCGCTCCCATCTATCCGAGTCCTTGTTTTGCAGCATGCAGCAGAGAGAGGCTTGCCCAGTGCATAGGGAGCTAGCGCGGAGAGACCTGGTTCTAATTCTCCAATGGGCTTCCTGTCTGAGCTCAGGCCAGGGCTTTAAGGGCAGAGTTTCAAAGGCTTTTAGGCACCAAAGATGCAGCTCGGTATCTAGTGGGGTTTACAAAGCACCAAAACCTTCTAAGTGCTTTTGAAAATCCCACTAGGTGCCAAAATATCTTTGAAGATCTGGCCTTTAGTCTGTGTGTGCCTCAGTGCCCCATCTGTACAATGGGGAGAGCAGCTCGGCTCGACCTCACCGGGGCTGGGAGGAGAAATTGGTTAGACCTTGCGAGGCTCAGATACTACTGTGAAGGGGCCACATAAGTACAACAGGCAGAGTGGGAACTTCTCTATACACGGGACACCCTTCCCTGGGCTTTGGCCCCTTCTTTTCACCTTTGCCCCCAAATCTCCCCCTTTTCTCATCGTAGCCTTGGCTGTAGGTCTTCTGAGTCCCCTGCGATCTGTCTCCAAACCCCTCCCCTTCCCGCCCAGGGATTCCTGTGTCACAGCCTCATATAAAGCTTCCAGATCCTTAATATAATCACCAGCCCTCTCTTATCTTCATCACCCGGCCTCCGTGTGCAAACAAAATCCTGACTCCCTGGCACAGGCTGGGAGCAGCCCCTGTCCTCTGCAGCGCTCACATTTCACACCCAGCGAAGACCCCACCTGGGGCTAGGAGGTGCCCCGTAAATGGGCCCCTGGCTTTTCCTTCCATTATTCTCTTGGGCTATGTCTACACGGCAGAGTTTTGTCACCAAAAGTCACGTTGTGTAATGAAAGTGCTGTAATTAAAGCACTGTCACGTGCCCACACTGTGCCCCTTGTGTCGGCAGAGCCCGTCCACACTAGCAGCTCTTGCGTCGTTCGACACAGGGAGCAGTGCACGGTGGGTAGCTATCCCACTGGGCAACTGGCTGCAGCTGCTTTGAGAAGGGTTTGCAATGCCTCATGGGGCAGGCAGAGCGACACATGCTGCAGGTTTCCTGAGCCCATCGTTCCATGGGCATCCTACTAGATTGCCAGTCGCTTTTCAGCTGAAGTGTGTGTGTGTGTGTGTGGGGGGGGGGAGCGACAGAGAGAAAGTGTGTGTTGGGAAAGAGTGTGTCGGCATGCTGTCTCTAAGATTGGGGGCAATGGGGGCCCAGGAGTGGGGCAGGGGTTAGGGACCCAAGGGGCCAGGGGGCGCCAAAATACAAATGTGCCCATTTTCCATAAGGCTGGCCCTGATTTCGGCTGGTCGTGGGGGAGCCTCCCTGCTAGATGGGCCTGACAAACTCTGTCTGCCCCAGCTTCTCCCATCTCACCGGGTGTTTCTAGTTTAGCTACTTTGTCACTAGATTGACTGACGTTTTGGTTTGGCTAGTGAGAAAATAAGTGTCAAAGTCTCCAGTGACAAATCTAGTGACTTCCACTGCCAATTACAGTGACAATTAGAGAAAGAAGTCACCAGTATCTATAGTCATGAAATCATTGACAAGCAGCTCAGTAGTGTTAATAAAATCCATGCCATGCTCTTCTTATAGCAGTCTGTTGCCCACCAATGTCATGACGTCTCAGCTGAGCATGTCCTTGGAAGGAATCGCATTCCCGGGCTGCTTGGGCTGAGCTCACTTTCATCTGCAGGCGAGGAAAAGAAGTTTGTGGGGGCTAACCTGGCCCTGAGAGGATAAATGAGGCCCTGTTAACTGCACCGGCTGCACCTGGAGAAGGAGACAGGGAGTAGGGAATTGACTGGTAGGAGGCTCAGCTGGAGGGTCTTATATAACCAGGAGGCTGGCAACAATCTAGGCCTGGAGCCAAGTAGGCCACAGCTACTCCCTGGGATGAGGGAGTGATGCCTGGCAGGCCCAGAGGAGGGAGAGCCAGAGAGGTTGGCAGGTGTTTGGGGCTGTGGGTTCTGCCTAAGGGTCCTAGACAACTTCGGAACCCTCTTTCTCCAGTGTGTGATGACTAAGCTGATTAGCCTCCGTCCAGAGGCTTTTGCTGCAGCTCAGTAGAGCTGAGATCGCTGGTCACCGGGTCGAAGCGTTACAGCGGCCGTGGGACAGTGTTTCTGGTGACAGAGCCTGCCCAGCCCACGCTAGCAGGGAGGCTCCCGCATGGCCAGCTGAAATCAGGGCCGGCCTTATGGAAAATGGCATCTGGGCAAATTTGTATTTTGGCACCCCCTGGCCCCCATGGATTCCCGAACCCCTGCACTGTGTTCCTGCCCACCTCCTGTGCCCCCTTTGCCCCTAATCTGTCTGAACGTAGAGCCAGCATGCCAACACACTCTTCCATTTGGATTGTTCGCTGGGCATCATTTGTGTGCTCAGCCCTGTTCAGAATACACCAGAAACTGGAGCCCCGATTTCAATTGTTGTATTGAAGAGTAAGAATAGACTTTCCAATGTTAAACCTAACCAGGGTCCCTTAAGTGACTTGACACATGGTATCAGAACATGTTAGTATTTAGGCTGAATGGGTCTATTTATTTAATTTTCTTTCTTTATATATCAGAAAATTACAGATACAGGCATAAATATGCTGGCACATGAAGAGAAGGGAGTTACCCTACCAGGGGAGAACCAGTGCTGACAAGGCCAGTTCAGTCAGGGTGAATGTGGTCCACTGCCAATAATTGATGAGGAGATGTCGATTCCAAGAAAGGGAAAATTGCTTTTGTGGTGAGCCAGCCACTCCCACGTCCTATTCAAGCCCAAATTAATGGGGTTAAGTCTGTGAATGAATTGTCACGCGGCGGTTTCTCTTTCTCTGGTTTTGAAGTTTTTTTGTTGAAGGATGGCTACTTTTAAATCTGTTCTAGAATGCCCAGGGGGATTGAAGTGGTCTCCTACTGGCTTTTGTATGTTACCATTCCTGATGTCTGATTTGTGTCCATTTATCCTTTTACGTAGAGACTGTCCGGTTTGGCCATTGTACATGGCCAGGGGCATTGCCTGCATACAATGGATATATCACATTAGTAGATAGATCTGCAGGTGAATGAGCCCCTGATGGTGTGGCTCATGTGGATGGGTCCTATGATGGTGTTACTAGAGTAGACATGGGGACAGAGTAAGCAAAATCAACCTTCTACACAAACTTCCATGTGGCTGGACTTTACAAAAACAAGACAAGCCATTTACAATGCACACGTTACTTCTCTCCAGAGGGAAAAGGACAGTAAACCATCTAAACTCCTACATGCCACAGGGGGCTACAACAGTGGTACCCTTAACTCACCCAACAATATTGTTAATCTATCCAACCACACCCTTAGCCCAGCAGAAGAGTCTGTCCTATCTCGGGGACTCTCTTTCTGCCCCACCACCCCCATGCACATGAAGCATTTCTGTGGTGATCTGGAAGCCTACTTTTGCTGTCTCCGACTCAAGGAATATTTCAACACACCACTGAACAGCAAACTCTCCCACAGGAACCCTCCTACCAACACTACAAGAAGAATAATTCTGCATGGACTGCTCCTGACAGTCGAAATGACAGACTGGACTTCTACATAGAGTGCGTCCACAGTCGTGCACAGGCTGAAATTGTGAACAAACAGCATCACTTGCCCCGTAACCTCAGCCGTACAGAATGCAACGCCATCCACAGCCTCAGAAACAACTCTGACATTATAATCAAGGGGGCTGACAAAGGAGGTGCTGTAGTCATCATGAACAGGTCGGATTATGAATAGGAGGTTGCCGGACAACTCTCCAACACCACATTCTACTGGCTACTATCCTCCGATCCCACTGAGTACCAAAAGAAACTACACCATCTGCTCAAGAAAATCCCTGCTAGAGCACGGGAACAAATCTACACAGGCACACCCCCGGAGCCCCAACCGGGGGTATTCTATCTGCTACCCAAGATCCACAAACCTGAGAATCCTGGATGCCCCATCATCTCAGGCATTGGCACTCTTACAGAAGGATTATCTGGTTATTTGTACTCTCTCCTCGGGCCCTACGTGGCCAGCACTCCTAGCTATCTTTGAGACACCACCAACTTCCTGAGGAAACTACAATGCATCGGTGATCTTCCTGAAAACACCATCCTGGCCACCATGGATGTAGAAGCCCTCTACACCAACATTCCACATGAGGATGGACTACAAGTTGTTAGGAACCTATCCTGGAAAATGATCCCCCACTCTCACAGGCCTTGGGAGGTAGGCCAATCCCTGAGGAGGCCACGGCACACCTGATGGCTGAGCTTTGTGACTTTGTCCTCACCCACAACCGTTTCAGATTTGGGGACAACTTATACCTTCAAGTCAGCGGCACTGCTATGGGTACCCGCATGGCCCCACAGTATGCCAACATTTTTATCGCTGACTTAGAGCAACACTTCCTCAGCTCTCATCCCCTAGCGCCCCTCCTCTACTTGTGCTACACTGATGACATCTTCATCGTATGGACCCACGGGAAGGAGGCCTTTGAAGAATTCCACCTGGATTTCAACAATTTCCACCCCACCATCAACCTCAGCCTGGACCAGTCCACACAAGAGATCCACTTCCTGGACACTACAGTGCAAATAAGTGATGGTCACATAAACACCACCCTATACCAGAAACCTACTGACCGCTATACTTACCTACATGCCTCCAGCTTTCATCCAGACCACACCACACGATCCATTGTCTACAGCCAAGCCTTAAGATACAACTGCATTTGCTCCAATCCCTCAGACAGAGACAAACACCTATAAGATCTTTACCAAACATTCTTAAAACTACAATACCCACTTGGAGAAGTGAGAAAAGAGATTGTCAGAGCGAGACAGGTATCCGGAAGTCACCTACTACAGGACAGGCCCAACAAGGAAAATAACAGAACACCACTGGCTGTCATGTACAGCCCCCAGCTAAAACCTCTCCCGCACATCATCAGCGATCTACAACCTATCCTAGAAAATGATCCCGCACTCTCAAAGGCCTTAGGAGGTAGGCCAATCCTCGCTTACAGACAGCCCCCCAACCTGAAGCAAATACTCACCAGCAACTACACACCACACCACAGAAAGACTAATCCAGGTACCAATCCCTGCAACAAACCCCATTGCCTTCTCCGTCCCCATATTTACTCTAGCGACACCATCATAGGACCGAACCCCATCAGCCACACCATCAGGGGCTCATTCACCTGCACATCTACTAACTTGTTATAGGCCATCATGTGCCAGCAATGCCCCTCTACCATAGAATCATAGAATAGAATAATGAATATTAGGGTTGGAAGAGATCTCAGGAGGTCATCTAGTTCAATCCCACCAACACCCACTAAGTCATCCCAACTAGGGCTTTGTCAAGCCTGATCTTAAAAACCTCTAAGGATGGAGATTCCACCACCTCCCTAGATAACCCATTCCAGTGCTTCATCACCCTCCTAGTGAAATAGTGTTTCCTGATATCCAACCTAGACCTCCCCCCCTGCAACTTGAGACCATTGCTCCTTGTTCTGTCATCTGCCACCACTGAGAACAGCCGAGCTCCATCCTCTTTGGAATCCCACTTCAGGTAGTTGAAGACTGCTATCAAATCCCCCCTCATTCTTCTCTTCTGCAGACTAAATAAGCCCACTTCCCTCAGCCTCTCCTCGTAAATCTTGTGCCCCAGCCCCCTAATCATTTTCGTTGCCCTCTGCTGGACTCTCTCCAATTTGTCCACAACCCTTCTGTAGTGGGGGGACTGAAACTGAACACAATACTCCAGCTGTGGCCTCACCAGTGCCAAGTAGAGGGGAATAATCACTTCCCTCGAGCTGCTGGCAATGCTCCTACTAATACAGCCCAATATGCCATTGGCCTTCTTGGCAATGAGGGCACACTGCTGACTTATATCCAGCTTCTTGTCCACTGTAATCCCCAGGTACTTTTCTGCAGAACTGCTGCTTAGCCAGTCGGTCCCCAGCCTGTAGCGGTGCATGGGATTCTTCTGTCCTAAGTGCAGGACTCTGCACTTGTCCTTGTTGAACCTCATCAGATTTCTTCTGGCCCAATCCTCCAATTTGTATAGGTCACTCTGGACCCTATCCCTACCCTCCAGCATATCTACCTCTTTCCCCAGCTTAGTGTCAGCTGAGAATTTGCTGAAGGTGCTATTAATCCCATCATCCAGATCATTGATAAAGATGTTGAACAAAACCGGCCCCAGGACTGACCCCTGGGGGACTCCGCTTGATACCGGCTGCCAACTAGACATCAAGCCGTTGATCACTACCTGATGAGCCTGACAATCTAGACAGCTTTCTATCCACTTTATAGTCCATTCATCCAATCCATACTTTTTTAACTTGCTGGCAAGAATACTGTGGGAGACCGTATCAAAAGCTTTGCTAAAGTCAAGATATATCACATCCACCATTTCCCCCATATCCACAGTGCCAGTTATCTCATCATAGAAGGCAATCAGGTTGGTGAGGCATGACTTGCCCTGGGTGAATGCATGTTGACTGTTCCTGATCACCTTCCTCTCCTCCAAATGCTTCAAAATGGATTCCTTGAGGACCTTCTCCATGATTTTGCTGGGGTCTGAAGTAAGGCTGACCAGTCTGTAGTTCCCCAGGTTCTCTTTCTTCCCTTTTTAAAAGATGGGCACTATATTTGCCTTTTTCCAATCATCCGGGACTTCCCCTGATCACCACAGATTTTCAAAGATAATGGCCAATGGCTCTGCAATCACATCAGCCAACTCCCTCAGCACCCTCGGATGCATTAAATCTGGACCCATGTGTGATGTTGCACTCTATATGATTTTATTAAAATATGCTAATGAGTGTGAATATAATGTAACTGGAATATGCTTCGTGCAAAAGGTTTTTTGTAAGGTATTATTACAAAGCTTATAATCTACTGAGTGTGGTTATCCTATTTGTATAAGTGTATCACTTTTGTATCTAAAACTAGAAACAGTCTCTACACAAAAGAATAAATGGACACAAAACTGACATCAGGAATCATAACTTTCAAAAACCAGTAGGAGAACACTTCAGCCCCTGTGGCCACTCAGTAAAACACTTAAGGGTGGCAATTTTGCAACAGAAAAGCTTCAAAAACAGACTCTAAGGAGAAACCGCTGAGCTTGAATTAATATGCAAACTAGCTACCATTAACTTGAGTTTGAATAGAGACTGGGGGTGGCTGGGTCATTACACAAATTGAATCTGTTTCCCCATGTGAAGTATCCTCACACCTTCTTGTCAACTGTCTAAATGGGCCATCTTGATTATCACTACAAAAGTTTTTTTCTCCTGCTGATAATAGCTCATCTTAACTAATTAGCCTCTCAAAGTTTGTATGGTAACTTCCAACTTATCTGTATGTATATATCTATCTATCTTACTATATGTTCCATTCTATGCATCCGATGAAGTGAGCGGTAGCTCACGAAAGCTTATGCTCACATAAATCAGTTAGTCTGTAAGGTGCCACAAGTCCTCCTTTTCTTTTTGCGAATACAGACTAACATGGCTGCTACTCTGAAAGGAGGTTTCTGTGATCCAACCCGTCACAGTGGCGAAGTCGGCCGGATCTGTGCACAGCTAATTGCTTTAAGATACTGGTAGTGATTTTAAGTGAGTTTTAAGTGTGGTGGCTGAAAAACAGACCAAGTGGTTACCGGTTTGTTATTTTCTGTTGGCTTATTTCAGGTAAGGGAAATAGGGACAGAAAAGGAAGCAAAATAAGTAAGAGTGAAGATCAGAGGAAGCTAGAATGACACAAGTTGCAAATTGCCCAGAAAGGCTGAACACGGGGTACTGGGAAAATCTCTGTTACCTAAGAATGCCCTCAGCTCAGGGCATCTCAATTTCAGCAAACTGCAGATGGGTGTGGCCCAACCTCTGTGTCTGTGCTGAAACTGACTGGAGTGTCTAACTTAGCAAGACAGGAGTGGAGGGGTGCCTGTTCTGGCAGCAGGGGGTTCTCTGTGGTATCCCAGCTCATCGAGTGACGGTCTAAAGGAAAAACAAATGGAAATTGATGGGCAATTTGGCTGGGAAAAGGCTGCCCTGAGAAAAGAAAAGGCTGCCCACCAGCAAACCCTGGACTTAAAAAACAAAGCAAATTGAGACCCAGAAGCACAAACTGGCTGTAATGGAGTGGAAAAGGTGCATAGAGACATGTATCCTGGAGCTGAAAGTGGGGGTTCTGGTAACTGCTGCAGTGGGAACAAAGCCCAAGAACTCTGTAGCTAAAAGCAAGCCCAACCTCAGTGTAAGAGGGGTGGGATTTTGCTGGCCAGTGAAAGCTCTGTCATAGCTGGTAGCTATGAGCCCACAGCTGGATCAGGGTCTCTTTCCCTTTTGGGGGACATAGGAGTGTCTGCCCCAGAGAGGAGCCCAAAAACAAATTTCAGGTAAACTGCCTCTGCCACGATCAGTGTCCAAGCCTCTGGCAGTAAGTTCAGGAGGAGGGTGCGACGTTGCACTCTATCTGATTTTATAAAAATATGCTAATGAGTGTGAATATAATGTATCTGGAACATGCTTCATGCAAAAGGTCTTTTGTAAGGTATCCATTACAAAGCTTATAATCTACTGAGTGTGGTCATCCTGTTTATATAAATATATCACTCTTGTATCTAAAACTAGAAATATGAAATATAACTCTGAGGGCCTATTGTAGTTATGCAAAGTGTGGGCCATTAATGGTGGTTTGGAATCTTAATGGCTCTCATCAACCAGGACCATTGACTGTAGATGGCTCTGTTTACTTGTAAGTCTTCCTGTATGGGCTGGCAAGTGGGTAATGAAGTTTTACAGTGACATGTGATCATGTCACCTGAATTGGAATCCATCTTTAACCTGGTGCTTTTCCATTGAGAAGGAGGGGTGGGAACCCAGAGGAACAAAGGATTCCCGCCTTATGCAAAAGATATATAAGTGGGTAAAACAAAACAAAGGGCGGCCATCATGAAAAATTCCCTAGCTACCACCTGAGCTGGAACAAGGGCTGTAGCAGGGGAAAGGATTGTGCCCAGACTAGGAAGGAGTCCAGTCTGTGAAAGAAACTTATTGAAACATCTCTGAGGGTGAGATTTTATCTGTTTTCAGTTTTATTAACTGTACTAAACTTAGACTTGCATGTTCTATTTTATTTTGCTTGGTAATTCACTTTGTTCTGTCTGTTACTATTTGGAACCACTTAAATCCTACTTTCTGTATTTAATAAATCACTTTTTACTTCTTAATTAACCCAGAGTAGGTATTAATACCTGGGGGGCAGAGGGGGCACACAGCTCTGCATATCTCTCTATGAGTATTATAGAGGGCGAACAATTTATAAGTTTACCCTGTATAAGCTTTATAGAGGGTAAAACAGATTTATTTGGGGTTTGGACCCCATTGGGAGCTGGGCATCTAAGTTTCAAAGACAGGAACACTTCTTAAGTTGCTTTCAGTTAAGTCTGCAGCTTTGGGGCATGTGGATCAGACCCTGGGTTTGTGCTGGAGCAGACGGGTGTGTCTGGCTCCACAAGGCAGGGTGCTGGAGTCCCAAGCTGGCAGGGAAAGCAGGGGCAGATGTAGTCTTGGCACATCAGTTGGCTGTTCCCAAGGGGGTTTCTGTGATCCAACCCATCACACCATGGACTTCCGCATGTCCAGCTTTTCTAAATAGTCCTTAACCTGTTCTTTCACCACTGAGGGCTGCTCACCTCGTCCCCATACCGTGTTGCCGAGTGCAGCAGTCTGGGAGCTGACCTTGTCTGTGAAGACCGAGGAAAAAAACGCATTTAGTACTTCAGCTTTTTCCACATGATCTGGCACTAGGTTGCCTCCCCCATTCAGTAAGGGGCCCACACTTTCCTTGACCTTCTTCTTGTTGCCAACATACCTGTAGAAACCCTTCTTGTTACCCTTCACACCCCTTGCTAGCTGCAACTCCAATTGTGCTTTGGCCTTCCTGATTACACCCCTGCATGCTCGAGCAATATTTTTATACTTCTCCCTAGTCATCTGTCCAAATTTCCACTTCTTGTAAGCTTCCTTTTGGAGTTTAAGCTCACCAAAGATTTCACTGTTAAGTCAAGCTTACCTATTTGCTATTCTTTCTGCACATCGGGATGGTTTGTTCCTGCACCCTCAATAAGGCTTCTTTAAAATACAGCCAACTCTCCTGGACTCCTTCCCCCCCCCCCCCCCCCCCCCCCACATATTAGCTTCCCAGGGGATCCTGCCCATCAGTTCCCTAAGGGAGTCTAAGTCTGGGTTTCTGTCCAGGGTCGGTATTTTGCTACTCTCCTTTCTTCCTTTTGTCAGGATCCTGAACTCAACCATCTCATGGTCACTGCTGCCTAGGTTGCCACCCACTCCTACTTTCCCTACCAATTCTTCCCTGTTTGTCAGCAGCAGGTCAAGAGGAACACGGCCCCTAGTTGGTTCCACCAGCACTTGCACCAGGAAGTTGTCCCCAACACTCTCTAGAAACTTTCTGGATTGTCTGTGCACCGCTGTATTGCTCTCCCAGCAGATGTCTGGGTAATCGAAGTCCCCCATTAGAACCAGGGCCTGTGACCTGGAGACTTCAGTTAGTTGTCCGAAGAAAGCCTCGTCTACCTCATCCTTCATCTGATCCAGTGGTGCCCACCACGACATCAGCCTTGTTGCTCTCGCCTCTAAATTTAACCCAAAGACTCTCAACAGGCTTTTCTGCAGTTTCATACTGGAGCTCTGAGCAATCATACCACTCCCTTACATACAATGCAACTCCTCCACCTTTCCTCCCGTACCTGTCCTTCCTGAACAGTTTGTACCCATCCATGAAAGTGCTCCAGCCAAGTGAGTTACCCCACCAGGTCTCTGTTATTCCAATCACATCATAGCTCCTTGACTGTGTCAGAACTTCTAGTTCTCCTGCTTTTTTCCCAGGCTTCTTGCATTCATGTACAAGCACCTAAGATAACCTGTTGATTGCCCTACTTTCTCAGTATGAATCAGGAGGCTTCCCACTGCTATGGGTACCCGCATGGCCCCACAGTATGCCAACTTTTTTATGGCTGACTTAGAACAATGTTTCCTCAGCTCTGGTCCCCTAACTTGCGCTACATTGATGACATCTTCATCATCTGGACCCATGGAAAAGAAGCCCTTGAGGAATTCCACCATGATTTCAACAATTTCCATCCCACCACCAACCTCAGCCTGGACCAGTCCACACAAGAGACCCACTTCCTGGACACTACAGTGCTAATAAGCGATGGTCACATAAACACCACCCTATACCGGAAATCTACTGACCGCTATTCCTACCTACATACCTCCAGCTTTCATCCAGACCACACCACATGATCCATTGTCTACAGTCAAGTCTTAAGATACAACCGCATTTGCTCCAATCCCTCAGACAGAGACAAACACCTACAAGATCTCTATCAAGCTTTCTTACAAGTACAATACCCACCTGCTGAAGTGAAGAAATGGATTGACAGAGCCAGAAGAGTACCCAGAAGTCACCTACTACAGGACAGGCCCAACAAAGAAAGTAACAGAACGCCACTAGCCGTCACCTTCAGCCCCCAACTAAAACCTCTCCAGCGCATCATCAAGGATCTACAACCTATCCTGAAGGACGATCCCTCACTCTCACAGACCCTGGGAGACAGGCCAGTCCTTGCCTACAGACAGCCCCCCAGCCTGAAGCAAATACCAGCAACCACACACAGCACAACAAAAACACTAACCTAGGAACCTATCCTTGCAACAAAACCGTTGCCAACTCTGTCCACATATCTATTCAGGGGACACCATCATAGGACCTAATCATATCAGCCACACTATCAGAGGCTCATTCACCTGAACATCTACCAATGTGATATATGCCATCATGTGCCAGCAATGCCCCTCTGCCATGTACATTGGCCAAACCGGACAGTCTCTACGTAAAAGAATAAATGGACATCAAGAATGATAACATTCAAAAACCAGTCTGAGAACACTTCTATCTCCCTGGTCACTCGATTACAGACCTAAAAGTGGCAATATTACAACAAAAAAACCTTCAAAAACAGACTCCAACGAGAGACCACTGAATTGGAATTAATTTGCAAACTGGACACCATTAAATTAGGTTTGAATAAAGACTGGGAGTGGATGGGTCATTACACAAAGTAAAACTATTTCCCCATGCTTATTCCTCTCCCCGCCCCACTGTTACTCTCACCTTCTTGTCAACCGTTGCAAATGGGCCATCCTGATTATCACTACAAAATTCACAGATATTTAGGTCAGAAGGGACCATTATGATCATCTAGTCTGACCTCCTGCACAACGCAGGCCACAGAATTTCACCCACCCACTCCTGCGATAAACCTCTCACCTATGTCTGAGCTATTGAAGTCCTCAAATCGTGGTTTAAAGACTTCAAGGAGCAGAGAATCCTCCAGCAAGTGACCCGTTGAAAGGTTTTTTTTCCCTGCTGATAATAGCTCACCTTAATTGATCACTCTCACTATAGTGTGTATGGCACCATCCATTGTTTTCATGTTCTCTCTGTGTATATATATTTCTTCCTACTGTATTTTCCACTGCATTAATCCGATGAAGTGAGCTGTAGCCCACGAAAGCTTATGCTCAAATAAATTTGTTAGTCTCTAAGGTGCCACAAGTACTCGTTCTTTTTGCTGATACAGACTAACACGGCTACCACTCTGAAACCGCCTCCTTGTGTTTCCTCCCAGTATCCCACTCCCCCACTTACCTCTGGGCTTAGGTCACCATCCCCTGGCGAACCTAGTTTAAAGCCCTCCTTACTAGGTTAGCAAGCCTGCCTGTGAAGATGCTCTTCCCTCTCTTCGTCAGGTGGATCCCATATCTTCCTAGCAATCCTTCTTCCCGGAACAGCATCCCATGGTCAAAGAATCCAAAGCCCTCTCTCCAACACCACCTGCATAACCAGGCATTTACCTCCACAATTTGACGGTCCCTACCTGGGCCTTTTCCTTCAACAGGGAGGATGGACAAGAACACGACTTGCGCCTCAAACTCCTTTATCCTTCTTCCCAGAGCCACGTAGTCCTCAGTGACCCGCTCAAGGTCATTCTTGGCAGTATCATCGGTGCCCATCTGGAGAAGTAGGAAGGGGTAGCGGTCCGTGATCTTGATCAGTCTTGGCTGACACTCTGTCATATCCTGGATTCTAGCTCCAGGCAAGCAAAACACTGCTCGAATCTCCCGGTCTGGTCAGCAGATGGATGACTCCATCCCCCGTAGGAGGGAGTTCCCAACCACCACCACGACCCGTGTCCTCCTCTTGGGAGTGGTGGTCATGGAACCCGCATCTCCAGGACAATGCATCCCATGCCTTCCGGCCGATGGGTCTCCTTCTGATCCCTTCCCCCAGAGGGCTCTTCCAAATCCTTCTCCACAGTAGTAACTGTGCAGAGAGCCTGAAAACGGTTTCGCACCTCTATCTGTATTGGGGGTTCATAGGTTCTCCTCTTTCTTCCTCTGGAGGTCACATAGAATCATAGAATCATAGAATATAAGGGTTGGAAGGGACCCCAGAAGGTCATCTAGTCCAACCCCCTGCTCGAAGCAGGACCAATTCCCAGTTAAATGCTGCCAATATTCTTCCCCGTTCTGCACTGTCCTCTCTGATTCTTCAGCATGTTGTGCTTCCAGAACCAAACACTGACTTCTACCCAGAAAATCTTCATTTTCTCTGTTGCAATGGAGGGTTGACACTTGGTTCTCTAGTCCATGTACAATGGCCAAACTGGACAGTCTCTGCGTAAAAGGATAAATGGACACAAATCAGACATCAGGAATGGTAACATACAAAAGCCAGTAGGAGACCACTTCAATCCCCCTGGGCATTCTAGAACAGATTTAAAAGTAGCCATCCTTCAACAAAAAAACTTCAAAACCAGAGAAAGAGAAACCGCCGCGTGACAATTCATTCCCAGACTTAACCCCATTAATTTGGGCTTGAATAGGACGTGGGAGTGGCTGGCTCACCACAAAAGCAATTTTCCCTTTCTTGGGATTGACACCTCCTCATCAATTATTGGCAGTGGACCACATTCACCCTGACTGAACTGGCCTTGTCAGCACTGGTTCTCCCCTTGGAGGGTAACTCCCTTCTCTTCATGCGCCAGCATATTTATGCCTGTATCTGTAATTTTCACTCCATGCATCTGAAGAAGTGGGTTTTTTTTTTTACCCACGAAAGCTTATGCCCAAATAAATCTGGTCGTCTTTAAGGGACCACTGGCCGCCTGGCTGTTTCTTTATGTAGGAATCAGACACAGCATCCTCTGGTGGGCAAAAGGCAGAACTGCAGCAACATTTCAAAGGACCTAGGGGTGACCGTGGACGAGAAGCTGGATATGAGTCAGCAGTGTCCTCTTGTTGCCAAGAAGGCCAATGGCATTTTGGGATGTATAAGTAGGGGCATAGCGAGCAGATCGAGGGACGTGATCGTTCCCCTCTATTCGACATTGGTGAGGCCTCATCTGGAGTACTGTGTCCAGTTTTGGGCCCCACACTTCAAGAAGGATGTGGATAAATTGGAGAGAGTCCAGCGAAGGGCAACAGAAATGATTAGGGGTCTGGAACACATGAGTTATGAGGAGAGGCTGAGGGAGCTGGGATTGTTTAGCCTGCAGAAGAGAAGAATGAGGGGGGATTTGATAGCTGCTTTCAACTACCTGAAAGGGGGTTCCAAAGAGGATGGCTCTAGACTGTTCTCAATGGTAGCAGATGACAGAACGAGGAGTAATGGTCTCAAGCTGCAGTGGGGGAGGTTTAGATTGGATATTAGGAAAAACTTTTTCACTAAGAGGGTGGTGAAACACTGGAATGCGTTACCTAGGGAGGTGGTAGAATCTCCTTCCTTGGAGGTTTTTAAGGTCAGGCTTGACAAAGCCCTGGCTGGGATGATTTAACTGGGAATTGGTCCTGCTTTGAGCAGGGGGTTGTACTAGATGACCTTCTGGGGTCCCTTCCAACCCTTATATTCTATGATTCTATGATTTCGGCCGAAGCTTTTTTTGGCTCAAAAAATCAAAAAAGTCTGCCTCATTAATTATGCATGCCCGCAGTCGCCCAGAATCCCCCTCAGGAGTTTTACGTATGTGTGCCCCCAGGCAGGTATAGTCACAAGATCATTGACAAGCAACTCAGTAGTGTTAATAAAATCCATGCCATGCTCTTCTTTACATTCTGTTGCCCACCAAGTCAATGTCATTAGGTCTCAACTGAGCATGTCCTTGGAAGGAATTGCATTCCCGGGCTGCTTGGGCTGAGCTCACTAATCTGCAGGTGGGGAAAAGATGGTTGTGGGGGCTAATTAAACCCTTTGCTAAAGCCAGGGGCGGTTGGTCATCTGTCCCTTCTTCATCTGCAAAATTCTGCCAGCTAACAACTGGAATAGTTTCCTTAATCACTGACAACATCTCTCCTGCCCCTGATCCTGAGGGTGTGTTGCCTTTTTTTGGAAAGGAGCTAGTTTCAGCCCTTCCCATTCTTGGAAGCAGCCTGCTTCCCGGTGTTACAATGTCCCAGGAATCCTCACCCACTCCTGTGGTTTCTGAGATTCCATCACCGTTCCCTGGGCTCTCCTCTGGGACACATCTCCCTATGGTCCCTAGAGAAGGGTCTGTCTCTAGTTCATCTGCAGATTGCTGGCAGCTAACAACCTGGAGAATTCTCTCCCTGGAAGGCATTACACCCGCACCCCTTCCTGAGATGGAGTTGCCACCAGCTGCAATGCAGGAGTTGGTCTCAACCACTCCCACACCTGGAAGCATGTGGCTTCCCTCTGCTGCAGAAGAATCAAGGACACTGTCTCCCATTCTCTCAGCAGTTCCTGAGACCTTACCCTTTCCCTCAGGGGGTCCCAGCATAAAACTCCTTCTTGCTGCAGGCAAATACCTTAACCTGAGCTACACGGAAAAAATCATTACCAAGAAGCATCTCAACTAGGAGGTGTTCTATTACCCACACAGTCAAAACACTTTCCAAATCTTCCCACCCCACATGGATTTTAGCTAGGGGTATGAGGAATCTGGTTTTGCCCACCCTCCACAATCTCTGTCATTTGGCCAGGTAAATAGTAGCCTTTGGGACCACACTCTGCTTCACCAGAGAGATCTGGGCCCCTGTATCCTTCTGCCACAAGTATTTCCTGCAATTAATTTGGACAACCTGAACGTGCTCCATATCTGGTTCTGCAGAGGCTAATCTCACAAAACCAATATCACAGGTTTTGATCACCTGTGGGGGGTGTCTGTATTGAGGACAGGAACTAACAGGAGCTCTTGGTTGTCTGCTTCCTCCCAGATTTTACCGTTTTGTCCCATAGACACTGGTTACATCAGCCTTACATACGCCTAGGAAATGCTCTTGAGCAACAAGATCCAACATTCCTTCAACGCCTGTAACACCTTTGTCCCTCACCCACTTTCCCATCGAATCTTTCATTTTGTTCACATATCCCTCTTAAGAGTCCTAAATTTAACTCTCTACATTTCAGGGGTAATCTGAAACCTTTGTAAAACAGGTTTCAGAGTAACAGCCGTGTTAGTCTATATTCGCAAAAAGAAAAGGAGTACTTGTGGCACCTTAGAGACTAAGCAATTTATTTGAGCATAAGCTTGCATCCGATGAAGTGAGCTGTAGCTCACGAAAGCTTATGCTCAAATAAATTGGTTAGTCTCTAAGGTGCCACAAGTCCTCCTTTTCTTTGTAAAACAGTGGTTTTAAATTTACAATAGTCTGAAACAGGGGTTCTCAAACTTCATTGCACTGGGACCCCTTTCTGACAACAAAATTACTTCATGACTCCAGGAGCGGGGACCGAAGCCCGAGCCTGCCTGAGTTCCACTCTCCCAGGTGCGGGGAGGGGGCAAAGCCCGAGCCCCACTGCTTCGGGTGAGGGGGCGGGCAAAGTTGAAGCTCAAGGACTTCAGCCTCAGGCAGGGGGCCTGCAACCTGAGTCCTGCCACCCACAGCTGAAGCTCTCGGGCTTTGGCTTTGGCCCTGGGCAGTGGGGCTCGGGCTTCAGTCCCGGGCCCCAGCAAGTGTAAGCCAGCCCTGGCGACCCCATTCAAAGGGGGTTGTGACCCGCTTTGGGGTCCCGATCCACATTTTGAGAACCACTGGTTGCAATCAGGGTAGGAACTGTCTTAGCGTCAGGGATTTCATGCACTGCACACAGCCTTTCAAAAAGTAGTCAGATATTCAGCAATATTGTCCGCCTCATTGTATGCAAAACATAAATGGTTCCACTTGTGGATTTTTGGTGTGATGGGAATCGCTGGAGTTGGTGGATTCTGGGTCTGTTTCTCTAGCAGGTCCAGTTGGTGTTTTTGCCCTGTTTCTCTTTCCTCCTTCTGTCTTTCTCTTTCCTCCTGCTCACTTCCCTTCTCGTTTTTATCTCCAGTTCTTTCAGTTACAATAGTCTCTGGTCCTCTCTCTCTTTTTCTGCAAACTGCACTCCAAAAACTCCAACTTCGTAACGGCTTCACTGCTTTCACTCATTTTCCTGCTTTTCTGTCCCTTCTTCCCTTTCCCAAAATAAGCAAACAGAAAATAACAAAGCTGTAGCCTTCTCCTGACTGTCCTTAGCCACCACACCTAAAACCTCACTTAAAATCTTTACACCAGTGTGTGAAGTGCAAATCATGCTTAGTACAACAAGCTGTATATTTCATCCTGCTGACTACAACACTGTGACGAAATCCCCAGGGTGAAGCCTGAGACTGCTATGCCTCCTTAACTCTCCAGCCTGGGCTGTCTCTCACAATGCTTTGCTAGTGACAAGCAGCAAACCCCTCCAGGTGCTGTGATCACTCAGCACAACTGCATGTGGAACCCCTCACCCAGCTAGATTGCATGAATGCTCCCAGATCCACTCATGAATCACACAGAAGAAGGCACCAGCCAAATCCCCCCAGCTCCCAGCCTTGTACCTCAGGAATATACTGTCTTGCACTGCTCAAGACAAGCAGTACAAGTTTATTAACTGGTTCACCACTTCATCAATGGAAAGCAGATATACCCCAGCCTTTGTAAACCTGAGCAAACACCCTTAACAAACACTTCAGGCAATCTCATTGGTAAAGATAAACAATTAAACAAAATTATTGACTACAAAAGGTATATTTTAAGTGATTATAAGTGGTAGGTAAAAAGTCAGACTGGTTACCAAAGGAAAATAAAATATAAGCATGCAGTCTAAACTCTCAACCCTATTAGACTGGGCAACATCTAGATTAAGTAGTTTTTCTCACCCCCCTGGATATTACAGTTCATAGTATACAGGTTTCACCCTTGAAACCTGGGCCAGTCTCCTCTGTTGGAGTCTTCAGTCTTCTCAGTGTCTTTGTTGCTTGCAGCCTTCAATCCATGTGCTTGGAGAACACAAGTCCAGGCATGTCCGGTGGGCATTTCTCAGTCCCCAGGGAAGATTGAGCAATTCCCCTGGTCTGGCCTTATGCAGATGAGTCATTGAATTGTAGCTCCCTTGCTGGACAATGGCTGTTGACGGCTCTTTGACACCTGCCCAGGCACTGATTACTTTCCTTGCTGTTGTCTGTGGGGAGCTAATATCTGGCCGATTCCCCAACTTGCAGCATGTTTTACTGACAACCATACAACACAATCTCATAACTTCGTATGAATTAATGATACATATATTTAGATGGAACAGTGGGTTTCAGCAGATCATAACATTTACCCTGATACCTTAGATGCCATGCTTTATATGAAAGATCACAATTGCATATAAATAGGAGTATGGGGGTTACAGGCCACTCCCCCAAGGTATAGAATGTCACACCAGACACACAAGAAGCCATCAAAGATGAACACACTGCACGAAGTTCATTAACAGAGTTGTGCAAAATTACAAGAAGAAACCAAGGAGGATGTAGATGTAATGCTTGAGTAGCCAACTTTAATTTGTGTGATGATTTTAAAACATGAGTTAAATCTAAAAAAATGAGTGTGAAATATTTTTCAGTTTTCACTATGGCACCATACAGTCCACCCT
The DNA here is from genome assembly GCF_965140235.1 of Caretta caretta. Taxonomy (NCBI): domain Eukaryota; kingdom Metazoa; phylum Chordata; order Testudines; family Cheloniidae; genus Caretta; species Caretta caretta. Next base: position 6,015,595 of record NC_134228.1, read on the forward strand.
CACAGTCTCACCACTCATTGGCCCTCACCCCCCTGAAAATTCAAACACCCCCCCTAATTTCAATTCCTGGGGAAAACCGTGGACTTTCCTGTATCTCAGCATCTGACACCTTTCTATTTGCTTGCCAGTCTCCAGCTGGCAGCGTTGTTTCCATGTCTCCAAGCCCTATTATAGGGTATTATGGATTCCAGTTCCTGGGCCAGTGATGCCAGTGGGTGCCAGCTGGACAAGCACCCTCCACCAGCTTTGCATTGGTCTTTCTTCTCCTTTTTCTCTTTCTCGTTCCTAGGGTTGCCACCTTTGTAATTGCACAAAACCGAACATCCTTGTCTCACCACATACCCCGCCTCTTCCTGCGGCCCTGCCCCACCCCTCTCTGAGGCCCCATCCCCCACTGACTCCAGCCCCCCTCCCTCCCCCCAGCCTCACTCACTTTCACTGAGCTGGGGCAGGGGGTTTGGGTGCAGGGAGATGCAGGCTTCAGCTGGGGGTGCAGGCTCCAGGGTGGGGCCAAAAATGAGGGCTTCAGAGTGTGGGAAGGGGCTCTGGGCTGGGGCAGGGGGTTAGGGTGTGGAAGGAAGTGAGGGCTCCGGCTGAGGGTGGGGCTGGAGATGAGGGGTTTGTGGTACAGGAGGGGCTCAGGACTGAGACAGGGGATTGGGGTGCAGGAGAGGGTTCAAGGTGCGGGCTCTGGGATGGAGTTTGAGTGTGGGATGGGGCTCAGGTTTGGCGCCCAGCTAGCAAGTGTGAAAAATTGGGATGGGGGTAGGAGGTAATAGGCTCCTACATAAGAAAAAGCCCCCAATATTTGACTGTCCCTAGAAAATTAGGACATCTGGTCACCCTAGGCTCAGGGCTGGGCAGGGGCTGTGGGGTCTGGGAGGGAGTTAGGTTGTGGAAGGGGGTTCTGACCTGGGGCAGAGGGTTCAGGGTGCAGGCAGCACTTACATCAGGCGGCTCCTGGTTGGCAGCACAGTGGGGCGAAGGCAGGCTCCCTGCCTGCTCTGGCTACACGCTGCTCCCGGAAGCGGACGTCATGTCCAGCTCCTAGGTGGAGGTGTGGTCAGGCGGCTCTGCGCAGTGCGCAAAGCCCGCACCTCGCCCATGCAGCTTCCATTGGCCATGGTTCCTGGCCGATAGGAGCTGCGGATGCGATGCGGAACTTCCTTGGCCGCCCCTCTGCTTGGGAGCTGGCCACTTTTGGAAGATGTGCAGAGCCAGGGAAGGCAGGGAGCCTGCCTTAGGCCTGCTGCACTACCGACAGAACTTTTAATGGCCCGATCAGCAGTGCTGACTGCAGCCTCCAGGGTCCCTTTTCGACCAGGCATACTGGTTGAAAACTGGACCCCTAACAACCCTACTAATTCCCCTGTTCGGTCCTGCTGCATTTGGCGGCAAACAGGAAGTCCTGCTTAATGGTTAACCCTGGACGCACTGCACTGACCTGTGCGGGCCAAGGACATGGAGAGATAAGGGAACAGACGGTGGCCCGCCCCTGCACAGCCCAGATTAACTCTTCATTTCCCCGCACTGAAAGGACTGAGAGTAGGGAGAAACGGGTGCCCGGCTGGATCGGGACCTAGCACTCAGGGGGATCCAGCTCTAGCCAGACAGGCACTCATGCCAGGCTGGGTGGGTTAGCGGGTGGCCCCCACCTACCCACATGCGCTGGCTCAGCGGCTGTCACCAAAGGCTCCTGCCCTGCAATGGGCTATCGCCCCCTGGTGGAGTCAGGAGGGAACTGCATCCCCATGCTCATTCCCCACTGAGAAGAGGCCACCCCAGAATCCAATGCGCTCAGCAAAACTCTCCCTGCCGCACCATGGCAAAAGCTGGCACAAGAGCCTGATGCCACTTAGGTGCCATTTAAACCAGATGTGCCAGCAAGTCCAGTCTGAGCTGTCTGTGCTTGGCATTTCGCCCCAGCGGCTGGTTATCCCAGCAAAGCTCTGAGCCCCCCAGCACACAGCCCTATGCCCAGCGACCGAGGACTCAGCCAACCATCCTGCTGGGGGCCGCGTCACCGACTCTTATGGCTTTCACGATGCTGTTATTTGGGTGGGGGGGCGGGGTGTTGAAAACCCCAGACTCCCGAATTCCTGGGATCCTGAGAGGGCCTGAGTTGTCCTTTTTTTAATGAAGGAAGTCAAGTGGCTTGTCAAAGTTCGGGGCCCTGGGGACCTTCCAGCTGGAAGTAGAAATTGATGGAGTCTGGGATTTTCTTTGATGCAGCCTTGTTTCTGACCAAGAATATACGCGGGCCTCTTTAGCTAACAACAGACCCAAAATCGCTCTCTCCAGCTTTTTCCGGGGTGTGTCACACACACACACACACTCGCCCCCACCAACCATCAATGGGGGTTTAACCCAGCCCATAACAAGGATGCACCCAGCTCATAAGGGAAGATTCTAGCCCTGGAGGCTGCAGAGGAAACGGGAGGCCCCCAAAAGCTCAGATGACTTGGATCAGCTTGGGCAGCCCTGGATTTTGTTCTTACTTTCCTGAGGATTTTGGGGTGCAGCTCCAGAGCGGGGATGCCTGCACCAGGCTGTGCTCTGCCTTGCCCAGTCGGAGCTGGATTCGCCCTGTGGTGCTGACGGGCAGAAATGATTGTGGGCGGAGCCGGCGGGTCTGGCTCTGGCGGGCACAGGGAACAGAGCTGCCGGGCAGGGGTCAGAGTGGGCATCGGCCATGCCTCGGTTGTCCCAGTTTCATGGCTGTCCGCCTGCCGCTGTGGCAGTTGGCTGCAGCAGGGTCTCAGGCCTGTCTCTAGGCCAGCCACAGGAACTCTACTGGGCCGTCCAACACCCAGGCCTCTGCCGGCGAGCCAAGGGGAGTGTGGAACTGCGAGCCAAGGGGAGTGTGGAACTAAAAACAGCCCAAAAGGGGCAGATCAGGGGATGGAGCAGAGGAATTGCCCCTGAAGCTCCCTCTGTTCCCTGGGGGGGCTGGTGTCCCACAATGCCCTGCATAAATCTCCCACAAGGCAGTGCACCAGATGGCAATGGGGTGGCGACAGTGGAAGGCAAGTTTAGGTGAAAGTGATCATGAGATGACAGAGTTCATGATTCTAAAGAATGGTAGGAAGGAAAACTGAAAAATAAAGATAATGGATTTCCAGAAGGCAGACTTTAGCATACTCAGTGAGTTGGGTAGGTAAGATCCCATGGGAAGCAAGTCTAAAGGGAAAAACAGTTCAAGAGAGTTGGCAGTTTTTCAAAGAGACGTTATTAAGGGCACAATAACAAACTATCCCACTGTGTAGGAAAGATAGAATGTATGGTAAGAGACCACCCTGTCTTAACCAGATCTTCAATGATCTGAAACTCAAAAAGAGTCTACAAAAAGTGGAAACTCGGTCAAATTACAAAGGAAGAATATAAACAAATAACAGAAGTATGTAGGGACAAAATTAGAAAGGCCAAGGCACAAAACGAGAGTAAACTAGCTAGAGACATAAAGGGTGAAAAGAAAATATTCTACAAATACATTAGAAGCAAGATGAAGACCAAGGACAGGGTAGGGCCATTACTCAATGGAGTGGAGGGGGGGATAATAACAGAAAATGTGGAAATGGCAGAGGTGCTTAATGACTTTTTTTGTTTCAGTTTTCACCAAAAACGTTAGCAGTGATTGGACGTCAAACCTAGTGAATGCCAGTGAAAATGAGGTAGGATCAGAGGCTAAAATAGGGAAAGAACAAGTTAAAAATTACTTAGACAAGTTAGATGTTTTCAAGTCAGCAGGACCTGATGAAATGCATCCTAGAATACTCAAGGAGCTGACTGAGGAGATATGTGAGCCATTAGCAATTATCTTCAAACAGTCATGGAAGATGGGAGAGATTCCAGAGGACTGCAAAAGGGTAAATATAGTGCCCAGCTACAAAAAGGGAAATAAGGACAACGTGGAGAATTACAAACCAGTCAGCTTAACTTCTGTACCCAGAAAGATAATGGAGCAAATAATTAAGCAATCAATTTGCAAACACCTAGAAGATAATTAAGTAACAGTCAGCATGTATTTGTCAAGAACAAATCATGTCAAACCAACCTGATAGCTTTCTTTGCCAGGATAACAAGCCTTGTGGATGGGGGGAAGTGGTAGATGTGGTATATCTTGACTTTAATTTTGATACTGTCTTGCATGACCTTCTCATAAACAAACCAGGGAAATGCAACCTAGACGGAGCTACTGTAAGGTGGGTGTAGAACTGGTTGGAAAACTGTTCCCAGAGAATAGTTATCAGTGATTCACGGTCATTCTGGAAGGGCATAATGAGTGGGGTCCCGCAGGGACTGGGTTCTGGGTCCGGTTCTGTTCAATATCTTCATCAGTGATTTAGATAATGGCATAGAGAGTACACTTATAAAGTTTGCAGATGATACCAAGCTGGGAGGGGTTGCAAGTGCTTTGGAGGAAAGGATTATAATTCAAAATGATCTGGACAAACTAGAGAAATGGTCTGAAGTAAATAGGATGAAATTTAGTAAGGACAAATGCAAAGTACTCCATTTAGGAAGGAACAGTCAGATACACACCAATGGGAAATGACTGCCTAGGAAGGAGCACTGCGGAAAGGGATCTGGGGGCCACAGTGGATCACAAGCTAAATATGAGTCAACAGTGTAACGCTGTTGGAAAAAAAGCAAACATCATTCTGGGATGTATTAGCAGGAGCATTGTAAGCAAGACACAAGAAGTAATTCTTCTGCTCTACTCAGAGCTGATTAGGCCTCACTTGGAGTATTGTGTTCTGGGCGCCATATTTCAAGAAAGATGTGGACAAATCGGAGAAAATCAGAGAAAAGCAACAAAAGTGATAAAAGGTCTAGAAAACTTGACCTATGAAGGAAGATTGAAAAAATTGGGTTTGTTTCGTCTGGAGAAGAGAAGACTGAGAGGGGACATGATAACAGTTTTCAAGTACCTAAAAGGTTGTTACAAGGAGGAGGGAGAAAAATTGTCCTCCTTAACTTCTGAAGACAGGACAAGAAGCAATTGCAGCAAGGGAGGTTTAGGTTGGACATTAGGAAAAACTTCCTAACTGTCAGGGTGGTGAAGCATGGGAATAAATTGCCTAGGGAGGTTGTGGAATCTCTGTCACTGGAGATTTTTAAGAGCAGGTTGGACAAACACCTGTCAGGGATGGCCTAGAATACTTAGTCCTGCCTTGAGTGCAGGGGACTGGACTAGATGACCTCTTGAGGTCCCTTCCAGTCATACACTTCTATGATTCTTCTCAGGCAATTTACCTTGAGTGAATTTCCACCATCGATTGTTGTCAGGGTTTAACTGACTGATTGTAATGAACTGAAAAAAATTGCCTGATTGTAACAAATGGAAGAGCCGGGAATCTTCCACCCAACTTTTAATAGCAGGAATTGTTAGCGAGCTGGGGAGGAGGGTGGGTGAGGTGGAAGAAGCTGGGGCAGAAACAAGACAGAGTTTGTCAGGCCCATCTCCTGAGCTGGTGGAAATCAGTGTTACTCTGCTGACCCATGGCAGCTGATATCCCCCAGAGGTGTATCTGGAGCTTGGACTGTCACCTCTAGGTCACTGGGGGGACCCAGCCAAGGGCAGCAGGGCCAGTGTCAGCACCTGGTGAGAGCTGCTCCATGGCCACAGTGAAATGAGTTGGTCTAGTGGTGAGAGCAGGGAGCTGGGACTCCTGGGTTCTATTCTCAGGTCTGGATGGGGGGTGAGGTACACTGGTTAAAGCAGGCAGGGCTGGGAGCCAGGACTCCCGGGTTCTATTCCCAGCTCTGGAGGGGACTCTAGCGATCGGGAGGGGTGTTGGGGTGTGCTCCCCACGCTGGCCCTGACAGGGTAAATTAGGCCCAATTGACTGTACAGGCAGCACCTGGAGAAGGGAGCGGGGAAATGACTGGAAGCAGGCTCAGCTGGAGGGGCCTATGTAAGCAGGTGGCTGGCAACAGAAGGGGCTGGAGGGAAGGAGTCTGCGGCCGCTCCCTGGGAGAAGGGAGGGGTGTCTGGGGCTGGAGGCAAGTAACCCAGAACCCCATCCGTTTGGCTTAGCCTGACCAAGGGAAGGAGGGTCCTGATCTGTATCCGGTTGGCCCCATAGGCCAGCACGACCCCACGGACAGTTACAGCTCGAGGGACAGCTCCTGGCAGGGCCTAGCAGGGAAATCTGTACAAACGGGACCCACGTACTGGAGAAGTTGCCCAGGAAACTGAATCCCAGTGATATCCGGTTCCAGTTCTTGGCATCGGTCCCCACGGTGCTCCAGCCTCTGCCCTCGTAGACTCTGCCGTCCTCACCGATCAGGAAGCTGCAGGCAGAGCGCAGTGTGAGACCCGCACGGGCACGTCGGCCGCACCCTCCCCTCCCCATCACTCTTGGCAGCTCCCCCAGGGTCGTTGCTGGCCCTGCCCGGGTTTGAACCTGGGACCCTTGGAGCTAGAAGCTCAATCCTCTGCCATGCAGCTAAAGACCCAATCAGGAAAGGGACTGGAATGGGGGGGCCCTAACCTGTATTGTGCTCTTTGGCCATTAGGTGGCGCTGTGTGTAACATCCCCTGATGGAAGCTGCCCCGGGGGACACAGCTGGGGGCCAAGTGAGGGCTGTAGCCAGCCCAGATCTGGGGCAGAAGGACAGCGCAGGGACCTGCCGCCCCGTGGAAAATTCCCAGCTGGGTTTCCATCCCCCCGACTTCACCATCTCAAAACGTTTCACGGAGCAAAATCTCTGGCCAGGTTTTCGTTGCGGGGCGTCAGGCCGGCCCCAGGGAAACGTGTCGACAACGCCGGAACAGGGCAGTGTCACAGACCAGCAGGGCGCAGGCCACGCGGCGTCTGTCAGCTGAGCTCGTAGCACAGCCCAGGGGCTCCCTGCGGCCCTCCATCCCCCCACCAGCTCCATCACTGCCCTGTCCCATCCACCGCTCTTCAGGGACTCCCTCAGCCCCCCCCCCGCCTCCCCCTGCCAGGGGCTCTAAGCCCCCTAACTCCCCCTCCCCCGCAGCAGAGACTCTGCGTGCACCCCTCCCCAAATCCCCCTTTTCAGCCCAAAAATATTAAATATAGAAACCAAATCTTTGCTGTGGACAAGTCCCCTCTCCCCCTGAGTGTGGTCTCCGCCGCCCCCATGTGGCTGCTTGGAGGCAGCGGCCCTGAGTCAGCCCATAACTATGGGGAGGCCCCCACCCCACCCCGTTCCCACTCACTTGTAGGCAATGTCAGACCAGCCCTTCTTGAACGTGTGGTAATTCTGGATGCGCCTGACCAGCCGGCTGCAGGAGGCCGGTGTGAAGCAGCGATTCCCTGCTCTTTGGTGGAGGACGACATACCGCACTGGGGTCCTCAGCGGGACCCTGTTTTTTGGGGGCCGGCCCCCCCACTGGGAGCGGGAGACGATGGAGGGGCAGCCTGTGCCATGCGGGGGAGGGGAGAAAGGGCTGGGTTAATGTGGGTGCCCCCCACCTGCCCCAGCCCAAGCAGCGGGATCAGGCCCAGGGCTGGTGCGCTGAGTGGGGTCAAGGCCGTGGCAATGGGGTGGGGGTGGGGACCAGCAAAGGCTGTGCATGGCGCAGGGGGGACGCGCAGCCCTGTGTTAAATGTGACGGGGCTGGAGAGAGGCCTGGCCGGGAGCCTGCTCGCCCCCGCAGCAGCACCTGCTGCTGGCAGCAAAGGGGTGAACGGGGAGCCAGGCGAGGCTGGAGGGAGGCCAAGCAAGGGCTGGGCTGGAGACCATGTGGGGGCTGGGGAAGCTCCTGCCCAGGGTGTGTGGCTCAGCACCCGTTTGTCTTCTCTGACCCCTCTGGTCGTTTGCATCCCTACGATCTGTTCCCTCCGCTCGCAGCCTTTCCACTCTCTCTCCATCTGGGAGGCCCCTGATCCTTCTGATCTCCCACTGTCGACCCCGCTGCCCCTCGGCCTGGTCCCTTCAGAGACGGGACGAACAGGATGGAGTCCAGCTCCCCAGAAACTGGAAGGTCAGAACATCTGACCCTGAGAAAAGGCTCATCGGGCACAATCAGCCTGGGGAACTCCCTGCCACTGACTGTCACTGGGCCAAGAGCAGGATCCAGCAACGGATCAGAGGTTTCTGTGGAGAACAAGAACAGCCAGCGTCACAGTGGGTGGGACTGGACTGGTTCCCGCCCCAGAACTTGGGGCCACTACTTGGGGGGAACAGAAAGGAAATTCTGCTGTGGCTGGGTTATTCCATCATGGGCCACTAGGGGGTGTCTGGCAGCTCCCTCTGGAGCATCTGGCACTGGCCGCTGCTGGAGCCAGGACACCGGGGTAGATGGGCCCTGCTCCGATCCAGGGGGCGACGTCTAGGCTGCAGGGACATTCTCACCATGGAACCTCCTAACGGGGCCTTGGTAGAAGCTGGGGATCAGCTGGTGTTGCCACTGCTCCTCCCACTGTCCCTGCTCTCCCACTCCCCAGCCCCATTTCCCCTGCCCTCCCCACTCAGTTCTCAGCTGCTTCAGGGATTCCAGGCCCTGCCCCGCACCCCCAGCCCTGGGGATCCGAACTCACCGAGTGACACGGCGCAGAGCGCTAAGAGCCACATGACCAACGTCAGCAGCAGCATCTTCCTCTCGCTTGGCCCTGTGGGGACACGAGCCCGTCACAGCCGGCCTGCAACCCCCAGGAGGGGGCACTGCTGGGCTGGAGCCAAACACCCCCAGAGCCCCTGGGTAGCAGATCCCCCTGCGCTCAGGCTGCCCCGGGCTCCAAGCTGGGACTATCATCTGGGGGCAGCATCCTGTCCCTGCCCAGATCCCCCTTCCCCCCGAGCTCCCCGAGTCCCCATGGCAGCCCGTTGAGCAGCAGGCATGGCGGTGGCTCTGGCTGTCCTAACAGCCCCAGCTGGGCTGTGGGGAGAAGAGCCGTGCTGGGGGGCAGAGCTGGTCCATGGAGACCGGCGCCCCGTGGGGTGCAGAGAGGGGCTGGCATGTGCCCACCTGGGTTCCTGCAGAGCTGGGAGCAGAGTGAGCTCCGGGCACCAGCACCTGCTTCTCTCTATAAGCACCTAGGCAGGCGACAGGGCGTGGGGCCAAGTAGCTGGTTAATAAACTGTCTTGCCAATGCTGTTTGGGAGCCCAGCCACCGAGGAGGAAGGAGTCGGGGGGGATTTCACCAGGGGGCTGCAGTTGCTGAAGACCCAGCAGAGCTCGTGCAGCAGGGCTCAGGGGTCCGTAGCACGACCGGGGCTGACAGACTGCGCGTCGAGGGGAAGGAGCGATTCTGGCCTGGCAGCGCGACCCCAGGGGCAGAACCTTCATCCCAACGTGGGCAAGGCTGGGCACAGAGCACAACCCGGCCTGGGGAGCTGGGGAACGCCGCACCGGGGGGACAGCACGTCGGCCACCGTCCAGGCCACAAGGTGGGCAGCTGAACCCTGCCCCCAGAGAGCTCTGTGTCATCCCCCGCCCCTCGTCACCCTCCTGGGTCACTTCCTGCCGGCCTCCCCAAGCCAGAGGGAAAAGCACAGACCTGAACAAACCTGAGGCGATGTCTCCGACCTTGCAAATGCCCAGAGTCCTTCCCTCTCACCAGCTCAGGTAGAGCATCCTCTGGGCCTGCCTCCGGTCTCCTTCTGCAGAGCTGCCAATCCCAGCCTTGCTCACCTCCGCTGGCGCCTTTCAAGGGAGCTGCTCTCTGCTCCCTGCCAAGCTCCTCCTCCGGCCGGGCAAGGCCCTGCGGGTGTGGCAGGGCAGAGCTGCCCGAAAGGATGGCTGAGGGCTCAAGCCTACATTTTATTTACCAAACAAGGTGTGTTTTCTTAGCACCCCGATGCCACCTCGCCTCCTGAGATTATCATCAACATCATCGACACGCAGGACTCACCTGCCTTCGCTAGGCATCTTTCTTGCTGCATTTTGCAGCACTCAGCAGCTCCCGGTCTTGTTGGATGGAGATGGAAAGATAAGGGACGTCCCTTGTAATAAGGGACTCTTGGCAACTCTGCCACCAGGGCCCAGGGCAGTTCCCTAACCCCTCCCTCTCCGGGGGCGGTTTGTGCGCCAGTCACAGGGCCCCGTCACGCCGGGCGCTGCCAAGATACACAGTGACCAAGATCAGGGCCCCGTCGTGCCAGGCACTGCCCAGACACACAGTGACAGAGATCGGGGCCCCGTCGGGCTGGGCGTTGCCCAGACACACAGTGACCGAGATCAGGGCCCTGTTGCGCCAGGCGCTGCCCAGACACACAGTGACCAAGATAACGGTCCTTTTGTGCCAGGCTCTGCAGACACAGAGCAAGAGACAGTCCTGTCCCAAAGTTTCCAGTCTACCTCGTACACTTTTGTCCAGGTGGGGTCGGTTTTGCTGATATATTTATACCAGTACAACAGCAGTGTGTGCGCAGTGACACCAGGATACAGGTGCCTGGTACCAGGGTCAGACCCGTCAACCCTTCTCATCTGGGAATAGTTCTAGCCCAGTTGCAGGGCTATAATTGTACCCCCACCGGGGCTGTAATGTGTTAACTAGCCTGGTACAGTTACACTCCTACAGCGTTTGTGTGTGGACGCGGCCTGCCCATGGGGTGACCTTGGCCAAGTCCCGGCCCTGCCCAGTGCCTCAGTTTCCCTCTCTGAAGTGGAGATAAGGACACGGCCTCGCTTGCACAACCCAGTGAGATCGCTCGGGAGAAGGGCAGTTGAGTGCCAGGCGCTGTGAGCCTCACGGCCCAGCAGGGGGGGCTGTAGCCGCCCCAGGCTAGGAGATGGCCGGAGCTCCATGTAGCTGAGGAAGGGGTGATGATGGTGTCACCGCTTAGGGCAACTGCACTGGTCCTGCCCCCCTCCGTGGCCCAGCCAGGGCACCTGCCCTGGGCTCCTGGCACGCCAGCCGCCACCTCTCATGGGCAGGACCCGCCTTGCTCTCCCTCCTGCCGGGTGCTCCAGGCTTCCCGGTTTCCTGTTGGCACTGTGATATCCCCACCAAATCAGACTGGCCGAGCCGGCCGCTTTCCTGCCCCCTCCGAGGCTACAAGCCCCATGAGCCCCACAGCTCCGGCCCCACCAAGCTCCCCCCAAGCAGCACCTCGGTGCTTACGGTGACAGGACTGCCGAGAACACGGGTTAAACCAATCAGTGAACCCACCCGCCTGCTACTAGGCTTACCAGGGATCCCTCCCCCGACTCCAGCCAGGGCTCCGGCCGGGGTGCAGCCCGTCAAACCCACCCAGGGGCTTTTCAGTGCTGCCAAGCTCAGCACAGCTTCTGCTGCGAACACGACCCCTGGGAATCTGTGAGTGCTGCAGGCCGGTCCCTCGATCTGGGAACAGGTATTCGCAGCCAGTGGCTCATTCCTCAGGGCATCACTTTGAAAGGCCGGGGGCAGAGGTGGGAATTTGCATCCCCGCCCCACAGGGATTTCCTAGAAACCCATTGCTTTGTTTGGCCCAGCAGCTCCTCCTTGGCCGGTCGGTTGCTTTACAAGTGTCCTGTGACAGTCCTGACCCTTCCCAGGGTTTGCTGGAGTCATGTATCCCCCAGAGGAATCACGTCCCATCCCCCCAGACTCCAGACCCATTTGCATTTGGAATACAGTGAACTCCGAAAATACCCACACTTCGTCCAACCTGCTTTGTGCAGGGTCCGGGAGGAAACTGCTGTCTGTGGCCCATCTCCCCCTACAGAACTGGGTGGAACCAGGTGCTGTTCGGCACCCTTGGGGAACCCATTGACTTAGTGCCTGGACAGGTTTCTCCCCTGCCTGGCCTTTCTGCCATGGCCTGTCACAATGTCACATTTCAATGTTGTGTTTAAGAAGCATTCTGCCATCACGCCAGCACCCAGCCTTCACAAACCTGCCCGGTCGGCTGGCAGCCTCCTGCCCCAGTTCTCTCTAGAGCCCCTGGGCCGACCTCTTCCACGCCCCTCCTTACCCTGGGTGCCCCCAAACCTTTTCCTTCCAGCACGCAGTTCATTTTCTTAACTTGCGACACGGCTCGGCTGCCTTATTAACGCTGAGGCTTGTCCTGCTCCATCACATCCTCCGGGTCCTCCTTGCACTCAGCCGGCTTCCCCGGTGCTCCCAGCGTCACCGCAACCACTTCCACCGTCCTCCGCCCGTTTCTGACAACCCCACGTCTCTACCGTCTCCTCAGCTCCTTCCTCTCGCCTGCCTTACCCTTTCCTTGCGTCGCTCGCCAGCCGCCCATTGACTTCCCCATTCTGCGGCTTCCCTTTCTGAGCATTTTCTGTCACTTCCTTAAGCTGCTGATTAAAAACCTCGCGCACCCGATGCTGAGCTGCCGCCCCGGGTCACGCTTTCCCCTCCACTCTCTGGTCAGCCCAGAGACAAGCAGCGCACACGTGTGATCCCACAGGCCGGCCGGACGCGGTGCGGCCCCAGAACCTCCATGCGTAACAGCACATTTCTTTACAAACAATCCAACCCCTCATTTTACTCTTGATGGCGTTAACGTTTCTCTGGATCTAGTCTTACATCTCTTCTTCAAACTTTTCCCCTCCCCTGTAGGCCCCTAGACCGTCCCAGCCAGAGTCTCCACACACAGCTAGGTCTTTACTCCCGACACAGAGGTTGTGACCCTGCCCGGTCCGGTTCCAGCCGGTAAACTTGGGTCGGAGGATCCCCCAGGGAAGCAGATTTATTACCAATTCAGCTTCGATCTTACTTCCTACTTAAAGAGACCTCAAGGACCCAAGCCCCAGCCAGTATTTATTAGTTATTAGTACAGCGCCCAAACAGAAAGGCAGATCCATTACTGAGTCTGCTGAACCAAACCTTGCAGCCGTTGATGTAAACGACAGACTGATCCCCGTGATGTCTTTTGCCACTGCTTGCATACAGCCTGGACTACTTATAGGTAACTTAGTTCCAGCTTATCACTTCCTCTTTCCCAATGCAAGGCTACAAATCCATCTGTGTCTGGTAAATTTCATAGACTTCCCACTACACCATTACACATCTGCTGCTTAAACATAAACTTTTACCATCACTATGTTATTTATACATTTCCGTTTGTTTGCAGTTGGTACATTTCTCGCACAGTCGCGTGGCAACGCAAATAACAGGGCGCTAGGCTAAAAATGTTAGCAAATTGACATTTTTCACAGCCTGTGAGAGTTTAGCAGCATTCCCAAAGCATCTTGGGAGTTTGAGTCACCAGTAGGCCTGAGGTCTGATAGTAATTTGACCTACCAGTCAACAAACCTTTGTCCTGGTATAATGGCATCCCCACTGGGTGAGGCGGGAGTTTGTAATGTTTTAACTAGACTGGTCCAGTTAAAGTCCTCAGGCTTTTGCCTACAGACATGGCCGGCCTGCGGGGTGACCTTGGTTAAGTCAGTCCCCCCATGCATGCCTCAGTTTCCCCATCTATAAAGTGGGGATAGTGATGCCAACTTCCTTTGTGAAGCACACTGAAATCTGCTGGAGAAAGGGGCTAGCTCAGGGCCAGGTGTTATAACGAGGGAGCAAGAGGGTCTGTCACTGCCCCAGGCTAGCAGATCGTGGGAGCTCCGCGGAGTGGAGAGACGGTGGCAGACATGGGCAGCAGAGGGCGCTGTGCTGGGCTCCCGTGGGGCAGGTTGGTGGCAGAAGGGGAGGTCTCTCCAGAATACAGCAACGCACCCAACAGCCACTTTTCCTGATGCCTGCCCCTGTTGTCATCGCCCCTGGCACGGCCCCCAGCACCTCTTGTGTGTGTTGGGTGCAGGAGGGGATTTCTGCTGGGGCTGCCCCCACGCACTGGTGCAGTGACAAATGCAAGTGATGCAAGATAATAGTGAGATGGTGCCCTGGTGAGTGCAAATCCAAGGCAGCATCCACACTGGGGCACTCAATCTGAGCCAGGGGCGGTGGGTTTTGTGACATGGTGCCGTATCCAGGTAGAGGCTTCCTATCCCCCTCCCAGGGTTGAGGATAGAACCCAGGAGTCCTGGCTTCCCGCCCCTCCTACTTTAACCACTAGACCCCACTCCCTTCCCAGGGCTGGGAATAGAACCCAGGAGTCCCAGCTCTCTGCTCTAACCACTAGACCAACTTATTTCATACAGACCGCATAACAGCTCCCACGAGGTGCTGACGCTGCCTCTCCTGGCCATGGCTGGATCCCCACAGTGACCCAGAGGCGAAAGTCCAAGCTCCCGATCCACAGCTGGGGGAATCTGCTGCTGTGCAGTCAATGGAGCAAGGCTGATTTCGGCCACCTGAGGATCGGGGCCAGACACTCTGCAATGGTGGTACATCTACTGAGTGAGTCTCAGAGTCAGCTGGGGCTAAAATAGCCAGTCCGGCATTTGGGCTGGGGCTGAAGCCGGGGCTGTAAAATCCAGCAAGGGGACAGGTTTCGGAACCTGGGGCCCAGCCCAAACCCGAACATCTACAATGCTTCTGTGAGCCCCGCCAGCCACAGACAGTTGATCGGGGCCCTGAGACTCACCGCTGTGGGGTTTGTTTGTTTTTTTGCTGTGTAGACGTATTTTTAGTCCTAATTCCCAGTTGTAACTGTGCCTTAGTGGGTCACAACTGAGGATGCCAAATTCAGGACCAACTGGTGAGAAATAGGGCAAACAACCCACAACGGGTGCTTATTCTTTTATAAGATATACCGAACCAGCCACAAAAGTAAACTCCTCTTTCACCACACTGGCTAACAAGAGAACATAAAGGAAACTTCTTCAGGCGTTCCAATTCTTATATCACCACCAAAAACACTGGATTCAGAGATGAGTGGTTCTTTACAACCAGTCTCATCAAATAATAGGTTCTTCTGATCCCAAAGGACCAGCCACAAACCAAGGTCAATGTATAATTTAGATCTTAGCCTAAAATCATGCTTTAGTATCTAAAATCTAAAGGTTTATTTATAGAAAGAAAGAAAGAAAGAAAGAAAGAAAGAAAGAAAGAAAGAAAGAAAGAAAGAAAGAAAGAAAAAGAAAGAAAGAAAGAAAGAAAGGTGAGAGTTAAAATTGGTTAAATGAAATCAATGACATACAGTCATGGCAAAGTTCTTGGTTCAGGCTTGTAGCGGAGATGGAATAAACTGCAGGCCCAAATCAAGTCTCTGGAGAACATCCACAGCTGGGATGGGTCATTGTCACAGGGTCCCCGGGCGATGCTCTGGAACTGCTCCCTATGAAGCCAGGCAGGACTCTGGGGAAGTCTCCTCTCTATGAGCAGCCTGCCTTCAGGGCAAAAAGCTCACAAGGCTTCCACCTTCCTGGGTCTGACCTTGGGGCATTCAGCATCCTCTGCCCCTCCGTGCGCTTCCCACAGCAAGTCCTCCCAGGCGGGGTCCTGGGGAAGCCAGAGGGTCCTGCCCCCCAGCTTCGCAGTCAGATGTGACTCTTAGCCAGCCAGTAAAACAGAGGTTTATTAGACGACAGGAACATGGTCTAAAACAGAGCTTGTAGGTACAGAGAACAGGACCCCTCAGCCGGGTCCATTTTGGGGGGCAGTGAGCCAGACAGCCACGTCTGCACTTCACTCCTCGTCCCCAGCCAGCCCCAAACTAACTCATCCTCCAGCCCCTCCTCCTCTGGGCTTTGTCCCTTTCCCGGGCCAGGAGGGCACCGGATTCCTTTGTTCTCCAACCCTTTAGCTATCACCTTGCAGGGGGGAAGGGCCCAGGCCATCAGCTGCCAGGAGACAGAGTGTGGGCCATTTATGTACCCTGGCCCTTTGCTCTGCAACAATTACACCCCCTTATCCCACCACCTAGAGACTTAAGAAATGCATAGGGGAAACTGAGGCACCCCTACAGTATTCAGAGGAAACATTAAGAACAGTCCCACTTCATCACAGTCATTCAGTCCTTTGTTCAGAGCTTCAGTTTGTAGCGAAGTTCCTCCAGAGGTAAGAAGCAACAAGATGGAGTTTGCAGTCATCTGGGCAAGTCCCATGTTCATGCATTTTGCCTAGACACATCAGGAAATTTCAGTAAGTGTAGATAGGCGTCTCCCATGGTCCACTGTCAGTTAAATGTTCTTTTGATGAGCCACTTAATTCAAATAATCCCCCCAAGACATGCTGGGCGTTACCCCAGGAGCAAACATTGAGTTCCAAGTACAGAGCCAATACTTACTGTGACGGGTTGGATCACAGAAACCCCCTTGGGGCTGCCAACTGATGTGCCAAGACTATGTTTGCCCCTGCTTTCCCTGCCAGCTTGGGACTCCAGCACCCTGCCTTGTGGAGCCAGACACACCAGTCTGCTCCAGCACAAACCCAGGGTCTGATCCACATGCCCCAAAGCTGCAGACTTAACTGAAAGCAACTTAAGAAGTGTTCCTGTCTTTGAAACTTAGATGCCCAACTCCCAAAGGGGTCCAAACGCCAAATAAATCTGTTTTACCCTCTATAAAGCTTATAAAGGGTAAACTCATAAATTCTTCACCCTCTATAACACTGATAGAGAGATATGCACAGCTGTTCCCCCCCCCCCCAGGTATTAATACATATTCTGGGTTAATTAATAAGTAAAAAGTGATTTTATTAAATACAGAAAGTAGGATTTAAGTGGTTCCAAGTAATAGCAGACCGAACAAAGTGAATTACCAAGCAAAATAAAATAAAACACACCACTCTAAGTCTAGTACAGTAATAAAACTGAATACAGATAAAATCTCACCCTCAAAGATGTTTCAATAAATTTCTTTTACAGACTGGATGGCTTCCTAGTCTGGGCACCATCCTTTCCCCTGGTACAGCCCTTGTTCCAGCTCAGGTGGTAGCTAGGGGATTTCTCATGATGGCCACCCCCTTTGATCTGTTCCACCCATTTATATATCTTTTGTATAAGGCGGGAATCCTTTGTCCCTCTGGGCTCCCACCCCTCCTTCTCAGTGGAAAAGCACTAGGTTAAAGATGGTTTCTGGTTCAGGTGACATGATCACATGTTACTGTAAGACTTATTACCCACTTGCCAGCACACACGTATACAGGAAGACTTACAAGTAAACAGAGCCACCTACAGCCAATTGTCCTGGTTAATGGAAGTCATTAAGGTTCCAAACCACCATTAATGGCCCACGCTTTGCATAACTACAATAGGACCGCAGAGTTATAGTTCATATTTCTAGTTTCAGATACAAGAGTGATACATTTATACAAGCAGGATGACCACACTCAGTAGATTATAAACTTTGTAATGACACCTTACAAGAGACCTTTTGCATGAAGCATATTCCAGTTACATATATTCACACTCATTAGCATATTTTTATAAAATCATATTGAGTGCAACGTGACACTTATAACTTCAAATACAAAAATGATACCTGCAGAGAGATAGTGTAATCATAACCAGCAAATCATAACCTCATCATAGACACCTCACTTGACAACCTTTGTACAAGATTTGCTGCAAATATATAACAGTGGTTGCAACAATGATCTATATGGTGTGAAAAAGTTCCTCCTCTGCCTTGGTGGGTTCTGCGCTTTCTGGCAGTTTTGCTCTCCACAGAGGTTTCCTTTTGTTAGTGGCACAAACCTGGGCTAACCTCATCACTGGCCAGCATGGGGAAAAGGAGGAGAACAATCCCCGCGGTCTCTGCTGGCCCATCTAATAGATCGGGGGACAGACCAGAGACCTTCCCCTCTGGTGGGACCCACAGTCCAGATCAACTCCTCTTATATCAAATAGGGAGTTTGGGTGGGGGGTGGGAAACCCGGGCCTGCCCTCTACTCCGGGTTCCAGCCCAGGGCCCTGTGGAATGCAGCTGTCCATAGTGTCTCCTGTAACAGCTGAGTGACAGCTACAACTCCCTGGGCTACTTCCCCATGGCCTCCTCCCAACACCTTCTTTGTCCTCACCACCGGACTTTCCTCCTGATGTCTGATAACACTTGTACTTCTCAGTCCTCCAGCAGTATGCCTACTCACTCTCAGCTCCTCGCACGCACCTCACTAACTGAAGTGAGGTCCTTTTTAAAATCAGGTGCCCTGATTAGCTTGCCTGTCCTAATTGATTCTGGTAGCTTCTTAATTGGCTCCAGGTGTCCTAATTAGCCTGCCTTAATTGGTTCCAGCAACGTCCTGATTATTCTGGAACAGCCCATTATCTTACTAAGGGAAAAGGGATCTGCTTAATCTGGAGCTAATATATCTACCTTCTATCATTCTCCTGTAGCCATCTGGCCTGACCCTGTCACAATGGTCATATTTTAATCAGATAACGTCACACCTGTCTTCTCCCATCCCGCCCCCACAGTGCTTTACAAAATATTGGTATGAAAATCCAGGTGGAAGGATTCCCAGTTCCTTGATTATTTTATTTGTGCAAAACAGTTTCATTTTTTTCACTTCCTTAAAATGCAGCACTTAAGTTCAGGCACCAATCAACTGTGAACCTCACTACGGGCACATTGCATTAGCATAAGAAAAAGCCAAGCCGGGGGAGGGGAAGGGGGGGACTTTCCCACTGCTCAGCCCTGTCCCCTGGCAGCCCCTAGCTGTGTGGATACCGTGGGAGTTCGGCATCAAAATACTTTTGAGGATTGGGCCCAGAATCTGGATCCCATTGCTGTTGCCTGAGCAACTGGAGAACAATGAGATGAGCTAGATCAGTGGTTCTCTGCCTTTCCAGGCTCCTGTGCCCCTTTCAGGAGCCTGATTTCATAGATTCATAGATATTAAGGTCAGACGGGACCATTATGATCATCTAGTCTGACCTCCTGCACAATGCAGGCCACAGAATCTCACCCACCCAGTCCTGTGATAAACCTCCCACCTATGTCTGAGCCATTGAAGTCCTCAAATCGTGGTTTAAAGACTTCAAGGTGCAGAGAATCCTCCAGCAAGTGACCCGTGCCCCACGCTGCAGAGGAAGGCGAAAAACCTCCAGGGCCTCTTCAAAGCTGCCCTGGAGGAAAATTCCTTCCCGACCCCAAATATGGTGATCAGCTGAACCCTGAGCATGTGGGCAAGATTCACCAGCCAGATACCCAGGAAAGAATTCTCTGTAGTAACTCAGATCCCACCCCATCTAACATCCCATCACAGGCCACTGGGCCTATTTACCATGAATATTTAAAGATCAATTAATTGCCAAAATCATGTTATCCCATCATACTATCTCCTCCATAAACTTATCGGGTTTAATCTTAAAGCCAGATAGGTCTTTTGCCCCCACTGCTCTCCTTGGAAGGCTATTCCAAAACTTCACTCCTCTGTTGGTTAGAAACCTTCGTCTAATTTCAAGTCTAAACTTCCCAATGACCAGTATATATCCATTTGTTCTTGTGTCCACATTGGTACTGAGTTTAAATAATTCCTCTCCCTCTCTGGTATTTATCCCTCTGATATATTTATAGAGAGCAATCATATCTCCCCTCAACCTTCTTTTGGTTAAGCTAAACAAGCCAAGCTCCTTGAGTCTCCTTTCATAAAACAGGTTTTCTTGGGAATTTGTCTTGTGTACCCCAAGTTTCACCTCACTGACAAACAACTAGCTCACAAACTTGCTTACACGGCGGTGGAGTGACAGCAACGAGTCTATTCCTGCTCTTTGGCTGGCTGGCAGTCAGAGCCGAAAAAGAGTCTTCACAGAGATGTTGACCCAAAAGGTAACAGACCATCCAAAGCCTGGTTCCCAAGGTCAGTGTCCTCCCTCTGAGCTCAGGGCCGGCGTTAGGGGGGGGCAAGCAGGGGTCCCCGTGAAGCTAAGTTGTTCGGGCTCCGGCTTCAGCCCAGGGTAGCGGGGCTGGGGCTTTGGCTTTCTGCCCCGGGCAGCAGCGAGTCTAATGTTGGCCCCATTAAAACGAACTCAGGACCCACTTTGGGGTCACAACCCACCGTTTGAGAACCACTGAATACAGGACATAGAGCAACATAAACCTCATTGCTAGTGGTGTTTATGGAGCCTGTTGTAAAACTAGGCAAATATCTCGATGAGTTGACATCCCCCCCACCCCTCTCCCGGAAACCTCTGTGTGTCCCCAGGGTCCATGTACCCTGGCTGAGAACCATGGAACTAGATGAAATGGCTGGCATGTGGAGAGAGGGGGCATCTGTCTGCGGTGGGACTCCTGTTGGAGCCGGTACCCTGGGGCTCAATAACGACAGAAGGATTGGAGGTGGGGGGGGGGGAAGCTGGACTCTGGGCCGCCCACCTCCCAGGGGTGCCCTAGCCACTGGGCTACAGAGTCAGGCACACTCTTTCTCTCCCTGGCCCAAAGGCTATTGACATCTGTATCCACAGGGGAAAACTTATGGCCCTCCCACCGCCCTGCCTTCTGCTGTTATTGCGTCGGTCTGGCCCCTGAATACAGGGGCTTGGCTGTGGGGGGGGGAGTGGGGTCTAGTGGTTAGAGCAGGGGGCTGGGAGTCAGGACACCTGGGTTCTATTCTTAGCTGGGGGGTGGGTTAGTGGGTAGAGCAGGAGAGCTAGAACTAAAATCTGAGGCAATGAGTGAGTTTAGGCCCCTACAGTGTTTGGCCAGAGTTTCATGGATCTCAGCAAAGGCAAAACTGGAACTTAGGCATCTGAGTCTGTGGTTTAGCCACCTAAATATCTTTGTGGACGTGAGCCACAAGAACCAAAATCAGAACCCAATATTTAAGAAGGGCTCAAGAGGTGATCCCGGCAGTTACAGACCGGTCAGTCTAACGTCAGTACTGGGCAAATTAGTTGAGACAATAGTAAAGAATAAAATTGTCAGACACATAGAAGAACATAAATTGTTGGGCAAAAGTCAACAGGGTTTCTTTAAAGGGAAATCGTGTCTTACTAATCTATTGGAGTTCTTTGAAGGGGTCAACAAACGTGGACAAGGGGGATCCAGTGGGCATAGTGTACTTAGATTTCCAGAAAGCCTTTGACACGGTCCCTCACCAAAGGCTCTTACGTAAATTAAATTGTCATGGGATAAGAGGGAAGATCCTTTCATGGATTGAGAACTGGTTAAAAGACAGGGAACAAAGGGTAGGAATAAATGGTAAATTTTCAGAATGGGGAGGGGTAACTCATGGTGTTCCCCCAGGGTCAGTCCTAGGACCAATCCTATTCAACTTATGCATAAATGATCTGGAGAAAGGGGTAAACAGTGAGGTGGCAAAGTTTGCAGATGATACTAAACTGCTCAAGATAAGACCAAAGCAGACTGTGAAGAACTTCAAAAAGATCTCCCAAAACTAAGTGATTGGGCAACAAAATGGCAAATGAAATTTAATGTGGATAAATGTAAAGTAGTGCACATTGGAAAAAAATAACCCCAACTGTACATACAATATGATGGGGGCTAATTTAGCTACAACTAATCAGGAGAAAGATCTTGGAGTCATGGTGGATAGTTCTCTGAAGACGTCCACGCAGTGTGCAGCGGCAGTCAAAAAAGCAAACGGGATGTAAGGAATCATTAAAAAAGGGATAGAGAATAAGACGGAGAATATCTTATTGCCCTTATATAAATCCATGGTGTGCCCACATCTTGAATACTGCGTACAGATGTGGTCCCCTCATCTCAAAAAAGATATACTGGCATTAGAAAAGGTTCAGAGAAGGACAACTAAAATGATTAGGGGTTTGGAACGGGTCCCATATGAGGAGAGATTAAAGAGGCTAGGACTTTTCATCTTGGAAAAGAGGAGACTAAGGGGGGATATGATGGAGGTATATAAAGTCATGAGTGGTGGAGAGAAAGTGAATAAGGAAAAGTTATTTACTTGTTCCCATAATATAAGAACTAGGGGCCACCAAATGAAATTAATGGGTAGCAGGTTTAAAACAAATAAAAGGAAGTTCATCTTCACATAGCGCACAGTCAACCTGTGGAACTCCTTGCCTGAGGAGGTTGTGAAGGCTAGGACTATGACAGGGTTTAAAAGAGAACTGGATAAATTCATGGAGGCTAAGTCCATTAATGGCTATTAACCAGGATTGGTAAGGAATGGTGTCCCTAGCCTCTGTCTGTCAGAGGGTGGAGATGGAGGCAGAAGAGAGATCACTTGATCATTACCTGTTAGGTTCACTCCCTCTGGGGCACCTGGCATTGGCCACTGTCAGTAGACAGGATATTGGGCTGGATGGACCTTTGGTCTGACCCAGTGTGGCCGTTCTTATGTTAACTCCACTGTGCTGGATTCTGCCCAGCCACACAGCAATCAAGGTCAGGGCCCTGTCATGCCAGGAGCTGTTGTGCAGCGCCTGGCGCGACGGGGCCCCAATCTCAGTCACTGTGTGTCTGGGCAGCGCCCGGCCTGACAGGGCCCTGATCTCAGTCACTGTGTGTCTGGGTAGCGCCCGGCCTGACAGGGCCCTGATCTCGGTCACTGTGTGTCTGGGCAGCGCCTGGCGCGACGCGGGGCTCTGTTCTAATGGGGGGCATTTAGGTATCATGGGAATTCCTCTGCTTCTAACCCCATCGGGGTGAAGTGGGACGTAAGTGGTGCCAGAGGTAAATTGGGCAGAACGTCGGCCCAGGGGAGGGTCTGTCCCTCCGGACAGGTCACTGCAGACCCACAAGCCATCCCCAGCCCCTTGGTCTCCGTGTCCCCCTGGGCCGGCCTGACTCTACCAGCAGAGGGGGCGAGGGGATTGTGAGATGACTGAGAAGGAACAATTCCGTTTCCCAGCTGTTCGGGGACTCTCCCTCCTTCGCCCACAGTCAGCCCCCGATGCCCAGCTGCTGCCCACCGGCACAGCCGCCCGGCCCAGGCACTGCCGGATACGGGTGGTAAATACCGATAACCCCGGCTGAGCATCCGACCCGGAGCCCGGCCTGGTCCCTGCCCCACCCAGGGCGTTGCAGGGATGGGGGTGCCCCGTGTGCCCGGTCCCTCGCCCCCGCCCCCCCAGGCGCAGCCCGGTGCTGAAGGAGTTAACGAGTCTGGTTCCCAAGCAGGGGAGGGGCCGGGGGGTCGCCATTGGCGATGCTGGAGCCATTGCAGCCAGCGGGACGCTCGGAACCTGCCCGGGGCTGCTCAGCCAGGCGGGACCCGGACCCACCCCAGCCCCAGCCCCAGGAGCCCAGCCCCGGCCGGGCCCGGAGGCAGCAGCCCAGGTATGGAGCCGCTGGGAGAGTCTCGGGCGCTTCCCCAGCCCCGGGGGTCCGGGAAACTTGGAGTGTGATTGACAGCTGTCAATCAGCATCGGCCCGGCCGCGGGAAGGTTTCTGAAGGGGGGTCGAGTTGGGACGATCCGGGGCAGAGGCTGGGCGGAGCTGCGCCCCACGGGAGCCGGGCTCCGCCCTCCTATGGGGCTGGTCGGTGCATTGTCTGGGGGGCGGGGGGTGCATTGTCAAGAAGGGTTTCTTCAGGTATGTTAGCAACAAGAAGAAAGTCAAGGAAAGTGTGGGCCCCTTACTGAATGAGGGAGGCAACCTAGTGACAGAGGATGTGGAAAAAGCTAATGTACTCAATGCTTTTTTTGCCTCTGTCTTCACGAACAAGGTCAGCTCCCAGACTCCTGCACTGTGCAGCACAGCATGGGGAGGAGGTGACCAGCCCTCTGTGGAGAAGGAAGTGGTTCGGGACTATTTAGAAAAGCTGGACGAGCTCAAGTCCATGGGGCCGGATGCGTTGCATCTGAGAGTGCTAAAGGAGTTGGCGGATGTGACTGCAGAGCCATTGGCCATTATCTTTGAAAACTCATGGCGATCGGGGGGAGGTCCCTGATGACTGGAAAAAGGCTAATGTAGTGCCCATCTTTTAAAAAGGGAAGAAGGAGGATCCTGGGAACTACAGGCTAGTCAGCCTCACCTCAGTCCCTGGAAAAATCATGGAGCAGGTCCTCAAGGAATCAATTCTGAAGCACTTAGAGGAGAGGAAAGGGATCAGGAACAGTCAGCATGGATTCACCAAGGGCAAGTCATGCTTGACTAATCTAATTGCCTTCTCTGACGAGATAACTGGCTCTGTGGATGAGGGGAAAGTGGTGGACGTGTTGTTCCTTGACTTTAACAAAGCTTTTGACACGGTCTCCCACAGTATTCTTGCCAGCAAGTTAAAGAAGTATGGGCTGGATGAATGGACTATAAGGTGGATAGAAAGTTGGCTAGATTGTCGGGCTCAATGGGTAGTGAGCAATGGCTCCATGTCTAGCTGGCAGCCAGTATCGAGCGGAGTGCCCCAGGGGTCGGTCCTCGGGCCGGTTTTGTTCAATATCTTCATTAATGATCTGGAGGATGGCGTGGGCTGCACCCTCAGCAAGTTTGCAGATGACACTAAACTGGGAGGAGACGTAGATACGCTGGAGGGTAGGGATAGGATACAGAGGGACCTAGACAAATTAGAGGATTGGGCCAAAAGAAATCTGATGAGATTCAACAAGGACAAGTGCAGAGTCCTGCACTTAGGACGGAAGAATCCCATGCCCCGCTACAGACTAGGGGCCGAATGGCTAGGCAGCAGTTCTGCAGTAAAGGACCTAGGGGTTACAGTGGACGAGTGATCAAGGCCAAGCGCAGCCCTGCCACCCACCCCTCTCACATAACAAGGACAACCGCTTTCATCACCCCTGCACCCAACACCAAAGTGACTTGCAATCCAACAGCGACCATTAGGGCAAAGCAGCTCCATCATGCTGCACACCTAGGCAGAGCAGACATGTGTCTGCGTAAACAAGGGCGGTTCCCAAAGTCTTTTCCACCAGCCCATCTTTAGATGTCAGGGGCGAGCTCATTCAGACCCTCCTTACAAACGTGTGACTATAAACTAGGTGGGAGAGGGTGACATCTACTATTCTTAAACTCTTGAAGGACCTGGGGACCAGAAACAATCAATACAATTCATTAACTACAGCTAAGCCTTCCTTTGTTCAATAAGTCAGTTAATTTAAAATGCAAAATATATTTTGACAAAGTTACTGGGTTTTGGGGGTGTATAACCAGCACACTTAATGACATTTTCTTTAACTAATGGAAAGCAATTTTAAAATGCGAGTTTTTTATGCATTTTTAATTGAATTCCAATTTCCATCCAAATGCAGCTTGTCAAAAAAAGTAAGCATCTAGTCAATCAGAAATGAGTCATTTGCCATTATATAAAAAAATTAAGAATCTGAATAAATGTTTATCCAGCTATATAATTGCTTGAATAAATGCATATAGATATAATCTGTCCTCCTGGTTATGACAAAAGGTACAAAATGTAATGTAAAGGCTATACTTAGCTGCGAATCAACATGTTTTAATGGTTACCCCGCAATGAAAATCAACCCTTTTTTTTCAGAAAATAGCTCAAAGAGAGGTTTCAGAGTAGCAGCCGTGTTAGTCTGTATTCGCAAAAAGAACAGGAGGACTTGTGGCACCTGTTAGTCTCTAAGGTGCCACAAGTACTCCTTTTCTTTTAGCTCAAAGATACTAACGCAAAACAAGATTAAAGTCAGTGATTCAAACCAGGTTTTTCTCCCACATGATTTCAACCATGAATAAAATTCTTGATTTAAAACACATTGAATTGTATCAATCCTCCTAGCTCAGGAGAGCTGGGGCCAATTTCCTGGCTCTGAAATGTACTCCTTGTTTGTGTAACTTAATCTTCCCTATGTCTCAGGTGTCTCAGTGTCCATTGGTAAAACAGGGTAATAATCTGTCCTGCCTATTAAGATTGTAAACTGTCCATGGCATGGACTGTATCTGGGCAGTGCCCGGCACGACAGGGCTCTGATCTCGGTCACTGTGTGTGTCTGGGCAGCGCTATGCGGGATGGGGCCCCGATCTCTGTCACTGTGTGTCTGGGCAACGCTAGGTTGGGATCTCCAGGCGCTACTTTAGTGTCCTGCAACTGGAGTTCAGGGGAGCTGGGGCAGGTGGCATGTTGGATCATTTGGAGCAGGAAATGGCGGCCCGGACAGTGGCCGACGTGCTGTCCCCCCGGTGCGGCGTTCCCCAGCTCCCCAGGCCGGGTTGTGCTCTGTGCCCAGCCTTGCCCACATTGGGATGAAGGTTCTGCCCCTGGGGTCGCGCTGCCAGGCCAGAATCGCTCCATCCCACTTGGCGCTCAGTCTGTCAGCCTGGGTGCTGCTACAGACCCCTGAGCCCTGCTGCACGAGCCCGGCTTTATCTTAAGCAACTGCAGCCCCCTGGTGAAATCCCCCCCCCCCCGCCTCGGTGGCTGGGCTCCCACCAGCATCAGCACGATGGTTTATTGACCAACTACCTGACCCCAGCCCCCGCCACCCTCCCAGGCGCTTATAGAGAGAACCAGGTGCCGGCGTCCAGAGCTCACTCTGCTCCCAGCTCTGCAGGAATCCAGGAGAGCACATGCCAGCCCCTCTCTGCACCCCACGGGGCGCCGGTCTCCATGGACCAGCTCTGTCCCCCAGCACGGCTCTTCTCCCCGCAGCCCCAGCTGGGCAGGGGGCTGTTAGTACATAAATGATCTGGAGGATGGTGTGGATTGCACTCTCAGCAAATTTGCGGATGATACTAAACTGGGAGGAGTGGTAGATACGCTGGAGGGCAGGGATAGGATACAGAGGGACCTAGACAAATTGGAGGATTGGGCCAAAAGAAATCTGATGAGGTTCAATAAGGATAAGTGCAGGGTCCTGCACTTAGGACAGAAGAACCCAATGCACAGCTACAGACTAGGGACCGAATGGCTCGGCAGCAGCTCTGCGGAAAAGGACCTAGGGGTGATCGTGGACGAGAAGCTGGATATGAGTCAGCAGTGGGCCCTTGTTGCCAAGAAGGACAATGGCATTTTGGGATGTATAAGTAGGGGCATAGCGAGCAGATCGAGGGACGTGATCGTTCCCCTCTATTCGACATTGGTGAGGCCTCATCTGGAGTACTGTGTCCAGTTTTGGGCCCCACACTTCAAGAAGGATGTGGGTAAATTGGAGAGAGTCCAGCGAAGGGCAACAAAAATGATTAGGGGTCTGGAACACATGACTTATGAGGAGAGGCTGAGGGAACTGGGATTGTTTAGTCTGCAGAAGAGAAGAATGAGGGGGGATTTGATAGCTGCTTTCAACTACCTGAGAGGTGGTTTCAGAGAGGATGGTTCTAGACTATTCTCAGTGGTAGAAGAGGACAGGACAAGGAGTAATGGTCTCAAGTTGCAGTGGGGGAGGTTTAGGTTGGATATTAGGAAAAACTTTTTCACTAAGAGGGAGGTGAAACACTGGAATGCGTTACCTAGGGAGGTGGTAGAATCTCCTTCCTTAGAAGTTTTTAAGGTCAGGCTTGACAAAGCCCTGGCTGGGATGATTTAATTGGGGATTGGTCCTGCTTTGAGCAGGGGGTTGTACTAGATGACCTCCTGAGGTCCCTTCCAACCCTGATATTCTATGATTCTATGATTCTAAGCCAGCTGCTCAAGGGGCTGCTATAGGGACCGGGGAGCTCATGGGGAAGGGGGATCTGGATGGGGATGGGACGCTGCCGTCAGGCAACAGTCTGGGCTTGGAGCCCGGGGCAGCCTGAGCACAGGGGGATCTGCTACCCAGGAGCTCTGGGGGTGTTTGGCTCCGGCCCAGCAGCGCCCCCTCCTGGCGGTGGCAGGCTGGCTGTGACGGGCGCATGTCCCCACAGGACTGAGCGAGAGGAAGATGCTGCTGCGTATCTACTAATGTGATATCTGCCACCATGTGCCAGCAATGCCCCTCTGCCATATACATTGGCCAAACCGGACAGTCTCTGCGTAAAAGAACAAATGGACACAAATCAGATGTCAAGAACTGTAACATTCAAAAACCAGTTGGAGAACACTTCAATCTCCCTGGTCACTCGATTACAGACCTAAAAATGGCAATTCTTCAACAAAAAAACTTCAAAAACAGACTCCAACAAGAGACTGCTGAATTGGAATTAATTTGCAAACTGGATACAATTAATTTAGGCTTGAATAAAAACTGGGAGTGGATGTGTCATTACACAAAGTAAAACTATTTCCTCATGTTTATTTCTCCGCCCTCCTCCCCCCCCCTTCCTCAGACATTCTTGTCAACTGCTGGAAATGGTCCACCTTGATTATCACTACAAAAGGTTTTTTCCTCACTCCCCCCCTCAACTCTCCTGCTGGTAATAGCTCATCTTACCTGAGCCACTAACACCCATTGTTTCATGTTCTCTGTGTATATAAATCTCCCCACTGTATTTTCCACTGAATGCATCCGATGAAGTGAGCTGTAGCTCATGAAAGTTTGTGCTCAAATAAACTTATTAGTCTCTAAGGTGCCACAAGGACTCCTTTTCTTCTTGCTGGTCTGGGAAATCCCTGAGGCAGCTGAGAACCGAGGGGGCAGAAACACAGGCCTGGAAAATTAACAACGGAGACACCTGACTAACATGCCCCCTGGCCTGGCGCCCAGGGCTGGAACTGCCCCTGCAGAGCTGGAGATGTCCTCTGCTCCCATGCAGCCCATCCCTCCGCGAGGCAGGGCTGGGTTGTCCCCTGCTGCCCGTTCCCCAGAGCCCTAGTGTTCATCGGCCCAAGGGACGAGGCCCCTGGCCCTGCCCACGAGGAGCCGATCCCAGAGTGTCACACACCCCCGGCCCAGTCCGTGTCCCCTGCCAGCCCAGCTCCATCTGAACTGCTCTGGGGCACCCAAGAGCCAGAAAGTGCCAGCTCCCAGCATGCAGAGGGGCAGCGAGCTCAGGCGGTGTGGGGAGGGCAGGAGAAAGGGGGCTGGGGTGGGGGAGAGCAGGGACAGAGGGGTGGGGTGGGGGAAGCAGTAACAACACTAGCTGGTTCCCGGCTCCCACCAAGGCCCTGTTAGGAGGATTCGTGCTGGGAATGTCCCTGCAGCCTAGAAATCGCCCCCTGGATCGGAGCAGGGCCCATCTACCCCGGTGTCCCGGCTCCAGCAGCGGCCAGTGCCAGATGCTCCAGAGGGAGCTGCCAGACACCCCCTAGTGGCCCATGATGGAATAACCCAGTCACAGGGGAATTTCCTTTCTGTTCCCCCCAAGTAGTGGCCCCAAGCCCCGGGGCAGGAACCCATCCAGTCCCACCCACTGTGAAGCTGGCTGTCCTCGTTCTCCATAGAAACCTCTGATCCATTGCTGTATCCTGCTCTTGGCCCAGTGACAGCCAGTGGCAGGGAGTTCCCCAGGCTGATTGTGCCCAATGAGCCTTTTCTCAGGGTCAGATGTTCTGACCTTCCAGTTTCTGGGGTACTGGACTCCATCCTGGTCCCCCCACCTCTGAAAGAATCTGGCAGAGGAGCAGGGGGGTCAGCAGTGGGAGGCCAGAAGGATCAGGGGCCTCCCATACGCAGACAGAGCAGAAAGGCTGCGGAGCGGAGGGGACAGGCGGGAGGGATGCAAATGACCGGAGGGGGCAGAGCAGACAGACGAGCGCTGAGCCGCACAACCTGGGTGGGAGCTTCCCCAGCCCGGGCTGAGTTCGGAGCACCAGCCCCACTCGCCATCTCCAGCCTAGCCCTTGCTTGGCCCCCCTCCAGCCTCGCCTGGCTCCCCGTTCAACCCTTTGCTGCCAGCAGCGGGTGCCGCTACGGGGCGACCAGGCTCCCGGCCAGGCCTCTCTCCAGCCCCGTCACATTTAATGCTGGGCTGCGTGTCCCCCCTGCGCCGCGCATGGCCTTTGCTGGCCCCCACCCCACCCCATTGCCGTGGCCCCAACCCCACTCAGAGCACCAGCCCTGGGCCCGATCCTGCTGCGTGGGCTGTGGCAGGTGGGGGGCACCCACATTAATCAAGCCCTTTCTCCCCTCCCCTGCATGGCACAGGCTGCCCCCACATTGTCTCACTCCGACAGTGGGGGGCCGGGCCCCCAAAAAGCAGGGTCCCGCTGAGGACCCCAGTGCCCTACATCATCCTCCACCACACGGCAGGGAATCGCTGCTACACACAGGCCTCCTGCAGCCGGCAGGTCGGGGGCATCCAGAATTACCACATGAACTACCAGTGCTGGCCCGACACCGGCTACACGTGAATGCGGCAGGGTGGGGTGGGGGCCTCCCCAGAGCTGAGGGGCAGATTCGGGGCTACTGCCCCCAAGCAGCCACAGGGGGGCAGCAGTAACCACACTCAGGGGTAGAGCCAGGGTGGGTGGCTGAAAAGTGGGAATGGGGGAGGGGTGCACCCAGCACCCCAGCTGTGGGAGAGGGGTGGTGAGGGGGCACAGAGCGCCCCTGGCAGGGGGGACGGTGAAATAGGGGTTATACAGAGCCCCTTCCATTGGAGGGGAAGCACCCTGTGAAGGGGGGGCTGAGGGATGATGGGGAGCCTGGGGAGGTGCTGACACTTGGAAGTGGGGAACCGGATCTAGGCTGGGAAGGGCCAACCCAGTAGTTCCTGATCCTGTTTCTCAGGCAGTTCCTTGGCAGCCGGCACCCTGTGTGCCCCCCCAAGCCCTGCCCAAGTGCTGGTGCAATGTCCCACCCCCCGCTCCACCCCAGCAGCTGCTGCACATGCTCCTGCCCCTCCCCTAGGCTGGGAAACGGGACCAGGCTAGGCTGTGGGCCTGTTTCTCAGGGGCCGGCCCAGCCTCAAGCTCTGTGGTGGCTGCTCGAGACCCTCCCCCGCATCCTGCTATCACCCCCATGAGGCACTGGGGGTGGGGGGGCAGGTGGAAAACATGGTGGGTGCAGAGATGTGTTTGCACCCCCAGCTCTGCCCGCCCTGCCTGCCCTGGAGGGGGATGAGGGGCACAGAGCCCCTGGCAGGGGGAGATGGGGGGAGGGGGGGCTGAGGGAGTCCCTGAAGAGCGGGGGATGGGAAGGGGGCAGTCATGGAGCTGGTTGGGGGATGCAGGGCCGCAGGGAGCCCCTGGGTTGTGCCACGAGTTCGGCCGACAGACACCGCACGGCCTGCGCCCTCCTCGTCTGTGACACCGCCCCATGCCGGCATCCTCGACGCCTTTCCCTGGGGCCAGCCTGACAGCCCAGAACGAAAACCTGGCCGGAGATTTTTCTCTGTGAAATGTTTTGAGATGGTGACGTCGGGGGATGGAAACCCAGCTGGGAATTTCCTGCAGGGCAACGGCTCCCAGTGCTGTTCTCCTGCCCCACATCTGGGCCCGCTACAGCCCTCACTTGCCCTCCGACTCTGTCCAGGAGGGGCCCAGGGCTGCTTCCATAAGGGGTGTTACACACAGCGCCACCTAATGGCCAAAGAACACAATACAGGTTAGCCCCCCCCGCCCTCAGTCCAGTCCCTTTCCTCAGTGGGTCTTTAGCTGCATGGCAGAGGATTGAGCTTCTAGCTCCAAAGGTCCCCGGTTCAAACCCGGGCAGGGTCAGCGACGACTCTGGGGGAGCTGCCAGGAGCGATGGGGAGGGGAGGGTGCGGCCAACGTGCCCGTGCGGGTCTCACACTGTGCTCTGCCAGCAGCTTCCTGGTCGGCGGGGACGGCAGAGTTTACAAGGGCAGAGGCTGGAGAACGAGGCGGGCCCATGCCAGAAACTGGAGCCATAAGTCGCTGGGAATCAGCTTCATGGGCAGCTTCTCCAATACGTGGGTCCCATCTGTACAGATTTCCCTGCTAGGGTTGCCAGGTGCCCGGTTGAAAAGGAACAACGGCAGCTCTGGTCAGCACTGCTGACTGGGCCATTAAAAGTCCAGGTGGCGCAGGGCTGGCAAGCTCCCTACCCGGCTCTGTGCAGCTCCCAGGAGCCAGCTGGCATGTCCTTCCAGCTTGGGGGCAGCCACGGGGCTCTGCACGCTGCACCCACTCCAAGCTCCGGTTCTGCAGCTCCCATTGGCTGCAGTTCGTGGCCAATGGCAGCTGAGGAACTGGTGCTTGGCGTGGGGACAACATGTGGAGCACCGTGGCTGTGCCCGAGCCAGGGGGACATGTCGCCGCTTACTGGGATCTGCCTGAGGACAGCACCCCCTGGAGCCTGAACCCCGAATCCCTTCCCACACCCCTGCCCCAGCTTAGAACCCGCTTCCACACCCTAACTCCCTCCTAGAGCCTGCACCTCACACCCCCTTCCTCACCTCAACCCCCTGTTCCAGTCCTGAGTCCCCTCCCACACTCTGAACCCCTCGGCCACAGCCCAGAGCCTCCTCCTGCACCCCAAACCCCTCATCCCTGGCTCCACCCCAGAGCCCAAGCCCTAAGCCCGAGCCCTCACACTCCCCGCCCCTCAACTCCCTGCCCCAGCCCAGTGAAAATGAGCGATGAGCGAGGGTGAGGGAGAGAGAGCGAAAGAGGGAGAGGGGATGGAGTGAGTGGGGGACGGGCCTCAGAAAAGGGGGGGGGGCAGGGGCAGGGCCTCGGGGCAAGGATGTTCAGTTTTCTGGAATTGGAAAGTTGGCAACCCTACTAGGCCCTGCTGGGAGCTGGGAATCCCATTTGCAGGGCTCCCGCCGACACCTGTGCTCCCCTGCTGACCTGACACCTGGGACAGGGGGTTCTGCCGCAGGGACCATTTCCGGTGATGTAGGAATTGGTGACTGTCATAAATATAAAGGGAAGGGTAAACCCCTTTGAAATCCCTCCTGGCCAGGGGAAAGCTCCTCTCACCTGTAAAGGGTTAAGAAGCTAAAGGTAACCTCACTGGCACCTGACCAAAATGACCAATGAGGAGACAAGATACTTTCAAAAGCTGGGAGGAGGGAGAGAAACAAAGGGTCTGTGTGTCTGTCTATATTCTGTCTTTGCCGGGGATAGACCAGGAATGGAGTCTTAGAACTTTTAGTAAGTAATTTAGCTAGGTACATGTAAGATTATGATTTCTTTAAATGGCTGAGAAAAGAACTGTGCTGAATAGAATAACTATTTCTGTCTGTGTATCTTTTTTGTAACTTAAGGTTTTGCCTAGAGGGGTTCTCTATGTTTTGAATCTAATTACCCTGTAAGGTATCTACCATCCTGATTTTACAGGGGGGATTTCTTTATTTCTATTTACTTCTATTTTTATTAAAAGTCTTCTTGTAAGAAAACTGAATGCTTTTTCATTGTTCTCAGATCCAAGGGTTTGGGTCTGTGGTCACCTATGCAAATTGGTGAGGCTTTTTATCCAACATTTCCCAGGAAAGGGGGGGTGCAAGTGTTGGGAGGATTGTTCATTGTTCTTAAGATCCAAGGGTCTGGGTCTGTAGTCACCTAGGCAAATTGGTGAGGCTTTTTACCAAACCTTGCCCAGGAAGTGGGGTGCAAGGTTTTGGGAAGTATTTTGGGGGGAAAGACGTGTCCAAACAGCTCTTCCCCAGTAACCAGTATTAGTTTGGTGGTGGTAGCGGCCAATCCAAGGACAAAGGGTGGAATATTTTGTACCTTGGGGAAGTTTTGACCTAAGCTGGTAAAGATAAGCTTCGGAGGTTTTTCATGCAGGTCCCCACATCTGTACCCTAGAGTTCAGAGTGGGGGAGGAACCTTGACAGTGACTAATGACGAGGGGTCACCGCTGTAGAGCGACCTGGCTGGCTGCGAGCAAACAAGGTGGGGGTTTAATCCAGCCAAGCAGAAGGGCCGGGATCCGGGCCAAGAACCTCAGGCCAGACCTACGGCCTGGAGCCTGGAAAGCAGCAACCCAGAAAGGATCTAGGGCCAGGGAAAGCAGCTGAGCAGGAGCAGCCTGTAGGACCCTGGAGTTGTAATGACCTTTGGCGGTACAGGGAGGGGGAGAGCGAGTAGGAGCAGGTGGGGGGGTCACCTGTGTACGGCATCACGAGGCCCATCACTGGATCCCCTGGCTGGCTCTGGTGGCCCAGGGGAGTTTGCTCCACTGGCTAATCGCCCTTCCTGTTCGACATTTGGGCTGGGGACCATGTCTGGCTTCAGCTACCGGCCCCTGGCCCCTCTTCTGCCTTTCTCAGCACAGCTAACACGCCCGCCAGGTCCTGTATTTCCTCCCCGGGTGATCACCTGGATGGGCTGAGCTCTGCCTGTCCCGCCCTGGCAGCCATTTCTCCAGCTCAGGGATTGTGTTTGTGGCTCTTTTTCCATGTCCCTTTTATCACGTGGGCCCCAGAACCGGGTGCAGGATCCAGCATCCGTCTCCCGACGGCCGGATACGGGGGGGAAATCCCCTCCCAAGCCTCCACTCCCCTGTTTGTCCTGCCCAGGATCCATGAGCCCTGCATGTCCTCGCGTTGCCCTGGGAGCTCGGGTGTGGCTTGTGACCCCTAGATCCCCGCTCTCCAGGGTTCAGCCCCTAGGGTGGAGGTGGGGCCTGTGGCCCTGGCCTCACCCGGCAGAGAGCACCTGAGCTGGGCACTCACAGGGTGGCTGCAGGGGGGATACTGAGCACCCTGTGGCCCCTGTGACAGGTTCCCTCCGGAGTGCCACTTGGAACCGGGGTACCACTGAGTCCGCCTGACCCACCAGCCTGGGTTCCCTTTACACTGTGCTGCTGTGACTATCTCTCAAGGCCACTCCAGCACACATGCAGATAGGGATACACCAGCTGCAGAAACACACACAGATGCTGAGATCAGCTCTGTATGGGAATGCTCAGCTCTTCCTCCTTTCACACAGGTGTTCAATGTTCGGGAAAAGCGAGATCTGTGCAATAGGCAATGTAGCTCCATCTGGGCACCAGCCAGCTCCTGTGCCCCAGAGAGCTCCCACAGCTCCCACTGAACCAGGGACGAAGGGGGCAGGAGGTTGAAAGAGAAGGTGCCATCCTGGGACCCAGGAGACCCATGTTCATTTCCCAGCTCTGCCACAGATGCTCTATTTGTCTTCGAGCAAGTCCCTTATTCTCTCTCTGCAGTGGTTCCCTGTCTGTACAGTGGGGGTAGCAGCCAGGCCCTGCCCTGAAGGGGGCAGTTAGAATAAATGCAATCGAGGTTGGGCAGTGCTCGGATGCCAGGGGGATGAGGGCCAGGATGGTGCCTAAGACAGACCGAAAGCAAGGGGGAGCTACAGAGCCGGTGGTGAGAGGGGTTTGGCCTTTGACAATCTGCTCTGGGTGCCTGGGCTGCCAGACCCCAGACAGCCACTGGCATTGCCAGACCTCCCTGATCTATGGTGCTGCTGCTCTCCCTGCTTCTAGGAGTCACTGCCTCCCCCGGGCCGAGACCCCCGCAGCAATCATCTCCTGGGGCTGCCGTGGCACTGAGCGTTAGCAAGGCCTGGGACTCAGTTGGGCGGGAGGAGGAGGCTGCTATTAAAGCAGCTTCTGCGTCGTTGCAGCGGTGGGAGAGGAAGCAGAGACGGGACCGTTTTACATCCCGTGGCCAAAGCACCCGGCAGCTTGGGAAAGTGGAAAGAGCCGCTCGGGTGGGCTGGGAGCCGGGGGTGGGGAGAGTTCATGAATCCCCGTTCTGCACTGTCACGAGAAGGAGGAGCCAGGATGGAAGTGATCCTCCCACTCGGGGATCCAGAGACCCCCTGGCTCCAGTGGCATGGACGCAGGGAGCGGCTCTGGCCTGGGGTCTGCAGGAGCTGGGACTAGAGGAGCCCAGCGGTCCCTTCCGGCCTAACGTCTGTGACTGTGGGGAGCGGTGTTGGATCATATTAAAGAAGTTCTGTATTAAAATCACAAATGAGTTTGATTCCCCACAGTTTAAAGTCCAGGGTATTACTAATTAAGAGGTCTCTTGGTTTTTGGTGCTGTTTCTCTCCCTCTATGTGTGAAACTTGCAAGCTGCTAATTGTGTTAGTACATTGTAAGACTGAGTGTGTTCTCAAAGCAATTCACAGAGAGAGAGACTCAAAGCAATACTCGAACAACAGAAACTGCACCCAGAGACCCCCTGCCCTTTTGTTGTATTAACAATTGTGATTAAAATAGAGATAGAGGATGTATGTGGATGGATGCTTGGTGTGGATAATAACTGAATGATCAGGGAGGTGCCAGCCTAAGAATCCAGTGTCCATCGGCTGAAGAAGGCGTCAAGTGGAAATAACCAGAGGACCCCCGGAGGGCAGACTGGAATCCACCCAACAGCCTCAAGAATGAGAGAACCAAAGAACAAGATAACATCTAGCAGCACAGAGCCGTCAGGAATGTGCTATCTGCTGATTGATTCAGCAACAGCATGATGAAGGAATTCCCATAGACTGGCATAGGAAGAAATTCCTATAAAAATAGACTCTAAAAAGTGAGAACTTTGGGGTCTGATTCTGCAAACCAACTTCCAGAAGCATCAGATGAGCATCTGACAAGGCCCTGCTCCCTCCTCATGTCCAGGCCACCTGGCCAGTGGCTTGGCATAAGCAACTCTAAGGCTGGTAACTATGATAACAACCTTGCAGAACCTGTGTGTGTGTGTTTGTATGAATGAATGTGTGACTAAATATGAGATTGAATGGGATGTTATAGCTATAACTAACTGCTTACTTCAGAGTAACAGCAGTGTTAGTCTTTATTCACAAAAAGAAAAGGAGTACTTGTGGCACCTTAGAGACTAACCAATTTATTTGCACATAAGCTTTCGTGAGCTAAGCTTATGCTCAAATAAATTGGTTAGTCTCTAAGGTGCCACAAGTACTCCTTTTCTAACTGCTTACTATGATTCTTTCTGTATTCACAATAAATGTGGTATTTTGCCTTTTTGCCTTTAATAAGATCCTGCTGGTTTTTATTTTATTGGTATAAGAGCAGAAGGTCCCTCCCATGACCCCGGTGGGGAAGGACAGGCTCTAAAGCCTTGGTGAGGCCAGAGGAAGTCTGGGCTGGGGCATCCCATGGCTGGGGAGTCACACATTGGCTGGTCTGTGACTCGCCTGCCCATTGTGACACGCCCCTGCTGGCTGGCACAGCCTCATCCCCTCACTGCCAGGCTTGGCTCTGGCAGAGCGAGAGCTGGCAGGTGCCGCTGGGGAACGCTGAGCCAGCAGATCCAGCTCCGCCACCGGCAGCAGAAAGTGGGTGGCCCATTTACGAGCAGGCTTCTGCCCACTCCTGACTCCAGGTAGGAGAATCTTCTATTGCCCACCTCTGCTTTTCCATTGCATCGCCAACCACACCGAGCCTTCCCCGAGCTCCTGGCTGGGCGGCGCACGTCTGCCAAGTGCCCCTGTGCCGGCCATCTACTGGAGTCAGCAGGAGACATTGGGTGAGGAATGGAGACCCCCAGGGCAGTGGCCATTCAGGAGACCCAGCATAGGGGGAATCAGGCCTGGGATTCTCTGCAGCAGCTGCTCCCACACAGGCCTTGGAGATGGGAGCTGTGAAACCCCCACAAAGCGCTGTCCTGGCACAGATCTCTGTAGCACTGGGACTCCATACCCGTGAGCCGCAATCCAGCAGCGCCTTGGGCCAGCCCCACCCTCTCCCATTGCCCCGCTCTGGGAGGCCAGGGCACAGTTCACAATTTAGCACTGACCAGCTGCAAGGATCCTGGCGGGCCCTGGTATGGTTGGAGCAGCATTTTCAATGTTCGGGAAAAGCGAGATCTGTGCAATAGGCAACGTAGCTCCATCTGGGCACCAGCCAGCTCCTGTGCCCCAGAGAGCTCCCACAGCTCCCACTGAACTAGGGACGAAGGGAGCAGGAGGTTGAAAGAGAAGGTGCCATCCTGGGACGCAGGAGACCCATGTTCATTTCCCAGCTCTGCCACAGATGCTCTGTTTGTCTTCGAGCAAGTCCCTTCTTCCCTCTGTGCTGTAGTTCCCTGTCTGTACAGTGGGAGTAGCTGCCAGACCCTGCCCTGAAGGGGGCAGTTAGAATAAATGCAATCAAGGTTGGGCAGTGCTCGGATGCCAGGGGGATGAGGGCCAGGATGGTGCCTAAGACAGACCGAAAGCAAGGGGGAGCTACAGAGCCGGTGGTGAGTGGGGTTTGGCCTTTGACAATCTGCTCTGAGTGCCTGAGGTGCCAGACCCCAGGCAGCAACTGGCATTGCCAGACCTCCCTGATCTACGGTGCTGCTGCT
This sequence comes from Caretta caretta, assembly GCF_965140235.1. Classification (NCBI taxonomy): domain Eukaryota; kingdom Metazoa; phylum Chordata; order Testudines; family Cheloniidae; genus Caretta; species Caretta caretta. The sequence continues at coordinate 6,053,240 of NC_134228.1, forward strand.
CTCCCTGCTTCTAGGAGTCACTGCCTCCCCCTGGGCCGAGACCCCCGTGTCACGGAGTCCCCGGGTGATGCTCTGGAACTGCTCCCTATGAAGCCAGGCAGGACTCTGGGGAAGTCTCCTTTCTGTGAGCAGCCTGTCTGCAGGGCAAACAGCTCACACAACTTCCACCTTCCTGGGTCTGATCTCGGAGCATTGAGCCTCCTCTGCCCCTCCGTGAGCTTCCCACAGCGAGCCCGCCCAGGCAGGCTCCTGGGGAAGCCAGAGGGTCCTGCCCCCCAACTCCGCAGTCAGACGTGACTCTCAGCCAGCAAGTAAAACAGAAGGTTTATTAGACGACAGGAACATGGTCTAACACAGAGCTTGTAGGTGCAGAGAACAGGACCCCTCAGCTGGGTCCATTTTGGGAGGTAGTGAGCCAGACTACCCCGTCTGTACTTCACTCCATGTCCCCAGCCAGCCTCAACTGAAACTCTCTCCAGCCCCTCCTCCTCTGGGCTTTGTACCTTTCCGGGGCCAGGAAGTCACCTGATTCCTTTGTTCTCCAACTCTTTTAGCTCTCACCTTGCAGGGGGGAAGGGCCAGGCCATCAGTTGCCAGGAAACAGGGTGTCAGCCATTCTCTGTGTCCAGACCCCTGCACATACCTGCCCTCTAGGGCTCTGCAATGATCATACACCCTTACCCCACCACCTAGAGACTTAAGATCTGCATAGGGGAAACTGAGGCACCCCCACACTATTCAGAGGAAACATTAAGAACAGTCCCACTTTGTCACACGCCGCAGCAATCATCTCCTGGGGCTGTCATGGCATTGAGCGTTAGCAAGACCCGGGACTCAGTTGGGCGTGGGGGGGTGGGAGGGTGCTGCTATTAAAGGAGCTTCTGCATCATTGCAGCAGTGGGAGAGGAAGCAGAGATGGGACCATTTTACACCCCATGACCAAAGCACCCAGCAGCTTGGGAAAGTGGAAAGAGCCTGCCATGTGGGCTGGGAGCTGGGGGTGGGGAGAGTTCATGAATCCCCATTCTGCACTGTCACGAGAAGGAGGAGCCGGGATGGAAGTGATTCTCCCACTCTGCGATCCAGAGACCCACTAACTCCAATAACATGGACGCAGGGAGGTGCTCTGTCCTGGGGTCTGCAGGAGCTGGGACTAGAGGAGCCCAGAGGTCCCTTCCGGCCTAACGTCTGTGACTGTGGGGAGCGAAAGGTCCGTCCCATGACCCCTGTGGGGAAGGACAGGCTCTAAAGCCCCGGCGAGGCCAGAGCAAGTCTGGGCTGGGGCATCCCATGGCTGGGGAGTCACACATTGGCTGGTCTGTGACTCGCCTGCCCATTGTGACACGCCCCTGCTGGCTGGCACAGCCTCATCCCCTCACTGCCAGGCTTGGCTCTGGCAGAGCGAGAGCTGGCAGGTGCCGCTGGGGAACGCTGAGCCAGCAGATCCAGCTCCGCCACCGGCAGCAGAAAGTGGGTGGCCCATTTACGCACAGGCTTCTGCCCACTCCTGACTCCAGGTAGGAGAATCTTCTATTGCCCACCTCTGCTTTTCCATTGCATCGCCAACCACACCGAGCCTTCCCCGAGCTCCTGGCTGGGCGGCGCACGTCTGCCAAGTGCCCCGGTGCCGGCCGTCTAGCCTGGTGCCAGTGAGGAAGTGGGCAGCAGCATGCGCACAGGAGGGAGTCTGGGGCGGCTCGACAGAAGGGGTCGCACCAGTCGAGCCCGGAGGGGACGGAGACAAGGAGGAGGGTTTGGCAGGGCTGGTGGCACGGCACGGGAAGGGGGCACAGGTGGTTAGATGAGGCATTGGGCTGGGACCCAGGAGAGCTGTGTTCAGTTCCCAGCTCCTCCGTAAGTCTTCTGCGTGAGATCAGGTGAGTCCCCGCCTCCCCGGGCCTCAGCTAACTAGGGAGAACAGGTCCCTGCTCTGCGGGGGGGTTGAGAGCCTAAATACCACAACACCCGTGTGCTCAGCCACTGGCATGGTGGGGCCAGGTAAGTGCCCAGACCGGAAGGTAGCTGGTGGCCCTGCCCCTCGTCCTGCTCCAGCCCTGCTCTCGCTCCAGCCTCGCTCCACCCACGCCCCGGCCTCCTGAGTCCAGCTCCAACCACGAGGCCTGACCACCTCCAGCACCTTTGCTGACACCATCACTTCCAGAGGGAATGGCACTGAGGTTGCCGGGGGAACAGGCATTCTCCGGCTGCCCGGCGCCATTGTTCCATTCACCAGGACAGTCCGATGCCAGGACAGTCCCCCTGAGCTCTGGAGAGGACTAGAGGTGCCTTCGGACACCTGCCGTGCAGCTGCTGGAGAGTCAGCAGGAGACACTGGGTGAGGAATGGAGCCCCCCAGGGCAGGGGCCATTCAGGAGACCCAGCGTGGGGGGAATCAGGCCTGGGATTCTCTGCAGCGGCTGCTGCCACACAGGCCTTGGAGAGACGAGCTGCGAAACAGCCACAAAGCTCTGCCCCGGCACAGCCTGCCTGCCCGCTGCTCTCCCGCTTTCTGCTCCTTCCCCTTCACGGTGGTGTCAGAGCAACTCCTGCTGCTCACCAGACCGCCCCCCGCACCCCACCCCGCTTCCCTCCCCCACCTGGGACCTGCCACGGCCCCAATATTCCTGGGGGAAGGGATCAGGGTAATTTCCCTGGGCAGGATGAATCCTGAGTGGTTGGATGCAGCCTGTCTGCTGGGCAGTTTGTGAACCAGCAGAAGGAGAGGCGGGAGTGACCCGGGGGAGGCCATTTGGCCTGCGGGATGCGCCTGGGAGTCCAGAGACCTGGGTTCTAATCCTGCCTGTACTGCTGACTGCCTGGGTGACTTTGAGCACATCCATTGGCTTGTTTCCCTGCTGGCAGCTGTAGGCGCTGGTGGAATAGCAATACGTGGACTGGCTCTGATGCTGAACGGGGCAGTCGCCTCTCATCCCTCACAAGCAATGCCTTGTCCTGGCTTCTTGCAGGATGGCTGAGGAAGTCCGCAAGGTCCCCTTGAAGCCCATCCGTGCCTGGGAGGAGACGAGACCTCCTCGAAGGAAGAGTCCGCGGAAGAGCCCACAGCAGCAGCAGGAGCTGTGTGTGCCTCAGCCCTTCCATGCTGGTGAGTGGGTGCCTCCTGGGTGGGCGGAGGGGGCTGCAAAAATGGCAGGGGCCATGGCCCTGCATTGCGGTGGGTCTTGGCCCCTCTGGGGGTTGGGGTTGCAAGACCAGGGTGTCAGTGGCGGGAGAAGACTCCATCACCTTTGTACAACTCTGGGCTGCCATGAGATGGAGAGACAGGAAAACCCAGGCAGGGGGGAATGGCCCCTCCTGCTGGCAGCAGCTGCAGCCTCTACAGCTGATCGGGGCATTCGGGGTGGCAGCAGAAGCATCAGGTGGAAACTGACTGAATTGCCCACATTGATCCGTCACACTGCAGGATCGGAAGATGTTTTCCACCAGTGGAAGGGGATGCTCTGTGCACAGTGGGTTGTTAAGCCTAGGATTGCAGGGCGCCGGCTAAAGCATGAGATGCCCCCTGATGTTGCAGCCCCATCTGCTGGCTCCTTTGCAGGGGGGTGACGCATGGCACAGCACAGGGCATTTGGGTGGGGGGGTTGATGATGGGAGCCCAGGGCCTGCCCAGGTTACACCCAGTGGCTGTCGATGGCAGGAGAGGCAGTCAGAGGAAGCAGAACGGGCAGGCCCTGGGTCCCCGTACCCCGCGCAGACTGGGTAGCTCCTCCCTCTCCCGCAGTGGGGAGCAGGCCGATTCACTGCCAGTCCCTCTGCCCCCTCCAGCAATGGCCCGGAGAGCGGGGACACCACTCATAGCCTGACATCATGCCTCCTTCCAGGTGTGGCGCTCCCCAAATCCCCAGGCTCAGCCTGCATGCTGGGTGCGGCGGGGAAGTGGGGTGGCCGCTGGGTACCAGGGCTCTGACTGGATCTTTGCTGGGCTGAGCAGCAAAGAGTTGGGGAAACCAGGGATGGCTGTGCTAGACCCTGTTGTGCATCGGGGCTGCTACCCTGCTGGGGTGGGAGCGGGGGGCAAGGGTTTCTGCTAAAATCTCTGTCACCCAGCCTGCAGCTTGGCAGCCTCAGGTATTACCACTGCTCTGTCTTTGATCAGATTCACCATCACCTGGGAATGCCTCCTGTTTTATGGGGCCAGATTCGCAGGAGAAAGAGACCCTAGAGTACATCAACGCCTTTCTCAAGGGCAATGAACAGGTACCAAGAGCCCTCCTCTGATCTGTCAGCTACTGCCCTGTCCACATGCACCATCCGTCCTTCTCCGGAGGAGGCATGGATTCTAAGGCCAGACGGGACCACTGTGACCTCCTGTATAACACAGGCCAGAGACCTGCCCCCAAATAATTCCCGTTTAAACTAGAGCATCTTAAAAACATCCTCTCTTGAGTTACAAAAGGTACCCACCATGCCCCTTGCCCACTTGTGCCCACTGGATTTGGCCAGTCTCCAGCGTGATGGGTTGCCCCCCTTTGAGGTGCCACCTGATGTACTGGCTTATCACTGAGCCCGCCTGTTCTGCCAGCCTGGGCCCCCGTTACCTTGTCTTGTTGGGCTCGGCTCACAAGCCTCTTCCAGCCATACACACAGGCAGGGCCACACCCAGCTGCAGAAAGACACAGACACTGAGATCAGCTCTGGGAAGACTCAGCTGAAGGGCCTTCTCCCAGTACTCTGGTGCCCACCTCCTTTGGAGTTCGGACCCAAAGGTTTTATGACATGCGCCCCCTCCCTCGATGTTGAGAGAGGTATGAACAACTCTTTGCCCCTCCTCCCAGTTACTAATTTATACTGCAAAATGGGCTGTGGTATAAACAAGAAATAAGATGATTAACTACAAGAGGTAGATTTTAAGGGGTTATAAGAGATAGCAAACAGAACAAAGCAGATTACCCTAGTAAATAAACAAAACACACAAACGAAGCTTTACACACCAGATAGACAGGATATACATTAGCAAATTCTCCCCGAGTGATAAACAGGTTGGCAGATTCTTAAGGCAGAAGCTGCCTTGGTTTTGCAGCTTGGATTTCCCAGGTTTTCTTGCACAGGCTAGGAATCTCTCTCTAGCCTGGGACCATCACTTCTCATGGTTCAATCTTTGTCCCTCAGGTGTTTCCAGGTATCTTATTGCAGGGAGTCTGAGGTCCCGTCCCCCCGCCCCCACAATGTCCTTATTCCCCTTTTATCTTCTCTTCCCACCTGCTGGAAAACTCTTTTGCTGTGACCTGGGTCCAACAGGTCCCGTTGTGTCGCGTTATCTCGGGGAGGTTTCTATTGCACACAGTTCCTGGGGTAGCCCTAATGCTTGTGCATTTCCTCCAGGAGCCAGTGTTTGGCTTTTCTGCTGTTCTACCTGAAAGGCTGTTTTGAACCTCACAGTGTTTTTCAGGAACACATACACAGCTGAACTTCAGAACGTCACATACAACGATAGCACATGCAATCCAATGAGACAGTAATGTCTAGCAGATAAAGACTTTTAGACTGATACCTTACAAGACATACTTGGTACCAAACATATCCTAATTATATGACCGTGGCGAATATTGGGGTGTCAGGGTGCCACACCCAGATGTTCCTCCCACTCTCTCAAGCTCCCCAGTAAGACTGTCTGGCTGCTTAGCCCCCATGTTGCAGTTCCTCTTTGGACACCTACCCTGTGAGATCTGCTTCCTCTCTGGTCAGGTTTCACACAGAGCTGCCCTGGCCTCCCCACATAGTCACTCCTGTTGGGAGATGAATGGCCTTCTGGCATTCGGCATATCAAAGCCTGAGCAGTGCTGGGGGGAAGCTTTCTGACATCTCTCCCACTGGCAGCTCCTTTCCACGCTAACCTTCCTGTTTTTGTCTAATCTCTGCGGGGCATAGGAGGAGGCCAAGAAACTTGAATTCTTGGATTGTGTCATCACCATCAGCAGGGCCGTCCTCACGAGGCACCCAGAGAGAAACCTGGCAGCTTTTCTCGGGAAAGCCCTCCTTGTGAAGAAGATAAAGGTGAGTAAAACACACACTCGGGCTATGTTACTTGGCGGGTTTAGTGATTGGCCCGGAGAGCTCTGCAGATTTGTCTACCTTCAACTGCCAATCGCTGGATCGTGTTGGACGTTTGTCTGTTAGACTGAAGAGCCCATTATCAAGCATTTGCTCCCTGTGTAGGTACTTACAGACTGTCATCAAGGCACCCTGTAACCTTCTCTTTGTGAAGCCAAATTGATTGATTTCTGGAGTCTCTCACTATAAGGCATGTTTCCCAGTCCTTCAGTCACTCTTGTGGCTCTTCTCTGACCCCTCTCCAATTGATCAACATTCTCCTTGAATTGTGGGCACCAGACCTGGACAGAGGATCCCAGCAGAGGTCGCACCAGTGCCAAACACAGAGGGAAAATAACCTCTCTAACAACTGGAGATTGCCCTGTTTGTACAGCCCAGGATGGCATAAGCCCTTTGGGCCCCAGCCTCGCACTGGGCGCTGCTGTGCAGCTGATTACCATGACTGCCAAGTCTTTTCCAGAGTCACCGCTTCCCAGGTTAGAGACCCCATGCTGTGAGTGTGGCCTGCGTTCTTTGTTCCTGAACATGTCACTGTATTGAAACGTAGGTTGTTCCCTTGCACCCAGCTTCCCAAGTCACCAGGTCGCTCTGTATACACCAGTCTCCCTGCACAGAGCCCCAACACTCCGCAGTCAGTGCCCACTAGGGAACTAGCAACAAATCTGCTCCGTAGATTTGGAAAGTCTTTGCTCTGTGGTACTGCAGAAAGCTTTCCGGAGCTTATCTCCCTTCCCTGAATGTGGGACAGCGTGTGCTGGTGGGTGGTCCAGTGGGCTGGGGCTCAGTTCCTCAGTGAGACCTTTGGGCAAATCACTTCCCCCTCTGTGCCTCAGTTTCCCTCCCATGCCTTGTCTGGTCCAGTTAGCTCGTGAGTTCTCTGGGGCAGGGACTGGCTCTCACCGTGTGTGTGCAGCACCTGGCACAAGGAGCCTGATCTCAGGTGGAGTCCCTGGGTGCTAATGCTGATGGAGCCTTTGCAGTGCACTGGTGCGTGACGCTGGGGCACTGACCACAGGCCCTGCACTGCGCTCCCCAGCTGGAGCCCTGCACACCGTCAAGCCCACAGCAGGACGACCTGTCTGCCGAGGCCACGTGTTGCAGGCCCTGCGCTTTGCTCCCCAGCCGGAGCCTTACGGGAGCTCGGAGCCCGGCTGGCACTTCCCCACATTGTCTCCCCAGGAGCTGATTGATCTTGAGTCCGTCGACTCCCTGACCAGCGGGGTGCGTCAGCAAGCGATGCTCGCCGTCATGGAGCTGAGGTACCCGGCCTGCCCGCCCAGCCCCAGCTAGTGCTGTGTGCAACCAGACACGCCAGCCTCTTGGCATGGCCAGTTCTCCACGGCATTGCCCCCTCTGCTCCTCCCCCATCTTCTGATTCCCCCGGGCACGTGGCACCCGTGGGTTGGTGGTGGAGGATCCTTCGGTGCCTGGCGACCTCTCCAAGTGGCCGTGTGAAGATGTGGGGGAGGGAGCGAGGGGGTTGGACCGGTCCCCTCTGGGGCCCGCAGGCGATGGCTCCGGGGGGAGAGGGGCAGTTGGGCACTGCCGGAGCGGAGCCACCGGAGTCGCCGCCAGCTGTGCCAGCTGCATCCCACCGGCAGCTCAGCGACTCCCTGTGGCTCAGAGGCTGGGCAGGCTGAGCTCTGGCACGTGGCACAGCCTGCGCCAGGGGGGGCTCTCTCTCAGTGCCGCTGGCGCCCTGCTCTCAGCTTCCCAGAAGCCTGCCCATCATGTCCTGGGAGCCTGAGGCCAACATCAGTGCATCAGTCTCGCCTCAGCCCTCCAATCCACGCGTGTCTCTTCTCTTAGCAAAGTGAAGCCACTGCTGCGGGGAATGGAGCTATCCAGCCTGCTCACCGTCTGCTTCTCCAGCGTCTTCTCCCTGCCTCCAGCAGAGACCAACCAGGGCGTGGAGGCTGCTCTATACAACAACGTAAGCCCCAAACTAGCCATGAGGAGCCGCCCCAAACCGAGGGGGAATCCTGCAAGTCGCTCGTGTCCCTGCCCCCTGGGTTACCTGGCGCTGGCATAAGAGTGTAATGATCACAGCTCCTTGGCAGCGCTTCAGCTCAGGACCTGCAGTACCAAAGCACAAGCCCCACCGCCGGAGATAAAGGAGTAACTCCCTCATAGGGTAGCAGTAGTAGGCATTTATCCTTCACAGGCACTGGCAATTAGTGGGGTACAGACACTCCCTTCACAAGCACATTCATCCCCAGTGCATGGCTGGGGGCACAGGCCTGAGATCGATCGGCTGCTTGAGACGCATACAGGCCAGGGGAAGTGAAGCTTGGCTGGAAATCTCCCCTCCCCCTCAAATGCGGAGTCCTTCCTGACTCTTCTAATGCGTTAGACTGTGTGCAGTGGCCTCCCTGGGGACAGCAAAAGCGGGTGGGGTCCTGTTGCCAGGAGGAGTTTGCAGTAGGTCCCCTGCGGGTACAAGTGAGTGGGTGAGCTGGAATAGCAGGGGCTACCATGGCCTGGGGCATGTCACACGCCAGGGCATTGGTTTGTTGCCTGGCTTGGTAACGCCACTTGCTGTGGTTTCTCCTCTGCTCTGCACGCAGACTCTGAACACCATGGATGAGCTGCTGAAGGCCTTGGTGTGCGAGGATGAGAAGCCCAACCTTGTGGTGCTGCAAAACATCGTGGAGGTGTGGAGGCATGGGGGCAGGAAGGGGATGAGTCCTGTAGCTGGGGTGGGGCTCTGGGACCAAAGCTCCATTTAATCCCAAGCATGGGACACCCCCGTGCCTTCTGCTCGTCAGAGTACGCTCTATACAAAGGTTCCTGGGCTGGAGGACCAAGTGCCCCCGCTATATCTGAAAAACGTCTGCATGGCGTGGGGGTGGAGGAGGGCAGGATCTGCCGTGTTCTCCACTGAGCCTCATCTGAGCCCGGGATTCATTTGTGTTCACCATGGGCCCCACGAATACTGGCCAGAGCCCAGAGCTAGATTCCCCCAACGTTCTAGTTCTGGGGCCACAGGAAGTCGATTCTGTGGGTGGTTTGTGCTCCAAAAAGAGGGAAATGTCCTCAGCAGATATTTGGTCTTCTCAATCCCAGAGCTTGGGAAGAGGGAATCACAGAAGTGCAGGGCTGCAAGGGATCTCAAGAGGTCATCTACTCCACCCCCTGCACTGAGGCTGGGCCAAGCATTCCTCGACCGTCCCTGAGGAGTGTTTGTTCAGCCTGTTTTTTTAAAACGTCCATGATGGGGAGTCCACCACTTCCCTAGATCACCTGTTCCAGTGCTTAGCCACCCTTAGACTTTTTCCGAATATTTAACCTCAATCTCCCTTGCTGCAGATTAAGCCCACTACTTCTTGTCCTACCTTCAGGGGACGTGGAGAACAATTAGTCACCATCCTCTGTAAAACAGCCCTTAACGTATTGGAAGAGTGTTAGGAGGTACCCCCTCTGTCTTCCCAAGACGAAACATGCCCAAGTTGTTCACCCTTTCTTCATAGGTCAGGTTTTCTAAACCGCTGATCATTTTTGTCGCTGTCCTCTGGACGGGCCCCAGTTTGTTCACATCTTTCTTCAAGCGGGGTGCCAAGAACTGGACACAGTGCTCCAAGCCAATACACCTCAGAATGACATTTCCCTCTTTCACAACAGCATCACACTCTTGATTCCTATTCAGTGTGAGATTCAGGATAACCCCCAGATCCTTTTCTGCAGTCCTGCCACCTAGCCGGTTATCCCCCACTTTCTTTTTATGCATTGGATTTTTCCTTCCTAAGTGCGTTACATCACATTTGTTTTGACTGAATTTCATCTTGTTGACTTCAGACCAACTCTCCAATTTGGCAAGCTGATTCTGAATTCTAATCTGTCCTCCAAAGTGCTTGTAACTCTCCCCAGCTTGGTGCCATCTGCCAACTTGACAAGCACACTCTCCTCTCCCTTAACCAAGTTCTTCATGAAAATATTGACCAATACTAGACCCAGACACAGCCCTGGGGGACCCCACTTCAGACACCCTCCCAGTTTGCCAGCGAGTCAGTGATAACTCCTCTTTGAGGATTTGTTCAATAATCTTTCTGGGTACCAAAGATAGGCTGACAGGTGGATAATTCCTTGGGGCCTCCTTGTTCCCCTTTCTGAAGATAGGCTCTGTGGCTGCCCTTCTCCAGTCCTCTGGGACCTCAGCCCTCCTAAAGGTTCAGAGATTGCTTTGTCTAGCTCCATCTCGTGTGAATATCATGAGGCTCTGCCAACTTGAATACATCTAACTGACCTAAATTGTCTTTTATCTGTTCTCTCCCTAGCCTGGCCTGTATTCCTTCCCCCTTGTTGTTAATATTGTGGTCATCATCTAGTCGCCATTAACCTTTTTAGTGAAAACTGAAGCAAAAAAGGCATTAAACACCTTGGCTTTGTCTGTATCATCCATTATTTGCTCTGCTTCCCTGCTGAGTAGTGGCCCCACACTTTCCTTTGTCTTTCTCTTGCTCCTAATGCATTTACAGAGCTGCTTCTGATTGCCTTTTATGTCCCTTGCCAGTTCGAACTCATTTTTGCCTTAGCCTTTCTGATTTTCACTCTATGTGCTTGTGCTATTTTTTGGTCCTTCTCCTTCACAATTTGTCCCAATCTGTTTCTCTCAGGTCCTGCTCCCCTGGACAGCATCCAAGGAGGTGCATGTGCGGCTGAGGGCAGTGGGAAGAATCACCTGGCTGACCAAATTCATCTCTGGTCAACACAAATTCAAGGTGAGCAGCCTGTGACTCTGGCCGTCTCCTAACTGCACTGAGCAGCCTCGCGGTGCAGCGCTCCCTGGCAGGGAAAACCCGGGCCTGGAATAGTGACTCAGCAAGATCCTCGGTAGGAGTCCAATCTAATGAGGCCTGATGTGGACGGGTCTGTCCTCTGACTCCAGTGGGCCTTGGGTGGAGCCCCATCATTCTATCTCCAAGGACTCTCCCCGCTGTTCCCCTAGGACCAAAGTCTGCTCCGCAGGGTCAGCAGATTTACACAGGATCGCCCTGAGAGCACCCTCTGAACCCAGGTGTCTGTTCACGCCCTTTGTCAGTTGCCCCTGGGATGCTTTGGCATCAGCTCCTGCCAGGCTGCCAGATGAAGACCCCCTGCTCTGGGTGCTCAGGGCCATTGAGCTGCTGCAGCTGCTCCATCCCCCCTATTGCAGGGCCTCCCCTCCGGCAGCTGGAGGGGGGCACTTGGATTTTATGCCCCCAGAGGCTGGGGCAGCAGAAGAGAAGGAGGGAGGTGGGAGGGGACACAGTGAAAGGGATGGGAGGGGCCAAAGGAGCCAGAGCAATGGGGAGTGGGTCAGGGGAGGCTGTGCAGACCCCAGGAGAGGAGGGCAAGGGGCTTGGTGCGACATGGGGAAGTGCAGAGAGCGAGCGCAGGGGCTGCAGGATGGGCAAGGGAAGGTCTGGCAGGAGGGGGAGGCTAGAGGACAAGGCTGCAGGAGAGAGCCGGCAGGAGAGAGCCGGCAGGCTGGGTGCGGCGCAGAAAGTGGGGGTTGTGGGGAGCTCCAGGATGGAGTGAGAGAGGCGGAATGCAGAGAAGAGGAGTCCAAGGTGACCTCACGCTCCTGGACCTGAGATCAGTGGAGGGAGGGGGATGGGAGAAGGGGCTGGGATTAGGAGCTTGCCCTTGAGATGGAGACTGGACGTTGGTTCATTCCTTACCCAGGTCCCCACTTGAGGGCAACGTTTGCTGACTTTGCTACCCAGACTTCCCATCCCTGCTGAGCTTCCCTCAGTCCCTGGTGATGGGCCCCATGGCTCCTCCTGCTCTCATTGTCCCCAGTCTCTCTGCACTGGGCTCTGCCTCCCCCGGTTCTAGCCCGTTGCTAGTGCAATGCCAGGGGGACACGCTGCGCTGGGCCTGCAGGGGCGAGTGACTCCCCTTGCTCCCTCTCTCCGTCAGGGAGTGGAGGAGTTCAGAGTCCTGGGCCAGCTGGTGGGCTGTCTCACTCTGTGCAGTGCTGAGCAGGAGCAGGAGATTTGCCGATCGGCTATGGAGGGACTTCACCACCTCTACGCCTTCATGCTGCGGCAAAAATGTAAGAGCACTGGAGACCCTTGTCCTTCCTAAACACATTGACATGGGGTTTCCAAACATGGGAAACATATTTAGTGAACACTTCTGCCTTTTCTGCATCCTTTTAAACAATCTCCATCTAGTAATGAGCCTACACCATTGCTCGGATTTCTTTTGTTCCTAATACACTTTTTAAAAAAACCCTCCTTTGGATCCATAGTCCTTCAAGCCATGGACTTTCCCCTGATGTCTTTAGCTTCCCTTGTCCATATTCTACTCTTCATAACTCACATAAGAATGGACATACTGACTCAGATCAGTTCATCTAGCCCAGTATTGTGTCTTCTGATAACGGCCAGTGCCTCATGCTTCAGAGAGAATGTACTGAAAAGGGAAATTTTGAGTGATCCATCCCCTCACATTCAGTCCCAGCTTCTGGTAGTCTGAGGTTTAGGGACATACAAAGTCTGGGGTTGCATTAGTCCTGATTATCTTGAACCCAATTATACTTTTAGGCTTCACAACATCCCACGGCAACAATTTCCACAGGTTGCCTGTGCATTGTGTGCAGAGATACCTTCTTTTCTTTGCTTTTAACTTGCTGCCTATTAATTTCAGAAAGTGACCCCTACTTCCCATGTTCTGTGCAGGGGTAAATAACACTTCCCTATTCACTTTCTCCACACCAGTCATGATTTTATAGACCTCTGTCATCTCCCCCCTTAGTCAGCTCTTTTCTAAACTAAATGGTCCCAGGTCTACACTGTAGACCTATATTGTTATCACTCCATTGCTCAGGGCTGTGAAAAATCCACACCCCTGTTGGCAGAAGCACCCCTCCCACTGACATAGCTAGCGCCTCTCCGGGAGGTGGATTAAGAGCTTGTTGGCAGAGGACCATCTTCTCTTCAACGCTACAGCACCGGTGCAGCTATGGTGATAGAGTGGTTGAAGTGTAGACTTGCCCCCAGTCTTTTTAATCTTTCCTCATATGGAAGCTCTTCCATACCCCTAATCATTTTTGTTGCCCTTCTCTGCACCTTTTACAATTCTGGTATATCTGTTTTGAGATGGGGCGACCAGAACTGCATGCGGTATTCAAGGTGTGGGCGCGCACATTGGATTTGTATCGAGGCATTCTGACATTTTTCTGGTTTATTATCTATCCCTTTCCTATGGTTCCCAACCTTCTGTTTGGCTTTTTTAACTGCCACTGCACGGTGAGTGGATGTTTTCAGAGAACGCTTTACGATGACTCCAAAATCTCTTTCTTGAGTGGTAATTTAAACCCCATAATTGTGTTTGTATAGTTGGGATTGTGGTGTCCAGTTTGCATTTATCAATAGTGAATGTCATCTGCCATTTTGTTGCCCAGTCCACCAGTTTTGTGAGGTCCCTTTGTAGCTCTTCACACTCTGCTTTGGATTTAACTATCTTGAGTCATTTTGTATCATCTGCAAATTTTGCGACCTCACTGGTTTCCCCTTTTTCTGGATCATTGATGACTATGTTGAACTAGACTGGTGTCAACACAGATCCTTGGGGTGCCCCGCTCTTTACCTCTCTCCACTGTGTAAACTGACCATTTATTCCTGTTGTTTGCTTCCTATCTTTTAACCACTGACCCCTGAGAGAACCTTCCCTCTTATCCCGTGACAGCTTACTTTGGTTAAGAGCCTTTGGTGAGGGACCCTGTCAAAGGCTTTCTGAAAGTCCAAGTACACTATTTCCACTGCATCACTCTTCTCCACATTCTTGTTAACCCCCTTCAAAGAATTCTAGTAGATTGGTGAGGCATGATTTCCCTTTACAAAAGCCATGTTGACTCTGCCCCAACAAACTGTGTTCACCTATGTGTCTGTTAATTCTGTTCTTTCCTATCGTTTCAACAATTTGCCTGGTACTGAAGTCAGGCTTACCAGGGATCAGATCTGGAGACTTTTATAAAATTCACTGTCACATTCGCTATCTTGTACAGAGGCCGATTTAAACATTAGCTTACATACCACAGCACTGCACATAAGTTTGTTTGGATGTCTCCTGAGAGCTGCAACCTTTGCACCAGGCAGGCAATTTACCATGCCGTTCTCCCACTCATCACAAACCCAACTGCTTACATGTCTATTGATTGAATCCCCCGTTACTATTAACTGGCTTTTCTTTGTAACTGGTGTTCCTGCCTCAGGAGGGGCAGCCTCAGTGTGAGAGGATATCCTGACTTCATCTGCAAGGGGGGTCCCAACTATGGGATCGTCTCCCTCTGCTCCAGCTCAATGTTCTCCTTCCCAGAAACTTTCACCCTCCTCAGCAGCACAGAGGCTGTCAGACTGGGGGTGGGACCACTCTACTGCATTCCTAAAAGTCTCTTCTATGTAACTCGCTGTCTCCCTTGGCTCCACCAGTTCAGATCCTCTGGCCTCCTGGTCTCCGAGGGCCAGTAGCTCCTTGGACCAAATGCCCACATGCGCTACCTGCCCACAGGGCTGGTAATCCTACATGCTGCGTTCAGTGCAATCAACTGGAGAACCTCACACTGCTGCTGCACTTCTGCCTGGTTTATTTTTACTCTTCCAGGGGGGTTAGTTTGTTTAGTTTTCTGGGGGGTGGGGCGGGGGAAGGTTATTGGCCTGAATTTACGGTATGTTTCTTAGATGTACTTGTCTCTAAACTTCCTTGCAAAAATCCCGTTTCCAAAGCTAACCTCTGATTTATATTGCCTGCTCTCTGTTTCCCCTCCCTGGTTCAGGCACGATGCTGGCAAACCAGAGTGCAGAGTATCTGCAGGTCCTCAGGGAGTGGCGAGCGGAGAACACCTTCTGGGTCACCTGGTTCACCAACACCAGCAATATCGCCATGGTAACTACCGTCAATGCTTCCTGTGATTGTTGTGCCCAGAGTTATCAGGAGAGAGAAATTAAGACCCTAGGAGTCAGGGAGAAAGGACAGACCCAGGCGTGTGACTGACCCCATCCAGCTGGGCCGGAGCCTGCCTATGGCCCACTCCATCTCATAGAATCATAGACCTCAGGAGGTATCTAGTCCAACCCCCTTCTCAAAGCAGGACCAACCCCAACTAAATCATCCTAGCCAGGGCTTTGTCAAGCCTGACCTTAAAACTCTCGAAGGATGGAGATTCCCCACCTCTCTAGGTGAGCCATTCCAGTGCTTCTCACCCTCCTAGTGAAATAGTGTTTCCTAATATCCAACCTACATCTCCCTCACTGCAACTTGAGACCATTGCTCCTTGTTCTGTCATCTGCCACCACTGAGAACAGCCGAACTCCAGCCTCTTTGGAACGCCCCCCCGCCCCAACCCCCGCAGGTAGTTGAAGGCTGCTATCAAATCCCCCCTCACTCTTCTCTTCTCTTTTGCAGACTAAATAAGCCCACTTCCCTCAGTCTCTCCTCATAATTCATGTGCTTCAGCCCCCTAATCATTTTCGTTACCCTCTGCTGGACTCTCTCCGATTTGTCCACATCCTTTCTCTTGTGGGGGGCCAGATGTGACCTCACCAGTGCCGAATAGAGGGGAATAATCACTTCCCTCAATCTGCTGGCAAGGCTTCTACTATTGCGGGCCAATATGCCTCCCTCCATGCCACATCCCAAGATGCACTGGGTCTCATCCAAACCTGATCCCAGCTCCTTGTCAGGTGTGGTGGGAGTTTCCCCAGAGATTAATGCTCTCCAAGGCATCATTGCGTCCATGCACCATTGCCAGCCCCTGCTGAGCACTAGAGAGTGTATCCATGCTGTGCAGTATTGTGCCCCCGTGCACTGCCACGCTGGCCTGTGCCATGCACGACAGCTCCTGATTGCTGGCTGGGTGCTGTGCGTCCCAGGTGCAGTAACCCAGCCCTGTCCCGGCAGAGCGGGCTTTGCCTGCACTCCTGGCTGGGCCAGTCCTGGCTGCTCGGTCCGACTGGAACCGCACTGGGCAGCAAAAGGGGTTTCACTGGCAGGTTTGTTTCAGATGTTTGGGAAGTACTTCAACTCATCCGAGCGCATGGACTTCCTTCTCACTGCGATCGAGGGCATGAGAGACACCAGCGTCCATGACTCGGTGGCGGCCAGGCACATGCTGCATGTGATCCTGTGGGTCCCTAGCCCAAGCTTGGAGAGGGTAAGAGCTGCAGTGAGAACAGCCTGCTGGGGGAGCCCATCCGTGGGAGACTCTTTCTCTGGGCGCTCGGCATTACTGGGGGGCAGGTCCTGTGCAATGCGGGGGGTCAGTCTAGGTGATCTCCATGGTCGCTTGTGGCCTTGCAGTCTGTGAATCGATAGGCCGGGAATTGGCCCTGTGTTCTAGGCCTGGAGCTGGAGAAGAGGATGTGGGAGGGCAGATGCTCTCAGATGCGGCAGGTCCCTGGCACCCCAGATGAACAGCAGAGCGAGGAAGCCAAAGCCCCCATCTCCCCATTTCCCTTCCAGGTGTCGGAGGCTGTGATGAGCGTGTACCACAACCTGGACTCCATCAGCGAGCCGCTGGCCCAGCAGCAGCTGCTCAAGGCCCTTGTCGTGCTGGGCAACCAGTACAGCGAGGAGGTGGTCACAACCCTGCTGGGCTGCTCGCTGTCATGTGACAGGTACGGGGCTGGGGCTGCTGCCGCTTGCGCTCCGGGTCCCCCAGACTGGTCCCGCTGCCAGGGACAGGGGCGTGCAGAACCATCCGGAGACCTCCTGCTCCCTGCAGAGCTGCTGCTTGTTCTGGAGGGTTTTGCAGGCTGACATGCCGTGGAGACAGGCCAGCCTGCAAAACCCCATATGGCAGCCCTCGGCCTCCCCCGGCGCTGACACTCAGACCCGGCCCCCATGCAGCCTGCGCCAGGCAGTGGGGGCCCTTGCTGCAGCAGGAGGGCAACAAAGGGCCGGCCGGTGGCAGGAGACCCAGCAGGGTGCGGGTGGCGGTGGGTGCTGGAGGCTGGCAGGGCTCTGGCCAGCTGAAATCGGCTCTCTCCCTTTGCAGCGTTGCTGTGGAGATGTGGAGGGTGCTGACATCCCACCCCAAGACCGCAGGAAAGGTCCTACGGGAGCTGCTCGACAGGCTGCAGGAACGGCCGCTGCGCCAGCATCACGATGTCTCTCAACAAGAGGCTGGCGTCACCCCCTTGGCCGTAAGTTCCAGCCCCTGCAGCAAGGGAAGGAGCGCCGTGTGTCCCCACCATGGCCTGAGGGTGTCTCTCAGTCTCCCACTGGGTATCGCCATTGGGCCGAAGAGAGAGAGCGTGACTCTAGCCAGCGCTATAGTCGAGGCAGAACACGCCGAAACCCTCTCCTGGTGCTCTGGGACACCTCTCATAGAACCGCAGGGTGAGAAGGGATCGCAAGGTCAGCTCGTCCAGCCCCCTGCCAAGATGCAGGATTTGTTGTGTCTATCCCAGCCCAGACAGATGGCTCCAGCCTCCTTCTATAAACCTCCAGCAAAGGGGCTTCCACAAGCTCCCTAGTCGTCTGTCCCATTGTCCTACTCTTCTTACAGTTAGGAAGGTTTTCCTGAGATTTAATCTAAATCTGCCGTGCTGTCGTTTGAACCCATCCCCTCTTGTCCTGCCCTCTGTGGCAAGAGAGAACAACTTTTCGCCATCTTTTTTTGGGCAGCCTTCCAAGTATCTGAAGACCATTAGCACGTCCCCCCTTAATCTCCTCTTTTCCAAACTAAACATAGCCAGTTCCTTCAACCTTTGCTCGTATGGCTTGTGTTCCATCCCTCTGATCATCTTTGTCACTCGCCTCTGGATCCATTACAGTTTCTCCACATCCTTTCTAGACATTGGTGACCAAAACTGGACACCGTATTGCAGCTGAGGCCTAACCAGCACTGAGTAGAGTGGTACTATCACCTCCCATGACTTGCAAGCTATACCTCTGTTAATGCAACCTAAAATTGCATTTGCTTTTTTGCAACAGCATCGCTTTGCTGACTCATGCGGAGGCTGTGATCCACCGCAGCTCCCAGATCCTTCTCAGCAGTGCTGCTGCCAAGCCGGTTATCCCCCATTCTGTATCTGTGCATTTGTTTTTTCTTCTCTAAATGTAGCACCTCACATTTGTCTTTGGTGAAGTTCATTTTGTTGTCTATAGCCCAGTCTTCCAATTTACCATGATCCCTCTGAATTTTAGCTCTTTCCTTCAAAGTATTGGCAACTCCTCCTCGCTTTGTGTCATCTGCAAACTTGACCACTCTGCTCTCTCTATCTACATCCGGGTCATTAATAAAGATGTTAAACAACACCAGACAACAATGTGGTAGTCGATCCAGAACGTACACAGTAGCTAAGCTAAATCACAGGATTCACATCTCCGGCACAACTGACTGTTACAGCCAGCAGCCCTCTGATGCAGTGAAAAGAGAATTAGGAATTCTTCTATTCCTAACTACTTCTTTGGGAAGGCTAAAGACACTGACCAAGACAGCAGCAGCCGTGCATCGACTGCAGACACAAACACAAAAACAGAGCTCTTCCTGGAATGGAGTTCACTGAGGTGGCTATTGCAGTGAAAGCGAACCGTGAAGATTACCCTTCAACAGCCAAAGACCAGCTGGCATGAAGTCTGGTTAGTGGATGCTGAAGAAGAGGGATTATCCTTGGTTGTCCTGCCATGATGGTAAGCTTGGATGCCTTATCTGTAGCAAAGTTTCACCAAGGTCTCTCCATAGCAGTCGGGTGGTGGTAGTTTTCTGTTTCTCCTTATGGACCTAGCTGAAAGTCCAAATTAACATCTCTGCCCATGAAGATAAAGGAAGAGAAAGATTCAACTGCCTCCGCATTAGCTTTACAGCTTTCGAAAGAAGCAGAAACCACAACTTTTGAAGTTGAAGTGGTGGTTAACATGACAAAACCAGAACCTGACACAACGGTGCAGGAACAGCAAATGGCATATTACATTGCTAAACGTAGCAAACCTTACGCTGATCACCCCGATTGAACTGAATTCCAGATACTACATGGTGTAGATCTTGGTATCAGTCATAGAATCATAAAATATCAGGGTTGGAAGGGACCTCAGGAGGTATCTAGTCCAACCCCCTGCTCAAAGCAGGACCAATCCCCAATTTTTGCCCCAGATCCCTAAATGGCCCCCTCAAGGATTGAACTCACAACCCTAGGTTTAGCAGGCCAATGCTCAAACCACTGAGCTATCCCTCCCCCAAAAGGACTCATCATTCAGTGCTACAGACATGCTAGACCCTATCTCGTCTGCAATGCACCGAAAGCATTGCGAACGACAAATGTGTGCTCAGATGCCGGAGAGTGATGGAAAGATTGCCATGTCTATTGATGAATCAACTACTCTGAGCAATGAATCGACAATTAGAATCTATTTAAAATGTGACACTTTGAAGACGATGATCCTCACTTCATGTTTCTTGATCTGATTGCGCTTCCACATTCGGCGGCTTCAGGCACTGTAGATTGTGGGCTGAAATGCCTCAAGAAATAGAATTCCGATCACAATGACTCTTGTAGCATTTGCGAGTGATGGTGCTGGTGTTATGCTTGGCAAGAACTCTGGCGTAGCGAGCTGTATTGTGAAGAAGTACCCAAATGGTCTAGCGAGGTCATGTTTGAACCACAGGTTGGATTTGGCAGCTGCTGAAACGTTAACTGAAGTAAGAGCTGTAAATCACTTGGAAATCTTTGACAAACTGTATACGCTTTACAGCCGCTCACCTAAAACCAAGACAGAACAAAGTGGCTGAGCAGCTGAGAAAGATTGGGGGTGTCAGGTTCACATTGCACTGTATTTGCTGTCTGGCATAATCGCAGTCATTGGGCCTTCCCCTTCAGGCTGCATCTCATGACACACCAAGAGAGGTCTATGTTTGTTGGGCTGCTGAAAAGAAGTCAGTCCCCTGAATTCTTGATGGATCTTGACATAACGTATGACACGTTGTTTGAGCTGTCGTCTCTCTGAATTGCTTCAGCATTGAGATACTTTGTTGGCATCTGCAGATAAACTGACACACCGTACCATCCACATGCTGGAAACCGTGAGAGAAAAACCTGGCACAAAGTCATTCCAAGCCAACCGCGCAGCGAAAAACCTGAAGCTCAGGACCAGCACACTGGCTGAAAACATGAAGCTTGTGAAAAGGAATGACAACTAATTTCTGACAAGTTGGATCAATAATATGAACGCCCCATTATTCTGCAGCACCTCGTCAAAGTATAGAAACCCCGGTGATGGTGTTGCTACTAAGGGAGAGAGGCGTGTGATAAAGCGGGACTGTTCTTAATGTTTCCTCTGAATATTGTGGGGGTGCCTCAGTTTCCCCTAGGCAGTTCTTAAGTATCTAGGGGGTGGGATAAGGGTGTATGATCATTGCAGAGCCCTAGAGGGCAGGTGTGTGCAGGGGTCTGGTCACAGAGAATGGCCAACACCCTGTTTCCTGGCAACTGATGGCCTGGGCCCTTCCCCCCTGCAAGGTGAGAGCTAAAGGGTTGGAGAACAAAGGAATCAGGTGCCCTCCTGGCCCGGGAAAGGGACAAAGCCCAGAGGGGGAGGGGCTGGAGAGAGTTTGGGGCTGGCTGGGGACATGGAGTGAAGTGCAGACGTGGTTGTCTGGCTCACTGCCCCCCAAAATGGACCTGGCTGAGGGGTCCTCTTCTCTGCACCTACAAGCTCTGTTTTAGACCACGGTCCTGTCGTCTAATAATCTTCTGTTTTACTGGCTGGCTGAGAGTCACGTCTGACTGTGGAATTGGGGGACAGGACCCTCTGGCTTCCCCAAGAGCCCGCCTGAGCGGACTTGCTGTGGGAAGAGCATGGAGGGGCAGAGGATGCTGAATGCTCCGAGGTCAGATCCAGGAAGGTGGAAGTGGTGTGAGCTGTGTGTCCTGAAGACAGTCTGCTCACAGAAAGGAGACTTCCCCAGAGTCCTGCCTGGCTTCGTAGGGAGCAGTTCCAGAGTATCGCCCGAGAACTCCGTGACAAGGCGATATGCCAATTGGGCTGAAGCAGTTCTCCATTGCTGACAAAGAGAACCGGATACTAGATAGGTTTCAGAGTGGTAGCCGTGTTAGTCTGTATCAGCAAAAACAACGAGGGGTCCTTGTTGCACCTTAGAGACTAACAAATTTATTTGGGCATAAGCTTTCGTGGGCTAAAACCCACTTCATCAGATGCATGGAGTGAAAAATACAGGAAGCAGAATAGATATATATATATAGCACATGAAAGGATGGGAGTTGCCTTACCAAGTGGGGGATCAGTAGTAACAAGCCAATTCAATTAAGGTGGAAGTGGCCTATTCTCAACAGTTGACAAGAAGGGGTGAATACCGAGGGAGGGAAAAATTACTTTTGTTGTGGTAATGAAGCCAATGCAATCAAGGTGGCCCATTTCCAACAGTTGACAAGAAGGTGTGAGTATCAGCAGAGGGCAAATTACTTTTTGTAGTGACCCATTATTCTTGGATAAAGTGAAAAGGAGGTAAGGCAGCTGTTCAACCAATGTGGTCTTCCAGGGACAGGAATGATGAATGCCTAGTGTGACTTTCTTGACTATAGTAAATATTTGTTCCCCAGGGAGATACCTATAGGCAGTAATCAAGGCACTCCTCAATGTTCTCTTTGTTAAGCTGAATAGATCGAGCTTCTTGAGTCTCTCACTATAAGACATGGTTTTTAATCCTTTAATCATTCTCAGGACTCTTCTCTGAACCCTCTGCAATTTATCAACATTGGTCTTGCATTGTGGGCACCAGAACTGGACCGTGGATCCCAGCAGTTGGTCACACCAGTGCCAAATACTCCCACTCCAGATTCTTCTGTTATTTATCCCAGGATCACATGAGCTCTTTTGGCCACAGCGCCACACTGGGAGCTCCTGTTCAGCTGATTCTCCACCAGCACTCCCAAGTCCTTTTCAGAGTCTCTGCTTCCCAGGACAGAGTCCCCCATCCTGTTCCTAGATGTATTCATTTACAATGAGCCATATGAAAACACATACTGTTTGCTTGCCCCCCCCAGTTTACCAAGCGATTCAGATCGCTCTGTGTCAGTGACTTGTCCTCTTCATTATTTACCACTCACCCAATTCTTGTGTCATCTGCAAACTTTATCAGTGATGATTTTATGTTTTCTTCCAGGTCATTGATCAAAATGTTACATGGCATAGGGCCAAGACCCAGGCCCTGCGGGGACCACACTGGAAACACACCAGTGTAATGCTGATTCCCAGCTTACAATTACATTTTGAGACCTATCAGCCAGTTGATAATCCAACTGTTGTGGGCCACGTTACTTTTGTATCGTTCTAGGTTTCCGATCAAACTGCCGTGCGGGGCCAACTCAAGCGCCTTACAGAAGTCTGTATACACTATGCCAATGCTCTTTCCTTTAACTACCAAACTTGTCATCTCATCGAAAAACAGATAGCAATGATCTTGGCGGGAAATATTTTCCATACACCCATGTTGATTGGCATTAATGAAATTATCCTCTTTAATTCTTTATGAATTGAATCTTACACCAGCCGCTCCATTATCAACAGTTAAAACGTATGAGGCTTAAAAAGGGGATTCGTAGGAAAAACTGGTTCCTAATTGAAGCAAAATGGCTCTGTCCGGGCGTCCCTGATCACTGGTGTCGCCAGCATTCCCTGGGGGTCTAGAGTCCGCAGCTCTGCTGCTACTCTAGTGCTAGGGTTCTTTGGATCCCAGAGACCCCAGACACAATCAGGCCCAGCTGTGCCAGGTGCTGCACACACCCAGAGACGCACCCCGCAGGAGCCAGGCCCTGCCCTGCAGAACAAGAGACAAAGGCCAGGCACCCCCTGCACTCCTACTTCCCATGCCTCTGTCTCCAGGGGAGGCAGACGTTGTTTTGGAAATGGCTTGTTGGGTCACCGGAGGGTGTTTCGTAAAGCAGCTCCTCATTTCACACAGGTGGGGAAACTCCAGCATCTGCTGCCAGACTTCGTGGAACAGCTACACGAGGCAGACAGGGACGTCATCTCCAATGCCATCACCGTGCTGAAAGACATCCTCACCGGCATGGACAGGCAGAGCGCCAGCCCCGTGGCTGTGCAAGTGGCTGAGAAACTCCTGCCGTTCTTTCACGATGTAAGGCCTGAGGGCCTGCGGGAGACCCTTCAAGCCACAGACGTGTGAATGGGGGCTGGCGGGTGGGCTAGCGGGACCTATGCTATGGCCCGAGCCAGAAAAAGGATTGTCGTAAATGACGTGACCCCATTCCCGCCTTCCTCTGCGACCCCATTCTCCATCAGAGCATATGGCAGTAAGGGTGGGAACCCTGGTGTCCTGCAGGACTGCTGACAAGGATCAGGGCAGCCTGGGGACGAGGCTCCCCTTGAGGGAAGAACATGCATTCCTGAGCCTGCATGCAGCGAGGGGGCCTCTGCAGCACAGGGTGCCGCAATGCTCTTCCTGGCTTCCAGGGTAACAAGTGATGGTACCCTGGTGAAAATCCTGCCCCTCCCCTCCCTGGCCAGGAATCCCACAGCTGGCCTGTCAGCTCCATAAGGAAACGGCTCCGTTTGTAGGTTCTGCAGCTACCGCCCTTTCCTCTCCCCTTCGTTCTCATGGCAGGGCAGCATCAAAGGAGGGGCTAGTTCTCCCCAGGCCTTTTGTAACCACAAAAAAAGTAGCCCCCGCCAGCGTGTTCACCAGACTGATGTTCAGTTCCCCACTGCACGGCAAGATCAAAGTGGGTGGGAGAAAGGGACCCATCCATTACTGCCTTCCAGGGGTAACGTCCCAGTGGGGGCTCCTGGAGGGACCACCCACCTCCCCAGCTCTCACAACGCTAAATCCTACCCTCAGCCCTCCCGAACTCTGCTGGGACCCGGCCGCTCTTTATTTAGTAGTGGCACAGGCCCAGCTAAAGCTCTTCCCAGGGTCTCCTGGATCCCCAGCTGACCGAAGGGACAGGGCAGCCCAGACCGAAGATGCAGGATCTCGCCCTGGCGTGAGCCTTTAAACCAAAACCCTGTGGGGCCCGGGGGGAACAGAACAGGTTCTCTGGCCAAGAAGATACCAGGCCAGCCCCTCAGCTGGTGGAAACCTGCATCTCTATTGCCTTCTGTGGCGCTATGCCCATGAGACTCTGGCCCCAGCTGTGCCTGTATGACTGGGGGTGAGTTAGCAATACCCCCCGCAGGGCAGACATCTCTGACACAGTGAGCGCTCACCCCGCTGAGTGAGCACGACCGTCACAGCGTCTCCTCCCCACGTCCTCTCTTGCAGGAGTCCAGCAAACTCCGGGTGCTCTCCATCACCCTCTTTAAACACCTGCTGGAGTTTGTAAGGGGGCCCAGCAGGAGGAAGATGAAGGAGCACGTCCTCCGCAGCCTGGTCCCGCTGCTCCTCCTGCTGCATGATGAGCATCCCAATGTGTCCCAGGTGAGGCCACGAGCTGGAGCCTGCAGCTGAGATCGTTACAGAGTGACCAGGAATTTGTTGGGGGGGCCAACATGTGACACCCCCCTTTCAAGGGTTTGGCCGGCAGAGGACAGGTGCTCAGTGCTGTGACAATCAGGTGCTCAAAATCACTTGAACGTTGAGTCCAGTAGCACCATGACCATGGCGCCCCACCCAACTGCCGAGTCTTCCCTGCCTCCTCTGAGCCCAACACTCCCCCCTGCAGCCAGGCTGAGAGAATGGGTGGGCGGAGGGGTCAGCTCACCACTCCTACAGCCACTGGCCTCCGCACATTCCCCTGGCTGTGCTGGTGGGAAGAGCACAACCCTGGCCATGGTCCCTACCAGGAGCAGAGCTACCCAGCCTCCGGATGGTGCCCAAGACCCAGTGTGCCCTTGGCCAAGCAGCCTGGACAGCTCTTATTAGCCATGACATGCCCAAGCCCCCCTCCGCCCCGCCCCAGGTGCCTGTGCACACGCTCGCTCTCATGGCCCCCATCACTTGGGAGCCAAATGCCCCCAGCCGTAATGAATTCACCCTCCTACCCCCCATGAGGTGGGGAACTAAGGCACAGCGTGAGGCCTAGTGCCTCAGAAGTATTGAATGCCCGTGGGCATTAGGCACCTAAATCTCTTTGTAGCCCTGGGCCTAAGCAACTTGCCTGAGTTCCTGCAGAAAGAGCTGGGAATTGAGTCAGGTCTCCAGCCATTGCCTTAGCCACACCACCGCCCTTCTGCGAGCAGCCGCAGGGCGGGAACCGTTCCGCACACACGGCCTCCGGTAACTAGGCTAGTGGCTTTCAGCCAGGCCGTCCCTAGCCATTCGGGTGCCCTATCCAGCCCCCCCCCCGCATTGGGGCTGTGTGGGGTCCCAAGCCTCCTCCTCCCCTCCACCAGAGTCTGGGAGGCAGGAGCTGTGTGGGGCCACTTTTGGGGGGCCCACAGGCCCAGAGTGGCCTGGGGGATTAGCGGAGAGCTGGGAGTAGCCTGCTCTGCTTCCCTCGCCCCGCATCCAGCCATGTCGCTCGAGGGAGGGGGTTTGGGGAAAGGGATCCCTCCCACATACACACTCACTGACAGCAGCGGGAAGCGGAGCAGCCTGGCCCCAGCCCGCTCTACTCTGCCAGCTCCCAGCCGTGGCACTTCGCTTCCCACCGCCGGTGAGCGCGGGGGGCAATTCTTTTGGAGGAGAGCGGGCTGGGACCGGTTGCTCCGCTTCCTGCCAGTGCCGGTGAGTGTGGGGTCGCTGGGGGAAGAGGCTTGCGGAGAAGAGGTGGAATGGGGCTGGCTGAGGTATAGGGCGGGTCACTGGGGCTGGGGCTGCTGCATGTGCAGCATGCAGCCGCCTAGTGGCACCATGAAATTTGGGGCAATTTGGTGCCCCAAATTTCATGGTGCCCTACGCAGGCGCGTATGCCGAGGGACGGCCCTGGCTTCCAGCTCCCATAACCGTTGTCGACTCGCCCTGGCCCCTCTTGTTTTGCAGGTGTGTTGGGACGCCCTCAGGAGCGCAGTGGAATTCCTAAGGTGGAGCCAGCTCGGTGCCCTCCTCCAGAAAAAGGAGCTTTGGCGAGGCTGTGACTGCCTGGTGAGGGAGCCCTCCATTGCCCGGCTCCATGCCCACACCGAGCCCCAGCCCCGGGACCACACTTGGCCCTGGCTGTAGTCCCTCTGCGTGATCCCCCCGGCACAGGAAAGAGGGCTGAAAGCAGGACACTCCAAAGACCTGGAACCTGGCCTGCAGGATGGAAAGGCCTTTAATAACCTTGTGCTCCCTTGTTCTGGCTCCTAGGTGGCGTGCTTCAAGAGGAGGGCAGAAACCTTCCTCTGCCAGACCATGGCCTTTCTGGAAAACCCACAGGCTCCCATTAGAGAAGCGGCCATCAGGTTTCTAGGTAACCACAGAGCAGAGAGGTCCCTTAAGCAGGGGGCTGGATCCAGTTTCAGGCTCTCCTCAGTCCCTGCTGGCAGCGAGAAGTAACCCCAGGGCTCCTGATTGCCGAATGAAGGCTCAGGGGTGTCAGAAACCCGCAGGAGCAAGCTCACCCCAAACTGCCCTGATCGGCTGATGGGCCCCCTCGAACCCCACTGCTCCCCATGCAGTCCCCATCCTCCCCTCCCCCCACCCCACCATGGGCTCTTGGTAGTGGAACCTCAAGGCGCTCTGCTCTCCTTTGGCAACCAGCCCCACAGCCATCCCTGGGGACTCGCCCTTTCCCCTGGGGACTCAGGAGTCCGTCCTGGTCAGCGAGGGGCAGGGGAAAGCCCCGCTGCTTGGAGGGTGACAGACACTTTGACACCCTCGCTGGGGACGCAGGGATGTGATGAGCTGTTTGTGTGTGTAGGGCTCACTGCCCGGCAGCTGGACCAGAAGAGCCAGGAGAAGTTGGATGCCATCTGCAACGGTGAGTGGTACCCGCTTTGAGCACTGAGCGCTAGAGGGACGAATGGCCCAGGGCCGTGGGCTGGGTTCAATCTTCAAAGCCAGCAATGTGATCTTGGGCGAGAGCCACAAAGGGTTGTAAAATGTAGATCCCCAAACCCCTGATCAGCTTCCCCCTCACCCTGTGGTGTCTGCTGGTTGGCATGTGCCCAGGCACTTAGCCCTGACCTCAGAGCTGTGGCCTGGCAAATCCCCAAACTGGGCCTGAGCTGGCTGGCCTTTGCAGACAATTGCCCCCCACCCCCAACACAGCAAAGGTGGGGTCCTGCCTCCCCCCCTTGCACTCACTAGCCCAGGGTTTGTTGCAGTCACCTCCAGGTGGGGTGCCTGGTGTCAAGCCACTGCTCCAAAGGAGACTGAGGTGACGTCCGGTCATCTACCTCCCTGCTGCGTGCCCGGACCCCTGGGCCAGCGCAGGGCAGAGCAGCGTCTCCTCCACATTTGTTGGGGAAAAGGGGGAGGGGGGGTGACATAGCTCAGGCTCCTCACTCCCAGAGCAGGTTCACAGCTGGGCCCCAACCAGAGCTAGAGAATGGCTGAGCTCCCTCCTCGGCATTTCCTGGAGGGCAGCAGGGCACCGGAAGTTAGGCGTAGCCTAACAATGCCCAAGCCCCCTTTGTGAATCTCCCCTCTCTGGGCTTAAGTGCCCATCTGTGCACTGGGGGAAAGGGGGAGCATAAATACAGGCAGGGATGAGGCCATCAGATACTGCAGAGGTGGGGCAGTCCTAGAAATAGTGAGTGAATGGGGTTCATTGTGACTTCTTGCCTGTGTCTGGGGGCTCCCCCAGCTGTGGAGGGCAGCGGGGATGTTTAGTGAGGGTTGGTGGTTGTTCCTGTTAGTCCCCTGCCTCCCGCCTCCCAGCCTGCTGCCTCCTTGTCGCGGGCCGAGAGGTACAGCGCTGGCTTGGTCTGCCAGGGCTTTCCAGAGCACCATGGCTCTGATCTCCATTTCCTTCCTTTCAATCTTAGTCCTGAAAGGCTTGCAGCAGGACAGCAAGTCCTCCGTCAGGTGCCTGGCTTCGCAGACCATGCTCATCCTCAATGCCTGCAAGAAACACCGTCCAGCCCGCGCCAGCCTACGAACACTCTTGCACAGGATGAGACTGATGTGTACGAGGGAGAGCCCAGTCATTGAAGCTGCCCAGCTGCCCTAGTAAAAGCGAGCCTCCCTACTCTGGGGGTTTGGTGCACCAGAGCCCGCCTGGAGCAGGGTGGAACACATCATGCTGGACCATGGCTTCCTCCCCATTGGCCGCCTACCCTGCCCAGCCACGTGAGTAGTTAACCGCTCAATAGCTTTTATCACCATGTACTTTTTGACAGGTTTCCATGCCCCGTGTAGCGTTTACGTCCCGCCCTCCGTCCCCGTTTCCGGTCGTGTATATTTTTGGCACCATCGGCCCTTTTGAACCTTTATTTTGTATTATTTTTCTGTGTCTGGCCGGGGGAAGGTTGGGTGCTTGTGCTACAGTCAGGCAGGCAGAGCAGCAGAAGGCCTCCTGACGACCACATCGGGAGGCTGCCACTCCTGACGGAAGGGTGGCAGGGATAGGGGAACCCAGGCCCTCCCGCTGCACTGCGTCCCCGCTCAGGGCCGAACAGCATGCTGTGTTTTGACATATTTCGAGAAAAAGTATGAACAAGTAGAAAGAGAGGCTGTAGGGGGTTCGCGGCTCCCTCCCCGTCCGTCTGAGCGGGAGACCATGCCCCTTGCTACGATACTTCCGGGGTACCTTGGTTCAGGGGAAATAGCTCAGTGTTCATGGTTCTGGCCTGCAGTCAGGTCGACCAACGGTCAAGAGTCTGTTTGCCCGGGGACTTCATTCAGGGCAGGGCTGCTGTCGAGTAGGGGCTCTGGCCTACAGTCAGGCAGGCAGAGCAGCAGAAGGTCTATTTGCCTGGCCCTTGATCAGGGCGGGGCAGCAATCAAGTAGGGGGGCTCTGGCCTACAGTCCAGCAGATCCGTCGCAGTCTGGGGGAGGTTAGCTGTCTGGTGGGAGAGTCAGCACAACCGTCTGGCGTCCTGATTCAGGCGGGTGCCAGACCAATCAGGCCTCCTGGCAACCAAGTGGGGAGGCTGCTACTCCTGACGGTGGGGTGCTGGTGGTCGGGGAACCCAGGCCCTCCCGCTCCACTGCGTCCCCACCCAGGGCCCTAACAGCCGTGGAGTGGTCCGCCACTGCGTCAGTGGGGAAAATCCGACCGCAACACGCTGGACGGCTTGTAGTCAATAACACAGCTGAACCCAATTTGGCTGCCCTGGGCTCCTTGCTACAAGCCCATTCCGTGTGTACATGGGTTCAGGGGTGGCAGGTTTGTAGAAATTTTGGTGGTGCCCAGAACCCGCCCCTACTTTGCCCCCCACCTGCCCAAGGCTCCGGGAGGGAGTTTGGGTGGGGAAGGATGTCTGGGGTGCAGGCCCTAGGCTTAGGCAGAGTATTGGGGTGCAGGCTCTGGGAGGGAGTTTGGGGATTGGAGGGGGTGCAGAGGGAGGGGGTGCAGGGCTGAGGGGTTTGGGAGGGGCTCAGGCCAAGAGTAGGGGTGTAGGGGGTCAGGGCTCTGTCTGGGGCTGGGGGGTTTGGGGGGTGAGAGAGGCTCAGGGCTGAGGCAGAGTGTTGGAGTTCAGGGGGATGAGGGCTCTGTCTAGAACTGGAGATGAGGGGTTTGTGGTGTTGGAGGGGGCTCAGGGCAGGGGCAGAGGGTTGGAGTTCAGGGGGATGAGGGCTCTGTCTAGGGCTGGAGATGAGGGGTTTGTTGTGTTGGAGGGGGCTCAGGGCAGGGGCAGAGGGTTGTGGTATGGGGGGATGAGGGCTCTGTCTAGGGCTGGAGATGAGGGGTTTGTGGTGTTGGAGGGGGCTCAGGGCTGGGGCAGAGGGTTGGGGTATGGGGGGATGAGGGCTCTGGGTAGGACTGGGGATAAGGTGTTTGGGGTGTTGGAGGGGCTCAGGGCGAGGGTTGAGGGTGCGGTGGGGAGGTGAAAGCTCTGGCTGGGGGTGTGGGCTCTGGGGTGGGGCAGGGCTGGGGATGAGTTTGGGGTGCAGGCGAGCTGCTCCGGGACAGGGGCCAGAGAGGAGGACTCCCCCCTCAGCCCTTTCCCCGCTGGCAACAGCGAGCTCTAGGGGAGGACGGTGAGTGGCAGCCCACCAGCTCCTCGGCTTCCCCGGCGTCTGGCAGCCCCTCTGGGTCTCTGTCAGGATAGCGCTCTCCATTAGCTCCGTCCTTCCGCAGCAGGGAAGAGACGTGCTGCTCAGCTGGCAGCTCTCTCCCATCTGAGCTGGAGGGCCAGCCTTTTATAGTGCCGCTTCCTGCCCCGCCCCTCTGCTGCCATGGGTGTCCCGGTTCTGCCCACCAGGGGGCGTTCGCGACTCCCTCCCAGGCTGCCAGGGCAGGAGACCACGCCCCCTCGCGACAGAGGCCTTAAAGGAAAGGAGTTTTAACAAAAGAAAAATTGCTTAGCCTTAGAAGAAAAAAGGAAAGAAAGGTTATTTTAAATCGAAGGAAGAGGGGAAACTATAGAAAGCAACAAGAGAGAGGAGTGTTTTTTATAGATTCGTAAGAACATGGTAAAAGGTTATTTTTGTTGGGACTAAAAAATAATAAGAGTCAAAAAATTGAAATCAATTTTAAAAAGCAAAGGCTCATTAAAGAAAAGAGGAAACTCTAAAGGAAGGTTGAGAAGGTCAGGTGAAAGAAATCACACGGCCGAAAAATGAGCTAGAGATCCTATGTCAGTGACACAGGGCTGTGTAAAATACAGAAAACAGAAAGAGAGAGAAAGATCCTTTTTTCTTAGTAAGCAGAACACAGAGCTGTGCAAAAGAGAGAAAGATCCTTTTTTTGGTTAGTTAGAGAAGGAGAGTATAGAAAACAGGAAGAGATCCTTTTTGGTTGGTGAGACAAGGAAAGTATAAAGAAGAGGAGTCCTTGTGGCACCTTAGAGACTAACAAATTTATCTGAGCATTAGCTTTCGTGAGCATCTGATGAAGTGAGCTGTAGCTCACGAAAGCTTATGCTCAAATAAATGTGTTAATCTCTAAGGTGCCACAAGTCCTCCTTTTCTTTTTGCCAATACAGACGAACACGGCTGCTACTCTGAAACCTGTCATTATGCAAGGAAAGTAGAGCAAGCTGCAGGGGGGCGGATGGGGAGGGGGAAGAGAACTTACCCTTGCGGCTGCCCCCCCCCCCCCGGGAAAAGAGGGAGCTCCCAAGGCTCACAGCCCCCAGCATGGTTATCTCCGCCTCTCGGGCGGACCAATCAGAAACTCTTCTACAGCTGCATCATAGAAGGCATTTTCCTGAACCAATCCTATCAACCCAAGATTTTTAAACAAGAGCCCTCTCCCTCCCCTCCCCCCCCTCCCCTCACTACCCACCCCCTTTAACTGCCTCATTCTTATCTAAGAAAACGGGCCCCAAGCACCTTTGCCACTAGACAGACAGATAGATAGATAGATAGATAGATAGATAGATAGATAACCCCATTGGCTTTAAGCCCTTTTAAATTTTATGGAACTTTTCCCACCGGGGCTGACAGACAAACAACAAAAATGATTTTGGGGGTTTTTAGAGAGAGTTCCCTGTTTTAAAATTTCACAGTTCAATTAGGGCTTGTCTACACGGCCACGTACAGCGCTGAAACGTGCCCCGCTCAGGGGTGTGAAAAAACACCCTCCTCAGCTGGAGCCGCGAGGACACTGCCACCTTAAAGTGCTGTCGCGGCAGCGATTTCACGTGGGCAGTGTAGACACCTTCTGAACCGTTTAAACCAGTTCGTGTTAAAAGGGGGCCTCTTTATTTCACTACAGAACAAGGGAGTTCATTTCAACGGTTAAAAAGGTGTTAAATAGACCGTGAATGGTAATATTGCTATGTCCTTACCATTAAGGTTCCTGTAAACAGGTGTTGATCTTATTAGTCTTCAGTAAAACTTGGCAGCCCTTTAGGTTTACATTTAGTTTTAGTCCTCTGCCTTTGCTGCAAAAAATTTTTAAAAGCAGAAGGGCCTGCTTCAAATAGGTCAAATCTCTTAAAAACTTTATTTGATATGATTAAACACTGTATGTTTAGCAAGTGTTAAGTGGCGGGGGAAAAGTCAGGAAAGAGGTGGGGTGGGGGTTTTCCAAAATCGCCGGCAGGCAGGCCAGCGGCCTCATCGCTGTGTGCTAGAAAACAAGTGTACCTAGTCAGAGGGCTGTTTCTTGTGCCTATCTGCTACCAGTAGATATAACAACTTATGACCACAGGCTATAAAATGTGCTGTAGTAGGGCCCTCTCCCAGTAGAAACCAGCATTCAGAGGAGAAGTACACACAGAATGCTGGATGCTTCTGTCCTAACAGTTGTGAAATTCGTGGGCTTGGACCATGAAAAAGTTCAAGGAGCTGAGTTTACAGAATCTAATTAAACTGTTTCAGAGTAACAGCCGTGTTAGTCTGTATTCGCAAAAAGAGAAGGAGGACTTGTGGCACCTTCGAGACTTACCAATTTATTTGAGCATAAGCTTTCGTGAGCTACAGCATCCGATGAAGTGAGCTGTAGCTCACGAAAGCTTATGCTCAGATAAATTGGTTAGTCTCGAAGGTGCCACAAGTACTCCTTTTCTTTTAATTAAACTGTGAAATTTTAAAACAGGGAACTCTCTCTAAAAGCCCCCAAAATCATTTTTGTTGTTCGTCTGTCAGCCCCAGTGGGAAAAGTCCCATCAAATTTAAAAGGGATTAAAGACATTGGGGTTCTATAGACATCATGCTAAAGATTTAAGGGGTTTAATAAAGAGTGTGAGCCTTTTTGTAGGTTTTGTAGGTTTTTAAAAAATACAGCCTACAAAATTGGGTAGCCAGGATAAAAATTAGCATTCAATTCTATCAGGAGTTTAAAAAACCTCTGGAAAGGTTTCTTAAATTCATTAGGAATTTTCATAAGGGACAGGAGCCACTGCATTGCTTGGTCACATATTCAAGAAATCATACAAAAGTACTCATAGGCAAATGCTTTAAAAAGAAACTAACGCTATATTTTTGTACTCTGGTCAATTGACTTGGGCAAAACTCTGAAAAGCAAAGGAACACTTTAAAAAAAACAACCTTTCATCATGTCTTTTTATGTTTCCTTTTAGCATTTTAAAACCCTTCCAAGTTTGTTTGCCTTTGGTTTCCATTTAAAAAATCATTAGAAAAGAAAAATGTGTGTGCGGGGGGCGGCGAAGGGGGGCGACAAATACCTTATCTCTGGTTTAAAAAAAAAAGCTAACTGGTTCACATAAGCTGCTTTTTCTTGTGTTTTGTAGAAATCCATACTTTCAAAACGTGAGGTTTTTAACTGTACCCTGATTTTTAAAGCTTTCTTTACAATTTCAAGCTAACCAAACAAAGACAGCTTTCTCTTTTTGCATTCTTTGATAAATTAAGTCCATTTAAACAGTTAAAAAAGAGCTTGTACCTGGGTCTCAGCACACGGACTGCAAACATTTAGAAACAAATGCAGCAAAAAATTCAGACAAAAATCCCTAAGTCAATAAAAACTTAATTTAACTTAAACAAATTACTTTTGTAAACTGCCTGTGGTTTTAACCCCGAGGTGCTTCTTTATTTTACACTCTTAATAAGTTCAAAGGGTGTCTTTTGAAAAGCAATCTGCTGTGGGTTCTTGTTTGTTTTAAATTCATACATGTTCTGGCCATCTTTACAGTGAAACAACTTTTGTCACAGGACAGGCGAGCTAAACAGGGGAAGGGAGCTATTTTTACATCCT
Organism: Caretta caretta; assembly: GCF_965140235.1. Taxonomy (NCBI): domain Eukaryota; kingdom Metazoa; phylum Chordata; order Testudines; family Cheloniidae; genus Caretta; species Caretta caretta. The sequence continues at coordinate 6,086,906 of NC_134228.1, forward strand.
GCTCCATGCAGATTTTCTATGACAGGCCTAAAGCAAACTTGTGTGTCCTGGTTTACATTTCAAAAAAACATGAGAAAAGAAGAAGAACGTATGTGTGTGTGTATGTTGGGAACAGAACAAGCCCCTTATCTCTGTCAGAACTTTTTCACATCAGCTGCTTTTTCTTCTTTTTTGTCTAAATCCAAACCTTAAAAACATGAGGGTTTTAACTGTACCCTGATTTTTAAAGCTTTCTTGACAATTTAAAGGTAAAACTGTTTTGGTTTGGGTCTCTTTTTGTATTCTTTTATATAGTAAGTTTATTTAAACAGTTAATAAAAAGATTTTGTAAATGGTGATGTGGCCATTCACATTTCTGTAACCAGGAGGCTTTGATATCTACATGCCTGTTTCCTTTAATTAACTTTACGGCCCTGGCTTTTGCCTAATGGTAGCTAGACATCTTTTGAAAACAAACTGGCTAATTCAAAAATGCCCCTGTTAAACTTATTACTAAAATGTTTTTTGTCTTCTTAGAAAGACAAAGTACAAATGAAAAAACCTTTTTGTTTTTATAAAGCGTTACTTTTAATACAGCTTCTAGACCCAAAACAAATACAGAAGCATGTATCTATGTCTCAGCCCATGGGCTGCAAACATTTAAGAACAAAAGCAGTCTGATAATGCAACAAAAATCTAAAATGTTTAATAAGCTTAATATAACTTTCATCATGTGTTAAAACTGTTACAGCATTTTTAAAAGGTGCATTTTTATTCCACTCCAAAACACAGCCTTGTTTTTTTCCAGTGAACAGGAGGTTTAAAGTCATGGCACTGTTTCCTTAGGTCCTGTCTACGCTGGCAAGTTGCAGCGCGGTAAAGCAGCTTTCTGCGCTGCAACTGGTGAGGTGTACGCACGGCCACGCCACTCAGGGCGCGGAAACAGGGCAGTTGCAGCACTTTAAAAAAAGCCCTGCACAGTTTAAAAAACTTTCTGCGCCGGGGCTACAGGCTGCGGTGCCAGTGTAGACACCGAGGTCGATTACGGCGCTGCGATTGGCCTCCGGGAGGTGTCCCACAATGCCTGCTCCCGCCTCTCTGGTCATCGGTTTGAACTCTACTGCCCGGCCCTCAGGTGACCATCCATCATCCCCACTCCGTAAACTCCTTTGCCATTTTGAAAGTCCCCTTCCTGTTTGCTCAGTGATGAGTGCAGCGCATCTTTCCAGGTGGCCAGGCCTGCTCCACGCACCAGGCGATCCCCCTGCTTGGAGCTATGCCGAGCTGCTGGACCTCATCAGCATTTGGGGAGAGGAGGCTGTACAGTCCCAGCTGCACTCTGGACGTAGCAATTATGATACCTACTGTGATGTTATTGACTTGAACTGGGACCATAGAGATCATTGTTGCAACCAAGGTCCTGTAGTGGCACCAAATCTTGTATAAAGAGAGGTCCAATAAGGTGTCTAAGGCAAGATTATGGTTTGCTGGTTATGACTGTGCTATCTATATGCTTGTGTCATTTTTGTATTTTAAGTTATAAGTATTGGATCTATAGTGTCTGTGGTTCAAATTTGTACTATGCTTCTGGGTGACACCCCAGACAAGTTCAAAAGGAGGACTTGTGGCCCTTAGAGACTAACAAATTTATTTGAGCATAAGCTTTCGTGAGCTACAGCTCACTTCATCGGATGCAATGCCTAGCCTGCTTGATGGCCGATTAAGGACCATCAGCTACACAATTGACCCATTGAGAGAAGGCAGACAAGCCTTGGGACTCAGCAAGGTGTGCAGGGACCTGCCTATGGACAGAACTGGGAAGGTTTTCCAGGCCACGTGATGGACAGCTTGTCTTTGGGACAAAGAAAGAAAGACCACATGGCAAGAGAATATAAAAAGCTGCTGCAGCTCCTCCATCTTGTCTTCAGTCCTGCTTCATCCCTCTGGAGGGACTTTACTTCACTGAAGCTTTGAACCAAGAACTGAAAGACGCATCCCAGCTGTGGATGTTCTCCAGAGACTTGATGTGAACCTGCAGTTTATTCTGTCGCTGCCACAAGCCTGAACCAAGAACTTGGCCATGACTGTATGTCATTGATTCCATTTCACCAATTCTAGCTCTCATCTATAGCTTTTTCCTTTTATGAACAAACCTTTAGATTTTAGAGTCTAAAGGGTTGGCTACAGCGTGATTTGGGACAAAGTCTGCTTTGCATATTGACCTGGGTCTGTGGCTTTGTCCTTTGGGATCAAGAGAATCTTTTTTATTTTCCTGGGGTATTGGTTTTCATAACCATTTGTCCCCATAACAAGTGGTACTGTTGGGGATCCTGGGAAACTGGAGTGTCTAAGGGAATTGCTTGTGTGACTTGTGGTGAGCCAGTGGGGTTAGACCAAAGTCTGCTCTGTTTGGCTGGTTTGGTTTGCCTTAGAGGTGGAAAAGCCCCAACCTTCGGCTGTAACTGCCCTGCTTGAAGCAGTTTGTCCTGAACTGGCACTCTCAGTTGGGTCCCGCCAGAACCAGCATCATTACACCTACGGACAGATTTCACGATGCATGACAGAAAGGGGCGATGACCGGGACACACGGCAGTTTAGGATCAAAGTGAAGGAGCCTCGGAACGCCGAGCACAGGGCGCGGGAGGCAAACCGCCACTCCGGTGCTGCGCCTATGAGCTGCCGGTTCTCCAAAGAGCTGGACATGATACTCCGCGGCGACCCCACCTCCATTGCTAACACCACTGTGGATACTTCGGTGGCTCGCATGTCAGTTGAGAGTGGACCGAGCCAGGAGGAGGAAATCTTGGACGAGGATGTGGAGGGGACCCAGAGGCAGAAGATGACTCGGAAGTCAGAGATGCATGCGGCCAGGAGCTCTTTTCTACCCCCGATGTTGGCGAAGCGCAAAGAGGAGAGGAGGCCCCTGGTAAGTGGATTTGATTTTGGGACTCGCTGAAGTGGGTTGTTGGGGGCAGGAGGGTTGCAGAAAGCAGGCTTGTCTCCCACCGCATGCCACCCTGCCGGAAGCAGAGGGGCGGGACAGGAAGCGGAACTATAAAAGGCCGCCCCTCCAGCTGAGTTGGGAGAGAGCTGCTGGAGGAGCAGGATGTCTCTTCCCTGCTCCCCTAATGGAGAGCGCGATCCTGACATGGAGCCAGAGGGGCTGCCGGAGCTGCCAGACGCCGGGGTCTCCAAGGAGCTGGTGGGGCTGCCACTAGCCGTCTACCCCAGCGAAGCAAACAACAACCCTGGGACCCATGTACACACGGAATGGGTGTGTAGGAAGGAGCCCAGGGCAGCCGAATCGGGTTCAGCTGTGTTATTGACTACAAGCCGGCAAGCGTGTTGTGATCGGATTTTCCCCGCTGACCCAGTGGCGGACCACTCCGCTGCTGTTTAGGGCCCTGGGTGGGGACGCAGTGGAGCGGGAAGGCCTGGGTTCCCCTACCACCGCCACGCCACCGTCAGGAGTGGCAGGCTCCGTACCTGGTTGTCAGGAGGCCTGCTTGGTCTGGCACCCGCCTGAATCAGGACGCCAGACGGTTGTGCTGACTCTCCCACCAGAGAGCTAAGCTCCCCTAGACGGCGACGGCTCTGCTGGACTGTAGGCCAGAGCCCCCCTACTTGATTGCTGCCCTGCCCTGATCCAGGGCCAGGCAAATGGACCTTCTGCTGCTCTGCCTGCCTGACTGTAGGCCAGAGCCCCTACTTGACAGCAGCCCTGCCCTGAATGAGGGCCCCGGGCAAACAGACTCTCTACCGTTGCTCGGCCTGACTGCAGGCCTGAACCGTTAACACTGGGCTAATTTTCCCCTGAACCAAGGTACCCCGGAAGTATCGTAGCGAGGGGCGTGGTCTCCCACCCTGATGGACGGGGAGGGAGCCGCGAACCCCTTACAGCCTTTCTTTCTACTTGTTCATACTTTTTCTCGAAATATGTCAAAACACAAGAACGCAACCTTCCCCAGGCCAAACACAGAAAACAATACAAAAGAAATGTTCAAAAGGGCCGACGGCGCCAAAAACGTACACGACCGGAAACGGGGACGGAGGGCGGGACGTAAACCCTACACAGGGCGTGGAAACCTGTCAGAAAGTACATGGTGATGAAAGCTCTCGAGCAGTTAACTAGTCACGTGCAAACCCCTCTGTACATAGCAATCCCCCCTGTACATAGCAATCCCCCCTGTACATAGCAATCCTCTCTTTCATTTTGATGCTTTTTGATGTATTGTTCTGGTTTATTTGAAATATTAAATAACTGTATTTACTGTGATCCATTGAGGTATAAATGATCTACACGCCTTGTCCTGTACAGAGCACACAGACGGCTCCCCTGGATCCCACAACCCACACAGGGAGAAAGCTATCGCAAGCGTCGGCATCTCCAAAATCGTATCAGGGCAAGAAAAGGCACCTGCTATTTCCCACCCTCGTACAGTGTAGACACGGGGTGAGGGCGAGACCCAGTGACCCCGGTTAGTCCTGCTCCATCTCTGCCGTCTGGGTTTCCATCGACAGCTGTTCACACTCGAAACGCAGGGCGGGGTGAGGTTCGCCCATCAGCCAAAGAACCTTAATGTAAAGCGACGCGCTCCTGCCAGTGCCCGTGGCAGATCCCCCATTCGCAGGGTGTGATCATTTCCGCCCTGAGACGGACGTGACCTCGTGTCCTGGTGTGAGGGGGCGCTGTGCTCTGTACCCCACATATCCCCCCTCTCCCTGCCCCCCAGCCTGGTGTTAGGGGATGCTGTGCTCCGGATCCTACATATTCCCCCAGCTTCCAGGCCCCCTGGCCGGCGTTAGGGGGCGCTGTGCTCTGTACCCTACACCCCCCATCTCTCAGCCCCCCTGCCAGGTGTTAGAGGGCGCTGTGCTCTGTATCCTATGCATTTCCCAGCCCTCCTGCCCGGCCTTAGGGGGTGCTGTGCTCTGTACCCTACACATCCCCAGCCCCCAGCCTGGTGTTAGGCAGTTTCTAGTGTCTGTGAACTTACTGCATGTACCGGAGTCTATCAGCGCATGCTGGGTGCCACACGCTGTGGGTATGGACAGGGCCCGACGCTGGAACCTGACCTGAAGGTGGGATTGGCCACTGTCCTGGTGGTTAGGACACAGGCAGGAAGTAGAGGGGCTCCGTGCGGGGACCCGATTCTGCCTTTCTGTCTGGCCGATCCCTTCTAATGAGCCTGAACCTGCCCATCTCCCCAGACTCAGCATAGCACAGGACTTGGGGGGCACCTGCTGGCAAAGTGGCCTCAGTCCCCACCGTACAGGCAGGGGTCATTCAGCTGGTGATAGCCCTTCTCTCAAGCCCCCAAGCACCTGTGTGTCATGGCTGCCTGCAGGAGTTCAGGGCCAACAACTGCCTGGGGGGAGGGAACAGGGCCTGGCTCGGCAGGGGCTCAAACCGGGGAGTGTCAGTTTGGATCCCCAGCTTGCCGTAGGGGTGCAACACGCCGTGGGGAGCGGGGGGGAGATCAACTCCAGCCGGTTCATCATAAACCCTATCCCTGAGGCCTCAGTAGAAATGGGGATGTTCTCCTGGCAGGATGCAGGTGCGAAGGACTTGAGAGGGAGGTGGCAGACGTGCCCTTTTGATGGCGGTCCCTGAGCACACGGGGAGAGCAGGGGGCAAACGTCTGTTGTCAAATGTTCGATGGCAAACGTCTGTGACTCACGGGCCCTGGGTGCACACACCCCGACAGGGGAACGTGTACAGGCCCAGCCCAGCCTGAAGAACACCAGCTCCTGTGTAAGGGAAGTCACCGTTTTTTTCACAAGAGCGGGAAACTGACGTTGCATAAGCCAGGAACTCCTGATGGGCACTTTCGTCCCCCCGGGAGACCAACCCATCTAGCACAGAGAACGGGGGGACATAAAGGCTGAGCTGAAGCTAGATTCATGCTCTCCAGGATGCTGGGGTGCCCTCATGCTTGAGCTGAAGACGGCCTGGGGGTTCCCAGCATTGCCCTCCTGCCGTTTCTCTCTGGGAGCCCTCGCCCTGCACCCTGGCCTGTGTGTTCTCAGGAGGCTGCGTGCTGCCAGGTGCCCATCCCCAGTGCGGAGTCCCTGGATTAATGCCAGGGGACGGGGACTGGGACTCTGCTCCTGGCTCATTCCCAGGAAGCTGGGAGTGTGAGTGGTGGAGCTGCCGGCTCTTGGAACCTCCCTTCCCAGCACAGGGTTGTCTCTGGGGGAAGCCCACCCCAGGAACTGGAATTTGTTGGCCTCTTCCCCAGAGCGCTGGAGTCTCAGCCACTCCAGATCGGGGGGAGGGGCCAGCTGTGAATTGGGAGCCAGATCCGGGTTTAGATGCGAATCCGCCGGCGCGGCAGAGCGTTCAGATGTGGGGAGCCAGCTCCCGCCTGCGCCAGATCACAAAGTGCCACTTCAGCCAGCCGCCTGCCAGGCTCTGGCAGCGCCCCGTGTGGAGCTGCAGCTGGGCCCTCCACAGCTGGGTGCTGCTCCTCCTCCCTGCTGGCCAGCCGGCCGCAGCTCCTCAGCACCTGCCCGCTCAGCCCCGCCTCAGCGCTCCTGCCTCCCCAATGTCCTCCCTGGTGCTGCGCCTGGCCCCCTGCACCTGGCCTGTCAGTGCCCAGTGGGGCCGGAGCCAAGCGCCCCCTGAAGCCATGTGTCAGGCCCTGAGTCCCTCCTGTGCCGGGCTCCCGCCAATCCACAAGCCAGGAACAGGCCCGTGACTCCCGGAGCAAGTATTTCCGTCTCACAGCAGCAGCTCAGTCTGCTCAACACGACTCCAGGGCCAGGAACTCGCTCTTGCCTGACATTGGCAACAGTCTTAGGCTGCTCCAGCCCTGCTCCTCGTCCTGCTCCAGCCCTGCTCTCGCTCCAGCCTCGCTCCACCCACGCCCCGGCCTCCTGAGTCCAGCTCCAACCACGAGGCCTGACCACCTCCAGCACCTTCGCTGACACCATCACTTCCAGAGGGAATGGCACTGAGGTTGCCGGGGGAACAGGCATTCTCCGGCTGCCCGGAGCCATTGTTCCATTCACCAGGACAGTCCTGTTGGGGACACTGAGGCATGGCCACTAGGTAACTTGAGGGGATGGAAGACCACGAGTGTCGATGAAGCCCCCTCGTACTAGGCCCAAGTGTCCTTGGCCCCCCCCGCCTGGAGGCACACACAGTGGTTATGCTGAGAATCTGCAACAATATGCTGCAGAGTCAGACTGCCTGAAACTAAGCAAGGCCACACAGGACAGATATGGAAGAACAATGCTGAATAAAGCAGCTTTATGTAGAGTTTAACAAATGATACAGAGAACCAGGGAACTAGCTGGGAACTGGATTGGCTGGCTATATGGATACTTGGGGCAGCTTGCTATTGGATAAGTATGCTGGGAAAAAGGATGTCTAAAAGCCTGTGTAACTTCCTGCTCTGTGTACAGGATTTGAGATTCAAATCTCCCGGTACCTATTTGAAGCTTCAAATAAACTTTTCTGCTTCTCCACCCCGTTGTGATTATTGGGTGTAGCACACCGGGAAACGAACCATTCAAGCTGTTGTTCAGCCTCTCGGCACTGGGTGCCAGCAACAGTCCGATGCCAGGACAGTCCCCCTGAGCTCTGGAGAGGACTAGAGGTGCCTTAGGACGCCTGCCGTGCAGCTGCTGGAGAGTCAGCAGGAGACATTGGGTGAGGACTGGAGCCCCCCAGGGCAGGGGCCATTCCGGAGACCCAGCGTGGGGGGAATCAGGCCTGGGATTCTCTGCAGCGGCTGCTCCCACACAGGCCTTGGAGAGAGGAGCTGCGAAACCCCCACAAAGCGCCGTCCCGGCACAGAGCTCTGTAGCACTGGGACTCCATACCCGTGAGCCGCAATCCAGCAGCGCCTTGGGCCAGCCCCACCCTCTCCCATTGCCCCGCTCTGGGAGGCCAGGGCACAGTTCACAATTTAGCACTGACCAGCTGCAAGGATCCTGGCGGGCCCTGGTATGGTTGGAGCAGCATTTTCAATGTTCGGGAAAAGCGAGATCTATGCAATAGGCAACGTAGCTCCATCTGGGCACCAGCCAGCTCCTGTGCCCCAGAGAGCTCCCACAGCTCCCACTGAACCAGGGACGAAGGGGGCAGGAGGTTGGAAGAGAAGGTGCCAGTCCGGGACCCAGGAGACCCATGTTCATTTCCCAGCTCTGCCACAGATGCTCTGTTTGTCTTCGAGCAAGTCTCTTATTCTCTCTCTGCAGCAGTTCCCTGTCTGTACAGTGGGGGTAGCAGCCAGGCCCTGCCCTGAAGGGGGCAGTTAGAATAAATGCAATCGAGGTTGGGCAGTGTTCGGATGCCAGGGGGATGAGGGCCAGGATGGTGCCTAAGACAGACCGAAAGCAAGGGAGAGCTACAGAGCCGGTGGTGAGAGGGGTTTGGCCTTTGACAATCTGCTCTGAGTGCCTGGGCTGCCAGACCCCAGGCAGCCACTGGCATTGCCAGACCTCCCTGATCTACGGTGCTGCTGCTCTCCCTGCTTCTAGGAGTCACTGCCTCCAACTGGGTCGAGACCCCCGTGTCACAGAGTCCCCAGGCGAAGCTCTGGAACTGCTCCCTACGAAGCCAGTCAGGACTCTGGGGAAGTCTCCTTTCTGTGAGCAGCCTGTCTGCAGGGCAAACAGCTCACACAGCTTCCACCTTCCTGGGTCTGACCTCGAAGCATTCAGCCTCCTCTGCCCCTCTGTGAGTTTCCCACAGCGAGCCCGCCCAGGCAGGCTCCTGGGGAAGCCAGAGGGTCCTGCCCCCCAACTCCGCAGTCAGACGTGACTCTCAGCCAGCCAGTAAAACAGAAGGTTTATTAGACGACAGGAACATGGTCTAACACAGAGCTTGTAGGTGCAGAGAACAGGACCCCTCAGCGGGGTCCGTTTTGGGAGGTAGTGAGCCAGGGAACCACATCTGTACTTCACTCCATGTCTCCAGCCAGCCCCAAACTGAAACTCCCTCCAGCCCCTCCTCCTCTGGGCTTTGTCCCTTTCCGGGGCCAGGAGGTCACCTGATTCCTTTGTTCTCCAACCCTTTTAGCTCTCACCTTGCAGGGGGGAAGGGCCAGGCCATCAGCAGCCAGGAAACAGGGTGTCGGCCATTTTCTGTGTCCAGACCCCTGCACATACCTGCCCTCTAGGGCTCTGCAATGATCATACACCCTTACCCCACCACCTAGAGACTTAAGAACTGCATAGGGGAAACTGAGGCACCCCCACACTATTCAGAGGAAACATTAAGAACAGTCCCACTTTGTCACACGCCGCAGCAATCATCTCCTGGGGCTGTCATGGCATTGAGCGTTAGCAAGACCCGGGACTCAGTTGGGCGTGGGGGGGTGGGAGGGTGCTGCTATTAAAGGAGCTTCTGCATCATTGCAGCAGTGGGAGAGGAAGCAGAGATGGGACCATTTTACACCCCATGACCAAAGCACCCAGCAGCTTGGGAAAGTGGAAAGAGCCTGCCATGTGGGCTGGGAGCTGGGGGTGGGGAGAGTTCATGAATCCCCGTTCTGCACTGTCACGAGAAGGAGGAGCCGGGATGGAAGTGATTCTCCCACTCTGCGATCCAGAGACCCACTGGCTCCAATAGCATGGACGCAGGGAGGGGCTCTGTCCTGGGGTCTGCAGGAGCTGGGACGAGAGGAGCCCAGAGGTCCCTTCCGGCCTAACGTCTGTGACTGTGGGGAGCGAAAGGTCCGTCCCATGACCCCTGTGGGGAAGGACAGGCTCTAAAGCCCCGGCGAGGCCAGAGCAAGTCTGGGCTGGGGCATCCCATGGCTGGGGAGTCACACATTGGCTGGTCTGTGACTCGCCTGCCCATTGTGACACGCCCCTGCTGGCTGGCACAGCCTCATCCCCTCACTGCCAGGCTTGGCTCTGGCAGAGCGAGAGCTGGCACGTGCCGCTGGGGAACGCTGAGCCAGCAGATCCAGCTCCGCCACCGGCAGCAGAAAGTGGGTGGCCCATTTACGAGCAGGCTTCTGCCCACTCCTGACTCCAGGTAGGAGAATCTTCTATTGCCCACCTCTGCTTTTCCATTGCATCGCCAACCACACCGAGCCTTCCCCGAGCTCCTGGCTGGGCGGCGCACGTCTGCCAAGTGCCCCGGTGCCGGCCGTCTAGCCTGGTGCCAGTGAGGAAGTGGGCAGCAGCATGCGCACAGGAGGGAGTCTGGGGCGGCTCGACAGAAGGGGTCGCACCAGTCGAGCCCGGAGGGGACGGAGACAAGGAGGAGGGTTTGGCAGGGCTGGTGGCACGGCACGGGAAGGCGGCACAGGTTGTTAGATGAGGCATTGGGCTGGGACCCAGGAGAGCTGTGTTCAGTCCCCCGCTCCTCTGTAAGTCTTCTGCGTGAGATCAGGTGAGTCCCCGCCGCCCCGGGCCTCAGCTAACTAGGGAGAACAGGTCCCTGCTCTGCGGGGGGGTTGAGAGCCTAAATACCACAACACCCGTGTGCTCAGCCACTGGCATGGTGGGGCCAGGTAAGTGCCCAGACCGGGAGATAGCTGGTGGCCCTGCCCCTCGTCCTGCTCCAGCCCTGCTCTCGCTCCAGCCTCGCTCCACCCACACCCCGGCCTCCTGAGTCCAGCTCCAACCACAAGGCCTGACCACCTCCAGCACCTTTGCTGACACCATCACTTCCAGAGGGAATGGCACTGAGGTTGCCGGGGGAACAGGCATTCTCCGACTGCCCGGCGCCATTGTTCCATTCACCAGGACAGTCCGATGCCAGGACAGTCCCCCTGAGCTCTGGAGAGGACTAGAGGTGCCTTCGGACACCTGCCGTGCAGCTGCTGGAGAGTCAGCAGGAGACACTGGGTGAGGAATGGAGCCCCCCAGGGCAGGGGCCATTCAGGAGACCCAGTGTGGGGGGAATCAGGCCTGGGATTCTCTGCAGCGGCTGCTGCCACACAGGCCTTGGAGAGACGAGCTGCGAAACAGCCACAAAGCTCTGCCCCGGCACAGCCTGCCTGCCCGCTGCTGTCCCGCCTTCTGCTCCTTCCCCTTCACGGTGGTGTCAGAGCAACTCCTGCTGCTCACCAGCCCGCCCCCCGCACCCCACCCCGCTTCCCTCCCCCACCTGGGACCTGCCACGGCCCCAATATTCCTGGGGGAAGGGATCAGGGTAATTTCCCTGGGCAGGATGAATCCTGAGTGGTTGGATGCAGCCTGTCTGCTGGGCAGTTTGTGAACCAGCAGAAGGAGAGGCGGGAGTGACCCGGGGGAGGCCGTTTGGCCTGCGGGATGCACCTGGGAGTCTGGAGACCTGGGTTCTAATCCTGCCTGTACTGCTGACTGCCTGGGTGACTTTGAGCACATCCATTGGCTTGTTTCCCTGCTGGCTGCCTTGGCTAGTTAGAGTCTGAGCCCTACGGCCCAGGGATTCTCTGCAGCACCTGGGGCAACAGGGCCCTGATCTCAGCTGGCAGCTGTAGGCGCTGGTGGAATAGCAATACGTGGACTGGCTCTGATGCTGAACGGGGCAGTCGCCTCTCATCCCTCACAAGCAATGCCTTGTCCTGGCTTCTTGCAGGATGGCTGAGGAAGTCCGCAAGGTCCCCTTGAAGCCCATCCGTGCCTGGGAGGAGACGAGACCTCCTTGAAGGAAGAGTCCACGGAAGAGCCCACAGCAGCAGCAGGAGCTGTGTGTGCCTCAGCCCTTCCATGCTGGTGAGTGGGTGCCTCCTGGGTGGGCGGAGGGGGCTGCAAAAATGGCAGGGGCCATGGCCCTGCATTGCAGTGGGGCTTGGCCCCTCTGGGGGTTGGGGTTGCAAGACCAGGGTGTCAGTGGCGGGAGAAGACTCCATCACCTTTGTACAACTCTGGGCTGCCATGAGACGGAGAGACAGGAAAACCCAGGCAGGGGGGAATGGCCCCTCCTGCTGGCAGCAGCTGCAGCCTCTACAGCTGATCGGGGCATTAGGGGTGGCAGCAGAAGCATCAGGTGGAAACTGACTGAATTGCCCACATTGATCCGTCACACTGCAGGATCGGAAGATGTTTTCCACCAGTCGAAGGGGATGCTCTGTGCACAGTGGGTTGTTAAGCCTAGGATTGCAGGGCGCCGGCTAAAGCATGAGATGCCCCCTGATGTTGCAGCCCCATCTGCTGGCTCCTGTGCAGGGGGGTGACGCATGGCACAGCACAGGGCATTTGGGTGGGGGGGGTTGATGATGGGAGCCCAGGGCCTGCCCAGGTTACACCCGGTGGCTGTCGATGGCAGGAGAGGCAGTCAGAGGAAGCAGAACGGGCAGGCCCTGGGTCCCCGTACCCCGCGCAGACTGGGTAGCTCCTCCCTCTCCCGCTATGGGGAGCAGGCCGATTCACTGCCAGTCCCTCTGCCCCCTCCAGCAATGGCCCGGAGAGCGGGGACACCACTCATAGCCTGACATCATGCCTCCTTCCAGGTGTGGCGCTCCCCAAATCCCCAGGCTCAGCCTGCATGCTGGGTGCGGCGGGGAAGTGGGGTGGCCGCTGGGAACCAGGGCTCTGACTGGATCTTTGCTGGGCTGAGCAGCAAAGAGTTGGGGAAACCAGGGATGGCTGTGCTAGACCCTGTTGTGCATCAGGGCTGCTACCCTGCTGGGGTGGGAGCGGGGGGCAAGGGTTTCTGCTAAAATCTCTGTCACCCAGCCTGCAGCTTGGCAGCCTCAGGTATTACCACTGCTCTGTCTTTGATCAGATTCACCATCACCTGGGAATGCCTCCTGTTTTATGGGGCCAGATTCGCAGGAGAAAGACACCCTAGAGTACATCAACGCCTTTCTCAAGGGCAATGAACAGGTACCAAGAGCCCTCCTCTGATCTGTCAGCTACTGCCCTGTCCACATGCACCATCCGTCCTTCTCCGGATGAGGCATGGATTCTAAGGCCAGACGGGACCACTGTGACCTCCTGTATAACACAGGCCAGAGACCTGCCCCCAAATAATTCCCGTTTAAACTAGAGCATCTTAAAAACATCCTCTCTTGAGTTACAAAAGGTACCCACCATGCCCCTTGCCCACTTGTGCCCACTGGATTTGGCCAGTCTCCAGCGTGATGGGTTGCCCCCCTTTGAGGTGCCACCTGATGTACTGGCTTATCACTGAGCCCGCCTGTTCTGCCAGCCTGGGCCCCCGTTACCTTGTCTTGTTGGGCTCGGCTCACAAGCCTCTTCCAGCCATACACACAGGCAGGGCCACACCCAGCTGCAGAAAGACACAGACACTGAGATCAGCTCTGGGAAGACTCAGCTGAAGGGCCTTCTCCCAGTACTCTGGTGCCCACCTCCTTTGGAGTTCGGACCCAAAGGTTTTATGACATGCGCCCCCTCCCTCGATGTCGAGAGAGGTATGAACAACTCTTTGCCCCTCCTCCCAGTTACTAATTTATACTGCAAAATGGGCTGTGGTATAAACAAGAAATAAGATGATTAACTACAAGAGGTAGATTTTAAGGGGTTATAAGAGATAGCAAACAGAACAAAGCAGATTACCCTAGTAAATAAACAAAACACACAAACGAAGCTTTACACACCAGACAGACAGGATATACATTAGCAAATTCTCCCCGAGTGATAAACAGGTTGGCAGATTCTTAAGGCAGAAGATGCCTTGGTTTTGCAGCTTGGATTTCCCAGGTTTTCTTGCACAGGCTAGGAATCTCTCTCTAGCCTGGGACCATCACTTCTCATGGTTCAATCTTTGTCCCTCAGGTGTTTCCAGGTATCTTATTGCAGGGAGTCTGAGGTCCCGTCCCCCCCGCCCCCACAATGTCCTTGTTCCCCTTTTATCTTCTCTTCCCACCTGCTGGAAAACTCCTTTGCTGTGACCTGGGTCCAACAGGTCCCGCTGTGTCACGTTATCTCGGGGAGGTTTCTCTTGCACACAGTTCCTGGGGTAGCCCTAATGCTTGTGCATTTCCTCCAGGAGCCAGTGTTTGGCTTTTTTGCTGTTCTACCTGAAAGGCTGTTTTGAACCTCACAGTGTTTTTCAGGAACACATACACAGCTGAACTTCAGAACGTCACATACAACGATAGCACATGCAATCCAATGAGACATTAATGTCTAGCAGATAAAGACTTTTAGACTGATACCTTACAAGACATACTTGGTACCAAACATATCCTAATTATATGACCATGGCGAATATTGGGGTGTCAGGGTGCCACACCCAGATGTTCCTCCCACTCTCTCAAGCTCCCCAGTAAGACTATCTGGCTGCTTAGCCCCCATGTTGCAGTTCCTCTTTGGACACCTACCCCGTGAGATCTGCTTCCTCTCTGGTCAGGTTTCACACAGAGCTGCCCTGGCCTCCCCACATAGTCACTCCTGTTGGGAGATGAATGGCCTTCTGGCATTCGGCATATCAAAGTCTGAGCAGTGCTGGGGGGAAGCTTTCTGACATCTCTCCCACTGGCAGCTCCTTTCCACGCTAACCTTCCTGTTTTTGTCTAATCTCTGCGGGGCATAGGAGGAAGCCAAGAAACTTGAATTCTTGGATTGTGTCATCACCATCAGCAGGGCCGTCCTCAGGAGGCACCCAGAGAGAAACCTGGCAGCTTTTCTCGGGAAAGCCCTCCTTGTGAAGAAGATAAAGGTGAGTAAAACACACACTCGGGCTATGTTACTTGGCGGGTTTAGTGATTGGCCCGGAGAGCTCTGCAGATTTGTCTACCTTCAACTGCCAATCGCTGGATCGTGTTGGACGTTTGTCTGTTAGACTGAAGAGCCCATTATCAAGCATTTGCTCCCTGTGTCGGTACTTACAGACTGTCATCAAGGCACCCTGTAACCTTCTCTTTGTGAAGCTGAACTGATTGATTTCTGGAGTCTCTCACTATAAGGCATGTTTCCCAGTCCTTCAGTCACTCTTGTGGCTCTTCTCTGACCACTTTCCAATTGATCAACATTCTCCTTGAATTGTGGGCACCAGACCTGGACAGAGGATCCCAGCAGAGGTCGCACCAGTGCCAAACACAGAGGGAAAATAACCTCTCTAACAACTGGAGATTGCCCTGTTTGTACAGCCCAGGATGGCATAAGCCCTTTGGGCCCCAGCCTCGCACTGGGCGCTGCTGTGCAGCTGATTACCATGACTGCCAAGTCTTTTCCAGAGTCACCGTTTCCCAGGTTAGAGACCCCATGCTGTGAGTGTGGCCTGCGTTCTTTGTTCCTGAACATGTCACTGTATTGAAAGGTAGGTTGTTCCCTTGCACCCAGCTTCCCAAGTCACCAGGTCGCTCTGTATACACCAGTCTCCCTGCACAGAGCCCCAACACTCCGCAGTCAGTGCCCACTAGGGAACTAGCAACAAATCTGCTCCGTAGATTTGGAAAGTCTTTGCTCTGCGGCGCTGCAGAAAGCTTTCCGGAGCTTACCTCCCTTCCCTGAACGTGGGACAGCGTGTGCTGGTGGGTGGTCCAGTGGGCTGGGGCTCAGTTCCTCAGTGAGACCTTTGGGCAAAGCACTTCCCCCTCTGTGCCTCAGTTTCCCTCCCATGCCTTGTCTCGTCCAGTTAGCTCGTGAGTTCTCTGGGGCAGGGACTGGCTCTCACCGTCTGTGTGCAGCACCTGGCACAAGGAGCCTGATCTCAGGTGGAGTCCCTGGGTGCTAATGCTGATGGAGCCTTTGCAGTGCACTGGTGCGTGACACTGGGGCACTGACCACAGGCCCTGCACTGCGCTCCTAAGCTGGAGCCCTGCACACCGTCAAGCCCACAGGAGGACGACCTGTCTGCCGAGGCCACGTGTTGCAGGCCCTGCGCTTTGCTCCCCAGCCGGAGCCTTACGGGAGCTCGGAGCCCGGCTGGCACTTCCCCACATTGTCTCCCCAGGAGCTGATTGATCTTGAGTCCGTCGACTCCCTGACCAGCGGGGTGCGTCAGCAAGCGATGCTCGCCATCATGGAGCTGAGGTACCCGGCCTGCCCGCCCAGCCCCAGCTCGTGCTGTGTGCAGCCAGACACGCCAGCCTCTTGGCGTGGCCAGTTCTCCAGGGCATTCCCCCCTCTGCTCCTCCCCCGTCTTCCGATTCCCCCGGGCACGTGGCACCAGTGGGTTGGTGGTGGAGGATCCTTCGGTGCCTGGCGACCTCTCCAAGTGGCCGTGTGAAGATGTGGGGGAGGGAGCGAGGGGGTTGGACCGGTCCCCTCTGGGACCCGCAGGCGATGGCTCCGGGGGGAGAGGGGCAGTTGGGCACTGCCGGAGCGGAGCCACCGGAGTCGCCGCCAGCTGTGCCAGCTGCATCCCGCCGGCAGCTCAGCGACTCCCTGTGGCTCAGAGGCTGGGCAGGCTGAGCCCAGGCACGTGGCACAGCCTGCGCCAGGGGGGGCTCTCTCTCAGTGCCGCTGGCGCCCTGCTCTCAGCTTCCCAGAAGCCTGCCCATCATGTCCTGGGAGCCTGAGGCCAACATCAGTGCATCAGTCTCGCCTCAGCCCTCCAATCCACGCGTGTCTCTTCTCTTAGCAAAGTGAAGCCACTGCTGCGGGGAATGGAGCTATCCAGCCTGCTCACCGTCTGCTTCTCCAGCGTCTTCTCCCTGCCTCCAGCAGAGACCAACCAGGGCGTGGAGGCTGCTCTATACAACAACGTAAGCCCCAAACTAGCCATGAGGAGCTGCCCAAACCGAGGGGGAATCCTGCAAGTCACTTGTGTCCCTGCCCCCTGGGTTACCTGGCGCTGGCATAAGCGTGTAATGATCACAGCTCCTTGGCAGCGCTTCAGCTCAGGACCTGCAGTACTAAAGCACAAGCCCCACCGCCGCAGATAAAGGAGTAACTCCCTCATAGGGTAGCCGTAGTAGGCATTTATCCTTCACAGGCACCGGCAATTAGTGGGGAACAGACACTCCCTTCACAAGCACATTCATCCCCAGTGCATGGCTGGGGGCACAGGCCTGAGATCGATCGGCTGCTTGAGATGCACACAGGCCAGGGGAACTGAAGCTTGGCTGGAAATCTCCCCTCCCCCTCAAATGCGGAGTCCTTCCTGACTCTTCTAATGCATTAGACTTTGTGCAGTGGCCTCCCTGGGGACAGCAAAAGCGGGTGGGGTCCTGTTGCCAGGAGGAGTTTGCAGTAGGTCCCCTGCGGGTACAAGTGAGTGGGTGAGCTGGAATAGCAGGGGCTGCCATGGCCTGGGGCATGTCACACACCAGGGCATTGGTTTGTCGCCTGGCTGGGTAACGTCACTTGCTGTGGTTTCTCCTCTGCTCTGCACGCAGACTCTGAACACCATGGATGAGCTGCTGAAGGCCTTGGTGTGCGAGGATGAGAAGCCCAACCTTGTGGTGCTGCAAAACATCGTGGAGGTGTGGATGCATGGGGGCAGGAAGGGGACGAGTCCTGTAGCTGGGGAGGGGCTCTGGGACCAAAGCTCCATTTAATCCCAAGCATGGGACACCCCCGTGCCTTCTGCTCCTCAGAGTACGTTCTATACAAAGGTTCTTGGGCTGGAGGACCAAGTGCCCCCACTATATCTGAAAAACGTCTGCATGGCGTGGGGATGGAGGAGCGCGGGATCTGCCGTGTTCTCCACTGAGCCTCATCTGAGCCTGGGATTCATTTGTGTTCACCATGGGCCCCACCAATACTGGCCAGAGCCCAGAGCTAGATTCCCCCAACGTTCTAGTTCTGGGGCCACAGGAAGTCGATTCTGTGGGTGGTTTGTGCTGCAAAAAGAGGGAAATGTCCTCAGCAGATATTTGGTCTTCTCAATCCCAGAGCTTGGGAAGAGGGAATCACAGAAGTGCAGGGCTGCAAGGGATCTCAAGAGGTCATCTACTCCACCCCCTGCACTGAGGCAGGGCCAAGCATTCCTCGACTGTCCCTGAGGAGTGTTTGTTCAGCCTGTTTTTTTAAAACGTCCATGATGGGGAGTCCACTACTTCCCTAGGTCACCTGTTCCAGTGCTTAGCCACCCTTAGACTTTTTCCGAATATTTAACCTCAATCTCCCTTGCTGCAGATTAAGCCCACTACTTCTTGTCCTACCTTCAGGGGACGTGGAGAACAATTAGTCACCATCCTCTGTAAAACAGCCCTTAACGTATTGGAAGAGTGTTAGGAGGTGCCCCCTCCGTCTTCTTAAGACGAAACATGCCCAAGTCATTCACCCTTTCTTCATAGGTCAGGTTTTCTAAACCGCTGATCATTTTTGTCGCTGTCCTCTGGACGGGCCCCAGTTTGTTCACATCTTTCTTCAAGCGGGGTGCCAAGAACTGGACACAGTGCTCCAAGCCAATACACCTCAGAATGACGTTTCCCTCTTCCACAACAGCATCACACTCTTGATTTCTATTCAGTGTGAGATTCAGGATAACCCCCAGATCCTTTTCTGCAGTCCTGCCACCTAGCCGGTTATCCCCCACTTTCTTTTTATGCATTGGGTTTTTCCTTCCTAAGTGCGTTACGTCACATTTGTTTTGAGTGAATTTCATCTTGTTGACTTCAGACCAACTCTCCAATTTGGCAAGCTGATTCTGAATTCTAATCTGTCCTCCAAAGTGCTTGTAACTCTCCCCAGCTTGGTGTCATCCGCCAACTTGACAAGCATACTCTCCTCTCTGTTAACCAAGTTCTTCATGAAAATATTGACCAGTACTGGACGCAGGCACACCCCTGGGGGACCCCACGTCAGACACCCTCCCAGTTTGCCAGCGAGTCAGTGATAACTCCTCTTTGAGGATTGCCTTGCCATCAGTTGTGCGCCCACTTTAGAGTAGTCTCATCTGGAGCATATTGGCTTAGTTTGCTTATGAGAATGTCTTGTGGAACTGTGTCAAAAGCCTTACGAAACTTCATATACATCATCATATACTGCCTCCCTCCATCCACTAGGCAAGTAACCCGGTCAAAGAAGGAAGTTAGATTTGTTTGGCATGGTTTGTTGTGGACAAATCCATGGTGCTATTCCTTATCACCCTATTATCTCCTCTAGGTTCTTACAAACTCTTTAATAATTTGTTCAATAATCTTTCTGGGTACCAAAGATAGGCTGACAGGTGGATAATTCCTTGGGGCCTCCTTGTTCCCCTTTCTGAAGATAGGCTCTGTGGCTGCCCTTCTCCATTCCTCTGGGACCTCAGCCCTCCTAAAGGTTCAGAGATTGCTTTGTCTAGCTCCATCTCATGTGAATATCATGAGGCTCTGCCAACTTGAATACATCTAACTGACCTAAATTGTCTTTTATCTGTTCTCTCCCTAGTCTGGCCTGTATTCCTTCCCCCTTGTTGTTAATATTGTGGTCATCATCTAGTCGCCATTAACCTTTTAAGTGAAAACTGAAGCAAAAAAGGCATTAAACACCTTGGCTTTGTCTGTATCATCCATTATTTGCTCTGCTTCCCTGCTGAGTAGTGGCCCCACACTTTCCTTTGTCTTTCTCTTGCTCCTAATGCATTTACAGAGCTGCTTCTGATTGCCTTTTATGTCCCTTGCCAGTTCGAACTCATTTTTGCCTTAGCCTTTCTGATTTTCACTCTATGTGCTTGTGCTATTTTTTGGTCCTTCTCCTTCACAATTTGTCCCAATCTGTTTCTCTCAGGTCCTGCTCCCCTGGACCGCATCCAAGGAGGTGCATGTGCGGCTGAGGGCAGTGGGAAGAATCACCTGGCTGACCAAATTCATCTCTGGTCAACACAAATTCAAGGTGAGCAGCCTGTGACTCTGGCCGTCTCCTAACTGCATTGAGCAGCCTCGCGGTGCAGCGCTCCCTGGTAGGGAAAACCCGGACCTGGAATAGTGATTCAGCAAGATCCTCGGTAGGAGTCCAATCTAATGAGGCCTGATGTGGACGGGTCTGTCCTCTGACTCCAGTGGGCCTTGGGTGGAGCCCCATCATTCTATCTCCAAGGACTCTCCCTGCTGTTCCCCTAGGACCAAAGTCTGCTCCGCAGGGTCAGCGGATTTACACAGGATCGACCTGAGAGCACCCTCTGAACCCAGGTGTCTGTTCACGCCCTTTGTCAGTTGCCCCTGGGGTGCTTTGGCATCAGCTCCTGCCAGGCTGCCAGATGAAGACCCCCTGCTCTGGGTGCTCAGGGCCATTGAGCTGCTGCAGCTGCTCCACCCCCCTATTGCAGGGCCTCCCCTCCGGCAGCTGGAGGGGGGCACTTGGATGATATGCCCCCAGAGGCTGGGGCAGCAGAAGAGAAGGAGGGAGGTGGGAGGGGACACAGTGAAAGGGATGGGAGGGGCCAAAGAAGCCAGAGCAATGGGGAGTGGGTCAGGGGAGGCTGTGCAGACCCCAGGAGAGGAGGGCAAGGGGCTTGGTGCGACGTGGGGAAGAGCAGGGAGTGAGCGCAGGGGCTGCAGGAGGGGCAAGGGAAGGTCTGGCAGGAGGGGGAGGCTAGAGGACAAGGCTGCAGGAGAGAGCCGGCAGGAGAGAGCCGGCAGGTTAGGTTCGGCGCAGAAAGTGGGGGTTGTGGGGAGCTCCAGGATGGAGTGAGAGAGGTGAAATGCAGAGAAGAGGAGTCCAAGGTGACCTCACGCTTCTGGACCTGAGGTCAGTGGAGGGAGGGGGATGGGAGAAGGGGCTGGGATTAGGAGCTTGCCCTTGAGATGGAGACTGGACGTTAGTTCATTCCTTACCCAGGTCCCCACTCGAGGGCAACGTTTGCTGACTTTGCTACCCAGACTTCCCGTCCCTGCTGAGCTTCCCTCAGTCCCTGGTGATGGGCCCCATGGCTCCTCCTGCTCTCATTGTCCCCAGTCTCTCTGCGCTGGGCTCTGCCTCCCCCGGTTCTAGCCCGTTGCTAGTGCAATGCCAGGGGGACATGCTGCGCTGGGCCTGCAGGGGCGAGTGACTCTCCTTGCTCCCTCTCTCCGTCAGGGAGTGGAGGAGTTCAGAGTCCTGGGCCAGCTGGTGGGCTGTCTCACTCTGTGCAGTGCTGAGCAGGAGCAGGAGATCTGCCGATCGGCTATGGAGGGACTTCACCACCTCTACGCCTTCATGCTGCGGCAAAAATGTAAGAGCACTGGAGACCCTTGTCCTTCCTAAACACATTGACATGGGGTTTCCAAACATGGGAAACATATTTAGTGAACACTTCTTCCTTTTCTGCATCCTTTTAAACAGTCTCCATCTAGTAATGAGCCTACACCATTGCTCGGATTTCTTTTGTTCCTAATGCACTTTTTAAAAAAACCCTCCTTAGTATCCATAGTCCTTCAAGCCATGGACTTTCCCCTGATGTCTTTAGCTTCCCTTGTCCATATTCTACTCTTCATAACTCACATAAGAATGGACATACTGACTCAGATCAGTTCATCTAGCCCAGTATTGTATCTTCTGATAACGGCCAGTGCCTCATGCTTCAGAGAGAATGTACTGAAAAGGGAAATTTTGAGTGATCCATCCCCTCACATCCAGTCCCAGCTTCTGGTAGTCTGAGGTTTAGGGACATGCAGAGTCTGGGGTTGCATGCCCTGATTATCTTGAACCCAATTATACTTTTAGGCTTCACAACATCCCACGGCAACAATTTCCACAGGTTGCCTGTGCATTGTGTGCAGAGATATCTTCTTTTCTTTGCTTTTAACTTGCTGCCTATTAATTTCAGAAAGTGACTCCTAGTTCCCATGTTCTGTGCAGGGGTAAATAACACTTCCCTATTCACTTTCTCCACACCAGTCATGATTTTATAGACCTCTGTCATCTCCCCCCTTAGTCAGCTCTTTTCTGAACTAAATGGTCCCAGGTCTACACTGTAGACCTATATTGTTATCACTCCATTGCTCAGGGCTGTGAAAAATCCACACCCCTGTTGGCAGAAGCACCCCTCCCACTGACATAGCTAGCGCCTCTCTGGGAGGTGGATTGAGAGCTTGTTGGCAGAGGACCATCTTCTCTTCAACTCTACAGCACCGGTGCAGCTATGGCGATAGAGTGGTTGAAGTGTAGATTTGCCCCCAGTCTTTTTAATCTTTCCTCATATGGAAGCTCTTCCATACCCCTAATCATTTTTGTCGCCCTTCTCTGCACCTTTTACAATTCTGGTATATCTGTTTTGAGATGGGGCGACCAGAACTGCATGCGGTATTCAAGGTGTGGGCGCGCACATTGGATTTGTATCGAGGCATTCTGACATTTTTCTGGTTTATTATCTATCCCTTTCCTATGGTTCCCAACCTTCTGTTGGCTTTTTTAACTGCCACTGCACGGTGAGTGGATGTTTTCAGAGAACTCTTTACAATGACTCCAAAATCTCTTTCTTGAGTGGTAATTTAAACCCCATAATTGTGTATGTATAGTTGGGATTATGGTTTCCAGTTTGCATTTATCAATATTGAATTTCATCTGCCATTTTGTTGCCCAGTCCCCCAGTTTTGTGAGGTCCCTTTGTAGCTCTTCACACTCTGCTTTGGATTTAACTATCTTGAGTCATTTTGTATCATCTGCAAATTTTGCTACCTCACTGGTTACCGCTTTTTCTGGATCATTGATGACTATGTTGAACTACACTGATGTCAACACAGATCCTTGGGGTGCCCCGCTCTTTACCCCTCTCCACTGTGAAAACTGACCATTTAGTCCTGTTGTTTGCTTCCTATCTTTTAACCACTGACCCATGAGAGAACCTTCCCTCTTATCCCGTGACAGCTTACTTTGGTTAAGAGCCTTTGGTGAGGGACCCTGTCAAAGGCTTTCTGAAAGTCCAAGTACACTATATCCACTGTATCACTCTTCTCCACATTCTTGTTAACCCCCTTCAAAGAATTCTAGTAGATTGGTGAGGCATGATTTCCCTTTACAAAAGCCATGTTGACTCTGCCCCAACAAACTGTGTTCACCTATGTGTCTGATAATTCTGTTCTTTCCTATCGTTTCAACAATTTGCCTGGTGCTGAAGTCAGGCTTACCAGGGATCAGATCTGGAGACTTTTATAAAATTCACTGTCACATTCGCTATCTCGTACAGAGGCTGATTTAAGCATTAGCTTACATACCACAGCACTGCACATAAGTTTGTTTGGATGTCTCCTGAGAGCTGCAACCTTTGCACCAGGCAGGCAATTTACCATGCCGTTCTCCCACTCATCACAAACCCAACTGCTTACATGTCTATTGATTGAATCCCCCGTTACTATTAACTGGCTTTTCTTTGTAACTGGTGTTCCTGCCTCAGGAGGGGCAGCCTCAGTGTGAGAGGATATCCTGACTTCATCTGGAAGGGGGGTCCCAACTATGGGATCGTCTCCCTCTGCTCCAGCTCAATGTTCTCCTTCCCAGAAACTTTCACCCTCCTCAGCAGCACAGAGGCTGTCAGACTGGGGGTGGGACCACTCTACTGCATTCCTAAAAGTCTCCTCTATGTAACTCGCTGTCTCCCTTGGCTCCACCAGTTCAGATCCTCTGGCCTCCTGGTCTCCGAGGGCCAGTAGCTCCTGGGACCAAATGCCCACATGCGCTACCTGCCCACAGGGCTGGTAATCCTACATGCTGCGTTCAGTGCAATCAACTGGAGAACCTCACACTGCTGCTGCACTTCTGCCTGGTTTATTTTTACTCTTCCAGGGGGGTTAGTTTGTTTAGTTTTCTGGGGGGGGGGGGCGGGGGAAGGTTATTGGCCTGAATTTACGGTATGTTTCTTAGATGTACTTGTCCCTAAACTTCCTTGCAAAACTCCCGTTTCCAAAGCTAACCTCTGATTTATATTGCCTGCTCTCTGTTTCCCCTCCCTGGTTCAGGCACGATGCTGGCAAACCAGAGTGCAGAGTATCTGCAGGTCCTCAGGGAGTGGCGAGCGGAGAACACCTTCTGGGTCACCTGGTTCACCAACACCAGCAATATCGCCATGGTAACTACCGTCAATGCTTCCTGCGATTGTTGTGCCCAGAGTTATCAGGAGAGAGAAATTAAGACCCTAGGAGTCAGGGAGAAAGGACAGACCCAGGCGTGTGACTGACCCCATCCAGCTGGGCCGGAGCCTGCCTATGGCCCACTCCATCTCATAGAATCATAGACCTCAGGAGGTATCTAGTCCAACCCCCTTCTCAAAGCAGGACCAACCCCAACTAAATCATCCTAGCCAGGGCTTTGTCAAGCCTGACCTTAAAACTCTCGAAGGATGGTGATTCCCCACCTCTCTAGGTAAGCCATTCCAGTGCTTCTCACCCTCCTAGTGAAAGAGTGTTTCCTAATATCCAACCTACATCTCCCTCACTGCAACTTGAGACCATTGCTCCTTGTTCTGTCATCTGCCACCACTGAGAACAGCCGAACTCCAGCCTCTTTGGAACGCCCCCCCGCCCCAACCCCCGCAGGTAGTTGAAGGCTGCTATCAAATCCCCCCTCACTCTTCTCTTCTCTTCTGCAGACTAAATAAGCCCACTTCCCTCAGTCTCTCCTCATAATTCATGTGCTTCAGCCCCCTAATCATTTTCGTTACCCTCTGCTGGACTCTCTCCGATTTGTCCACATCCTTTCTCTTGTGGGGGGCCAGATGTGACCTCACCAGTGCCGAATAGAGGGGAATAATCACTTCCCTCAATCTGCTGGCAAGGCTTCTACTAATGCAGCCTAATATGCCTCCCTCCATGCCACATCCCAAGATGCACTGGGTCTCATCCAAACCTGATCCCAGCTCCTTGTCAGGTGTGGTGGGAGTTTCCCCAGAGATTAATGCTCTCCAAGGCATCATTGCGTCCATGCACCATTGCCAGCCCCTGCTGAGCACTAGAGAGTGTATCCATGCTGTGCAGTATTGTGCCCCCGTGCACTGCCACGCTGGCCTGTGCCATGCACGACAGCTCCTGATTGCTGGCTGGGTGCTGTGCGTCCCAGGTGCAGTAACCCAGCCCTGTCCCGGCAGAGCGGGCTTTGTCTGCACTCCTGGCTGGGCCAGTCCTGGCTGCTCGGTCCGACTGGAACCGCACTGGGCAGCAAAAGGGGTTTCACTGGCAGGTTTGTTTCAGATGTTTGGGAAGTACTTCAACTCATCCGAGCGCATGGACTTCCTCCTCACTGCTATCGAGGGCATGAGAGACACCAGCGTCCATGACTCGGTGGCGGCCAGGCACATGCTGCATGTGATCCTGTGGGTCCCCAGCCCAAGCTTGGAGAGGGTAAGAGCTGCAGTGAGAACAGCCTGCTGGGGGAGCCCATCCGTGGGAGACTCTTTCTCTGGGCGCTCGGCATTACTGGGGGGCAGGTCCTGTGCAATGCGGGGGGTCAGTCTAGGTGATCTCCATGGTCGCTTGTGGCCTTGCAGTCTGTGAATCGATAGGCCGGGAATTGGCCCTGTGTTCTAGGCCTGGAGCTGGAGAAGAGGATGTGGGAGGGCAGATGCTCTCAGGTGCGGCAGGTCCCTGGCACCCCAGATCAACAGCAGCGCGAGGAAGCCAAAGCTCCCATCTCCCCATTTCCCTTCCAGGTGTCGGAGGCTGTGACGAGCGTGTACCACAACCTGGATTCCATCAGCGAGCCGCTGGCCCAGCAGCAGCTGCTCAAGGCTCTTGTCGTGCTGGGCGACCAGTACAGCGAGGAGGTGGTCACAACCCTGCTGGGCTGCTCGCTGTCATGTGACAGGTACGGGGCTGGGGCTGCTGCCGCTTGCGCTCCGGGTCCCCCAGACTGGTCCCGCTGCCAGGGCCAGGGGCGTGCAGAACCTTCCAGAGACCTCCTGCTCCCTGCAGAGCTGCTGCTTGTTCTGGAGGGTTTTGCAGGCTGACATGCCGTGGAGACAGGCCAGCCTGCAAAACCCCATATGGCAGCCCTCGGCCTCCCCCGGGGCTGACACTCAGACCCGGCCCCCATGCAGCCTGCGCCAGGCAGTGGGGGCCCTTGCTGCATCAGGAGGGCAACAAAGGGCCGGCCGGGGGCAGGAGACCCAGCAGGGTGCGGGTGGCGGTGGGTGCTGGAGGCTGGCAGGGCTCTGGCCAGCTGAAATCGGCTCTCTCCCTTTGCAGCGTTGCTGTGGAGATGTGGAGGGTGCTGACATCCCACCCCAAGACCGCAGGAAAGGTCCTACGGGAGCTGCTCGACAGGCTGCAGGAACGGCCGCTGCGCCAGCATCACGACGTCTCTCAGCAAGAGGCTGGCGTCGCCCCCTTGGCCGTAAGTTCCAGCCCCTGCAGCAAGAGAAGGAGCGCCGTGTGTCCCCACCATGGCCTGAGGGTGTCTCTCTGTCTCCCACTGGGTATCGCCATTGGGCCGAAGAGAGAGAGCGTGACTCTAGCCAGCGCTATAGTCGAGGCAGAACACGCCGAAACCCTCTCCTGGTGCTCTGGGACACCTCTCATAGAACCGCAGGGTGAGAAGGGATCGCAAGGTCAGCTCGTCCAGCCCCCTGCCAAGATGCAGGATTTGTTGTGTCTATCCCAGCCCAGGCAGGTGGCTCCAGCCTCCTTCTGAAAACCTCCAGCAAAGGAGCTTCCACAAGCTCCCTAGAAGGTTTTCTTGAGATTTAATCTAAATCTGCCGTGCTGTCATTTGAACCCATCCCCTCTTGTCCTGCCCTCTGTGGCAAGAGAGAACAAGTTTTCGCCATCTTTTTTTGGGCAGCCTTCCAAGTATCTGAAGACCATTAGCACGTCCCCCCTTAATCTCCTCTTTTCCAAACTAAACATAGCCAGTTCCTTCAACCTTTGCTCATATGGCTTGTGTTCCATCCCTCTGATCATCTTTGTCACTCGCCTCTGGATCCATTACAGTTTCTCCACATCCTTTCTAGACATTGGTGACCAAAACTGGACACCGTATTGCAGCTGAGGCCTAACCAGCACTGAGTAGAGTGGTACTATCACCTCCCATGACTTGCAAGCTATACCTCTGTTAATGCAACTTAAAATTGCATTTGCTTTTTTGCAACAGCATCGCTTTGCTGACTCATGCGGAGGCTGTGATCCACCGCAGCTCCCAGATCCTTCTCAGCAGTGCTGCTGCCAAGCCGGTTATCCCCCATTCTGTATCTGTGCATTTGTTTTTTCTTCTCTAAATGTAGCACCTCACATTTGTCTTTGGTGAAGTTTATTTTGTTGTCTATAGCCCAGTCTTCCAATTTACCATGATCCCTCTGAATTTTAGCTCTTTCCTTCAAAGTATTGGCAACTCCTCCTCGCTTTGTGTCATCTGCAAACTTGACCACTCTGCTCTCTCTATCTACATCCAGGTCATTAATAAAGATGTTAAACAACACCAGACAACAAATTTGTAGTCGATCCAGAACGTACACAGTAGCTAAGCTAAATCACATGATTCACATCTCCGGCACAACTGACTGTTACAGCCAGCAGCCCTCTGATGCAGTGAAGAGAGAATTAGGAATTCTTCGATTCCTAACTACTTCTTTGGGAAGGCTAAAGACGCTGACCAAGACAGCAGCAGCCGTGCATCGGCTGCAGACACAAACACAAAAACAGAGCTCTTCCTGGAATGGAGTTCACTGAGGTGGCTATTGCAGTGAAAGCGAACCGTGAAGATTACCCTTCAACAGCCAAAGACCAGCTGGCATGAAGTCTGGTTAGTGGATGCCGAAGAAGAGGGATTATCCTTGGTTGTCCTGCCATGATGGTAAGCTTGGATGCCTTATCTGTAGCAAAGTTTCACCAAGGTCTCTCCATAGCCGTCGGGTGGTGGTAGTTTTCTGTTTCTCCTTATGGACCTAGCTGAAAGTCCAAATTAACATCTCTGCCCATGAAGATAAAGGAAGAGAAAGATTCAACTGCCTCCGCATTAGCTTTACAGCTTTCGAAAGAAGCAGAAACCACAACTTTTGAAGTTGAAGTGGTGGTTAACATGACAAAACCAGAACCTGACACAACGGTGCAGGAACAGCAAATGGCATATTACATTGCTAAACGTAGCAAACCTTACGCTGATCACCCCGATTGAACTGAATTCCAGATACTACATGGTGTAGATGTTGGTATCAGTCATAGAATCATAGAATATCAGGGTTGGAAGGGACCTCAGGAGGTATCTAGTCCAACCCCCTGCTCAAAGCAGGACCAATCCCCAATTTTTGCCCCAGATCCCTAAATGGCCCCCTCAAGGATTGAACTCACAACCCTAGGTTTAGCAGGCCAATGCTCAAACCACTGAGCTATCCCTCCCCCAAAAGGGCTCATCATTCAGTGCTACAGACATGCTAGACCCTCTCTCGTCTGCAATGCACCGAAAGCATTGCAAACGACAAATGTGTGCTCAGATGCCGGAGAGTGATGGAAAGATTGCCATGTCTATTGATGAATCAACTACTCTGAGCAATGAATCGACAATTAGAATCTATTTAAAATGTGACACTTTGAAGACGATGATCCTCACTTCATGTTTCTTGATCTGATTGCGCTTCCACATTCGGCGGCTTCAGGCACTGTAGATTGTGGGCTGAAATGCCTCAAGAAATAGAATTCCGATCACAATGACTCTTGTAGCATTTGCGAGTGATGGTGCTGGTGTTATGCTTGGCAAGAACTCTGGCGTAGCGAGCTGTATTGTGAAGAAGTACCCAAATGGTCTAGCGAGGTTGTGTTTGAACCACAGGTTGGATTTGGCAGCTGCTGAAACGTTCAGTGAAGTAAGAGCTGTAAATCACTTGGAAATCTTTGACAAACTGTATACGCTTTACAGCCGCTCACCTAAAACCAAGACAGAACAAAGTGGCTGAGCAGCTGAGAAAGATTGGGGGTGTCAAGTTCATATTGCACTGTATTTGCTGTCTGGCATAATCGCAGTCATTGGGCCTTCGCCTTCAGGCTGCATCTCATGGCACACAAAGAGAGGTCTATGTTTGTTGGGCTGCTGAAAAGAAGTCAGTCCCCTGAATTCTTGATGGATCTTGACATAACGTATGACACGTTGTTTGAGCTGTCGTCTCTCTGAATTGCTTCAGCATTGAGATACTTTGTTGGCATCTGCAGATAAACTGACACACCGTACCATCCACATGCTGGAAACCGTGAGAGAAAAACCTGGCACAAAGTCATTCCAAGCCAACTGCGCAGCTAAAAACCTGAAGCTCAGGACCAGCACACTGGCTGAAAACATGAAGCTTGTGAAAAGGAATGACAACTAATTTCTGACAAGTTGGATCAATAATATGAACGCCCCATTATTCTGCAGCACCTCATCAAAGTATAGAAACCCCGGTGATGGTGTTGCTACTAAGGGGGAGAGGCGTGTGATAAAGCGGGACTGTTCTTAATGTTTCCTCTGAATATTGTGGGGGTGCCTCAGTTTCCCCTAGGCAGTTCTTAAGTATCTAGGGGGTGGGATAAGGGTGTATGATCATTGCAGAGCCCTAGAGGGCAGGTGTGTGCAGGGGTCTGGTCACAGAGAATGGCCAACACCCTGTTTCCTGGCAACTGATGGCCTGGGCCCTTCCCCCCTGCAAGGTGAGAGCTAAAGGGTTGGAGAACAAAGGAATCAGGTGACCTCCTGGCCCGGGAAAGGGACAAAGCCCAGAGGAGGAGGGGCTGGAGAGAGTTTGGGGCTGGCTGGGGACATGGAGTGAAGTGCAGACGTGGTTGTCTGGCTCACTGCCCCCCAAAATGGATCTGGCTGAGGGGTCCTCTTCTCTGTACCTACAAGCTCTGTTTTAGACCATGTTCCTGTCGTCTAATAAACCTCTGTTTTACTGGCTGGCTGAGAGTCACGACTGACTGTGGAATTGGGGGGCAGGACCCTCTGGCTTCCCCAGGAGCCCGCCTGAGCGGACTCGCTGTGGGAAGAGCATGGAGGGGCAGAGGATGCTGAATGCTCCGAGGTCAGACCCAGGAAGGTGGAAGTGGTGTGAGCTGTGTGTCCTGAAGACAGTCTGCTCGCAGAAAGGAGACTTCCCCAGAGTCCTGCCTGGCTTCGTAGGGAGCAGTTCCAGAGTATCGCCCGAGAACTCCGTGACAAGGCGATATGCCAATTGGGCTGAAGCAGTTCTCCATTGCTGACAAAGAGAACCGGATACTAGATAGGTTTCAGAGTGGTAGCCGTGTTAGTCTGTATCAGCAAAAACAACGAGGGGTCCTTGTTGCACCTTAGAGACTAACAAATTTATTTGGGCATAAGCTTTCGTGGGCTAAAACCCACTTCATCAGATGCATGGAGTGAAAAATACAGTAAGCAGAATAGATATATATATATAGCACATGAAAGGATGGGAGTTGCCTTACCAAGTGGGGGATCAGTAGTAACAAGCCAATTCAATTAAGGTGGAAGTGGCCTATTCTCAACAGTTGACAAGAAGGGGTGAATACCGAGGGAGGGAAAAATTACTTTTGTCATGCTAATGAAGCCAATGCAATCAAGGTGGCCCATTTCCAACAGTTGACAAGAAGGTGTGAGTATCAGCAGAGGGCAAATTACTTTTTGTAGTGACCCATTATTCTTGGATAAAGTGAAAAGGAGGTAAGGCAGCTGTTCAACCGATGTGGTCTACCAGGGACAGGATTGATCAATGCCTAGTGTGACTTTCTTGACTGTACTAAATATTTGTTCCTCAGGGAGATACCTATAGGCAGTAATCAAGGCACTCCTCAATCTTCTCTTTGTTAAGCTGAATAGATCGAGCTTCTTGAGTCTCTCACGATAAGACATGGTTTTTAATCCTTTAATCATTCTCAGGACTCTTCTCTGAACCCTCTGCAATTTATCAACATTGGTCTTGCATTGTGGGCACCGGAACTGGACCGTGGATCCCAGCAGTTGGTCACACCAGTGCCAAATACTCCCACTCCAGATTCTTCTGTTATTTATCCCAGGATCACATGAGCTCTTTTGGCCACAGCGCCACACTGGGAGCTCCTGTTCAGCTGATTCTCCACCAGCACTCCCAAGTCCTTTTCAGAGTCTCTGCTTCCCAGGACAGAGTCCCCCATCCTGTTCCTAGATGTATTCATTTACAATGAGCCATATGAAAACACATACTGTTTGCTTGCCCCCCCAGTTTACCAAGCGATTCAGATCGCTCTGTGTCAGTGACTTGTCCTCTTCATTATTTACCACTCACCCAATTCTTGTGTCATCTGCAAACTTTATCAGTGATGATTTTATGTTTTCTTCCAGGTCATTGATCAAAATGTTAAATGGCATAGGGACAAGACCCAATCCCTGCGGGGACCACACTGGAAACACACCAGTGTAATGCTGATTCCCAGCTTACAATTACATTTTGAGACCTATCAGCCAGTTGATAATCCAACTGTTGTGGGCCACGTTACTTTTGTATCGTTCTAGGTTTCCGATCAAACTGCCGTGCGGGGCCAACTCAAGCGCCTTACAGAAGTCTGTATACACTATGCCAATGCTCTTTCCTTTAACTACCAAACTTGTCATCTCATCGAAAAACAGATAGCAATGATCTTGGCGGGAAATATTTTCCATACACCCATGTTGATTGGCATTAATGAAATTATCCTCTTTAATTCTTTATGAATTGAATCTTACACCAGCCGCTCCATTATCAACAGTTAAAACATACGAGGCTTAAAAAGGGGATTCGTAGGAAAAACTGGTTCCTAATTGAAGCAAAATGGCTCTGTCCGGGCGTCCCTGATCACTGGTGTCGCCAGCATTCCCTGGGGGTCTAGAGTCCGCAGCTCTGCTGCTACTCTAGTGCTAGGGTTCTTTGGATCCCAGAGACCCCAGACACAATCAGGCCCAGCTGTGCCAGGTGCTGCACACACCCAGAGACGCACCCCGCAGGAGCCAGGCCCTGCCCGGCAGAACAAGAGACAAAGGCCAGGCACCCCCTGCACTCCTACTTCCCGTGCCTCTGTCTCCAGGGGAGGCAGACGTTGTTTTGGAAATGGCTTGTTGGGTCACCGGAGGGTGTTTCGTAAAGCAGCTCCTCGTTTCACACAGGTGGGGAAACTCCAGCATCTGCTGCCAGACTTCGTGGAGCAGCTACACGAGGCAGACAGGGACGTCATCTCCAATGCCATCACCGTGCTGAGAGACATCCTCGCCGGCATGGACAGGCAGAGCGCCAGCCCCGTGGCTGTGCAAGTGGCTGAGAAACTCCTGCCGTTCTTTCACGATGTAAGGCCTGGGGGCCCACGGGAGACCCTTCAAGCCACAGATGTGTGAATGGGGGCTGGCGGGTGGGCTAGCGGGACCTACGCTATGGCCCTAGCCAGAAAAAGGATTGTCGTAAATGACGTGACCCCATTCCCGCCTTCCTCTGCTACCCCATTCTCCATCAGAGCATATGGCAGTAAGGGTGGGAACCCTGGTGTCCTGCAGGCCTGCTGACAAGGATCAGGGCAGCCTGGGGACGAGGCTCCCCTTGAGGAAAGACATGCATTCCTGAGCCTGCATGCAGCGAGGGGGCCTCTGCAGCACAGGGTGCCGCAATGCTCTTCCTGGCTTCCAGGGTAACAAGTGATGGTACCCTGGTGAAAATCCTGCCCCTCCCCTCCCTGGCCAGGAATCCCACAGCTGGCCTGTCAGCTCCATAAGGCTCCGTTTGTAGGTTCTGCAGCTACCGCCCTTTCCTCTCCCCTTCGTTCTCATGGCAGGGCAGCATCAAAGGAGGGGCTAGTTCTCCCCAGGCCTTCTGTAACCACAAAAAAAGTAGCCTCCGCCAGCGTGTTCACCAGACTGATGTTCAGTCCCCCACTGCACGGCAAGATCCAGCAAAGTGGGCGGGAGAAAGGGACCCATCCATTACTGCCTTCCAGGGGTAACGTCCCAGTGGGGGCTCCTGGAGGGACCACCCACCTCCCCAGCTCTCACAACGCTAAATCTTACCCTCAGCCCTCCCGAACTCTGCTGGGACCCGGCCGCTCTTTATTTAGTAGTGGCACAGGCCCAGCTAAAGCTCTTCCCAGGGTCTCCTGGATCCCCAGCTGACCGAAGGGACAGGGCAGCCCAGACCGAAGATTCAGGATCTCGCCCTGGCGTGAGCCTTTAAACCAAAACCCTGTGGGGCCTGGGGGGAACAGAACAGGTTCTCTGGCCAAGAAGATACCAGGCCAGCCCCTCAGCTGGTGGAAACCTGCATCTCTATTGCCTTCTGTGGTGCTATGCCCATGAGACTCTGGCCCCAGCTGTGCCTGTATGACTGGGGGTGAGTTAGCAATACCCCCTGCAGGGCAGACATCTCTGTCACAGTGAGCGTTCACCCCGCTGAGTGAGCACGACCGTCACAGCGTCTCCTCCCCACGTCCTCTCTTGCAGGAGTCCAGCAAACTCCGGGTGCTCTCCATCACCCTCTTTAAACACCTGCTGGAGTTTGTAAGGGGGCCCAGCAGGAGGAAGATGAAGGAGCACGTCCTCCGCAGCCTGGTCCCGCTGCTCCTCCTCCTGCATGATGAGCGTCCCAATGTGTCCCAGGTGAGGCCACGAGCTGGAGCCTGTAGCTGAGATCGTTACAGAGTGACCAGGAATTTGTTGGGGGGGCCAACATGTGACACCCCCCTTTCAAGGGTTTGACCGGCAGAGGGCAGGTGCTCAGTGCTGTGACAATCAGGTGCTCAAAATCACTTGAACGTTGAGTCCAGTAGCACCATGACCATGGCGCCCCACCCAACTGCCGAGTCTTCCCTGCCTCCTCTGAGCCCAACACTCCCCCCTGCAGCCAGGCTGAGAGAATGGGTGGGCGGAGGGGTCAGCTCACCACTCCTACAGCCACTGGCCTCCGCACATTCCCCTGGCTGTGCTGGTGGGAAGAGCACAACCCTGGCCATGGCCCCTACCAGGAGCAGAGCTACCCAGCCTCCGCATGGTGCCCAAGACCCAGTGTGCCCTTGGCCAAGCAGCCCGGACAGCTCTTACTAGCCATGACATGCCCAAGCCCGCCCCCCCCCTCCGCCCCGCCCCAGGTGCCTATGCACACGCTCGCTCTCATGGCCCCCATCACTTGGGAGCCAAATGTCCCCGGCAGTAATGAATTCACCCTCCTACCCCCCATGAGGTGGGGAACTAAGGCACAGCGTGAGGCCTAGCGCCTCAGAAGTATTGAATGCCCATGGGCATTAGGCACCTAAATCCCTTTGTAGCCCTGGGCCGAAACAACTTGCCTGAGTTCCTGCAGAAAGAGCTGGGAATTGAGTCAGGTCTCCAGCCATTGCCTTAGCCAAACCTCCGCCCTTCCGCGAGCAGCCGCGGGCCGGGAACCGTTCCGCACACACGGCCTCCGGTAACTAGGCTAGTGGCTTTCAGCCAGGCCGTCCCTAGCCATTCGGGTGCCCTATCCAGCCCCCCCGCAGTGGGGCTGTGTGGGGTCCCAAGCCTCCTCCTCCCCTCCACCAGGGTCTGGGAGGCAGGAGCTGTGTGGGGCCACTTTTGGGGGGCCCACAGGCCCAGAGTGGCCTGGGGGATTAGCGGAGAGCTGGGAGTAGCCTGCTCTGCTTCCCTCGCCCCGCATCCAGCCATGTCGCTCGAGGGAGGGGGTTTGGGGAAAGGGATCCCTCCCACACACACACTCACTGACAGCAGCGGGAAGCGGAGCAGCCTGGCCCCAGCCCGCTCTACTCTGCCAGCTCCCAGCCGTGGCACTCCGCTTCCCACCGCCGGTGAGCGCGGGGGGCAATTCTTTTGGAGGAGAGCGGGCTGGGACCGGTTGCTCCGCTTCCTGCCAATGCCGGTGAGTGTGGGGTCGCTGGGGGAAGAGGCTTGCGGAGAAGAGGTGGAATGGGGGCGGGCCGGGGACGGAGCAGGGGGGAAGGGGAAGAGGCCGGGCGGAGGGAGTTGTCTGGGCCCCCCCCAGGGACGGCCCTGCCCTTTGTAGTGGGCGCAGCCCACGGCGGGGCTGGCTGAGGTGTAGGGCGGGTCACTGGGGCTGGGGCTGCTGCATGTGCAGCATGCAGCCGCCTAGTGGCACCATGAAATTTGGGGCAATTTGGTGCCCCAAATTTCATGGTGCCCTACGCAGGCGCGTATGCCGAGGGACGGCCCTGGCTTCCAGCTCCCGTAACCGTTGTCAGCTCGCCCCGGCCCCTCTTGTTTTGCAGGTGTGTTGGGACGCCCTCAGCCGTGCTGTGGAATTCCTAAGGTGGAGCCAGCTCGGTGCCCTCCTCCAGAATAAGGAGCTTTGGCGAGGCTGTGACTGCCTGGTGAGGGAGCCCTCCATTGCCCGGCTCCGTGCCCCACCGAGCCCCAGCCCCGGGACCACACCTGGCCCTGGCTGTAGTCCCTCTGCGTGATCCCCCCGGCACAGGAAAGAGGGCTGAAAGCAGGACACTCCAAAGACCTGGAACCTGGCCTGCAGGATGGAAAGGCCTTTAATAACCTTGTGCTCCCTTGTTCTGGCTCCTAGGTGGCGTGCTACAAGAGGAGGGCAGAAACCTTCCTCTGCCAGACCATGGCCTTTCTGGAAAACCCACAGGCTCCCATTAGAGAAGCGGCCATCAGGTTTCTAGGTAACCACAGAGCAGAGAGGTCCCTTAAGCAGGGGGCTGGATCCAGTTTCAGGCTCTCCTCAGTCCCTGCTGGCAGCGAGAAGTAACCCCAGGGCTCCTGATTGCCGAATGAAGGCTCAGGGGTGTCAGAAACCCGCAGGAGCAAGCTCACCCCAAACTGCCCTGATCGGCTGATGGGCCCCCTCTAACCCCACTGCTCCCCATGCAGTCCCCATCCTCCCCTCCCCCCACCCCACCATGGGCTCTTGGTAGTGGAACCTCAAGGCGCTCTGCTCTCCTTTGGCAACCAGCCCCACAGCCATCCCTGGGGACTCGCCCTTTCCCCTGGGGACTCAGGAGTCCGTCCTGGTCAGCGAGGGGCAGGGGAAAGCCCCGCTGCTTGGAGGGTGACAGACACTTTGACACCCTCGCTGGGGATGCAGGGATGTGATGAGCTGTTTGTGTGTGTAGGGCTCACTGCCCGGCAGCTGGACCAGAAGAGCCAGGAGAAGTTGGATGCCATCTTCAACGGTGAGTGGTACCCGCTTTGAGCACTGAGCGCTAGAGGGACGAATGGCTCAGGGCCGTGGGCTGGGTTCAATCTCCAAAGCCAGCAATGTGATCTTGGGCGAGAGCCACAAAGGGTTGTAAAATGTAGATCCCCAAACCCCTGATCAGCTTCCCCCTCACCCTGTGGTGTCTGCTGGTTGGCATGTGCCCAGGCACTTAGCCCTGACCTCAGAGCTGTGGCCTGGCAAATCCCCAAACTGGGCCTGAGCTGGCTGGCCTTTGCAGACGATTGCCCCCCACCCCCAACACAGCAAAGGTGGGGTCCTGCCTCCCCCCTTGCACTCACTAGCCCAGGGTTTGTTGCAGTCACCTCCAGGTGGGGTGCCTGGTGTCAAGCCACTGCTCCAAAGGAGACTGAGGTGACGTCCGGTCATCTACCTCCCTGCTGTGTGCCCGGACCCCTGGGCCAGCGCAGGGCAGAGCAGCGTCTCCTCCACATTTGTTGGGGAAAAGGGGGAGGGGGGGTGACATAGCTCAGGCTCCTCACTCCCAGAGCAGGTTCACAGCTGGGCCCCAACCAGAGCTAGAGAATGGCTGAGCTCCCTCCTCAGCATTTCCTGGAGGGCAGCAGGGCACCGGAAGTTAGGCGTAGCCTAACAATGCCCAAGCCCCCTTTGTGAATCTCCCCACTCTGGGCTTAAGTGCCCATCTGTGCACTGGGGGAAAGGGGGAGCATAAATACAGGCAGGGATGAGGCCATCAGATACTGCAGGGGTGGGGCAGTCCTAGAAATAGTGAGTGAATGGGGTTCATTGTGACTTCTTGCCTGTGTCTGGGGGCTCCCCCAGCTGTGGAGGGCAGCGGGGATGTTTAGTGAGGGTTGGTGGTTGTTCCTGTTAGTCCCCTGCCTCCCGCCTCCCAGCCTGCTGCCTCCTTGTCGCGGGCCGAGAGGTACAGCGCTGGCTTGGTCTGCCAGGGCTTTCCAGAGCACCATGGCTCTGATCTCCATTTCCTTCCTTTCAATCTTAGTCCTGAAAGGCTTGCAGCAGGACAGCAAGTCCTCCGTCAGGTGCCTGGCTTCGCAGACCATGCTCATCCTCAATGCCTGCAAGAAACACCGTCCAGCCCGCGCCAGCCTACGAACACTCTTGCACAGGATGAGACTGATGTGTACGAGGGAGAGCCCAGTCATTGAAGCTGCCCAGCTGCCCTAGTAAAAGCGAGCCTCCCTACTCTGGGGGTTTGGTGCACCAGAGCCCGCCTGGAGCAGGGTGGAACACATCATGCTGGACCATGGCTTTCTCCCCATTGGCCGCCTACCCTGCCCAGCCACGTGAGTAGTTAACCGCTCAATAGCTTTTATCACCATGTACTTTTTGACAGGTTTCCATGTCCCGTGTAGCGTTTACGTCCCGCCCTCCGTCCCCGTTTCCGGTCGTGTATATTTTTGGCACCATCAGCCCTTTTGAACCTTTATTTTGTATTATTTTTCTGTGTCTGGCCGGGGGAAGGTTGGGTGCTTGTGCTACAGTCAGGCAGGCAGAGCAGCAGAAGGCCTCCAGATGACCACATCGGGAGGCTGCCACTCCTGACGGGGGGGTGGCAGGGATAGGGGAACCCAGGCCCTCCCGCTGCACTGCGTCCCCGCTCAGGGCCTAACAGCGTGTGTGTTTTGACATATTTCGAGAAAAAGTATGAACAAGTAGAAAGAGAGGCTGTAGGGGGTTCGCGGCTCCCTCCCCGTCCGTCTGAGCGGGAGACCATGCCCCTTGCTACGATACTTCCGGGGTACCTTGGTTCAGGGGAAATAGCTCAGTGTTCATGGTTCTGGCCTGCAGTCAGGTCGACCAACGGTCAAGAGTCTGTTTGCCCGGGGACTTCATTCAGGGCAGGGCTGCTGTCGAGTAGGGGCTCTGGCCTACAGTCAGGCAGGCAGAGCAGCAGAAGGTCCATTTGCCTGGCCCTTGATCAGGGCGGGGCAGCAATCAAGTAGGGGGGCTCTGGCCTACAGTCCGGCAGATCCGTCGCAGTCTGGGGGAGGTTAGCTGTCTG